>NC_080670.1:112253382-112883382 GCF_030247195.1 Topomyia yanbarensis
CATGGAAATTTCTTGAAAACACAAGGCAATAAAATTTTCTTCTTCTGATGGATACACGATAGGCAAACAAAATCATCCGTCAAGGTTTCCTAAGCAAAAACAATTGTTTCAATGGAAATCAGTTTTATTGTCCTCTCAATTTTTCTAATTCACCAATTTCCACTACTGATCATGGAAATTTCTTGAAAACACATGGCAATAAAATTTTCTTCTTCTGATGGATACAAGATAGGCAAACAAAATCATCCGGCAAGGTTTCCTAAGCAAAAACAATTGTTTCAATGGAAATCAGTTTTATTGTCCTCTCAATTTTTCTAATTCACCAATTTCCACTACTGATCATGGAAATTTCTTGAAAACACATGGCAATAAAATTTTCTTCTTCTGATGGATGCAGGATAGGGAAACAGAATCCTTCTGCAAGGATTCTTTCTATAAAAATCAATTTGATCGTGCTCCCATTTTTTTCCAACCCACCAATTTCCACTGGTGATCATGGAAATTTCTTGAAAACACAAGGCAATAAAATTTTCTTCTTCTGATGGATACAAGATAGGCAAAGAAAATCATCCGGCAAGGTTTCCTAAGCAAAAACAATTGTTTCAATGGAAATCAGTTTTATTGTCCTCTCAATTTTTCCAACCCACCAATTTCCACTACTGATCATGGAAATTTCTTGAAAACACATGGCAATAAAATTTTCTTCTTCTGATGGATACAAGATAGGCAAACAATATCATCCGGCAAGGTTTCCTAAGCAACAACAATTGTTTTAAGAGAAATCAATTTTATTGTCCTCTCAATTTTTCCAACCCACCAATTTCCACTACTGATCATGGAAATTTCTTGAAAACACATGGCAATAAAATTTTATTCTTCACTTGGATGCAGGATAGGGAAACAGAATTATTCTGCAAGGATTCTTTCTATAAAACTCAATTTGATCGTGCTCCCATTTTTTCCAACCCACCAATTTCCACTACTGATCACGGAAATTATTTGAAAACACATGGCGATAAAATTTTCTTCTTCTGATGGATACAAGATAGGCAAACAAAATCATCCGTCAAGGTTTCCTAAGCAACAACAATTGTTTTAAGAGAAATCAATTTTATTGTCCTCTCAATTTTTCCAACCCACCAATTTCCACTACTGATCATGGAAATTTCTTGAAAACACATGGCAATAAAATTTTCTTCTTCACTTGGATGCAGGATAGGGAAACAGAATCATTCTGCAAGGATTCTTTCTATAAAAATCAATTTGATCGTGCTCCCATTTTTTCCAACCCACCAATTTCCACTACTGATCACGGAAATTATTTGAAAACACATGGCGATAAAATTTTCTTCTTCTGATGGATACAAGATAGGCAAACAAAATCATCCGTCAAGGTTTCCTAAGCAACAACAATTGTTTTAAGAGAAATCAATTGTATTGTTCTCTCAATTTTTCCAAATCCACCAATTTCCACTACTGATCATGGAAATTTCTTGAAAACACAAGGCAATAAAATTTTCTTCTTCTAATGGATGCAGGATAAGGAAACAGAATCATTATGCAAGGTTTCGTAAACAGAAATATTTCTTTCTATAAAAATCAATGTTATCGTCCTACCATTTTTTTCCAACCCACCAATTTCCACTAATGATCATGGACATTTCTTGAAAATACATGGCAATAAAATTTTCTTCTTCTGATGAATGCAGGATAGGAAAACATAATCTTTCTGCAAGGATTATTTCTATAACAATCAATTTGATCGTCCTCCCATTTTTTCCAACCCACCAATTTCCACTACTGATCATGGAAATTTCTTTAAAAAACATGGCAATAAAATTTTCTTCTTCTAATGAATGCAGGATAGGGAAACATAATCTTTCTGCAAGGATTCTTTCTATAAAAAACAATTTGATCGTCCTCCCATTTTCTCCAACCCACCAATTTCCTCTAATGATCATGGAATTTTTTTGAAAACACATGGCAATAAAATTTTCTTCTTCTGATGGATACAAGATAGGCAAACAGAATCATCCTGCAAGGTTTCGTAAACAGAAATATTTCTTTCTATAAAAATCAATTTTATCGCCCTCTCAATTTTTCCAACCCACCAATTTCCACTACTGATCATGGAAATTTCTTGAAAATACATGGCATTAAAATTTTCTTCTTCTGATGAATGCATGATAGGGAAACAGAATCATTCTGCAAGGATTCTTTCTGTTACTATGTTTTGATTGCCGCAAGGTTCTACTGTATCGATTTTGTTGGCTATTTTCGGCAAATTTGAGACTAAGAGAAACGGTCGGCGTCGGCGGTAAAACATGATGATGAGTTATGTTCTACCATAGACCATGCGGTAGACTTGGGTGAAACGCCCAACTCCTACTCTGCAGAAGGCAAAGAATTCTTCACATTTCCTTTCGATCATGCCCATATGGGCCTGCCTAGTTCTAGTTTTCCGTTCTAAGTTTATAACTGATTCGCTCTAGAATACCTATCCGTCTTTCAATTTCATTGCTTTCGTTTCTCTTAGTCTCAAATTTGCCGAAAATAGCCAACAAAATCGATACAGAAGGATTCTTTCTATAAAAATCAATTTGATCGTCCTCCCATTTTTTTCCAACCCACCAATTTCCACTGGTGATCATGGAAATTTCTTGAAAACACAAGGCAATAAAATTTTCTTCTTCTGATGGATACAGGATAGGCAAACAAAATCATCCGGCAAGAATTCCTAAGCAACAACAATTGTTTCAATAGAAATTAATTTTATTGTCCTCTCAATTTTTCCAACCCAGCAATTTTTACTAATGATCATGGAAATTACTTGAAAACACATGGCAATAAAATTTTCTTCTTCTGATGGATGCAGGATAGGGAAACAGAATCATTCTGCATGGATTCTTTCTATCAAAATCAATTTGATAGCCCTCCCAAATTTTTTCCCACCTTCCTATTTTGGGATATCGCAATAAAAAAGTGTGTGCTCACTAGCGCCGCGTTGAGGTGTGATATCCAATTTAATCATTACATCATTAAATAGTCCTTGCCCCAGTAACAATTTAGGCTTTATGGTGGTTTTATAGCCACTCATACAACCTAGATTGCACTTGTAGCGTGCTATAAGACTTCAATTGTGACTTGGATTACATTCCAGAAAACGTCATTTTCCTAAATTAATAAACTTTACCTAACATGAATTAGAAGTTTTAGTTTCCCTAGCGCCGCCTGATGGGCGAATTCTGTAATTATCTATTCGCCGTCGGGTACCACTCGACTCACTGATGAATATTGCCGAAGACATCACACTTCTAAATAATGTTCTCAAGATTCAGAAATTGAAAAATAATACATGCTCACTAGTACCGCCTGGTCTATCTATTTCAATTAGTTTTGTCCATAATCGCGTAGCTCTTAACCTTCTCTAATTTTTTTCCGAGAACACCATCTCCTCTAAGTTATTAGACGTTTGTGACATACTAAATTCCACATTGTGCTGAAAGCTGGTACGCTCACGTTAAACTTATTCAATGATAGTTGCGTTTACGAGAGGTTAGATTTATTTACTCAATTGTATAGCACCCCTGGCGCTGCAGTTATCAATTAATTGGATATCCAATTGCTCTCAATTATAGGTCTAAGCAAACACAAAACAACTTTACCAAATAAAGTATGGTGCTAAATGTTAACTCAGATAAAATATTCGAGCCCCAATTAGTCGAAATCCCATAGGCTAAGTGAATCCTTTTAGGTGGGTACCGCACAATACGAATCCACGTAGTAGGAATCAGCGTAGTAGGAGACCCGACTGTATCAAAATTCAGTATGTAGACAACCTTGGAGAACTTTTTTATCATTTGTGGAATTATAAAAAATCCATATTGGAAATTGTAAAACAAAACGATGAAAAATTAATTGCGCAATTCAGAAAAAATATTATTCCTCAAAGAGCTCAAAATTAACCAAGTAAGTACATATTCTTCTGTCAGGAGTGCTACCGCCAGTTGCTGGACGTAGTCCTGGTAGCACAATCTTCCTGACCAATATAACTACTAAAGCATTTTCTGTTGATTTGAAAGTAATCGATTTGGATTTCAGATCCTTTGTCAGGTGATCTACAGGGAGCCATGTGGGTATTTTTAAAACTACGTGACAGATTTGTGTTTTCCAACGTTGGAATATTCAAACAAATCCATTCAGTCAATCCTTTAGACGTATTCAGCGAGAATGGGTTTATGGTAGTTCAAACTACGCATATCATTTACAATACACGATTTATCGTATCTTTTCTATAAATCGTTGTAAGTCAATGGAAGTGTAGTCTACTACTGATTAGAGAGAGCCAAATAAAAGTTTTTCAAAAATTCAACGGAAAAAATGAAATTGATCTAATTATTAATTCCTTATTTCAATGAACTTTAACATTCAATAAAGCGATAAAATATTATCAAGTGATTCATTTTCAATCGTCCTGGTCGGGACTATTGATTGATTCATAAATGAAATACGATACGGCCGTTATAAAATATACTTCCTGAAAAACTCAAATTTTCATGGCGTAATAACGCTATGGAAACAAAAAAAAGTTGTTGCTTTCAGCGTGATTTTCGTGATACCTACTCTCGAATCTCAATAAAACAAAAGAAAAAGAAATATTATCAAAACAAATATATTTTTTTGGTTTACAATCTCGCAAAATGCGTTATTTAAAATTTTT
The DNA here is from genome assembly GCF_030247195.1 of Topomyia yanbarensis. Classification (NCBI taxonomy): domain Eukaryota; kingdom Metazoa; phylum Arthropoda; class Insecta; order Diptera; family Culicidae; genus Topomyia; species Topomyia yanbarensis. The sequence goes on from NC_080670.1 coordinate 112,258,103, forward strand.
TAAATCCAAGTATCAGCATGATAATTATTCCATGAGAATCTGAAGAAACTTTGCTAAGATTTCTTGCATTTCAGAAAACACGAAACAACATCTGTGTTCAAAAATGTTTCAAAGCAGTCAAATCCAGTATAAAAATTAATTATAGGGATCTCAAAAAATCGTTCGTTGGTATTTGTGGAATGTCGAAAATATTTGCTTCAACTGTTATAAATTTCATCAGGTTTTCATCAATGCTGTGTGGAAATCGGTTTCTGAGAAATAAAACCAATCTTACAAAAAATTGTGACATGTGATAATTTATGGAACTTCTAAATAATTTTCAATATGGCTAGCCTCCATTATTGTTTGGAATAAAGCCAAAGATGTTTTTAAATATGTGTTATCAATTCAACACAAAACCGTTGGTTTCAAACGATCATCGGTTTCAAAATCATCAAATGTCAACATTCAAATTCAAAATAGAAAATGTTTTTCCATTATTTGGCGTATAAAGATAAAATAGCATCGCGGTTTGTTTCAGTCTCGTAAAATAATAAAATATCATAGATCTTCCAAGAGAATCGAAAATCATCAAGTGTCAATGAAGAAATTTATTTGAAATCATTTTCAACTATTTCTACATTCAGAATTACTCAAAAACAGTTGTGCTAAAAGCTTTCGATATTTCGAGCTTTCGGAGCACGCCATCTGCATCAACCCAAGGATAACTTTTAGTACACTTGTTTTTCTTTTCGTATCTTTCCACGCTGTTTCGCGTGCGACGGTACACTGCGTATCGCGAGGAAAATTGAAAAACGCTGTTATGAAGTTTTCCAAAACGAGTTTTTCTTTGTACCATCAGATTCCTTGGTTTCTAACGAATCCGTACATATGCAACACTTGGGTAGTTTTGTAGGAAATATCGAAGAAACAGCAGGTTAAAAATATTGCTCCACTTTTGCGCACCTATACATACAAATTTTACTTTAGTTGTGTCTGTGCGGGTGGAAAAACTGCTTCTAGTAAAATGGAAATTTTTCAATGAAAAGCGGAAAATATGGAAAATCAGAGAAAATCACGTCCTAGAAAAATTGTTTAGCTATGTTGTATTGGAAAAATCAAAATTTTAAACAGATGATTGCAAAAACTGTGTGCTTTTTCAACCGGAAAAAGCACACAGTTTTCCGAGTTGGAAAATTTTGAATTTTCCATTTCGGCCAATTCATAGTAAAAACAATTATCTAGGTCGTGATTTTTTCTTTTTTCCATATTTTGTCATTTTCTTTGAAAATAAAATAAAAAACCGCAAAAAACACGAAAAATGGCGGATTGCCCGACGGGGGCCTTAAGACCCCATCGTACATCCCGTTCCAAAGGGTTGGACCGAGAATGGAGCCCTGAGGAACGCCCGCTGTGACACGCAATGACTTCTGTCCTTCGTTCGTCTCGTACAGTAGCACTCTGCTCTGAAAGTAGCTCTTCAGGATCTGGCACAGATAGTCGGGAACCCTCATTCTATGCAGCGCTGCAGCGATGGCTTCCCAGCTGGCACTGTTGAACGCGTTCTTCACATCTATCGTGACCACAGCGCAGTATCGATCTCCTCTTCGCTTCTGTTTAGATGACTTCTCGGCACTCTCAAGCACTATCCGAATTGCATCCACTGTCGATGCTCCTTTGCGGAAACCAAACTGCATCTTGGACAGTCCGCGCTCACCTTCCGTGAATTTCGTCAACCTGTTAAGAATGATCCTTTCCAGGAGTTTTCCGAGTGTATCCGAGGCATATGGGTCTGTACGAGGTCGGGTCGCCAGGTGGCTTCCCTGGCTTCGGCAGCAACACCAGCTTCTGCACCTCTTTCGGGGAAGTTGTCTTCATTTAGGCACTTCTGCATCACTATCCTGAACATGTCCGGATATGCCAGGATCGCAGCTTTCAGTACCACGTTTGGTATTCCATCCGGACCAGGGGCTTTCTTTGGTTTTAGGCGCTTCGATGCTTCTACTAGCTCGTCGTTAGTCACTTGCCGATCCGTGTTTGTTTCTTCTTCCTCGCCGTGCGGTGACGATGGCCATATAGTTGGATCGTGCTTCGGGAAAAGACCCTCGACGATTATCTTCAGCTTGCTCGGACACATTTCGGCTGGCGTCGTCGGACCCTTCATTTTCGCCATCACGACTCGGTATGCGTCACCCCAGGGATTGGCGTCTACTTCTCGGCATAGCTCCTTGTGGCACTCTGACTTGCTAAGTCTGATCTCCCGTTTTAGAGCGGCCCTAGCTTCCCGAAACGATGCCTTATGCTCTTCTCTATCTGGTTCCGACCTTGCTCTTTGGGTCAGCCTTCTGGCTCTGAGACAAGCAGCGCGTAACGTACTAAGCGTCTCGTTCCACCAGTAAGCTGGACGCCGTTTGTTGCGTTGTTCCAGTTTTCGCGGCATTGTGGCGTCACAAGCCGCCACAATCCTTCTTGTTAGGTCAGCCGCATCCACGTTCTCGGTCCCGCCGTTCGGCCGAAGTGTCTCAACAAAGAGGTCTTTGTTGAAGGCTTTCGTCTTCCACTTTCGTTCGCCGGTCACCCTTCTCTGTACTGCCACGGGGTTCCGTTGGCCGATATGGTAGCGAATCTCCTGGTGGTCACTATGCGTATACGTTTCGCATACTCTCCAATCCATGTTCGGCGTCAATGAGGGACTACAGAATGTGACGTCTATGATGGACTCCCTCCCGTCTCTCCGAAATGTACTAACAGAGCCTTCATTGCACAATCGTACGTCTAACTTCGCTAGAGCTTCCTGCAGGATACACCCTCTTGTGTTGGTTACTCTACTGCCCCATTCCACAGCCCAGGCGTTGAAGTCACCACCAATGACTACCGGCTTCCGATCGATCAACTGCTCGGTTAACTGCTCCAGCATTAGGCTGAACTGCTCTACTGTCCACCTTGGGGGAGCGTAATAGCTACATACGAAGATGCTGTTGATTTTGGCTATCACGAAACCCTCATAGGAACGTTCTACCACTTCTTGGATAGGGAATCTTCCCATTACTTGTATCGCTGCGGTTCCTGATCTATCCGCCACCCAGTTACCGTTATTAGGGGGGACTTGATAAGGCTCTGCGATCAAAGCGACATCGCACATAGTTTCTGTCGTAGACTGCCACAACAGTTGCTGTGCGGTATCACAGTGATTCAGGTTTATCTGGGTCATCTCCATCACCGTTGGCCTGCAGTCGCCTTCTTGTACGCTGGGCATTTAAAGCCACCCGTCTGATGGTCGTTTCCTTCCGCTGGGGTGCAAAGCAAGCACTTCGGCCTCTGCGTGCAGTCTCTCGCAAGATGGCCCGTCTCTCCGCATTTCCAGCACATCCCGGATCTGTCCGGGCCTTTGCAAGCCCCTGCTAAATGTCCAAAGCCTAAACATTTGAAGCATTTCTCTGCTTGTTTGTTTACTCGTGGGGCGGCTCTCAGTAGGCATCTCGACCATCCAACTGTAACCTTACCTACCTCCAGTGCCTTGTCTGCAGCGGTTACCGGTAAACGTATCATAGCTATCTGCGTTCCTCCGTATCCCTTCCTTAACCGGATCGTCATGTGCACCTCGCCCAGTTTGCACTGCTGCTTCATAGCACCTCTCAGCTCGTCTTCCGTCGTTATTCCGTCGAGGTCTTTGCACACGATTACCATCTCCGGGCTTAAGGCTTTAACTTCTGCCTTTCCACCCATTGATTTAGTTATAGTCTCCTGCAAGGCAGAGCTACTAGTCGTAGTATTCTTCTTAAGCTCGAGGAGCATCTCATTTTTTTGGGTACGCCTGACTCTTAACACGTTTTCCCCCAAATCTTTCAGCTCCTCCTTCTTTTTTTGCTGTTTCCCGCGTTTCTCCTTCCGACCTACAACGGTGCTCCAGCTTTCACCCTGTAAGGTGGCGTCCTTTTCTTCGGCAGCAACAGCATCCTCGAGCGTCTGCCTCTTTGACCTGCCTGGTCTTTCTTCTCCTGGCGAGGATCTTGTCCTCTTTGGAGTTATGGGAACTGGCGTGTTCTCCACTCCAATCTGCCTCTCCTTTCCCTGTTTCGGAGGGGCTAGGAGGATAGTGGCCTTAGCCGACGCGGATGCTCGCTCAGCTGAATCTGCCCTCTGCGTTGCCGTATCGTACTCTTTCACGGCAGACAGTAGCGCCTTCCGGATTTTGATGACCATCTCCTTAATGTCTTTGTGGACATTGTTTCTCATGTCCACGAACTTGTGGAGCTCCTCCACCAAGTGCCTCGCTACCACTACCTTTGGCGTTTGTGGGGTGTAGCTCATTCCGCTCTGCTCCGGCTGTTTTTGTTGCTGCTGTTGCTGTTGCTTCGGCTTCCCCTCCTCCTGCTCTTGCTGGATGACTTCAGCTACTATTGGTGGTGGTGACCTCACCAACCCACCTCTGGCAAACGGATTTGCCGTGCCTGCTCCATTTATATCGGTTGCTTGTTGTTTCTCCATTTTATTGTATTGGGTCCCAACTCCGGGCCGCTATCTCCACTCGCTGCACATAGTCGCCTCTCGCGATCCCATGATTATCTATGCTGCCGAAAAGCAGCAGTGAGGTCATGCAAGGGTTGACACCATCCCTCATGGGGAGTAGTGTTCAGAGCCGGATCGGCGTAAATCGGGAATGCTTCAACCGAACCTAGTACCACCAACCAAATGATGGCGAGTTTCGAACGTACCCGGAGACCTGCCAGGGTTTTGTTGGAACGGAGGCAGCCATGCTGTTAGCCCACTCGCCATTTCAAGTCGGTGTCATCCTTCCTTACTCAGGGAGTAGAACAGCACGCCTGTCAGCCCTAAGTCGCCATCCTTTTCGTCATCCGTGTCCTGTCCGTTGCCGTTCGCCATGGCCAGTATACCATAATCAAGATGTTACTGGCGTCGATCCTGATGTGCCGGTTGGCACTCCGGTTGGGCTAGAGTGCTTTTATTGCCCAGATCTTAGATTATTGGAATCTTAGGATCTTAGCAGAAGCGGCACAGACTCGCTTCGTCGGAGCTGCTTTCGGAGTTATGGCTTTTTTTAGAGGTTTAGAAGAGCCCAATCTTAGCCCCACCATATCCTAGCAAAACTCCCCAACTCGCAGTAGGGCTGTGGGGGGGGGGGGTTTGTTAGGCCCCTAGACTCCTGTCCTTCCTGTCCCTGCTGCCCCCCTATGTATGTATGTATGTATGTATGTATGTATGTATGTATGTATGTATGTATGTATGTATGTATGTATGTATGTATGTATGTATGTATGTATGTATGTATGTATGTATGTATGTATGTATGTATGTATGTATGTATGTATGTATGTATGTATGTATGTATGTATGTATGTATGTATGTATGTATGTATGTATGTATGTATGTATGTATGTATGTTTGTATGTATGTATGTATGTATTTTTTTTTTTTACAATGGAGAAGACCTTTATGTCCTAGCCCAGTACACGTGCTAACGGTAGGGTCCAATCTACCACACTGGGTGCACTGGGGGCGTGTCGGACTCGAATGGTGACCAGCCATTAATACCGACTAAACTCCATTGGGCTCCGCCATCATTCCTCCCAGGAACTACCTCTCGGTATTACTTCTGGGGGGATGGCTGTACTAAATGTACTCATTCACTCTCACTCACGCGTTCATACATCCTGTATGAGGCTTACTTGGGTGCTCTCTCAATCGCACTTTGATTCACTCTCAAACACTCCCACATGAGGCTGACTTTTGTGCTCACCTTTTACGTTCCATGCGAGGCTGACTTGTGTGCTCACCTTACTCGTTCCTTGCTAGGCTTACTTTTGTGCTCGCCCTACCCATACCATGTGAGGCTGACTTGGGTGCTCACCCTATCACCTGATTCACTCTCAATCGTGCCACTCTATTGTACCTTTGTCACTCCCTCTGGCATCCCATGTGGAACATTTTTCTTAGGCCCCACTTCTGACATACCATGCGAGGCTGACTTTTGTGCTCACCTTTTTCATTCCTTGCTAGGCTGACTTTTGTGCTAGCCTCTACCAACCTGTGAGGCTGACTTTTATGCTCACCCTTAACATGCAGTGTGAGACTGACTTGGATGACGCCATGAGGCATCGATAGCTTAGTTCCAACATACTACGCTACGACCCTCCCGTCTTGGCATGAGGCAGTCCACTTATACGCCTATACACTCACTCTTCTGTCTTGCTTCGGGGTGGCTGGGTTTACCCCTTACGCGGTTGCCATTCGCTGCGCCAAACCTGCCTCGGCATGAACAGACCATTCACTCTCTTATTTTGCGCTTGGCCTTTTTCGCTCCAGCTAACCAATCACTAGTTAGCCGTGCCCGTCATCTGTTGCTCGGTTCGCCAGATTACCTGTAGCCTACTGGCAATCTGGATGGTAGCAGCCGAGACTGCGTTCCACTTCTCCACCGATTGACACATCCGCTGAATAAGGGTATCCGGGGTTGTGTCCCAGCCACAGACGTCAAGCATTGCTCTTCTTTCGACGTCGAACCGATGACATGCGAACAGTATGTGTTCGGCAGTTTCATCTACACCTGGGCAGTCCGGGCAGACTGGGACCTCCGCGTGCCCGAACCTGTGGAGGTACTGACGGAAACAGCCATGGCCTGACAGGAATTGTGTCAGGTGGAAGTGAACTTCCCCATGGGGTCTTCCCACCCAGCTCGATATGCTAGGTATCAGCCGGTGGGTCCACCTACCTTTCGAGGAGTTGTCCCACTCACGCTGCCATCTGGCGACCGAGGTCACCCTGGTGCGCTCGCGGGCTCCCCTATTTCCACGTAGCTCAAAGCACTCCTCATCTTCCCGAATGACCAGCCCGACTGGCATCATGCTCGCTATCACGCAGCATGCATCGTGTGATACCGTGCGGTAGGCAGATATCACTCTAAGGCACATCACGCGGTAGGTGCTCTCCAGTTTCTGTAGGTAACTGGTTACCCTCAGTGCTCTTGACCATGACGGGCCGCCGTACCTGAGGATAGATACGGCAACGCCTGCCAGTAACCTACGTCTACTGGCGCACACCTTTGAGCTGTTGGACATCATTCTCGATAGTGCCGCAACAGCAGTCGACGCTCTCTTGCACGTATAGTCGACATGGCTGCCGAAGGTCAGCTTGTCGTCTATAATGACTCCGAGAGACTTCAGACTTCGCTGTGAAGTGATCGCGACTTCTCCCACATGGATAACTGCATGTTGTGCCGACTTGCGGTTGTTGACGATAACTACCTCCGTCTTATGATGAGCGAGCTCCAGGCCTCTCGCGCTCATCCATTCCTCCACCGTGCTAATCGCGTGTTCTGCGGTTAGTTCTACCTCAGGAATTGACTCCCCGTAGACCTCCAAGGTTACGTCGTCGGCAAAGCCGACGATCTTGACCCCAGGAGGGCACTTCAGTCTCAGAACCCCGTCATACATGAGGTTCCATAGCACCGGGCCTAGGATCGAGCCTTGCGGGACTCCGGTGGTAATCGGAACCCTTTTCTGACCGGCATCGGTCTCGTATATCAGTACGCGGTTTTGGAAGTAACTTTCCAGGATCCGGTACAGACCCACCGGTAGGCTAAGCCGGTGTAACGAGAGCGCGATGGCTTGCGCTGTTAAATGCGTTCTTCACGTCAAGTGTCACTAACGCACAGTATCGAATACATCGCCTTTTTCGTTGGATCGCTATCTCGGCAGTATTTATCACTGAGTTGAGAGCGTCCACTGTGTTGAGAGTTGAGAGCGTCCACCCTTCCGAAAGCCAAACTGGTTGCTTGACAGACCGTCCGTACCTTCCGCGTACGGGGTGAGCCTGTTGAGGATGATCCTCTCAAGCAGTTTGCCAGTCGTGTCTATCAGACAGATTGGTCTGTACGCCGATGGGTCGCCTGGCGGCTTCCCGGGCTTCGGCAACAGCACCAGTTTCTGCCTTTTCCATCTATCGGGGAAACGGCACTCGTCAAGGCATCTCTGCATAGCTAGCCTGAACATGTTCGGGTTCGCTATGATCGCTGCCTTGAGGGCGTTGTTTGGAACTCCATCCGGCCCTGGAGCTTTGTTCATTGCTAGGGATTTAGCCACTGCGAGTAGTTCTTCATTCGTCACTGGAGCCACCATTTCGACCGTGCCCGCACTGTCTCGTAGTGCAGGTGGCCAGGGGCTTGTGGCTCGAGACGGGAAGAGTACTTCGATAATCGTTGCCAACCGGTCCGGAGACCGTTCTGGGGGTGAGGAGCCCCCTTTGGTCTTGGCCATCACAATCCGGTAGGCGTCACCCCACGGATTCGCGTTGGCACTCTCACACAGGTTGTCGAAACACGCTCTCTTGCTGCTCTTAATAGCTTTGTTAAGGGCCAATTTCGCAGCTCGAAACACTTCACGGCGGTTCTCTCTTGCATCCTCGGTGCGAGCTCTTTGCATCCTACGTCTAGCTCTGAGACAGGCTGACCGTAGAGCTGCAATCTCGGCACTCCACCAGTATACCGGGCATCTACCGTTTCTTGGCAGTGTTTTTCTCGGCATAGTGGCGTCGCACGCGCGTGATAGAACAGCTGCCAGCGCATCCCCGCTTAGACTGACGGTGTTGGCCTCCAGTCCCAGGGCCGCGGTGAAAGCTTCGCTGTCGAAGTGATTGGACTTCCACCCGCGTACCTGACAGGGATCTCCCGCCCTCGGATGCTGCACACCATAGTTGATCTTAAAGCGGATTGCTAAATGATCGCTATGGGTGTAGCCTTCGTCTACCCTCCATTCCATGCCTGGAGCCAATCCACGCCTCCACTCCGTTTCTACGGAATGTACTAGCGGAGCCATCATTAGCTAGCACAGTATCGAGTTTCGCAAACGCTTCCATTAGCGCTTGACCCCTGCTATTTGTACAGCGGCTGCCCCACTCCACTGCCCAAGCGTTAAAGTCTCCCGCTATTACTACTGGTTTCCGGCCCACGAGGTCCGACGAGAGCCTGTCGATCATCTGGTAGAACTGTTCTATTGGCCACCTTGGTGGGGCGTAGCAGCTGCAATAGAACACACCATTGATCTTGGCAATCGCCACACCCTCGGCGGAGGGGTGTATTACCTCTTGAACCGGGAACCTTCCCGTTGTACAGATTGCCACCATTCCAGACCCGTCCGACACCCAATTGCCGTTGCCGGCAGGGATGCTGTACGGGTCTGATAAGAGGGCGACATCTGTTCTCGACTCCGAGACCGACTGCCACAGCAGCTGTTGGGCTGCTGCACAATGGTTAAGATTTAGCTGTGTGACTCTCACGGCTTCTTCTTATTTAACTCGCCGAAGGGACACGAAGGTCCGCCCATAGCATGTTTATGGGCTTGCTTCTTAGCGGTGCAGATAAGGCACTTATATGCCTTAGTGCACCCCCGCTCTTTATGCCCCTCCTCGCCGCAGCGACGACATAGCTTGCTCCTATCTATGCCTTTGCATTCGTATGCTTTATGGCCGGATTCTAGGCACCGATAACACCTATCCAATGAAGGCGGCTGGGGTATACTAATAGGGCATACCGACCAGCCGATCTTCAGCTTCCCTTTCTCGGTTACCTTTTTGGCATCCGCATTCAGTAGCCTGAGGTAGGCTACTTGGGTGCCAGAGGGTCCGTCTCTCAATCGCACAGAGGCCCGCTCGATTGTGACGCCGCATTGCTCCTTGACGGCTGCGACGACGTCTTCTGCGGTCGTGAACTCGTCCAAGTACTTGCACTGGAGAGTTGTTTCCGCACCTAGCGACCTGATTTGGGCGCCCTCACCAAGGACCTCTTGGGCCAAGGCCTTGTATACTGCACTTGATTGTGTGCCTCGCTTCAGCACCAGGAGCATCTCTCCCGTGTTGGTGCGTCTCCCGCTACGCACATCCTGCCCAAGGGCCGAGAGGCTTTCGGCCGCCTTCATCGATTTAAGGACATCGGCGTATTTGTCCTTGTCGGTTTTTAACCACAAGGCTTCGCCTCTGTCCTTGGCCTTCCTCGCAGGCCGCGGTACCTCCGGTTTCGGTGCCGGCTTTTTCTTGGTGACCAGCGTCCAGCGGTTTGAGCCCCCCTGCCCCGGTCGTGCCGGGTTGCTGGTACCATCGCTCTCCACAGCGAGGTCACTCTCGCCCTCGCTTACCTCACCCAGGCGGCGTTTGACCTTGACGGTTGCACGCCGAGTGGTGTCGGTTTTGGCACCCTCGCCTGGCGACTTCCTAGGGCGCTTCGCATTCGATGCCGTCTTTCGATTGCCCTTTCCTTTTCCCTTCGAGGGGAACTCGGTCGCCGCTCCGATCGACGTGGCTGCTCCGTAGAAGGTAAAGGCCACTGTCTGTGAACCTCTATCGACCTTCTCTCTTTCCTCCCTATTGGAGGCCACTGTCTGGGTTTCTCTGTCGGGCCTCTCCCGACATTCCACCCTCTCAACATAGGCCTGCTGTTCCTGTCTTGCGACACGAACAGCTTTCCGGAGCTCCAGGAGGCTCAACTTCAACTCCTTGGCTATGTTCTGCTTTGCGCTAGCGAAGTCGATTATAGAATCGAGTTGCTTCGCTACTTTGCGCATCGCAGCTATTGGCCCCTCCGATGCATTGGTAGGGATATTGCCTACCGCTGCTGGGGGGTCACTAGTGCTTTCGGATGCAGCACTCATCGCTCCACTACACTCCCCACGGGGGGGGGGAGACCTCGCCAAACCGCCTCTAGCGAAGGGGTTTGGCACCTCCGTCTGTTTGTTTTTATTTTTGTTTATCTCCACGAAAAGTCCCACGAGTAGCGCGAGAAATATATGTCCGCCACGCCAGAGCTCCGCATTAGCGTGGTAAGGGACGCTTACTGTGGGGGTTGCCCAGGTACCCCACAGGCTCCGTTAACGATCGAGCATCTTTTTCACCCCCTCGATCACTCATCCCTCGGCACGGGTCGCTTCACGCCTTGGAATTGGGGTTATGCCCTACCTTGCTTTACGTGGTGATCTCGGCCCGGATCATCACAACCATCCTCCTTTACCAGGGCTTTGGACCTGTAGCTCTGGTTCTCAATAGTTCCATGTACGTATGTTATTACAGACATGCTACTATTGGGATCCGTCATTCGCGGAGTTATGTATGTATGTATGTATGTATGTATGTATGTATGTTTTTTTTTTTTTTTTTTTTTTTTTTGAGAGCAGTAAAAAAATTTTCAGAAAAACCCTGAGTGAGGAAAAATGTACAAAAACCCCATTGTCAGGGAACGGGTTTGGGCTGCCATCACCCGACCCGCTAAAAACCACTGCTCTTGCCCAGAACCTGATTCCTCCCCGGCACTACCTTACGGCATTACTTCGGGGAGGGGTTTTTATGTGCATAGCACGCACTCTAATTCAACTACTTCCTAGTTCGTTTCTTCCGTAGGGTTACAGCCCCACTCCTCTACACACCACCAATTCTCTACCATCCACACAGACTGGCAAACTCTGCATGGCAGTCGGAAAGCTGGCTGTGAGTCGAGGCTTAGTACTCCTCCCCTACGAGTACAGTCTGAGCGGCAAACTTCTGACTGTCTAATTCACTGAGCCCTGCGGCTCGCTTGTGCCGGTTAGCACCGCAACTCCCTTCTCGCACCATTCAACGCCGTTTACTCTTTGAGCACCAGACTTGTTCGCGAACTACTCGGTCTAGTCCCCGACGATGGACCTAGCCTACTCCGACGGAGAATTCCCCGGCGAGAGAAGTTCTCCCGAAACCGAGCCAACCAACCAGATGTCGAGGTCAGTTCGGCGATTCCGGTGGAGCAGAGCGTCCGGTTCGCTGGTGCCCCGACGACCTGCGACTGGTGGTATTTCGTCGCGGTCTACTCAGTCTAGTCCCCGGCGGTGGATCTAGCTTACGCCGACGGAGAGTTCCCCGGCGAAGGAGGCTCCCCCGGTACCGATTCTTCTTTTGTTTTAGCACCACAATTTCATGAGCTCTTTGGCTTCCTCTCGTTCCGTTTCGCCCGATCTACTCGATCTAGTCCCCGGCGGTGGATCTAGCCTACTCAACGGGCCATACAGTAGGTGCTGAGGTCTATCCGGCGATTCCGGTTGGAGCGTAACTTCCGGTTCACCGGCGCCCCAACGACCCACTGCTAGCTCTGCGACGCGGTCTACTCGGTCCAATCCCCGGCGGTGGATATAGCCTACTCACGAGCTACCCGGAAGGATGTCGAGGTCGGTTCAGCGATTCCGGTGAAGCTTGACGTCCGGTTCCCAGGCGCCCCGACGACCCAACTCGGTGCTACATCACGCACTACTCAACTGGTCCCCGGCGGTGGACCTAGTCTACACAGTTGGAGAGTTCCCCGGCGGCGGAATTTCTCTCGAAACCCGATTTGCGGTTTCTTGTTGGTCTCTACGCCACTTCCTCTGCAACTCGGAGAGTATGCTCGAGACCACTCTGTTGACAGCGTCCCAGGTATGTTCGTCACGGCACATCTCTTCGACGATATTGTCCGCTGTCATACCAGGTATACCCCTACGAACTTCTTCGAATCTAGGGCATTCGAAGACCACGTGTTCCGGTGTCTCCTGCACGGTCGCACAACCCGGGCAAAGGGGTGACGAAGCATGTCCAAACCGATGCAAGTACTTCCGGAAGCATCCGTGCCCGGACAAAAACTGCGTCAAATGGAAGTTCACCTCTCCATGCTTCCTATGTACCCAGGCCGATACATTTGGGATGAGTCGGTGGGTCCACCTTCCTTTCTCCGCGTTGTCCCACTCCTGTTGCCATTTAGCCAACGAGTCCGCTCGAACCTGTCTCCTAGCGTTACGTGCATTTCTCCGCTGATAGCATTCCACGTCCTCCGCCAGGGTAATGCAGATGGGGATCATCCCGGCGATAACGCATACTGCCTCCGACGATATTGTTCTGTAGGCACTCGCGACTCGTACGGCCATCAGTCGGAATGTCCTGTTTAGCTTTTCACGGTTCCGCTTGGTTTTCAGCGCAGCACTCCAGGCAGGAACCCCATATCGGCGTATCGATGACGAAACAGTAGATAGCAGACGTCTCGTGCTGCTTCTCGGACCGCCGACGTTTGGCATGATTCTCGCTATTGCGTTCGTTGCCTTCGCCGACTTTCCACAGGCGTAATCAACGTGGTTGTTGAAGCTCAACCGGTCGTCGATTATAACTCCCAATTGCTTCAATGCACGTTTCGATGCAATCACGTGCCCTCCGACGTCGATCTGCATCCGTTGGACCGATCTGCAGTTACTGACCAACAACACCTCCGTCTTGTGGCGAGCTATTTGCAGCTTAACCCCGTTCATCCAGCTCTCGATCGCGTCTATTGTCTCCGTCACCGACACCTCCACTTCTTCAAGTGTCTCACCCATCACCGTTAGTGACACGTCGTCCGCGAAACCTACGATTTTCACTTTCCTAGGCAGCTGCAGCGTTAACACCCCATCGTACATCCCGTTCCAAAGGGTTGGACCGAGAATGGAGCCCTGAGGAACGCCCGCTGTGACACGCAATGACTTCTGTCCTTCGCTCGTCTCGTACAGTAGCACTCTGCTCTGAAAGTAGCTCTTCAGGATCTGGCACAGATAGTCGGGAACCCTCATTCTATGCAGCGCTGCAGCGATGGCTTCCCAGCTGGCACTGTTGAACGCGTTCTTCACATCTATCGTGACCACAGCGCAGTATCGATCTCCTCTTCGCTTCTGTTTAGATGACTTCTCGGCACTCTCGAGCACTATCCGAATTGCATCCACTGTCGATGCTCCTTTGCGGAAACCAAACTGCATCTTGGACAGTCCGCGCTCACCTTCCGTGAATTTCGTCAACCTGTTAAGAATGATCCTTTCCAGGAGTTTTCCGAGTGTATCCAGCAGGCATATGGGTCTGTACGAGGTCGGGTCGCCAGGTGGCTTCCCTGGCTTCGGCAGCAACACCAGCTTCTGGACCTTCCACATTTCGGGGAAGTTGCCTTCATTTAGGCACTTCTGCATCACTATCCTGAACATGTCCGGATATGCCAGGATCGCAGCTTTCAGTACCACGTTTGGTATTCCATCCGGACCAGGGGCTTTCTTTGGTCTTAGGCGCTTCGATGCTTCTACTAGCTCGTCGTTAGTCACTTGCCGATCCATGTTTGTTCCTTCTTCCTCGCCGTGCGGTGACGGTGGCCATATAGTTGGATCGTGCTTCGGGAAAAGACCCTCGACGATTATCTTCAGCTTGCTCGGACACATTTCGACTGGCGTCGTTGGACCCTTCATTTTCGCCATCACGACTCGGTATGCGTCACCCCAGGGATTGGCGTCTACTTCTCGGCATAGCTCCTTGTGGCACTCTGACTTGCTAAGTCTGATCTCCCGTTTTAGAGCGGCCCTAGCTTCCCGAAACGATGCCTTATGCTCTTCTCTATCTGGTTCCGACCTTGCTCTTTGGGCCCGCCTTCTGGCTCTGAGACAAGCAGCGCGTAACGTACTAAGCGTCTCGTTCCACCAGTAAGCTGGACGCCGTTTGTTGCGTGGTTCCAGTTTTCGCGGCATTGTGGCGTCACAAGCCGCCACAATCCTTCTTGTTAGGTCAGCCGCATCCACGTTCTCGGTCCCGCCGTTCGGCCGAAGTGCCTCAACAAAGAGGTCTTTGTTGAAGGCTTTCGTCTTCCACTTTCGTTCGCCGGTCACCCTTCTCTGTACTGCCGCGGGGTTCCGTTGGCCGATACGGTAGCGAATCTCCTGGTGGTCACTATGCGTATACGTTTCGCATACTCTCCAATTCATGTTCGCCGTCAATGAGGGACTACAGAATGTGACGTCTATGATGGACTCCCTCCCGTCTCTCCGAAATGTACTAACAGAGCCTTCATTGCACAATCGTACGTCTAACTTCGCTAGAGCTTCCTGCAGGATACACCCTCTTGTGTTGGTTACTCTACTGCCCCATTCCACAGCCCAGGCGTTGAAGTCACCACCAATGACTACCGGCTTCCGATCGATCAACTGCTCGGTTAACTGCTCCAGCATTAGGCTGAACTGCTCTACTGTCCACCTTGGGGGAGCGTAACAGCTACATACGAAGATGCCGTTGATTTTGGCTATCACGAAACCCTCATAGGAACGTTCTACCACTTCTTGGATAGGGAATCTTCCCATTACTTGTATCGCTGCGGTTCCTGATCTATCCGCCACCCAGTTACCGTTATTAGGGGGGACTTGATAAGGCTCTGCGATCAAAGCGACATCGCACATAGTTTCTGTCGTAGACTGCCACAACAGTTGCTGTGCGGTATCACAGTGATTCAGGTGTATGTATGTATGTATGTATGTATGTATGTATGTATGTATGTATGTATGTATGTATGTATGTATGTATGTATGTATGTATGTATGTATGTATGTATGTATGTATGTATGTATGTATGTATGTATGTATGTATGTATGTATGTATGTATGTATGTATGTATGTATGTATGTATGTATGTATGTATGTATGTATGTATGTATGTATGTATGTATGTATGTATGTATGTATGTATGTATGTATGTATGTATGTATGTATGTATGTATGTATGTATGTATGTATGTATGTATGTATGTATGTATGTATGTATGTATGTATGTATGTATGTATGTATGTATGTATGTATGTATGTATGTATGTATGTATGTATGTATGTATGTATGTATGTATGTATGTATGTATGTATGTTTGTATGTATGTATGTATGTATGTATGTATGTATGTTTTTTTTTACAATGGAGAAGACCTTTATGTCCTAGCCCAGTACACGTGCTAACGGTAGGGTCCAATCTACCACACGGGGTGCACTGGGGGCGTGTCGGACTCGAATGGTGACCAGCCATTAATACCGACTAAACTCCATTGGGCTCCGCCATCATTCCTCCCAGGAACTACCTCTCGGTATTACTTCTGGGGGGATGGCTGTACTAAATGTACTCATTCACTCTCACTCACGCGATCATACATCCTGTATGAGGCTTACTTGGGTGCTCTCTCAATCACACTTTGATTCACTCTCAAACACTCCCCCATGAGACTGACTTTTGTGCTCACCTTTTACGTTCCATGCGAGGCTGACTTGTGTGCTCACCTTACTCATTCCTTGCTAGGCTTACTTTTGTGCTCGCCCTACCCATCCATGTGAGGCTGACTTGGATGCTCACCCTATCACCTGATTCACTCTCAATCGTGCCACTCTATTGTACCTTTGTCACTCCCTCTGGCATCCCATGTGGGACATTTTTCTTAGGCCCCACTTCTGACATACCATGCGAGGCTGACTTTTGTGCTCACCTTCTTCATTCCTTGCTAGGCTTTTGTGCTAGCCTCTACCAACCTGTGAGGCTGACTTTTATGCTCACCCTTAAAATGCCGTGTGAGACTGACTTGGATGCTCACCCTTTCACTCCTCTGCCACGCCATGAGGCATCGATAGCTTAGTTCCAACATACTACGCTACGACCCTCCCGTCTTGGCATGAGGCAGTCCACTTATACGCCTATACACTCACTCTTCTGTCTTGCTTCGGGGTGGCTGGGTTTACCCCTTACGCGGTTGCCATTCGCTGCGCCAAACCTGCCTCGGCATGAACAGACCATTCACTCCCTTTTTTTGCGCTTGGCCTTTTTTGCTCCAACTAACCAATCACTAGTTAGCCGTGCCCGCCGTCTGTTGCTCGGTTCGCCAGATTACCTGTAGCCTACTGGCAATCTGGATGGTAGCAGCCGAGACTGCGTTCCACTTCTCCACCGTTTGACACATCCGCTGAATAAGGGTATCCGGCGTTATGTCCCAGCCACAGACGTCAAGCATTGCTCTTCTTTCGACGTCGAACCGATGACATACGAACAGTATGTGTTCGGCAGTTTCATCTACACCTGGGCAGTCCGGGCAGACTGGGACCTCCGCGTGCCCGAACCTGTGGAGGTACTGACGGAAACAGCCATGGCCTGACAGGAATTGTGTCAGGTGGAAGTGAACTTCCCCATGGGGTCTTCCCACCCAGCTCGATATGCTAGGTATCAGCCGGTGGGTCCACCTACCTTTCGAGGAGTTGTCCCACTCACGCTGCCATCTGGCGACCGAGGTCACCCTGGTGCGCTCGTGGGCTCCCCTATTTCCACGTAGCTCAAAGCACTCCTCATCTTCCCGAATGATCAGCCCGACTGGCATCATGCTCGCTATCACGCAGGATGCATCGTGTGATACCGTGCGGTAGGCAGATATCACTCTGAGGCACATCACGCGGTAGGTGCTCTCCAGTTTCTGTAGGTAACTGGTTACCCTCAGTGCTCTTGACCATGACGGGCCGCCGTACCTGAGGATAGATACGGCAACGCCTGCCAGTAACCTACGTCTACTGGCGCACACCTTTGAGCTGTTGGACATCATTCTCGATAGTGCCGCAACAGCAGTCGACGCTCTCTTGCACGTATAGTCGACATGGCTGCCGAAGGTCAGCTTGTCGTCTATAATGACTCCGAGAGACTTCAGACTTCGCTGTGAAGTGATCGCGACTTCTCCCACATGGATAACTGCATGTTGTGCCGACTTGCGGTTGTTGACGATAACTACCTCCGTCTTATGATGAGCGAGCTCCAGGCCTCTCGCGCTCATCCATTCCTCCACCGTGCTAATCGCGTGTTCTGCGGTTAGTTCTACCTCAGGAATTGACTCCCCGTAGACCTCCAAGGACGATCTTGACCCCAGGAGGGAACTTCAGTCTCAGAACCCCGTCATACATGAGGTTCCATTGCACCGGGCCTAGGATCGAGCCCTGCGGGACTCCGGTGGTAATCGGAACCCTTTTCTGACCGGCATCGGTCTCGTATATCAGTACGCGGTTTTGGAAGTAACTTTCCAGGATCCGGTACAGACCCACCGGTAGGCTAAGCCGGTGTAACGAGAGCGCGATGGCATCCCAGCTTGCGCTGTTGAATGCGTTCTTCACGTCAAGTGTCACTAACGCACAGTATCGAATACCTCGCCTTTTTCGTTGGATCGCTATCTCGGCAGTATTTATCACTGAGTTGAGAGCGTCCACTGTGGACTTACCCTTCCGAAAGCCAAACTGGTTGCTTGACAGACCGTCCGTACCTTCCGCGTACGGGGTGAGCCTGTTGAGGATGATCCTCTCAAGCAGTTTGCCAGTCGTGTCTATCAGACAGATTGGTCTGTACGCCGATGGGTCGCCTGGCGGCTTCCCGGGCTTCGGCAACAGCACCAGTTTCTGCCTTTTCCATCTATCGGGGAAACGGCACTCGTCAAGGCATCTCTGCATAGCTAGCCTGAACATGTTCGGGTTCGCTATGATCGCTGCCTTGAGAGCGTTGTTTGGAACTCCATCCGGCCCTGGAGCTTTGTTCATTGCTAGGGATTTAGCCACTGCGAGTAGTTCTTAATTCGTCACTGGAGCCACCATTTCGACCGTGCCCGCACTGTCTCGTAGTGCAGGTGGCCAGGGGCTTGTGGCTCGAGACGGGAAGAGTACTTCGATAATCGTTGCCAACCGGTCCGGAGACCGTTCTGGGGGTGAGGAGCCCCCTTTGGTCTTGGCCATCACAATCCGGTAGGCGTCACCCCACGGATTCGCGTTGGCACTCTCACACAGGTTGTCGAAACACGCTCTCTTGCTGCTTTTAATAGCCTTGTTAAGGGCTAATTTTGCAGCTCGAAACACTTCACGGCGGTTCTCTCTTGCATCCTCGGTGCGAGCTCTTTGCATCCTACGTCTAGCTCTGAGGCAGGCTGACCGTAGAGCTGCAATCTCGGCACTCCACCAGTATACCGGGCATCTACCGTTTCTTGGCAGTGTTTTTCTCGGCATAGTGGCGTCGCACGCGCGTGATAGAACAGCTACCAGCGCATCCCCGCTTAGACTGACGGTGTTGGCCTCCAGTCCCAGGGCCGCGGTGAAAGCTTCGCTGTCGAAGTGATTGGACTTCCACCCGCGTACCTGACAGGGATCTCCCGCGCTCGGATGCTGCACACCATAGTTGATCTTAAAGCGGATTGCTAAATGATCGCTATGGGTGTAGCCTTCGTCTACCCTCCATTCCATGCCTGGAGCCAGACTCGGGCTGGCAAACGTCAAATCAATCCACGCCTCCACTCCGTTTCTACGGAATGTACTAGCGGAGCCATCATTAGCTAGCACAGTATCGAGTTTCGCAAACGCTTCCATTAGCGCTTGACCCCTGGTATTTGTACAGCGGCTGCCCCACTCCACTGCCCAAGCGTTAAAGTCTCCCGCTATTACTACCGGTTTCCGGCCCACGAGGTCCGACGAGAGCCTGTCGATCATCTGGTAGAACTGTTCTATTGGCCACCTTGGTGGGGCGTAGCAGCTGCAATAGAACACACTATTGATCTTGGCAATCGCCACACCCTCGGCGGAGGGGTGTATTACCTCTTGAACCGGGAACCTTCCCGTTGTACAGATTGCCACCATTCCAGACCCGTCCGACACCCAATTGCCGTTGCCGGCAGGGATGCTGTACGGGTCTGATAAGAGGGCGACATCTGTTCTCGACTCCGAGACCGACTGCCACAGCAGCTGTTGGGCTGCTGCACAATGGTTAAGATTTAGCTGTGTGACTCTCACGGCTTCTTCTTATTTAACTCGCCGAAGGGACACGAAGGTCCGCCCATAGCATGTTTATGGGCTTGCTTCTTAGCGGTGCAGATAAGGCACTTATATGCCTTAGTGCACCCCCGCTCTTTATGCCCCTCCTCGCCGCAGCGACGACATAGCTTGCTCCTATCTATGCCTTTGCATTCGTATGCTTTATGGCCGGATTCTAGGCACCGATAGCACCTGTCCACTGAAGGCGGCTGGGGTATACTAATAGGGTATACCGACCAGCCGATCTTCAGCTTCCCTTTCTCGGTTACCTTTTTGGCATCCGCATTCAGTAGCCTGAGGTAGGCTACTTGGGTGCCAGAGGGTCCGTCTCTCAATCGCACAGAGGCCCGCTCGATTGTGACGCCGCAGTGCTCCTTGACGGCTGCGACGACGTCTTCTGCGGTCGTGAACTCGTCCAAGTGCTTGCACTGGAGAGTTGTTTCCGCACCTAGCGACCTGATTTGGGCGCCCTCACCAAGGACCTCTTGGGCCAAGGCCTTATATACTGCACTTGATTGTGCGCCTCGCTTCAGCACCAGGAGCATCTCTCCCGTGTTGGTGCGTCTTACGCTACGCACATCCTGCCCAAGGGCCGAGAGGCTTTCGGCCGCCTTCATCGATTTAAGGACATCGGCGTATTTGTCCTTGTCGGTTTTTAACCACAAGGCTTCGCCTCTGTCCTTGGCCTTCCTCGCAGGACGCGGTACCTCCGGTTTCGGTGCCGGCTTTTTCTTGGTGACCAGCGTCCAGGGGTTTGAGCCCCCCTGCCCCGGTCGTGCCGGGTTGCTGGTACCATCGCTCTCCACAGCGAGGTCACTCTCGCCCTCGCTTACCTCACCCAGGCGGCGTTTGACCTTGACGGTTGCACGCCGAGTGGTGTCGGTTTTGGCACCCTCGCCTGGCGACTTCCTAGGGCGCTTCGCATTCGATGCCGTCTTTCGATTGCCCTTTCCTTTTCCCTTCGAGGGGAACTCGGTCGCCGCTCCGATCGACGTGGCTGCTCCGTAGAAGGTAAAGGCCACTGTCTGTGAACCTCTATCGACCTTCTCTCTTTCCTCCCTATTGGAGGCCACTGTCTGGGTTTCTCTGTCGGGCCTCTCCCGACATTCCACCCTCTCAATATATGCCTGCTGTTCCTGTCTTGCGACACGAACAGCTTTCCGGAGCTCCAGGAGGCTCAACTTCAACTCCTTGGCTATATTCTGCTTTCCGCTAGCGAAGTCGATTATAGAATCAAGTTGCTTCGCTACTTTGCGCATCGCAGCTATTGGCCCCTCCGATGCATTGGTAGGGTTATTGCCTACCGCCGCTGGGGGGTCACTGGTGCTATCGGATGCAGCACTCATCGCTCCACTACTCTCCCCACGGGGGGGAGACCTCGCCAAACCACCTCTTGCGAAGGGGTGTGGCACCTCCGTCTGTTTGTTTTTATTTTTGTTTATCTCCATGTATAGTCCCACGACTAGCGCGAGTAATATATGTCCGCTACGCCAGAGCTCCGCATTAGCGTGGTAAGGGACGCTTACTGTGGGGGTTGCCCAGGTACCCCACAGGCTCCGTTAACGATCGAGCATCTTTTTCACCCCCTCGATCACTCATCCCTCGGCACGGGTCGCTTCACGCCTTGGAATTGGGGTTATGCCCTACCTTGCTTTACGTGGTGATCTCGGCCCGGATCATCACAACCATCCTCCTTTACCAGGGCTTTGGACCTGTAGCTCTGGTTCTCAATAGTTCCATGTACGTATGTTATTACAGACATGCTACTATTGGGATCCGTCATTCGCTAGCGGAGTTTGTATGTATGTATGTATGTATGTATGTATGTATGTATGTATGTATGTATGTATGTATGTATGTATGTATGTATGTATGTATGTATGTATGTATGTATGTATGTATGTATGTATGTATGTATGTATGTATGTATGTATGTATGTATGTATGTATGTATGTATGTATGTATGTATGTATGTATGTATGTATGTATGTATGTATGTATGTATGTATGTATGTATGTATGTATGTATGTATGTATGTATGTATGTATGTATGTATGTATGTATGTATTTTTTTTTTTTTTCGGCTTCCCCTCCTCCTGCTCTTGCTGGGTGACTTCAGCTACTATTGGTGGTGGTGACCTCACCAACCCACCTCTGGCAAACGGATTTGCCGTGCCTGCTCCATTTATATCGGTTGCTTGTTGTTTCTCCATTTTATTTTATTGGGTCCCAACTCCGGGCCGCTATCTCCACTCGCTGCACATAGTCGCCTCTCGCGATCCCATGATTATCTATGCTGCCGAAAAGCAGCAGTGAGGTCATGCAAGGGTTGACACCATCTCTCATGGGGAGTAGTGTTCAGAGCCGGATCGGCGTAAATCGGGAATGCTTCAACCGAACCCAGTACCACCAACCAAATGATGGCGAGTTTCGAACGTACCCGGAGACCTGCCAGGGTTTTGTTGGAACGGAGGCAGCCATGCTGTTAGCCCACTCGCCATTTCAAGTCGGTTTCATCCTTCCTTACTCAGGGAGTAGAACAGCACGCCTGTCAGCCCTAAGTCGCCATCCTTTTCGTCATCCGTGTCCTGTCCGTTGCCGTTCGCCATGGCCAGTATACCATAATCAAGATGTTACTGGCGTCGATCCTGATGTGCCGGTTGGCACTCCGGTTGGGCTAGAGTGCTTTTATTGCCCAGATCTTAGATTATTGGAATCTTAGGATCTTAGCAGAAGCGGCACAGACTCGCTTCGTCGGAGCTGCTTTCGGAGTTATGGCTTTTTTTAGAGGTTCAGAAGAGCCCATGTATGTATGTATGTATGTATGTATGTATGTATGTATGTATGTATGTATGTATGTATGTATGTATGTATGTATGTATGTATGTATGTATGTATGTATGTATGTATGTATGTATGTATGTATGTATGTATGTATGTATGTATGTATGTATGTATGTATGTATGTATGTATGTATGTATGTATGTATGTATGTATGTATGTATGTATGTATGTATGTATGTATGTATGTATGTATGTATGTATGTATGTATGTATGTATGTATGTATGTATGTATGTATGTATGTATGTATGTATGTATGTATGTATGTATGTATGTATGTATGTATGTATGTATGTATGTATGTATGTATGTATGTATGTATGTATGTATGTATGTATGTATGTATGTATGTATGTATGTATGTATGTATGTATGTATGTATGTATGTATGTATGTATGTATGTATGTATGTATGTATGTATGTATGTATGTATGTATGTATGTATGTATGTATGTATGTATGTATGTATGTATGTATGTATGTATGTATGTATGTATGTATGTATGTATGTATATATGTATGTTTGTATGTTTGTATGTATGTATGTATGTATGTATGTATGTATGTAT
This sequence comes from Topomyia yanbarensis, assembly GCF_030247195.1. Classification (NCBI taxonomy): domain Eukaryota; kingdom Metazoa; phylum Arthropoda; class Insecta; order Diptera; family Culicidae; genus Topomyia; species Topomyia yanbarensis. The sequence goes on from NC_080670.1 coordinate 112,281,131, forward strand.
GTATGTATGTATGTATGTATGTATGTATGTATGTATGTATGTACGAATGTTTTTTTTTAGAGAGCAGTAAAAAAAATTTCAGAAAAACCCTGAGTGAGGAAAAATGTACAAAAACCCCATTGTCAGGAAACGGGTTTGGGCTGCCATCACCCGACCCGCTAAAAACCACTGCTCTTGCCCAGAACCTGATTCCTCCCCGGCACTACCTTACGGCATTACTTCGGGGAGGGGTTTTTATGTGCATAGCACACACTCTAATTCAACTACTTACTAGTTCGTTTCTTCCGTAGGGTGACAGCCCCACTCCTCTACACACCACCAATTCTCTACCATCCACACAGACTGGCAAGCTCTGCATGGCAGTCGGAAAGCTGGCTGTGAGTCGAGGCTTAGTACTCCTCCCCTACGAGTACAGTCTGAGCGGCAAACTTCTGACTGTCTAATTCACCGAGCCCTTCGGCTCGCTTGTGCCGGCTAGCACCGCAACTCCCTTCTCGCACCATTCAACGCCGTTTACTCTTTGAGCACCAGACTTGTTCGCGAACTACTCGGTCTAGTCCCCGACGATGGACCTAGCCTACTCCGACGGAGAATTCCCCGGCGAGAGAAGTTCTCCCGAAACCGAGCCAACCAACCAGATGTCGAGGTCAGTTCGGCGATTCCGGTGGAGCAGAGCGTCCGGTTCGCTGATGCCCCGACGACCTGCGACTGGTGGTATTTCGTCGCGGTCTACTCAGTCTAGTCCCCGGCGGTGGATCTAGCTTACGCCGACGGAGAGTTCCCCGGCGAAGGAGGCTCACCCGGTACCGATTCTTCTTTTGTTTTAGCACCACAATTTCATGAGCCCTTTGGCTTCCTCTCGTTCCGTTTCGCCCGATCTACTCGATCTAGTCCCCGGCGGTGGATCTAGCCTACTCAACGGGCCATACAGTAGGTGATGAGGTCTATCCGGCGATTCCGGTTGGAGCGTAACTTCCGGTTCACCGGCGCCCCAACGACCCACTGCTAGCTCTGCGACGCGGTCTACTCGGTCCAATCCCCGGCGGTGGATATAGCCTACTCACGAGCTACCCGGAAGGATGTCGAGGTCGGTTCAGCGATTCCGGTGAAGCTTGACGTCCGGTTCCCAGGCGCCCCGACGACCCAACTCGGTGCTACATCACGCACTACTCAACTGGTCCCCGACAGTGGACCTAGTCTACACAGTTGGAGAGTTCCCCGGCGGCGGAATTTCTCTCGAAACCCGATTTGCGGTTTCTTGTTGGTCTCTACGCCACTTCCTCTGCAACTCGGAGAGTATGCTCGAGACCACTCTGTTGACAGCGTCCCAGGTATGTTCGTCACGGCACATCTCTTCGACGATATTGTCCACTGTCATACCAGGTATACCCCTACGAACTTCTTCGAATCTAGGGCATTCGAAGACCACGTGTTCCGGTGTCTCCTGCACGGTCGCACAACCCGGGCAAAGGGGTGACGAAGCATGTCCAAACCGATGCAAGTACTTCCGGAAGCATCCGTGCCCGGACAAAACTGCGTCAAATGGAAGTTCACCTCTCCATGCTTCCTATGTACCCAGGCCGATACATTTGGGATGAGTCGGTGGGTCCACCTTCCTTTCTCCGCGTTGTCCCACTCCTGTTGCCATTTAGCCAACGAGTCCGCTCTAACCTGTCTCCTAGCGTTACGTGCATTTCTCCGCTGATAGCATTCCACGTCCTCCGCCAGGGTAATGCAGATGGGGATCATCCCGGCGATAACGCATACTGCCTCCGACGATATTGTTCTGTAGGCACTCGCGACTCGTACGGCCATCAGTCGGAATGTCCTGTTTAGCTTTTCACGGTTCCGCTTGGTTTTCAGCGCAGCACTCCAGGCAGGAACCCCATATCGGCGTATCGATGACGAAACAGTAGATAGCAGACGTCTCGTGCTGCTTCTCGGACCGCCGACGTTTGGCATGATTCTCGCTATTGCGTTCGTTGCCTTCGCCGACTTTTCACAGGCGTAATCAACGTGGTTGTTGAAGCTCAACCGGTCGTCGATTATAACTCCCAATTGCTTCAATGCACGTTTCGATGCAATCACGTGCCCTCCGACGTCGATCTGCATCCGTTGGACCGATCTGCAGTTACTGACCAACAACACCTCCGTCTTGTGGTGAGCTATTTGCAGCTTGACCCCGTTCATCCAGCTCTCGATCGCGTCTATTGTCTCCGTCACCGACACCTCCACTTCTTCAAGTGTCTCACCCATCACCGTTAGTGACACGTCGTCCGCGAAACCTACGATTTTCACTTTCCTAGGCAGCTGCAGCGTTAAGACCCCATCGTACATCCCGTTCCAAAGGGTTGGACCGAGAATGGAGCCCTGAGGAGCGCCCTCTGTGACACGCAATGACTTCTGTCCTTCGCTCGTCTCGTACAGTAGCACTCTGCTCTGAAAGTAGCTCTTCAGGATCTGGCACAGATAGTCGGGAACCCTCATTCTATGCAGCGCTGCAGCGATGGCTTCCCAGCTGGCACTGTTGAACGCGTTCTTCACATCTATCGTGACCACAGCGCAGTATCGATCTCCTCTTCGCTTCTGTTTAGATGACTTCTCGGCACTCTCGAGCACTATCCGAATTGCATCCACTGTCGATGCTCCTTTGCGGAAACCAAACTGCATCTTGGACAGTCCGCGCTCACCTTCCGCGAATTTCGTCAACCTGTTAAGAATGATCCTTTCCAGGAGTTTTCCGAGTGTATCCAGCAGGCATATGGGTCTGTACGAGGTCGGGTCGCCAGGTGGCTTCCCTGGCTTCGGCAGCAACACCAGCTTCTGGACCTTCCACATTTCGGGGAAGTTGCCTTCATTTAGGCACTTCTGCATCACTATCCTGAACATGTCCGGATATGCCAGGATCGCAGCTTTCAGTACCACGTTTGGTATTCCATCCGGACCAGGGGCTTTCTTTGGTTTTAGGCGCTTCGATGCTTCTACTAGCTCGTCGTTAGTCACTTGCCGATCCATGTTTGTTGCTTCTTCCTCGCCGTGCGGTGACGGTGGCCATATAGTTGGATCGTGCTTCGGGAAAAGACCCTCGAAGATTATCTTCAGCTTGCTCGGACACATTTCGGCTGGCGTCGTCGGACCCTTCATTTTCGCCATCACGACTCGGTATGCGTCACCCCAGGGATTGGCGTCTACTTCTCGGCATAGCTCCTTGTGGCACTCTGACTTGCTAAGTCTGACCTCCCGTTTTAGAGCAGCCCTAGCTTCCCGAAACGATGCCTTATGCTCTTCTCTATCTGGTTCCGACCTTGCTCTTTGGGCCCGCCTTCTGGCTCTGAGACAAGCAGCGCGTAACGTACTAAGCGTCTCGTTCCACCAGTAAGCTGGACGCCGTTTGTTGCGTGGTTCCAGTTTTCGCGGCATTGTGGCGTCACAAGCCGCCACAATCCTTCTTGTTAGGTCAGCCGCATCCACGTTCTCGGTCCCGCCGTTCGGCCGAAGTGCCTCAACAAAGAGGTCTTTGTTGAAGGCTTTCGTCTTCCACTTTCGTTCGCCGGTCACCCTTCTCTGTACTGCCGCGGGGTTCCGTTGGCCGATACGGTAGCGAATCTCCTGGTGGTCACTATGCGTATACGTTTCGCATACTCTCCAATCCATGTTCGCCGTCAATGAGGGACTACAGAATGTGACGTCTATGATAGACTCCCTCCCGTCTCTCCGAAATGTACTAACAGAGCCTTCATTGCACAATCGTACGTCTAACTTCGCTAGAGCTTCCTGCAGGATACACCCTCTTGTGTTGGTTACTCTACTGCCCCATTCCACAGCCCAGGCGTTGAAGTCACCACCAATGACTACCGGCTTCCGGTCGATCAACTGCTCGGTTAACTGCTCCAGCATTAGGCTGAACTGCTCTACTGTCCACCTTGGGGGAGCGTAACAGCTACATACGAAGATGCCGTTGATTTTGGCTATCACGAAACCCTCATAGGAACGTTCTACCACTTCTTGGATAGGGAATCTTCCCATTACTTGTATCGCTGCGGTTCCTGATCTATCCGCCACCCAGTTACCGTTATTAGGGGGGACTTGATAAGGCTCTGCGATCAAAGCGACATCGCACATAGTTTCTGTCGTAGACTGCCACAACAGTTGCTGTGCGGTATCACAGTGATTCAGGTTTATCTGGGTCATCCCCATCACCGTTGGTCTGCAGTCGCCTTCTTGTACGCTGGGCATTTAAAGCCACCCGTCTGATGGTCGTTTCCTTCCGCTGGGGTGCAAAGCAAGCACTTCGGCCTCTGCGTGCAGTCTCTCGCAAGATGGCCCGTCTCTCCGCATTTCCAGCACATCCCGGATCTTGTCGGGCCTTTGCAAGCCCCTGCTAAATGTCCAAAGCCTAAACATTTGAAGCATTTCTCTGCTTGTTTGTTTACTCGTGGGGCGGCTCTCAGTAGGCATCTCGACCATCCAACTGTAACCTTACCTACCTCCAGTGCCTTGTCTGCAGCGGTTACCGGTAAACGTATCATCGCTATCTGCGTTCCTCCGTATCCCTTCCTTAACCGGATCGTCATGTGCACCTCGCCCAGTTTGCACTGCTGCTTCATAGCACCTCTCAGCTCGTCTTCCGTCGTTATTTCGTCGAGGTCTTTGCACACGATTACCATCTCCGGGCTTAAGGCTTTAACTTCTGCCTTTCCACCCATTGATTTAGTTATAGTCTCCTGCAAGGCAGAGCTACTAGTCGTAGTATTCTTCTTAAGCTCGAGGAGCATCTCATTTTTTTGGGTACGCCTGACTCTTAATACGTTTTCCCCCAAATCTTTCAGCTTCGGGTCCTCTCTGACCTTTTTGAGCAGTGCTGCGTACGTAGTCTCGTCATTTGCTTTGACGAGCACGGCTTCTCCCTTAGGCGCCTTCTGACGAGCCGAGGGTTCTGATTTCCTCTTCTGCTCCCCTTTTCGCTCCTCCTTCTTTTTTTGCTGTTTCCCGCGTTTCTCCTTCCGACCTACAACGGTGCTCCAGCTTTCACCCTGTAAGTTGGCGTCCTTTTCTTCGGCAGCAACAGCATTCTCGAGCATCTGCCTCTTTGACCCGCCTGGTCTTTCTTCTCCTGGCGAGGATCTTGTCCTCTTTGGAGTTATGGGAACTGGCGTGTTCTCCACTCCAATCTGCCTCTCCTTTCCCTGTTTCGGAGGGGCTAGGAGGATAGTGGCCTTAGCCGACGCGGATGCTCGCTCAGCTGAATCTGCCCTCTGCGTTGCCGTATCGTACTCTTTCACGGCAGACAGTAGCGCCTTCCGGATTTTGATGACCATCTCCTTAATGTCTTTGTGGACATTGTTTCTCATGTCCACGAACTTGTGGAGCTCCTCCACCAAGTGCCTCGCTACCACTACCTTTGGCGTTTGTGGGGTGTAGCTCATTCCGCTCTGCTCCGGCTGTTTTTGTTGCTGCTGTTGCTGTTGCTTCGGCTTCCCCTCCTCCTGGTCTTGCTGGGTGACTTCAGCTACTATTGGTGGTGGTGACCTCACCAACCCACCTCTGACAAACGGATTTGCCGTGCCTGCTCCATTTATATCGGTTGCTTGTTGTTTCTCCATTTTATTTTATTGGATCCCAACTCCGGGCCGCTATCTCCACTCGCTGCACATAGTCGCCTCTCGCGATCCCATGATTATCTATGCTGCCGAAAAGCAGCAGTGAGGTCATGCAAGGGTTGACACCATCCCTCATGGGGAGTAGTGTTCAGAGCCGGATCGGCGTAAATCGGGAAGGCTTCAACCGAACCTAGTACCACCAACCAAATGATGGCGAGTTTCGAACGTACCCGGAGACCTGCCAGGGTTTTGTTGGAACGGGGGCAGCCATGCTGTTAGCCCACTCGCCATTTCAAGTCGGTGTCATCCTTGCTTACTCAGGGAGTAGAACAGCACGCCTGTCAGCCCTAAGTCGCCATCCTTTTCGTCATCCGTGTCCTGTCCGTTGCCGTTCGCCATGGCCAGTATACCATAATCAAGATGTTACTGCCGTCGATCCTGATGTGCCGGTTGGCACTCCGGTTGGGCTAGAGTGCTTTTATTGCCCAGATCTTAGATTATTGGAATCTTAGGATCTTAGCAGAAGCGGCACAGACTCGCTTCGTCGGAGCTGCTTTCGGAGTTATGGCTTTTTTTAGAGGTTTAGAAGAGCCCAATCTTAGCCCCACCATATCCTAGCAAAACTCCCCAACTCGCAGTAGGGCTGTGGGGGGGGGGTCGTTAGGCCCCTAGACTCCTGTCCTTCCTGTCCCTGCTGCCCCCCTATGTATGTATGTATGTATGTATGTATGTATGTATGTATGTATGTATGTATGTATGTATGTATGTATATATGTATGTATGTATGTATGTATGTATGTATGTATGTATGTATGTATGTATGTATGTATGTATGTATGTATGTATGTATGTATGTGACCAAAAATAAGCACATCGGTTACTTGGAGATGGCTGAACCGATTTCATAAAACTTAGTCTCAAATGAAAGGTACAACGTTTCCATAGGCGGCTATTGAATTTCATTAAATTCCGAGTTCCGGTTCCGGAGTTACGGGTTTAAGAGTGCGGACACACAGAACATTCACATTTTTGCTTTTCTCCTATAGAAAGGTTATGCAATCATTCTGAACATCGCCAACCTAATCCTGGCTATTTTTTTTGACTTACATAGGTTCTCTGAATTTTAACAGGGTCGTAGTTAGGGGGATTTGGTGAAGGGCACCCCCCCTTCCACATCACTCACCACCCTTTCCCAAACCGCCCTTCCCTCATCAAGTACCCCTCCAGGCGATTACAATTTTCAAATTCCTCTAGAATAAACTTTCCTAGTGGGTCTGAAAAACCTGTGAAAAATTTGGTTTGAAATGATTTTGAGTTGAGAGACTAATTTAAAATTTCTTAACAAGTTGAAAATTTTTGGCAGGGTCCAAACCCCCGAGCCCTCCTCCTGGATCCGCCGCTGGTTTCAAGTGTTTCAGCGTCGACACATAGCAACTCAAGTTCGTAGCTGTCGATTCATTGTACGTATGTGTAAATCGCACTGAATATCTAATAGACAGTTCCACCATTATATTAAACATTACCAGCCATGGAGTCGTAGTTTGGATAAATGAGAAAGGCACTAGGTGGATTAAAACGGGTTTTTCTCGATTCGATCGGCATTGTGAACAGTTGAAAAAGTTAGAAGTTCAGAGTAGATAGTCAAATTTCATGGGGGAAGAGAAAGCCGTATTTAGGGGCGGATTGCTCTCCTCTTATGTTAGTAAAGGAAAAAGGTGGGAAGTGGGATAAATATTGTAAAATTGACATTCTCGTTGGCTGGTTGATGATTGTGGGGAATATGCACACTTTATTGTAGTGGTTTCCATCCTGTAATAGCAGGGGCGAGGGGAGGGTCGATATTTCGGATGATTTTTGGCACTCCGATGCTGTCATGATGTTCTTGTGACATGTGTCAAGATGTTCTGGATGGACGGTTATCAAGAAAGGTATGCATCGTAGACTCGTGAAGCAATGCCATATTGTAGATACAGGGAGAGGTTGACGAGATTCTACTGTGAATGAGAGGGGAAAATGTATTAATCTTGGACATCAATAGTTTTCAAAAAGGTGTAGTTAAGAAAAATGTAGGGGTGGTCACGGCTTGCCAGGACGTCCCGGACTAGCACATAGGGTGATCTACCTCGGGCCCGAAGGGAATCTATTAGTTGGGACCTGGCAACATAATACTCTGTGCACAGCCAAACAACATGCTCGATGTCGTGATAGCCGTTCTCACAAACACAATGATTACTTTCAGCAAGCCCTATACGACGGAGATGCGCATCAAATGTGTAATGGTTGGACATGATCCTTGACATCGTACGAATAAAGTCCCGGTTCACATCCAAGCCCTTAAACCAAGCATTCGTTGATACCTTCTGGATAATAGAATGTAGCCACCGTCCCAGATGCCCATTGCTCCATGAAGTTTGCCAACTTTCGAGCGTCCTCTGACGAGAGATACTGAAAAATTCATTGAAGCAAATTGGTCTTTCGTAAGTGTCGCCTTCTAATGCGCCCACCTTGGCTAAAGAGTCCGCCTTCTCATTGCCCGCAATAGAACAATGCGACGGAACCCAAACCAAGGTAATCTGGTAAGATTTTTCAGATAAAGCACTCAAATATTCCCGTATTTTCCCCAGGAAATACGATGAGTACTTTCCAGGCTTCGCCGCATAGATGGCCTCAATGGAGCTGAGACTATCCGAAACGATGAAGTAATGGTCTGCGGGCAGGGTGTAAATGATCCCGAGAGTATACTGAATGGCAGCTAATTCTGCAACGTAAATTGAAGCAGGATCATTGAATTTGAATGAGGCAGCAAGATTTTCGTTGAAGATACCGAAGCCTGTGGACCCGTCGAGAATTGATCCGTCAGTGTAGAACATTTTGCCGCAGTCGACTTGATGGTATTTATTATAGAAAATATTTGGGACCACTTGTGGGCGAATGTGATCCGGGATTCCACAAATCTCTTCTTTCATGGATGTGTCGAAAAATACAGTTGGAGCAGAAGTATCTAAGAGATGAGCACGGTTGACGTTATACGAAGATGAATTGATGTTCTGTGCCATGTAATCGAAGTACAAGGACATGAATCGGATCTGAGAATTAAGCTCGACAAGCCTTTCGAAATTTGCAATCACCAATCAGTTCAAAATATCGCATCGAATGAGCAATCGATAGAAGAGGTCCCAAAATCGATTTTTTAGTGGAAGGACGCCCGCCAGCACTTATAAAATCATCGTATGGGTCGAGTGCATGCAACCCAAGGCAATACGCAAACAGCGATACTGGATTCTCTCTAGTTTGATGAAATGTATGCTCGCAACGGAGCGAAATCAGAAACATCCGTACTCCATCACTGATAATATTGTTGTTTGGTACAGCCTGATTAGGTCTCCTGGGTGGGCACCGCACCATGTTCCGGTTATTGTACGGAGAAAGTTGATCCTTTGTTGGCACTTCTATTTTAGATACCTAATGTGACATCCCCAGGTACCTTTAGAGTCGAACCAGACCCCGAGATATTTGAATGTTTGAAACCTGAGCAATAATTTTATCCATTAACTGAAGCTGTAGTTTCGCTGGTTCACGCTTCCTTCCTTCCACCGTCATCTGCAAGTTGCCTTAGCGTGCAGGAATTGACAAGACATTCGTCAATGTCATTCACATAAAAATTGTAGAAAAGAGGGCTTAGACATGAGCCCTGGGGAAGGCCCATGTAGCTAAATCGTGATGTCGATAAGTCACCATGCGAGAAATGCATTTGTTTTTCAGACAACAGGTTAAGCAAAAAGTTATTTAAAATTGCTGAAAGACCAGGCTGGTGCAACTTCTCATAAAGAATGTTGATAGATACTGAATCGAAAGCCCCCGCCATTTGAATTTCTGTTGAGAGCAACGCGAACAAAGCAATTGTTCGTCCTTTTGCTTTTGCGGAAGCCAAATTGTGTATCTGACAGTAAACCATTTGCTTCGACCCAATTGTCGAGGCGAAACAAGATCATTTTCTCGAATAACTTCCGTATACAGGATAGCATTGCAATCGGTCGATACGAGTTGTGGTCGGAGGCTGGTTTTCCTGGTTTTTGGATGGCGATGACACTCACTTGTCTTCTATCATGTGGGACAATGTTACCCTCAAGAAACTTATTAAATAAATTCAACAAGCGTCTCTTGGCAGAGTCTGGTAGATTCTTCAACAAGTTGAATTTGATTCTGTCTGGCCCTGGAGCTTTATTGTTATATGACAAGAGAGCAAGTGAGAACTCCACCATCGAAAACGGTGTTTCGTTCGCGGTATTGTAACGCGACGCGGTGCGGTAGATTTTCTGTGCCGGGGCGGAATCCGGACAAACCTTCTTGGCGAAGTCGAATATCCAACCGTTTGAATATTCCACGCTCTCGTTAGTACTGTTTCGGTTTCGCATACGTCGGGCCGTGCCACAAAGAGTGCTCATCGATGTTTCTCTTGTTAACCCGTCGACAAACCGACGCCAGTAACTGCGTTTCTTGGTTTTCATTAAATTTTTCATTCGCTTTTCTAATATCGCGTACACTCGATAGCTATCGACTAACCCGTCGTTCCGGCAACTTTCTCCGCGTACACGTCTGAGCACTCTTTGTCCCACCACGGGTTGGGCGAACGTTTTTAGGTGTTTCCGTCGGGTACTCGTTTCGTCTGAGTTTGAATCGCGATATCGAGAATCGAGTTGGACAAAAATTGATACTCTTCCTCCGGGGGAAGTACCTGTGTTGAATCGATAGTTTTGGATATCTCAGCAGCGTAGCTCTTCCAATCAATGTTTCGTGTGAGGTCATAGGAAACATTGATTGGTTCCGAAGGTCTTGAAGTCTTGAGTGGTGATTGCAATTACAATCGGCAGGTGGTCACTACCGTGGGGATCAGATTTTACCTTCCACTTTCAATCTAACCGTAGTGATGTCGAGTCTAGAGATATATCCAGTGCACTTGCTTGCGCTGGTGGCCTAGGAATCCGTGTCATTTCCCCTGTGTTCAGAATTGTCATATTGGAGTTGTCACAAGGGTCTTGAATTATCGAGGATCGATTATCGTCGTACAAACATCCCCACTATGTACCGTGAGAGTTAAAGTCTCTAAGAAGCAGGCGGGGCTAGGGAAGGTGTTCAATCACGTTAGAGAGTCTTCGATATCCCATAGGAGTAATGTAAATAGAAGAAATGCAAAGATCTTTGCCTTTGATTGTTGTTTGACAAGCGACAACTTCAATGCCTGGCGTCGAAGGAAGATTGATTCGATTGAAGGAGTAGCACTTTTTGATCCCTAAAAGTACCCCTCCATATGAGTCTTCTCGATCCAAGCGGAAAATGTTAAAATCGTGGAAGTTGAGGTTTATATTAGAAGTGAGCCATGTTTCACATAGGGAAATGGCATCACAATTATTGTAATCTAGCAAGCGTTTTAATGAATCAATTTTGGGGATAATACTTCTGCAGTTCCACTGTAAAACAGTGATCAGATCCGTGATTCCGTTTAATAAGTTAGCCATCGAAGGATACGATCGCTGCAAGGAGGGGCCATTGTTCAGTCAACTGTTTTAAAAATGTTCTTACTGTTGGTAGAATAGCAACCAGCAAGCTTTTCAGAGGATCGGTATTGTCGAAAGCTGTGAATATCCAGTACACAATATCAAAGAATTTAAGGAATCCCGTTTTAGGTTGAGTTTCTGACTGTAAAATGGGAGCACTTGGGATTTTTGGTGCCCCGGGGAGTGCTGGGAACGCCTGGTTGTATTTCAATTTCCTTCGGTATTATCTTCGGATTTGTGACAGCACTTCCAGTTGATGAATTATTTTTATTTTGTACCCTTGTTTGGGACAGCCTAGGACCCTTACGAGGAAGTTCAGGTGAGTTTTGATTAGGTCTTTTCCTAGAGTTTCCAAGCAGATCCATAGAATGCCTCTCGCAAGGGTCGTTAGAGGCGTTATCGTCAGTTGGCAAGAGAACGAATGGGTTTTCGGAGATAAGTGAAACAGCTCTTTTAAGCAAGTCTGCGTAAGAGCGTCTGGAGCGATCTTCAGCGGATCGCTTCAGTTTATCCGCGCGAAATTTGTACGTTGGGCTTGTCAAAAGTGAATGCGGATTCTCCCCACAGTAAACACATTTCTCAGCGGGCCTGCTGCAAGTATCATCCGCATGGCGTTCCCCACATTTACCGCACCGTTGCTTGTTGCTACAGTAGGTGGCCGTGTGACCTAGCTGCTGGCAATTGGAACAATTCATAACCCGTGGTACAAACAGGCGTACAGGTAGACGAGCTCCTCTCACTTCAACGTAGCTCGGAAGTGCAGATCCGGCGAAGGTTACGCGAAACGAGTCTGATGGATAGTAATTCCTATCTTCGATGGACTTTGAGTGCAATTGCTTGCACTCCAAAATCTTAACTGATTGAAGGTTAGGGTCCTTAAAGCGGCCAACCCCATCATTCATCAGATCATCGACAGTTAGACCCGCATCACTTACCACACCGTCGTTCTCCACATCACGAGAAGGAATGTAGACGCGATACTCCAGCGTAAAGAGGCTATTGCTAACGATACCATTGGCCTGTTTCAAGTCAGTAACGACTACGCTCAGTTTATCTGACTGAACCTTTTTAATCTCGGTTACGGTCGAGTAACGTTTTGTCAGCTCCCGTGCAACAGTTATACTGTTTAACGGTTTATTTTTGGGCCCAAAGTATACCACCCAAGGACGAGCGGATCCATCCTAGTAAACCTTGATTCGGAGGGGGGGGGGGGCATTAAGACATTGGGGGAAAGTGGGGGAAGTGGATCGCCCATAACATCATCTGTCTCCGAATCAGATAAACGTTCCTCTTCCCCATAATATTCGTCTTCGGAGGGTGATCCTTTTGTTTGTTCCATTTTGTTTCGTGAGCAATACGCTCGGCCGCACTATTTAACTTAAATCAAAATAAAAAATCAAAAACAATAATAAAAACGTGTTTAATCCACCTAACAGTGTGATGAGACATTTCTTATAACTCTTATCACTCTCTTCGGATATTATATCGTTTGAGAGCATTTAGAACTTGATGCTTCGCGATGTTTTTGATAACACATACTACATGGGATAGTGGCAGGACTCAGAGAATCGCTCAAATCAGCATAGGACAACATCAGTGCTAGAAATCTCAAACAAAATCAATGGGAAAGCGAAAAAATGGCTCATAAAATAGACATACCAACGAATTATTGTTAATGCTCTGTTAATAAAATATCTATATTGTGGTGGGAAAACTGAATTTTCCTAAAGGGGTTATATATTGTACTGAAACAAAAAAAAACCATTTTTTTTAATCGATTTGAAGTTTATATTTTACTCAAATTTCCATCGCGACTGAGAACTAAGAAATCAACGCTTTTTCTTGAAAAGGGCGATACTAGCAGTGATACCATTCAAAGAAAATCAACAGTGAATATTTCCAGACTTGGTTTTATTTCCTATTTAAGAACTATTGTGTTTTTTGACATCCTAGCTTGCATGATTCAGTGATCGAAACCCAAAACTTCATAAAGTATTTGAAATTATTAAATTAAAACTTGTTTTTGCTATTGAAATTGACAAAAGATACTATCAAGTATCGCCCCTTTGGCGATTGTTTACTTTTTCGGTCCCATCTATCAGCATTGAAGTATCGCCCTTACGTTTTTTTACAATAACTACCGTTTTACACCACCGATTTCGTCCGGGTTTTTTCAATAGAGATCATTGTTACTATTTACAGCTGGTATCAGTCTGATAATCCTAAAAAATACTTAAATAACAGTTTCGCCTCTAAACTGCTAGCAAAAAAAGTATCGCCCTGTTTGTTTGCATGGAGCGTGGAGGGCGAAACTTTAAATAAACAAACAAAAATACAGTTTCGCCCGTTGTATTTTTTGCTGTAGTTTAAGAAAGCAATATCGTAGAATCAAAATTTTTAGGTTAATTTGTTGCGTTTCAAAGCCCTCATTCGCATGTAAGAAAAAAGTTTACATTTGTAAGTATCGCCCTTTTCACAAAAAAAAGCGTTGAAATGAAATCGCAGCTCCTGATATCACGCTATCTCTGAAGTACATGCGTGCATAGTTTCAAATTTTACTTCTACATCGACTTTTTCTAAAGGTGACTTCCCAGTAGTATTCTTGATTTGAATTATTATCGCTAATCCTAATGCCAAAGAATAAATAAATACCTCACGAAAACGAACCGTTTGGGAAAATCATCATCATTACTGGAACTTTCATTTTCACGAAACTTTTCGATAACCTTCCGTCACTTGCGTTAATGCACTGGGTGCACAGTGCTCTAAAACTCTAGCGAAATCGTCTTAGGGCACCAGCGGGTCTGTAAAGAATACTAAAAATGAATTTCTATTCCATAATTTTCAGTTCAGCAATTCGAGAGTTCGTGCTCACCGCAAACCATGAAAAATAGACTACGTTGTGAAGCGATGATCACTATTTATTAAAAAAATCACGGTTAAATAAAAAATAAAACTATAAAAAAATTTCAAATAGTTTATAATTTTCACAAACCTATTAGGAAAAATTGTGTAATAAGCTTTCGTAATATTGTGTAGGAAAAAAGCTGAAAATTTGAAAAGAAATCTGAGGATTATGATTGATTACAGAACTCTGGAATTTTCTATTGGAATGTTTTCAGGCATGAATTTGATATTGATGCTATTTAATAATAGTCTTGATTTCACAGTTGTCTAATTTAGACAACTGTGAAATCAAGACCAATAGATCAGTTACATATCAGGACTCCATTCCGACAATTTTTCAAAAGTCCTCATGATGTTTACAACAACAGGTTATCAATCTACGGATCAGATAATGTTATTGTAATATTGAATTAAATCAGTTTGCATCAATAAATTTTCAACTCCAATCCAATATTTTTTTTGTGTGGTGGGGGGGGGCTGTATGGTGTTAAAACCTTCTCTTGGCTACGCCGTTGCTTGGAGTTATTTATTTCGCTTTTCATTTTCCAAAAGGTTTCAGATCAATCCGATAGTCATAAGTTAGAAAAATTGCAGTCAGAAGGTTCGCACAAATGAACATTTTTGCACTGATAAGTTATCAAGTTCCTTCCAGACAACTTGGAAGTGTTCGGTGATTATTTCTAGCGGTTGTAGATAGAAAAATGAAATACAAAATTCGATTTATCGAAATAATGTTTGGCTTATTTCAATGGATTATTACTATATTGAACAATAAATAGGCGACGAAGAGTAATCCACAAACAACAAGCCATAACTTTTAAAGTATTCAAAATAGATATTTGAAGTCTTCAGTAAAGTTATTCGCAAAAGTAAGAGCTACAAATTTGCTGAAGGCATCATTTCGATATAATCACTCCCAAGAAAATTTGTGAAAATATCTCACTCATAGGGGGATTAATCAGCAAAAGCACAATACCAAAAGAAAAAGCATATTACCTCTATTAAATTCTCCGAAGATACTATTGACCTAAAATAAGCCGTTTTGGCGTTAATAATAGATTACATGTTTTTGGTCATATTTCTGGCAATGGGAAATGATAGAAATCTTTCGTCCGCATTTAATATTAAATATCTCTTTTGATAATAGTCCGATTTCAACAATCTATAGCTTGTTCGAAAGGTATTTGTTTAAGCTGTCTAAAAACATATAAATTGTTAATCTATATTGTCAATTCCGGCAGATAATTTAAAAAAACTGCCAAAAACGCCATTTTTACGCATTCAAACATTCATATCTTAAAAACTAAACATCAGAATCAAACACAAATTAATAGCGTTCATACTGTTTTTTAGTTCTTTCATTTAAAATTGGTTTGGATAAGATCGGTTCAGCCATTGCTGAGAAACACGAATGAGAATTTGTCCGTTACATACACACACACAGACACACACACACACAGACATTGTCACAAATCGTCGAGCTGAGTCGATTGGTATATAAGACTCGGCCCTCCGGGCCTCGGAAAAAATCTTGAAAGTTTGAGCGAATTCTATACATTTCTTTTATAAGAAATGTAAAAAACGTGTTTAATCCACCTAACAGTGTGATGAGACATTTCTTATAACTCTTATCACTCTCTTCGGATATTATATCGTTTGAGAGCATTTAGAACTTGATGCTTCGCGATGTTTTTGATAACACATACTACATGGGATAGTGGCAGGACTCAGAGAATCGCTCAAATCAGCATAGGACAACATCAGTGCTAGAAATCTCAAACAAAATCAATGGGAAAGCGAAAAAATGGCTCATAAAATAGACATACCAACGAATTATTGTTAATGCTCTGTTAATAAAATATCTATATTGTGGTGGGAAAACTGAATTTTCCTAAAGGGGTTATATATTGTACTGAAACAAAAAAAAACCATTTTTTTTAATCGATTTGAAGTTTATATTTTACTCAAATTTCCATCGCGACTGAGAACTAAGAAATCAACGCTTTTTCTTGAAAAGGGCGATACTAGCAGTGATACCATTCAAAGAAAATCAACAGTGAATATTTCCAGACTTGGTTTTATTTCCTATTTAAGAACTATTGTGTTTTTTGACATCCTAGCTTGCATGATTCAGTGATCGAAACCCAAAACTTCATAAAGTATTTGAAATTATTAAATTAAAACTTGTTTTTGCTATTGAAATTGACAAAAGATACTATCAAGTATCGCCCCTTTGGCGATTGTTTACTTTTTCGGTCCCATCTATCAGCATTGAAGTATCGCCCTTACGTTTTTTTACAATAACTACCGTTTTACACCACCGATTTCGTCCGGGTTTTTTCAATAGAGATCATTGTTACTATTTACAGCTGGTATCAGTCTGATAATCCTAAAAAATACTTAAATAACAGTTTCGCCTCTAAACTGCTAGCAAAAAAAGTATCGCCCTGTTTGTTTGCATGGAGCGTGGAGGGCGAAACTTTAAATAAACAAACAAAAATACAGTTTCGCCCGTTGTATTTTTTGCTGTAGTTTAAGAAAGCAATATCGTAGAATCAAAATTTTTAGGTTAATTTGTTGCGTTTCAAAGCCCTCATTCGCATGTAAGAAAAAAGTTTACATTTGTAAGTATCGCCCTTTTCACAAAAAAAGCGTTGAAATGAAATCGCAGCTCCTGATATCACGCTATCTCTGAAGTACATGCGTGCATAGTTTCAAATTTTACTTCTACATCGACTTTTTCTAAAGGTGACTTCCCAGTAGTATTCTTGATTTGAATTATTATCGCTAATCCTAATGCCAAAGAATAAATAAATACCTCACGAAAACGAACCGTTTGGGAAAATCATCATCATTACTGGAACTTTCATTTTCACGAAACTTTTCGATAACCTTCCGTCACTTGCGTTAATGCACTGGGTGCACAGTGCTCTAAAACTCTAGCGAAATCGTCTTAGGGCACCAGCGGGTCTGTAAAGAATACTAAAAATGAATTTCTATTCCATAATTTTCAGTTCAGCAATTCGAGAGTTCGTGCTCACCGCAAACCATGAAAAATAGACTACGTTGTGAAGCGATGATCACTATTTATTAAAAAAATCACGGTTAAATAAAAAATAAAACTATAAAAAAATTTCAAATAGTTTATAATTTTCACAAACCTATTAGGAAAAATTGTGTAATAAGCTTTCGTAATATTGTGTAGGAAAAAAGCTGAAAATTTGAAAAGAAATCTGAGGATTATGATTGATTACAGAACTCTGGAATTTTCTATTGGAATGTTTTCAGGCATGAATTTGATATTGATGCTATTTAATAATAGTCTTGATTTCACAGTTGTCTAATTTAGACAACTGTGAAATCAAGACCAATAGATCAGTTACATATCAGGACTCCATTCCGACAATTTATCAAAAGTCCTCATGATGTTTACAACAACAGGTTATCAATCTACGGATCAGATAATGTTATTGTAATATTGAATTAAATCAGTTTGCATCAATAAATTTTCAACTCCAATCCAATATTTTTTTTTGTGTGGTGGGGGGGGGCTGTATGGTGTTAAAACCTTCTCTTGGCTACGCCGTTGCTTGGAGTTATTTATTTCGCTTTTCATTTTCCAAAAGGTTTCAGATCAATCCGATAGTCATAAGTTAGAAAAATTGCAGTCAGAAGGTTCGCACAAATGAACATTTTTGCACTGATAAGTTATCAAGTTCCTTCCAGACAACTTGGAAGTGTTCGGTGATTATTTCTAGCGGTTGTAGATAGAAAAATGAAATACAAAATTCGATTTATCGAAATAATGTTTGGCTTATTTCAATGGATTATTACTATATTGAACAATAAATAGGCGACGAAGAGTAATCCACAAACAACAAGCCATAACTTTTTTTCCCTTTTTTTTTTATTTCGACTATGTTAGTCACATTTTCTTTTTTACGTTTTAACGACATTCAATTAGCTAGAGATTACTGGGTAGGGAAAGTTATGAAACTTAGAGCCATAGTACTCAAGTGAGAGCAAGGATGTGAAGTAAGCCCGCACGATATTAAGCCTGTTCTAATGACCCTGCCACTTCTAGTTTTCCGATCTGTTTACTTCACATCCTTGCTCTCACTTGAGTACTATGGCTCTAAGTTTCATAACTTTCCCTACCCAGTAATCTCTAGCTAATTGAATGTCGTTAAAACGTAAAACAAGCCATAACTTTTAAAGTATTCAAAATAGATATTTGAAGTCTTCAGTAAAGTTATTCGCAAAAGTAAGAGCTACAAATTTGCTGAAGGCATCATTTCGATATAATCACTCCCAAGAAAATTTGTGAAAATATCTCACTCATAGGGGGATTAATCAGCAAAAGCACAATACCAAAAGAAAAAGCATATTACCTCTATTAAATTCTCCGAAGATACTATTGACCTAAAATAAGCCGTTTTGGCGTTAATAATAGATTACATGTTTTTGGTCATATTTCTGGCAATGGGAAATGATAGAAATCTTTCGTCCGCATTTAATATTAAATATCTCTTTTGATAATAGTCCGATTTCAACAATCTATAGCTTGTTCGAAAGGTATTTGTTTAAGCTGTCTAAAAACATATAAATTGTTAATCTATATTGTCAATTCCGGCAGATAATTTAAAAAAACTGCCAAAAACGCCATTTTTACGCATTCAAACATTCATATCTTAAAAACTAAACATCAGAATCAAACACAAATTAATAGCGTTCATACTGTTTTTTAGTTCTTTCATTTAAAATTGGTTTGGATAAGATCGGTTCAGCCATTGCTGAGAAACACGAATGAGAATTTGTCCGTTACATACACACACACACACAGACACACACACACACAGACATTGTCACAAATCGTCGAGCTGAGTCGATTGGTATATAAGACTCGGCCCTCCGGGCCTCGGAAAAAATCTTGAAAGTTTGAGCGAATTCTATACATTTCTTTTATAAGAAATGTAAAAAACGATAAAAAAGTAAAAAACGAAACACTTCACCAGTTTATTCCTGACGAGCTGGTAGGTGAATTGATCCTTCGCTTCGTTTGTCCGTCACCCGCATGACCTTCACACAGTATAGAGCTGGTATAGATCGTCTAAACAAAGCCGTCTTTCAGGCAAGAAAACCGTTTAGTACCGCACTAATTTTTCACTACTTCACACAATTTAACGTTTATAATGTTAATAATGTTTATACTCCAGCCTTTGCTGGGATAAACACCCTCACCGGTATCGCCTAACTCAAGTTAATGTTACAACAAACAACGCGCGTGTGTAAACTGAAAGGGCGCTCGTACGAATCGGATCGCCTTTGTTTCGTGGAGTAGCAAATTGAAATAACAATTTGTGCTATAATTCCTCACAGGTAGAGTAAGGTGAGGTAAAAGTGCGCGTGGGGCAAAAATGCGCATAGGACTTTTAGATGCACAGAAGCGCTAGAACCTGGCAACTCTGTATGGATTTAGTGTATCATTAAGTCAACTAATCGCACATATAAGCATGAAAGGTTTGAATATAGTGGCTTGAAATTAAGGGGGAAGGACTATTTTTCGTTGATTTGATATTATTTTTTGAATTTTGGGAATCATAAATTGGCTGTTTGAATAAATCAGGATCTATAAAACTACAGTACCCTAAAAATCTTCAACATATGGTTCGTTGCGAGATACATTTGATTTTATGAAAAAAATTCAGTAATTTTCGGAACAATTGAATAAGTTAAAAAACTGACAGTGGGGTAAAAGTGCGCATAGCATATCCGCCCAATTCAAAAGACGCGAGTGAAGCTTTTTTTATAAAAATTGAACTAATTCTTCCATGATTTAAAGAAGGGACCAGCATCTTCAATAACTGCGAGCTCACCGGTCAAATCACGACTGATATGAGCGGTTTAGGAACAAAAGCATCAGCATGGTTCCAAGGAAAAATATAGCAATTAAAAAAGAACCAAAAAACTATGAATATGTAAATAAAGATGTATTTCCAATATGAAACGTATATTCGCAAGAATTCTTGTAGTGATCTACCCAACTATGACAAATAATGATGTTACCAGGGGTGACAATTTGATCATGAATCACATTGTCTAAAAGATGAAACATCCAAGTTTTTTCAACATAAAGGAAAACTGAACAACATCAACCGAGGCAGAGGGAGGGGTACTTTTTAGTTATGAAGGAAGAGTAAGAGGGGATGGATATCCTAAAATTGATTAGTTTAATTTATGGGCGGAAATAAATCGGCTATTTAAGCTGTGCGCACTTTTGCCCCGTGCTATGGGCACTCTTGCCCCTACCATGGGACAAAAGTGCGCATTTGAGTATTCATAAGAAAATAACTAATTCTCGGATTACAAGCAAAACCAAGAGATATCTAGTATTACGTTTTGAAGATGTGTGATGAGAGTATTAATTTGTAATCATGCCGATTTTCTAGTGCTTTTCTACCAATAGTTACTTTATGAAAACTGTTAGGTGCGCACTTTTGCCCCACCTTACTCTAATAATTATCACTCGCGGGACTGTTTATCAGTAGTACTTTACTGTAGCCTCTGCCACAGTAAGCACCTTCGTACTGCCGAAAAAACTAAACCACACCGCACAGTGGCGGGTCTTCAAACAAAAGTCGGACAAAACCACAAATAATACCTAATTTGGATGAAAATCGCAATTTAAGCTAATTTTAAGGCGCTGATCTCATTTTTGATGTCAAACGTCGTAAAATATTAAATACATTTTTCCATACAGTGTCATTGAACCTTTCTTATAACTATAATCCCGTTTTTATGATAGATTTTCCGTTACTGTTCACCAATGTCAGCAATATCATAAAAAATGAAGAACACTACTTCAAATCCATTGTATAACGTGTTGGTTTACTGTAGATTGTCTAACTATTTTACACAAAACACCATGCGCCTCCATATCAGCAACAAAGCTTCAAAATCTCCTTAAACCTTTTTGCGCACCTAGGCGCAGAACGAGACCATGATATTCGAAAAGTACAGCTTATTTCCCATTGAATGTATACTATGTGACCGTTCCGAAATAATTCCGAAATTTGCACAGAATACATTAGTGGAAAAAGTGTTTTTGTTCTGACCACCTCAAACATATTTAAACTAAAAAGTCATAGTTCCATGTAAATTTACCAAATATATTTTATTCACTAACCAAGTTCTTCCGTTCCTCTACACAATGAAACTAGTTGTGCTTAAAACGGACCAAAATCAAAAGAGCAACATGTATTTGAAGTGAAAAGAGCAATGGTGGTTTCGGAAATGAAAATCATTAAAAAGTCTGGACTTTGCTACGTTTAAACTCATGTTAAAAATCATGTTCTGATCCAATGATCATAAAATTTTGAATATACATCATTCAATACATGAGAAATTTAGGAAAAATATAATATCAATATTTCAAAAATAAATTTTTGAGATTTTGGCCAGCCTCCAGCCACTGTGCACCGGAGAGAACAAAACGCACTCGTTTCTCGGTACAACGTTCGGTTACGAATGATCTTGAAGGAATTAACATCCTTGAAGGTGTTACTACCAGGTGTAGGGGACTACGACTGTCCACGTTTTCCCTCGGACGCTCCAGAAGCTTGGCGGCTTGTAGCCTCGCTCGTCGTCAGGCCCGTGTTCGTCCATCGCATCTGTGGGCCCTCTGAAGGTGATCGCTAGTTGTCAACTGCTAGACATCATTCAATCTGGCTCGTAGCAGCGATTTCGTGATCACGAATGGCGAAACTCTAACTTCAAGTTACAGAGTAACCGCCATCACATACCGTTCAGACACGGACAGCATTCATGCGGCCGCCGCCGAAAAGCCACCGTCGTTGATAAAATTAGCTGCTAGGAACCACCCACTCCCCCACCGTTGGATCGTCGCCCCAACAGAATTAAGGTCAGAACATTTATTGTCGTTTTATACATCAGTGCATAGGTAGACAGTAGATTTGTGGGCTAGAAATAGTCGTTCTACCTTGCATGGAGAACGGGAGAAACGAAAAGTGAAAAAAACAACCCAAGCGCTTGAGTTAAAAATAGATTTTTTGTCGGTATAGAAGAAGCAACATAAATTAAACCGTTTAAAGCACAGATTGGATTTTGCATTGGACTAAATTCGCGTGTCGTGAAGGAGAAAGAAACAAGATCATTGGTCATTTTAGTATTAAGCGTGAATCGAAATAGTTCCCGTTGGTCATCCTTACAGTTGGTGCCGTTTTGTTCACTTTGGTCTCTAGGAAAGATTGGTATAAAGCGCGATTAATTTAAAGAACTCGCCTTGAGGAGTCTCGTCGGGCACGTGACGAACACATGGTGATTTGCATGCAAGCGTGATTTATTGTGCTTGCTTGGTGCATTAAGCAAATTAGTGATAAACCAACCAGTGACCCGTTACAACATTACACTTTTCAAAACTCGACGGCGGTACGAGCCTCGTCCGTACAAAAACTTTCGCTTTGCACAAATATATTTCGACATTTGTGAAAATAAGTTTTCAGTACTGTAAATGTTTATAAGTGATTTTGAAAAACTTGTTTCAAAGGAATGTTGAACGACGACTTTCGTGAATTCCTTCTTATTTTGCGCTCAGGTAAAAACAAATGCAAAGCTTTGTTCTCAGGACTTGATTCAATATTGCAGCTAGCATAAAAATTTAATCGGGAAGATAAAATAAGCAAAGAAACGACAACTAAGATATTCATTATCTACGAACAAATCAATAATAAACCGACTTAGATCATTGATACCCGAACGGGACACTAGTCATTCGGACTGTGTGCATGACCGTGGTGAACGATCGTGCTTCGTTGCCGAATGGTGTACGGATTTTTTCGTCAAAGTTGGTCAGCTTAACTATGTATAACTTGAGAACGCGACCTTGTGTACAAAGTCTAATTACGCAATTCAATTCAGCACTCAAAAGTACACCGTTAATAGGCACATAGTTTCCCATTTTTTAATTTGATTGATTTTCGACCTCTTTTATGAGGCTATTTCTATAATTTATAATACAAAAAATCTTCAAATGTTCATAAAACCCGGTCCTGGCGTACTAGAGACACACAGAAAACGCCGTTTCTCATCATTTTTTTAAACTCCGAAAAGCAATATGCGGTAACAGTACATTCAAGATGGTTTTTTGTCGCATGTCAGTATGTTTAGTAGCGCGGATCGAATTGTATCCATTCTAGGCTACGGTACCTTGATATTTGGGCATGTGCAGTTCACAAGACAAGATTATTTTCGACTTACTGTCGACAGTACAAAATAAATATGGGTGACACTCATCAATAATGTTGCCTCCATTGAAATAGTCGATTTTTCTATCCAGTTTCAACCACTGAAGAGCAACATTTCGAACAACTTCGTTTCTGCACAAGAGTTGTTTTACGCGTGAAGGAGTCAGCATATCACTTGCCGTTCTCGATAGCTTCGCTGTATTCCTATTTGTAATGATATCTGGAACTGTTGTTATTTGAATTCGACCAAGAGCGTACTGTTCAGCTGATCCAGGGTCCTTGCACCTCACCAACATTTGCATGTTTGCGTCGGGCAACTATAAAAAGAAAATATTCTACTACGGCTGGTGTTTACATTTGCTTCAAAACGTTTTGCACAGAAAATGTTGAACAACTCGCAATACGTATATTAAAAACGCTTTTAATCCACCTAACAGTGTGATGATACATTTCTTATAACTCTTATCGCTTTCTTCGGGTATTATATCGATTGAGAACATTTAGAACTTGTTGCTTCGCGATGTTTTTGAAAACACATACTACACATACTACATGGGATAATGGCAGGACTCAGAGAATCGCTGAAATTAGCATAGGACAATATCAGTGTAATAAATCTCAAAGGTTAAACCAATTTAATGGAAGAGCGGAAAAATGGCCCATAAAATACAAACGAATTATTACTAATGCTCCGTTAATAACATATATAAATTCTTCAATCAATGCATTGTGTAGGGAAAACTAAATTTTCCTAAAGGGGTTATAGATGTTGTGCTGAGTCAAAAAATCGAAAAACAAATTTTCGAATGGATTTGAAGTTCATACTCTCAATAGCGTTTACTCAAATTCCCAACACGGCTAAGAACTAAGCACTGAAATATCAGCTCTTGATATCTCGCTACCTCTGAAGTGCATGCGTGCATAGTTCAAACTTTACTTCGATATCGACTTTTTCTAAAAATGACTTCCCAGTTGTATCTTTGATCTGAATTATTATCCCTAATCCTAATGCCAAAGAACAAATAAAAAACTCTCGAAACGCGTTAGGGATTGAATAGGGTTAGGGAATCATTATCATTACTGGAATTATCTTTTTCACGAAACTTTTCGATAACCTTCCGTCACTTCTATTAAAAAAATTCAAATACTTTATAATTTACATAATCTTATTAGGAACATTTGTTTAAGAAGGTTTTGTAATATTGTGTAGCAAAAGCTGAAAATTTATGAATTTTCTCTATCTGCAACATATAAACCCTTAAGTATACCAATTAATTTAGGAATTATCTTTTAACATAAACTATTGCACGAATGGGAATGGGTTCGCCGAATTTTGGAAGAAATCGATAAAATAACGCCTTGAAAACTCCCTAAAAATTTGTGTAGTTCGATGCAATCGAAGAAATTAAAGAAATATCCCCAGAAAATGGTGTAATTTAGGCTGACAAATGGGACATTGACTAAATCGCGATATTTTTTTTTCTTCATAATAAACTGAAGATGTTAAAATATTCTTCCCTTCCCTTGATGTAGTGTAATAACTATTTCGGATTATTTAATATAGACTTCTAGCGCAAAAAATATTTTTTTTTTATTTTTGCATATTTGCATCTTTCAAATAAGGAAAACATGGTCAAGAAAGGATTTACTCAAATTCTGCCTTGTTTGTCTGCTAGAGCCCATCAAACATATTTTCATATAAGGCTGATAAAATTGGAGACTGATCAAATCGGGTCTTCATTCGTTATCGAGCACTCAGTCGAGATAGAAGTCTTTTGTCATCGGTCCGTACACTCTATAGCGACAAATAGTGTTAATCCGCGTTCAAGGTTATTTACACACTCTGCTCCTAGTTGAGGTTTCAGTATTTTTTCCCTTCTTGTGTGTTTCTGTTTCTGAGTACCGTTAGCCGGTCAGTGAAGTGAAACAGTGTTCTTCTAGTAAGCCGTCTGGATACCGTTACATACACAAGCTAAGTATTAGTTTTCGTTTCCCCTTCTTGGTTATCTTAATAACGTGCACTGGGCAATAGGCCCGTGCAAAAATGACTTCCCCTGACGGCGGTTCATCTCAAGGTGAGATGGACGTCGAAATAAAATCGGCTCCCCGGCTCAAGGTATATCCGAGCTCGGCCACCGGGCCATTTGTGATCTTCTTTCGGACCAAAGAAAAAAAGTGTTTGAATCTGTTGCAGATTTCTCGAGTTCTGACGGATCGGTATTCGGCCGTGACAGAAATATCGAAAATTCGGCCTGATAAGCTTCGGGTGGTGGTTAACAGTTCAACTCAGGCAAACGATATTGCTGGATACGAGCCCTTTACGAGGGAGTACAGGGTGTATATTCCAGGGTTGAAGTCAGTGGGGTCGTTTCCGATTCGAGTCTGAATTGCGAGGACCTGCTAAAATATGGGACTGGCTGTTTCAAAGACCCCATGCTTAAGCCAGTGAAGATACTGGAATGCAAACGTTTGCATTCAGCATCAGTCGCAGCTGACGGGAAGAAAACATACGTCAACTCAGACTCTTATCGGGTGACCTTCGCCGGCTCTGCCCTGCCTAATTACCTCCTTTTTGACAAGGTTCGTCTACCTGTTCGCCTCTTTGTGCCGCGGGTCATGAACTGTACTAATTGCAAACAATTGGGACACACAGCCTCCCATTGTAGCAATAAAGCCCGCTGTGGGAAATGCGGTGGGAATCATGCGGATGATTCCTGTGGTGGAGATGTCGAAAAGTGCCTCTACTGTGGGGGAAACCCACATGATCTCCCTTCATGTCCCGCGTACAAACAGCGCGAGGAAAATCTTAAGCGTTCCCTTCAGGGACGCTCTAAGCGATCTTTTGCAGAAATGCTTAAGATAGCTACGCCACCTGTCTCTACGAACATCTTTACCAACTTGTCTACTGACGAAGGCGACTGTGATGAACCCCAGGAGGGAACATCTTCTGCTGTGCCTAGAAGTAGTAGAAAAAGGAAGAACATTTCCTCTTCCAAGCTTCGTCGTAAAGGCCAGAAGGTGTCTCTTCATGGTCCCCCTAAAATAACTACTCAAGGAAGTACTGGTGCAAAACCGAAGCAAGTCGCTCCCGGTCTCAGTAACCTGAGCTCAGAAAAGGAGTTCCCAGCACTTCCAGGAACATCAAAAACCCCAAGTGTTCTCATATCTCAGCCAGAGAAAGAAAACAGTGCTGGCTTAATAAATTTCTCTGACATTGTGGACCGTATTCTTACAGCGTTAAACTTTTCTGACCCCCTTAAAAGTATCTTGATAAGCTTTCTCCCCGCAGTAAAAACATTTTTGATGCAGTTCACTGCGAAATGGCCCCTCCTTTCAGCGATTGTATCCTTCGATGGCTAATTCATCGAACGAGGTCAAGGATTTAATCACTGTTCTACAGTGGAATTGCAGAAGCATTATCCCGAAAATCGATTCGTTTAAAATCTTACTAAATAATTTGAAATGCGATGCATTTGCCCTATGCGAGACATGGCTCACTTCAGAAATAACCCTGAGCTTCCACGATTTTAATATTATTCGCTTGGATCGAGAAGACTCTTACGGAGGAGTACTTTTGGGGATCAAAAAGTGCTATTCTTTCAATCGGATCGACCTCCCCTCGACACCAGGCATTGAAGTTGTCGCTTGCCAAACCAGAATTAAAGGCAAAGACCTTTGCATTGCTTCCACCTACATCCCCCCTAGAGCCTCAGTTAGCCACCGACGGCTTTGAGATATTGCGGAACTCCTCCCCGCACCGAGGCTAGTTTTAGGTGACTTCAACTCCCACGGCACGGCATGGGGTTGCCTTCATGACGATAATCGATCTACCCTACTTCATGAGCTTTGCGACAACTTCAATATGACTATTTTGAATACGGGTGAAATGACACGGATTCCTGTCCCTCCAGCGCGACCGAGCGCCTTAGATCTGTCCCTCTGCTCGACATCGCTGCGGTTAGATTGCATGTGGAAGGTAGTCTCTGATCCCCACGGCAGCGACCATCTGCCAATCGTAATTAATATTGCTAACGGTTCAGGGCCACCGAATACAATCAATGTTTCGTATGACCTCACACGAAATATTGATTGGAAGAGCTACGCGTCCGCGATATCCGAAAAAGTAGAATCGACACAAGAGCTTCCTCCGGAGGAAGAGTACGGGTTCCTGGCTGGCTTGATTCTCGATACCGCGATTCAAGCTCAGACTAAACGCGTACCAGACGCGAATTCACGCGGGCGTCCTTCCAATCCATGGTGGGACAAAGAGTGCTCAGACGTGTACGCGGAGAAGGCCGCTGCGTATAAGACCTTCCGGGACGACGGGCTGCCAGCTAGCTACCGACAGTACGCGATGGCGGAAACGCGCATGAAGAGTTTGATAAAAGCCAAAAAACGTAGCTACTGGCGCCGGTTCGTCGACGGACTAACGAGAGAAACATCGATGAGCACTCTTTGGAGTACGGCCCGGCGCTTACGAAACCGAAACAGTACCAATGAGAGCGTGGAATATTCAAACCGTTGGATATTCGATTTTGCCAAGAAGGTTTGTCCGGATTCCGCCCCGGCACAGAAGATCTACCGCGCCGCGTCCCCTCACAATAACGCGAACGAAACACCGTTTTCGATGGTGGAGTTCTCACTTGCTCTCTTATCATGTAACAATAAAGCCCCAGGGCCAGACAGAATCAAATTTAACTTGTTAAAGAATCTGCCAGACCCTGCCAAGAGACGCTTGTTGCATTTATTTAATAAGTTTCTTGAGGGTAATATTGTCCCTCATGACTGGAGGCAAGTGAAGGTCATTGCCATTCAAAAACCAGGAAAACCAGCCTCCGACCACAACTCGTATCGACCGATTGCGATGCTGTCCTGTATCCGAAAGTTGTTCGAGAAAATGATCTTGTTTCGCCTCGATAATTGGGTTGAAGCAAATGGCTTACTGTCAGATACACAATTTGGTTTCCGCAAAGGCAAAGGGACGAACGATTGTCTTGCGTTGCTCTCAACAGAAATTCAAATGGCTTATGCTAGCAAAGAGCAGATGGCATCAGTTTTCCTAGATATAAAGGGGGCTTTTGACTCAGTTTCTATCAAAATTCTTTCTGAGAAGCTGCACCAGCATGGTCTTTCACCGACTCTAAACAACTTTTTGCTAAACTTGCTGTCTGAAAAACATATGCATTTTTCGCATGGTGATTTATCGACATCACGAATTAGCTACATGGGTCTTCCCCAGGGCTCATGTCTAAGCCCCCTTCTCTATAACTTTTACGTGAATGACATTGACGAATGTCTTGTCAATTCCTGCACGCTAAGGCAGCTTGCAGATGACGGTGTGGTCTCTATTATAGGTCCCAAAGCCGTCGATCTGCAAGGACCATTGCAAGATACCTTGGACAATTTGTCTGCTTGGGCCCTCCAGCTAGGTATCGAGTTCTCCACGGAGAAAACTGAGCTAGTCGTATTTTCAAGGAAGCGTGAACCAGCGCAACTACAGCTTCAATTAATGGGTCAAACTATTGCTCAGGTTTCAACTTTCAAATATCTCGGGGTCTGGTTCGACTCTAAAGGAACCTGGGGATGTCACATTAGGTATCTGAAACAGAAGTGCCAGCAAAGGATCAACTTTCTCCGTACAATAACCGGAACATGGTGGGGTGCCCACCCAGGAGACCTGATCAGGCTGTACCAAACAACAATATTGTCGGTGATGGAGTACGGGAGTTTCTGTTTCCGCTCCGCTGCGAACATACATTTCATCAAACTAGAGCGAATCCAATATTGTTGTTTGCGTATTGCTTTGGGTTGTATGCACTCGACACATACGATGAGTTTAGAAGTGCTGGCGGGCGTCCTTCCGCTGAAAAATCGATTTTGGGAACTCTCCTATCGATTGTTCATCCGATGCGATATCTTGAACCCGTTAGTAATTGCAAATTTCGAAAGGCTTATCGAGCTCAATTCTCAAACCCGATTTATGTCCTTGTACTTCGATTACATGGCACAAAATATCAATCCTTATTCATACTATCCCAACCGTGTCAATCTCTTTCATGCTTCTGATTCAACTGTTTTCTTTGACACATCCATGAAAGACGAGATTCGTGGAATCCCGGATCACATACGCCCGTAAGTGATCCCAAGCATCTTTCATAGTAAATTTCGAGAAGTCGACTGCAACAAGATGTTTTACACCGACGGGTCAAGCCTCGACGGCTCCACTGGCTTCGGTATATTCAATCAAAACCTCACCGTCTCATTCAAACTCAATGATCCTGCTTCAGTTTACGTCGCAGAACTTGCTGCTATTCAGTATACCCTTGGGATCATTGATACTTTGCCCACCGATCATTACTTTATTGTCTCGGATAGCCTCAGCTCAATCGAGGCTCTCCGTTCAATGAAATCTAGAAAGCACATTCCATATTTTCTGGGGAAAATCTGGGAGCGCCTGCGTGCTTTGTCTGCAAGATCGTACAAGATTACCTTAGTTTGGGTTCCCTCGCATTGCTCCATTCCAGGTAATGAAGAAGCGGACTCTTTAGCTAAGGCGGGCGCTTTGCAAGGTGACATATATGAAAGACCAATTAGCTTCAGCGAATTTTTCAGTATTACTCATCAGAGAACCCTCAAAAGTTGGCAAACATCATGGAGCAATGGTGAACTGGGAAGGTGACTACATTCGATAATCCCTAAGGTATCGACGAAACCTTGGTTCAGAGGGATGGATGTGGGTCGGGATTTCATTCGCGTGATGTCTCGGCTCATGTCCAATCACTACACGCTGGACGCACATCTCCGGCGTATTGGGCTCGTGGATAGCGGTATCTGCGCTTGTGGCAACGGTTATCACGAAATCGAACATGTTGTCTGGGCATGTGCCGAGTACTGTTCTGCCAGATCTCAACTATTCGATTCCCTTCGGGCCCGAGGAAGATCACCCAATGTCCCGGTTCGAGATGTACTAGCAAGCCGCGATATTCTCTACATGTCCCTTATATACACGTTCCTCAAAACCATCAATATCCAAATTTAAATGCCCCTATCTTTTCTCTTATCATTCCCAGAAGTGCCCTCTTCCGCCTACCGTACCCCAACGATGGTTTGATACGACTCCAAGACGAGACAAAACATCTGTCGAATGAACCAACAACACGAGATCTACAGTACAACATCACACGCGCAGCGCGGTGTGTTCCCGATCCGTATCTGAGCCGTACTACGAAATCGTCTGGAGGAACCCCTGCCGGCTCGAGGAAAACCGCCCGGCGTCCCAATACTTGATACATCCGTTCGAATCTGTAATCCTGGCCGTTGATTCCTGATGCCGGAAACTGAAGTTTATATCCCCCCCCCCCGTTCAGTCTTGTCCACCCTCTCTCCCATGTCTCTGATACACAGATGTATGTCTTCACCCCCTTCTCCCCTTGAATATCTTCCCAAAACTTATGTGCCCCCCTATCTTCTAGTGTTAGTTGATCAATCCATTCGAATCTGTAATCCTGGCCGTTAATTCCTGATGCCGGAAACTGAAAGTTTATATCTCACCCCCCCCCCCCCTTCAGCCTTGTCCACCCACCCTCCCATGTCTCTGATACACAGATGTATGACTTCACCCCCTTCTCCCCTTGAATATCTTCCCAAAATTTATGTGCCCCCCTATCTTCTAGTTTTAGTTGAACAATATTTAATCTCGTTAAGAAATGCGCAACAGTACCACTACTTTAAAATAGTCCTAATTAATTCCCCTTAATCTTGAACCACTCTTTCTAGTTATCTCTAGTTAATAAGCTTGTAAAATGTTCCGCTTAGTTAATAATTATTTTTTCTACAATCTCCCTTCTAAAAATCATAAAGTGAATTACTATACAAAGAACACACAAATGACCCGTCCCCCAAATCTTACGAATATTATACTATACCCTCTTTTATATGTATAAGTTAGCTGTAGTTTTTTTTTAGTTTTATTATATAAAACAAAATAACATTGAAATGTGTATCCCCCTAGTTTTAAGAAATTCAAAATGTAAAACAATGAAAAAATGGCACCTTTAAGCTAACGCATACGTGCCTTATCAAATAAACAAATTGAAAAAAAAAAATCGGGTCTTCAATGTATTAGATAGGCAGTATTCGAAGAAGTTTCTTGTGGACGAGTGTAGAACGACTTTGTTTCTAGTTACTTGCAGTTAGCGGCGTAGTCAGAAATTCGGTTTGGTGGGGATTTGGTGAAAATCTAACTTACTGTCCAAATGGAATAATCACGCAACCGCCATCTTTGAAGTTTTAAAATTATGGAGAATCAGTTTTTCAAAAAATTGTAAATAAGTTCCTGTCTTTAGCGAATTTGTTGATACTTTCATTTAAAACAACTTTATTGTAGGCATGAATACTACGTATATGGAGTATATCCAGTTATAAAATGATATTTACTAAGTGTTCATTTATCTATGTTTTTTCTAAAATAACTTTCTATTGTGAGCTTCACAAACTCAAGCTTTGGATAAAAAGTAAATTTTCTCGTTTGTAAACAATAGTAGATAGTTTTCATAAACCGTAAGATCATAATAATTTAATTTAAAATTAAATTAAAATAGCCTAAAATATGTTAATACCTTGAACACATGGAGCCATCAACAGAGTGGTTTGTAATAGCATTCCCCAAAATTTTTCTGAAGACATTAAGTCTGGAACAAAATTTGTTTGAAAAGTAAATTCGCCATAAATACTTTTTCAAGGATATAACGCCAGAATTATTTTATCAAATGATGTGCTGTTTAACGTTTGTAAAATTCATTGAAGATACTAAACCTGCGAAATTGGTGGAACGGAAAACGCCATTTTTCATCAATTCACCTACTTTTGGAAGGTGGTTTTCTCGTTATTAAATCTATAACGTTTTCGTCTCAACTCGACACATTCCCAAAATAAAAACATTTTCAGCAAATGTTGGAAGTTATGCAATTTTTCGGTGAGCAGTTCTAAGTTTCATAGACAATAAAGCTATTCCAGTTTCGCTTCCTATTAAAAAAGGACCTAATCCATATTACAGTACACCCCTTCAAAACTGAACACAATATGATAGGAAATTATGATTATGATTGTGATAGATTTCAGAACTCTGGAATGAGTTTCTATTGGAATGTTTTTCGGCAAGTATTTGATATTGATGTTATTAGACAACTGTGAGATCAAGACCAATAGATCAGGATCGCATTCCCACAATTTAACAAAGGTCCTTATGATGTTTCAAACAATAGGTTATCAATGTACTGATCAGATAATTATAATTGTAATATTGCATTAAATCAGTCTGCATCAATAAATTTTCAATTTCAATCCAATTTTTTTGTGTGGGGGGGGGTGTAATTAAACCCCAAAGCATCCTCTTGGCTACACCACTGCTTGGAGTTATTCATATCGCTTTTCCTTTTCCGAAATACGTTTCAGATCAATCCGATGGTTATAGTTCAGAAGGTTCCCGCAAATGAAAATTTTTGCACCGATAAGTGATTAAGTTCCTTCTAGACAACTTGGAGTTGTTCGGTGGTTATTCTAGCGATTGTAGATAGAAAAATGAAATACGTTTTATCGAAATAATATTTGGCTCATTTAAATGGATTATTACTATATTGAACAATAAATAGGCGACAAAAGGTAATCCACAAACAACAAGCCATAACTTCTAAAGTATTCGAAACATGTAGTTGATGTCTTCGGTAAAGTTATTCGCAAAAGTAAGAGCTACAAATTTGCGGAAGACATTATTTCAATACAATCACTTCCAAGAAAATTTATGAAAATATCTCACTCTTAGGGGGATTAATCAGTAAAATCACAATACCAAAAGAAAAGGCATATAAAATTACCCATTTTGGCGCTAATAATACACTAAATGTTTTTGGTCTTATTTCTGGCTATGGGAAATGAATAAAATCTTTCGTCCGCATTTAATGTTAAATATCTCTTTTAATAATAATCCGATTTCAAGTTTGTTCGACAGGTATTAGTATAAGCTTTCTAAAAATATATAAATTGTTTAGTTACGTCGTCAATTTTGGCAGCAAATTTCAAAAAATGCAAAAAACGCGATTTTTGCACCTTCAAACATTCATATCTTGGAAACTAAACATCAGAATCAAAAACCATTTCATAGCGTTTTGTCTGGCTGTGAGGCCTTTCATTTAAAATTGGTTTGGATATGATCGATTCAACCATTGCTGAGAAACACGAATGAGAGTTTGTCCGTTACATACACACACAAACATTGTCCCAAATCGTCGAGCTGAGTCGATTGGTTTATAAAACTCGGCCCTCCGAGCCTCGGAAAAAATCTTGAAAGTTTGAGCGAATTCTATATATTTCTTTTGTAAGAAATGTAACACACATGTCAAAATTAGTTGTGAGCGGAAATTCCTGGAGAGACCAATACGGCGCATTACGTAAATTGATTGCTGGAGGAGATAGAGCGTTTGACGACGTTTGACAGTCGCCTCCAACAACGGCAACCCTTCCAACGTGACCCAGGTCCGCCAACTTGAAATTTTTTATCGGATCCTGAGCGGAGGATCTATTCGAAGAATTTTGTGTTGAAAACCGTAAAGAAACTGATCAATTAAGCGACCAGAGAGTTGAAGAATATGCCAACATCTTAGATTTCGGCGACTACGGTCAAAACTGTGGCCAACTGTCGTAAGGCTGTTGCTGAGTTTACATTTTCGTGAATTCATGAATGAATACATAAATCAATGAAAATTTGTTATTTGTATCTATAGTCGTTTTTTGCCTTTCTCATATAGAAAGGTTATGCAATCGCTCCAAACATAGACTTTTTAACCGAGGCCCTGAGGGCCAATTCACATATACCATTCGACTCAGTTCGTCCAGATCGGAAAATGTCTGTGTGTGTGTATGTGTGTATGTGGAAAAAATGTCACCTCTGTTACTCAGAGATGGCTGAACCGATTTGCACAAAATTAGTCTCAAATGAAACTGTACTAACTTTCCCATCAGCTGCTATTGAATTTTTTGTTTATCGGAACTCCAGTTCCCGATGTTTCGGGTTGAAGCGTGCGGTCACACAGCAAATTCCCATATAAACTGGTACCACCATGATATCCAAATGATGCAATACATATTAAAATGCATGCAACATTACTTGTATTTGCGGGTCTAGATTAATAATGGCCAATTGAAGTAGTTTTGACCACATTGGCCACCTATGACGGTTCCTGATGCCCTCGGTGAACTTCCAAATTCCTAAGTTAATGTCCCGTCTATTTCTCAACGAATTCTTGGTCGATTTGAACAAACTTGATTTCAAATGAAAGAAATCAGTCTATTCTCAACCACCAAAGGCATCAGTCACAATACCAGTGTGCTTTCCGCTGCTACCCAAGCCAGCGCAAACAGTTTTTTTTCTTGTGTGCATTGTCTTGAGAACAAAGGGAACCGTTACTATTATTCTTGTGTGGTGATCTATCAAGATGACTGAGCCTCATCAACAAAATGTGATTCTTCGAGCTAACACGCATAATATCAAGTATTGGTGATGTAGAACAATTGCAGAAGGTGAAAATGCAATGCGGTTTTCGGAAGTCAGCTTCATCCAGTTGGATCACGTCAGACACGCGGTGCTGATAACGTTCAATAAATTCGCCCAGGCGAAAGATTCATTTCGCAGAACAACTTGAGACACGTGCTGGATTGTGACACCGCTAAAATTAAGGAATCCATTACGGAGGACATGTGGAGGAACTACTTTCCAGGTATTGCAAATGGTGTTTTTGTGGTGAGAATGCGTGTAGATCAACCCATTCCCTCCTACCTTACCCTGCAGCACGGTGTATTTATTAGAACAATTTTATGCAAACAAATTCAGCATCTCTGAAACTTCGGAATATGAAAGAATGGGCTTTCCCCTTTCATTTGAAACCAAAATCAAAATAATCCGTCGGGGGGTCTAGAGCAATTTTTTTTTGAAGTTTTTTTTTCGTGAAAACATAGATTTTACAATGGAACTAGTTCATATTTCTGCCCCCAGATGGTGCTTTATAATTCGAACAACACTAAAAGTGAGAAATTGATAGAAAATTCAATTGTCTACAAGTTTGTCGACCACTATAAATTGATCTGAAATCATCCGGAAAAGTTGTTTAAGATTTTAACAAAGTTATATCTAAGATAGTTTCACACGAGGCCTAGTGGTTTGGAAATATGTTTTCTCGCACTTATTACATTACCAAAAAAAAAAAAAATAATTGGGTTTAGTGGCATGAAAATATTAGACGGGATTCATTACGTTGACAATTCTAATTGAACTTCTGAAAATAAGGATGTTTGACAGAGTCAGAGAACTATTTGTGCTTTTGGTTTGTAATCCTTCCCGATAGATTCGAAGGGATTACCATTCATCGGAAGGTATTGCTTGGTTACAAGGGTTTGCTTACATTTATGTTTTGGAAAGAACCATACGTCGTATAACTTAGGTTATGATCGCTTAAGTCAGCTATTATAATTCCGTTCAAGACGAAATGTTGGGACACACCGTTTCTAATTTAACGCAACCCACAGTAGTAACTGTCCAAATTAGTGGTTAGCGTGAAACGATTTATTCAAGTTTTCTCCCAAAAGCATATTGTGGCAGTTGTATTTTACGGCCATTTCCTATCAATTATGCGAGATATCGTTACCAAATTGATCCTAGATTATGCGATATGTATTACTTTTGAAAACAAAATATGATTTGAGTACAACAATAACCTTATATACATAGAAGTCCTCGAATATATCCCAAAAAAAATCTTGATCCAAAAACTCAAAGTTTTTTGTTCACTCTTTGTCACATTGAGTTAATTTTGAAAACGGATAATCAGCGTTTTTAACCAAGCGTTGCAATGAAATCCGCGAAATATTGCAATGGTGCGTTAAAAGTTTCATTGAGTTTGTTCAAATATAAATGTTGAAGTTCAGGACAAGTCAATTTTATACGAAGATGCTAACAGAGTAGGAGATTCATGTAAGAATAGTTATCACTTATCAGTCATCCCTGAGAACATTCGAATAAATGAAAAAGAAGGCATACATAATTGAAAAAGCTGTTTCTGTGGGAGGAATCACTTACCATCATGAAAAAGAATATTTATATCATACTAGTTTGGTCAACACTTATCTAAAACTTCTCATCCCAAAAATATGAATGGTGCCCTGTATCAGGCAATTATAATTTTCAGCTAAAAGATGAGACTTTCCAAGCTCTCAAATTCCGCTGAATTCACTATTGAACTAAACACAACTATTTGGCAAATAAAAAAAGTGCTTGTGAATTGACAAACCACTAGGTCTTCTGTGAAACTAACTTAGACTTAGAATTCGTTAAAATATTAAACTACTTTTCGAGATAATTTCAAATCGGTTTTTAGTTGGTAACAAAGTTGTAGACAATTAAATAATCTATCAGATTCTTACTTGTAGTGTTGTTCGAATGTCTAAAGCACCATCTGGGGGCAGAAATATGAACTTGTTCCATTGTAAAATCTATGTTTTCACAAAAAAAACTTCAAAAAAAAGTTTCTCTAGACCCCCCGACGGATTATTTTGATTTTGGTTTCAAATGAAAGGGGAAAGCCCATTCTTTCATATCCTGAAGTTTCAGAGATGCTGAATTTTTTTGCATAAAGTTGTTAAAAAAAGACACCGTGTGCAGTACAAAACAGAAGAGGGTGATACCATTATACAGCGAACTCTATGTAAATACCAAGGAGAAACTAACACGTGCCAGTTCTGTGAACAAACGGGACATTATGGACAACTCTGCCCAGAAACCGCTAAGAAAAGCTCATCTACAGAAAGAAATGCCAACACTCAGTCTCCAATATCATTCCCTGAGCCACAAACGGTTGCCAAATTTGTGGCTGCTGTTCAAGCAATAATGACAACTGCGAAAGCCGCGTCAAGTACCACAAACTCAACAGCTAATACCATCAATGAGGGAGCTACTGGCAATGACGAAGGGTTCACGCTCGTGACCCGAAAAGGAAAAAAGTTAGGAACAACACCTGATCGCGAACATCAAGGCAGTAACCCCGATGATGACCCGGATATGTGCGACGACGATAGAGATATGATTGACCCCCATAATACAGTTGACGTGGATGCAAATATTTCACCGACACGAAAACGAATCTCTGCGCGCGATGGCAAGTCGCGCGTACGAGATCGGATAGACTCTTAGAGTAGTATTGTTTATTATTTTTATTTTTTACATCATGTAAATATATAAAAGATCCACGGCTCCGTGAAGCTAACGCCTTGAGCCGTGCTAAATGAACGAATTAATAAAAAAAATGAAAGAAATGACACTGTCATTATCTGCTATTGAATTTTATTCCGATCTGACTATAGGTTCCGGAGTTATAGGTTGATTAATGCGTTCACACAGGAATTTCCCATATAAACCGTTGCAATCGTAATATCTCAGAGGTTCAAAATCTGCTGAAATGGACAAAAAATAAGGGCCGAGTGTCATATACCATTCGACTCAGTTCGTCGAGATCGGAAAATGCCTGTGTGTATGTATGTGTGTATGTATGTGTGTATGTATGTGTGTATGTAAGTGTGTGTATGTATGTGTGTATGTATGTGTGTGTATGTGCAGACATGACAATAAAATTTCCACATCGGTTTTTCGGGGATGGCTGAATCGATTTTCACAAACTTAGTCGCAAATGAAAGGTACAACGTTCCCATCGGCTGCAATTGGATTTTATTTTGATCCGACAGGAGATACGAGTTGAAGAGTACGGTTACATAGAAAATTTTGTTATAATTTGTCCACATCAGTTTCTCGGCATTTTCTGGACCGATTATCACAAACTTAGTCTTAAATGAAAGGTACAACGTTTTTATTGGCTGCTTTTGAATTTTGTGTGGGTTTGACTTCTAGTTCCGGAATTACAGGATGATGAGCACGATCGCGCAGAAAATCCCGATTTCAACGGATACTGCGGTGTTGCGGGTTGTGGCATGCGGTCACATAGAAAATTCCGATTCAAAATGATACCTTGATGAAGGCAAAAAGGTAAAAATTTCGCTAAAATGAATATATCTGTGTCATATAACTTGCATTAGCAGTTCTAGGTCATTGACGGCCAACCGAAGTCTCGTCGACCGCATTGACCATCGTAAACAGTTCCGGAAGTGCCCCGGAAGAATCGCCACCCATAAAAATTAACAAATTCACAACAGTTTATCGGGGAAGGTTGGGACGATCTTCACAAACTTAGGCTCAATTGAAGGTATATAAGCCATAGATGTCTATAAAATTTCGTACGATTCGGTTATATGTTTCCGGAAATATAGACCGATCCTTCCGGTCGCCTATGAAATTCCCACATAAGTCGGAACAATTTTTTTTGGGGACCACATGAAATTTCAGAAATCGAATTCATACTTTCGATGCCAAATACCTCCAAAATGCATGAAACGACTAGATTTTATGTTATGTCGAAAAAATGTTCGGCTGCTATTGAATTTTATGTCGATTTGAATCCGTTTCCGGAGTTACGGCTTCACCCCTCAAAAAGCAAATAATCTCAGAGGCCGGCGAGTCACTGTTCTCTAGTTTCAATGAACTTGTAATTTGAAATACAAATGATCGAATGTTTTCGGGGCTTCGATTCTCTCACTGATAAAACGACAAAAAGAGGCTTACAATTACGTTGGGTCGTAGGAGTGATGCTTCTTGAAGTCACAATTATAGCTTGCCTTTTTGAGGGTTAAGAGTGCGACCACACATATAAACTGATACCACTATAACAGTCCAAATCACTAGTGACACCCCAAAGTCGCTTTGACATTGGTTATCTACGACGGTTTCTGAGTTCATAAAAGTAGGAACTGTATAGGAAAATTTAAAAATCGAATTTATATTTTTGATACCTAATGCACGAAACGTCGAAATTTGATGAAATCTCGAAAAAAAATTTAACAAAGATTGATTTTTTTGGATTTTGGCAAAGTTTTGCCTTCGCCTTTCTCATATAGAATGGTTATGAAATCACTCTGAAAATCTTCAACCTAATTTTCTTTTGACTGACATAGGATTTATGGATTTTACAGGAGCGTAGCTAGGGAAGAAAGGAGGACATCAGGTCCGTGGCTGGCGAGCGTGTGTAGGTGCAAAGTGTATTAAGAATGTAACAGACATTTTCACAATTATATTGAACATAATCGGTCATGGAGTCAAAGTTTGAAGAAATGAGAAAGGCACGATTGCACCGCTAGGTGGATTAAAACAGGTTTTTTTTCCTTTCATTTTGGTGCTACCTGATGCAGAGTACTAATAATTCACACAACTCTCAATGATTGAATATGTATACAAAATGTATCACTTACAACTGATTCAAATTAACTTGTATCTTATAGCACCGGTGAAAGCCAGAGAAATTGGTCATCTAATACAACTTTTGTGTCTCATGAGAAAAAAAAACAAATGTATGAGTATGAGATAAGCAAAAAAATTTACCTTGAATGTTGCAATCACACGTTCACGATCGTCACGTGTCATTTCCCTCGTCTTAATTCCGTTAGCAACTGCCTGCTCACCATATTCTGTTTCATCCACCTCTTTCGATCGCTTGGATTTTCTATATTTTTTATACTCCGGTGTGTTTTTCGAAATAGCAGATGTTGCCTTCTGTAGCTCCCGCCTTTGAATCAACCTCTTGTTATAGATTCCTGGTGGTGCTCCAGTGAATATGGCCCGCTATTTTTCGTGCCAATGCCATCCATCGTTCTGGTACATTACACTTATCAAAATTCGACGACGGTACGAGCCTCGTCCGTACAAAAACTTTCGCTTTACACAAATATATTTCGACATTTGTGAAAATAAGTTTTCAGCACTGTAAATGTTTATAAGTGATTTTGAAAAACTTGTTTCAAAGGAATGTTGAACGACGACTTTTGCGAATTTCTTCTTATTTTGCGCTCAGGTGAAAAACAAATGCAAAGCTTTGGTCTCAGGACTTGATTCAATATTGCAGCTAGCATAAAAATTTAATCGGGAAGATAAAATAAGCAAAGAAACGATAACTAAGATATTCATTCTTTACGAACAAATCAATAATAAACCGACTTAGACCATTGAAACCCGAACGCGCTTATAAGTTGCCGCTCATGAATTTAATAAACAAACTGAGCCGATGACAAAAATATAGATTATGTCCGCAACGTCCAATAAACACCATTTTGAGTTTAAAATAAGCATTTACTAAGTACCAAAAATACTTTCAGACGGACAAAATAGGGTTAGTACATAATACATAGGGGAGCCCGCAATAAAAACCATTTTGAGTTTAAAATAAGCATTTACTAAGTACCAAAAATACTTTCAGACGGACAAAATAGGGTTAGTACATAATACATAGGGGAGCCCGGGGCTAGTTGGCGGTTGTGGTAAGTTGGTGACGCACACGGGGCAAGTTGGCGGTGCTATTTACAGTACAAAAATAGTCTTCAAATATTTTCATTTCCCGAATTCACTCCAAAGTAAGAGAAACTTTTTCTTG
The DNA here is from genome assembly GCF_030247195.1 of Topomyia yanbarensis. Taxonomy (NCBI): domain Eukaryota; kingdom Metazoa; phylum Arthropoda; class Insecta; order Diptera; family Culicidae; genus Topomyia; species Topomyia yanbarensis. Next base: position 112,322,029 of record NC_080670.1, read on the forward strand.
TGTCTCTCGTCAATGCAGGGGACAATTATTTCGACCAATTGCCTGAAGAATTTCGAAAATTTGCTTTTGAATATGGAATACGCGTCGAAGTGAAAATGACAGGGTATTGAGACTGAATGAAAAGAAATGAAAAGTGTCGAATAATATACAGTTTTATTGAAAATACAATCGGCACATTTCATAAGGACCACTGATGTAATCGAATTTCCATTTGATTGCTTATTTTCTGGCATTCCACCATCTTACCCCACACATACCGCCAACTTACCTCGGGGCTGGGGTAAGTTGGCGGCTTTTCCGCGTCACATATTTTTTTCTCTAGAAATAAAGATAACGTATGAAACATTTTCATAAAATTCAAAGATATTGCCAACAGTCTGCCCTTTCATGCAACGTTTTCTATTTTGCAAGATCTACCAAAATCAAAGCGGTAAAAAAGCCCCGGTCTTCCCTACTTGAAATATTTAGTACTCATAGGTAAGATGACCAAATTAGTTTCTAAGGCTTTTCTAAAATTTATCTTTTTTCTAATTTAGGCACTTTGGCATAAATCAACATAACATAAAATTTATGCAATCAATCAATTCCAACTTTGCTCGGTGTTTATTTCGCGCCTGACTGTATCAACTAGGGGAGCCCTGGGTTAGTTGGCGGTTGGGGTAAGTTGGCGGAACCCCCTTTTCTCCGTTTCTATTAGATATAAAGCGCTGTCACTCGTTGTGTATCTCAAGTAATGTGGAACGCATTATCCAATGTGTTTTTGTTGCGAAACATTATGTTTTGTAGAAGCTGTGGGCGATATTGTGTTTTTGAGCATACTTTGTAAATTTTCTTAATTTTAAACATTTTGTGTTATTTAAGGTGGCTTTCTATCTATTCCCCGAACGATTATATTTTTCGACAGTACGTGAAAAGAGCTTTCAGCGTCCGTATAGATTTTTTACCTAGTCATACCCAAAAAGAATTTTTTAAATCCTTTTTTATAAAATATGCGGTTGGGGTAAGTTGGCGGTAACGCACACGGGGCAAGTTGGCGGTACTATTTATAGTGCGAAAATAGTCACCATATATTTTTATTTCTGAAATTCACTCCACAGCAAGAGAAACTTTTTCTTGCGCCTCTCGTCAATGCAGGGGACAACTATTTCAACTAATCGCCTGAAGAATTTCGAAAATTTGCTTTTGAATATGGAGTACACGTCGAAGTCAAAATAACGGGGTATTGAGACTGAAATATAATGGAAAGTGCCGAATACTATACAGTTTTATTGAAATGACAACCGGCACATTTCATATGGACTACTTATGTAATTGCATTTTCATTGGATTGCTTATTTTCTGGCAGTCCGCCAACTTACCCCATACATACCACCAACTTACCCCGATGCTGGGGTAAGTTGGCGGCTTTTCCGCGTCACATATTTGTGTCTCTAGAAATGAAGACAACGTATCAAACATTTTAATAAAATTCAGAGATGTTGCCAACAGTCTACCCTTTCTGGCAACGTGTTCTATTTTACAAGATCTACCAAAATCAAAGCGGTAAAAAATGAAAACTGAAAACACCACCAACTAGCCCCGGTCTCCCCTAATAATAAAAAAAATGGATTAAACTTACTCATTTGTTGTTTTGCGAATTTCAAACTATCCGCTTTTGAGTCCACCACTGAAATAATTTTTTGTGTTTAGTCCATGAGGCCAGCATCTTTGAGAGAGTTTATAATCTTCAAGTCTATCTCTCCTATGTTCTTACAAAAGTAATCCCGACAATTCGAGTGGTTGCCGAGAACATGGAAAATACAGTTTTGCAAATCATGTCGCAGACCTTTTACGTCGGTACCGCCTTCTTTAGCGCAGTGCTCGATCGCGGCTCGTAATCCTAAGCCAACCTTTGGAACATGTGGGGCAAGAAGCTCTCGTGCTTGTTTATTACTTCGCTTCAGCTGGAAATTCGTATATTAAAGTATTAAAAGAAAAAAAGTATTTAAAAGGGTGTTTAAGGTTTAATAATAAATAAATAATTGATAAATAAAATTTATATGCGATTTTGGTTGGAAGGGAATTTGCTCTGTGCAGTTTATGAAGGTAGATAGAATTTTGCGTTTCTGTACAGGAGCTCAGATGCATTTGAAAATAGCAAGTTATATTTTAATTACCTTATTTAATTTTTTATCCACGTTCTTCATTGCGTGGTTCGTGCACTCTTGCTTCTGGATTGACGATCCGTAAGAGAGGTTGTCTTTCAATCTCGTGATCAATTTCGAATCTCAGTCCACGATAGGTGCAGTTATTTTCAAAAAAATTTGCTTGTAGTTTCCCAAACCCCTCCAAAATAATATCTGCCTCCATGGCCCCAGAACTTCCTAAAAAGTTCTTGTAGCAAACATGTTTGACGGAGGCTACTTTTTTCGTTTTTTCGCTAATTATAGCGGCACATCCAGCTGACGAGTCGTACCGTGAGCCGTACGATCGTACCGGCCAGTTTCCGTCGATTTTTGCCGACGTACAGGCTATATCTGAATCATCAACCTCCTGTACCTCCTTGCAAAGCGCTATCTCTAAATCTACAGCTGCACTTGTCGACTCATCCAAGGTCTGGTCCAAGGGTTTGCCCATGCTCGCCTCTAGCTTGCAAAAGGTATGTTTTGATAGGAATGGCATATCAAGCATACCAAATAGCTCCTCACTTTGACCGTATGTTAAGCCGCAGTTGATGGTTGCCCATACCATATTTTTTCCAATTGAACTATTTTCGCTGTCGGATTTCCCTTTGACTACAGATTTGCAAGTGTCGCATCTAAGATAAAAAGTGCTTACCAGATTTCTAACTTTTTCCGAAACCAATGAAAATTTTGGACGCGCACATACATTGAGGTGCCATTCATACAACCCCAAAGTCCAGTCTAGCATATGGAATGTGCTCACAATGCGATATCCAGTTGAAGTGGGTGGTAGTGTCTTTTTCTTAGATGCCATACACGGTACTTCGACCGCGTTCGTAAAATAAATCCTGACGAAAAATATGTGGATTATTCGAAGAATTATATAATTATTTGAGCTGATATGAATCAACAAACACGGTGTTCCAAAAACCGTTATTAACAAAAAATGACCATAAATTTGTCATACGGCATTCGAAAGATACAGTATCCAAGCATCTTCTCAGTGAATTTCAAAATGATCCATCGAGAGATTCGAGAGAAATTGCGATTTGAAGTTTTATGACACGTTTCATAAGGCTACCAGCAAACACCCACGGGTTTGGTCCTATCTCTATAAACAAAAAAATATTTGTCTACTTATTTAGTACATGGAATTCGAAAGATATAATAATTAAGTATATCCCCTGCAAGTTTGCAAATATTTCATTGACGGAATCGAAATTTATAACGGTTTGGATGTGGTATGCGGTCATAGATGGGTTTTCTACCAGACTTCAAGCGTGAATCCATGTTTCTCCATTGACTATTTAGATCGTTTAGACATGTCGCGGTTTTTAAAGGAAAACCTTACCATTTAATTACATAAATATAATGTACAAAACGTGTTATTTAAATGGTGCACTGAAAAAATATGAAAATAGGGTTGTCCACCAAATATAATAAATATAATGTGTAAATTAAAAAAAGGATAAAACTTGGAATGTTTACTTCAAAAGGCCATATCTCAATGGTTTGTTGACCGATTCTAATTATTTTTTTCATTATTGAACAAGTAGACGTTTCATCGTTAATTTTCATTAAGAAAAATATAAAATGGAGTTGCCTACTTCAAACAATAGACAACATAGTTATCCTAAACTATATGTATTATCACTATTTAGTTAATATCTTTATATTCAAAACGACGACCGATCATTTTCTATACATTAGTTGAATGCAACGAACGCAAACTACAAATCATGGAAAAATAAAACCATGAATTTAAAAAAAATATGAAGGTATTTGCTGATTGAGATCAATTTATGTTATGATACGGTTTTTGTTGGAAATTTTGTACAATCGTGATTCGCTGGTTGGGTTGACAGATGTTAAAACTGGTCAAAGGGGGTTGTTATTAGTACAAGTTCATCTGCTCATATTTCTAATTATTGTCAGTTTGATTATCGATTTGAACTTATCATGAGAATTTAACATTCAGATGTTTATACAGCAATTGCAATTAACTAGTATATAAAAATGGATAGGCCGCTATTTTTAAAACAACAATTTTCACTAAATAATGATGATACATATAGTTAAGATCAATTATATTGTCTATTTATTGATGTAGATGACTCTACATCAATAAATAGACCTGCTCTACCTGTTCAATAATGAAAACATAATTAGAATCGGTCATCAAACCATTGAGATATGGCCTTCTGAAGTAAAAATTCCAACTTTTATCCTTTTTTTTAATTTACACATTATATTTAACGTTTGGTAGACAACCCTATTTTCATATTTTCCAGTGCACCATATAAATGACACCTTTTGTACATTATATTTACAGTCGGGTCTCCTACTACGCGGATTCCTACAACGCGGCTTCCTACTGCGCGGATTCCTACTGCGCGGATTCCTACTGCGCGGTACCCGCGTTGTAGGATACCCATAGCTTATGGGATTTCGACTAATTGGGGCTGTGGCCGATTATTTCGTCCGCGTCAACATGTAGCGCCAAACTTTCTTTGGCAAAGTTGTTGTACTCACTTGGGCCTACAACTTAGAGTCATAGGGTATCCAATTAGTTGAGAACTATGCCGTCAGGGGTGCTATGAAGAAAGAGTAAATAAATCGAACCTCTCGTCGTAAACTCGACTATCATCAATTGGATTCAATGTCAAATATATCAAGACACTGATTATTTTGAAAGGTGGTGTCTTCGAGGAATTTGTAAAAGAAGTCCAGAGCTTCTGGATGGTAGAAAGTATAACTCGCAATTGCTCCACCAGGCGGCGCTAGTGCTAATGCAAATGTTCAACACCCGTTAAAATAATTCTATATCTCAACATCGTGATTAGATAGAGTAGTACTGTCTTCAGCAAAGTTGCTCGACAGGTGGAGGACTACCCAACGGTAACAGATTGGTTTGGAATACTCTCACTATGCGGCGCTAGTGAGCGTAGAATCTTACAGCATATGGTAGATTATGATATATCTCAAAAGTCTAATAGCTTAGAAAGATGGTGTTTTCGGCAAAGTTCTCGAGGTGGTCAAAGGCTACTCAATTATGGATAGATTAAACTGCAATGGACCCGCCAGGCGGCGCTAGTGAGCATTTTTTTTTAAATCATGTATCTCGAGATCATGATCATTCGGAAGGGTGGTGTCTTTGGCAATATTCATAGGCAGATCGAGATCTGTCCTACGGCGAACAAATTAGTTCAGAACTCACCCACTAGGTGGCGTTAATGAGAATAAAACTTTCTTAACATTATAGATATATTTCTAAAGTCTGATAATTTAGGAAAACGCTGTTTTTGGTAAAATTCTCCAGGAGGACAAGTGCTGCTTGACAATGTATAGAAAAATTTCGATTTTACCCGCTAGGTGACACTAGTGAGCACGCATTTTCCCTTCAATTTCTGCATCTCAATATAAAGGCAGTTTAGAAGAGTGGTGTCTTCAACAAAGTTGCTCGAGAGGTCGAGGACTACCCAACGGTAACATAATAGTTCAGAATACTCTCACTATGCGGCGCTAGTGAGCGTAGATGCTTTCAGCATGTGGTAGATAAGGTTATATCTCAAAAGTCTAATACACTTAGAAAGATGGTGTTTTCGGCAAAGTTCTCAAGAGGGTCAAAAGCTACTCTATTATGGATAGATTAAAGTGGAATGGACCCGCCAGGTGAGCATTATTTTTCATATCCTGTATCCCGAGATCATGATCATTTGGAAGGGTGTTGTCTTTGGCAATATTCATGGACAGATCAAGCTCCGTCCTTAGACGAACAAATTAGTTCGGAAGTTGCCCACTAGGCGGCGCTAATGAGAATGAAACTTTATTAACATTGTAGATCTATCTCTAAAGTCTGACAATTTAGGAAAACGCTGTTTTCGGTAATCTTCTCCAAGAGGACAAGTGCTTTTTGACGATGTGAAGAATATTTTAGATTTACCCGCTAGGTGACACTAGTGAGCACGCATTTTTCCTTTCAATATCTGCATCTCAACATTAAGGCAGTTTAGAAGGGTAGCATCTTCAACAAAGTTGCTTGAGAGGTCGAGGACTACCCAACAATTAGTTTAGAATACTCTTACTATGCGGCGCTAGTGAGCGCAGAATCTTTTAGGACTGGTAAATTATGATACATATCAAGAGCGTAACTCAGAAAGATGTTGTTTTTCGCAAAGTTCTTGAGGAGATCAAGGGCTACTCGATTATAGACAGACTGAATTGGAATAGACCATCCAGGCGGCGCTAGCGAGCAAGCAATTTTTTTTCAAAATATATTTGTCGGGATCAGAATAATTTGGACTATCTTTGGAAAAATTCATCGACAGGTTGAGTTTTGTTGTTCGGTGATCAGATTAGTTTAGAACTAGCTCATCGCTAGGGAGAATACAACTTCTACTACATAGTAGGTTAAGTAAAAAATTTGATAAATCATGAAAATGGTGTTATCAGTCAAGTTCTCATGATGTGCGATGTAAAGATTAACGTGAATTTCAGTTACTAAGTGGCACTAGAGAGAAAAAGATGGGTAGGTAATGTCAGAGACATTACCGAAGTCAAGTATAATACACTGAGGCTATTAATTCGAATGCTGCAATTTTTACTATCTTCTGCATTAAAATCAAATATTTCGATATTTGTTATGATGTATTGTGTCCCGTTGTTGTGGTGCATTTTACCCTCGCACAGGTGCGTTTTGCCCTCCCCATTTTTCATTTCATATTTTGCAAAGCGATTATGATTTAAGAGTAAAATGTTGGCTAAATGATATCATTAATTAAATTCTCCCAATGGATGATCTAAAGCCAAGTTATGATTATATTTTCTTAGGGGTGTATTTTACCCCATCTACCCTTACATACGCTTGCATAAATCATTTGCGACGCGTTTGTGCAAATGGAATCTTGGTCATACCTCGAAAATCTCAAACGTTCACCCGAGACACATGCGCGGCAAAACTAAAATGTTAGGTTTGGTCCAAAGTTTCAAGTAGGTGATTACCAACTCGATTATTTTCAAGTAGATAGTACTACCTTTACTACCCACATTACCCAACGTATGTATAGTAGGATCACAATGCATTAGAAATAGGCCACTTTAACCCACTCATGCCCATGTTGTTTGTGGACAACAACGTTTTTTAACAGCTATAACTTATGATTGAGGCAAGATTTGCTCACAAAAACAAGTAAGGCTAATAACTATAACTATTGCCTTTCATTTAAGTATTAACAATTACAAGGATCAGCTCTAGAACTGAAGTTATTGTAATTAGTCTGATTGGATTCCAATGAAGCAGTGCTGCCAGGGACAGTTTACGTTGACGACAGAAAATTATTTTATCATATTATTTCATATATCTTCGTTATGTTGCAATATTATTGAAAACTGATAAAACTTATCAATTTAGACTGTCTTTGGCTACGTTTTCTACGCAATTGGACTATTGCAAATATTCTAGGAGAATTGTATTGAACATAGGAAGGTAAAAAATGAGCAGCTTCTAGCACTGCGAGGAAAGCACCTATCTTTATGAAAAAAGGCTTTTCGTGTTTATTGTCCCCACCGTTTTCAAGGAACAATAATTTTGGAACCCTACATGCACGAGAAAAAAGTTGGGCATGAAAGGGTTAAAGTATGGCATGTACAAATAAAGCAAATTAAGGGCTAAATCGGATAACAAATAATGTTTGGACTTACTGGACGCCACGCATAATTTAAAGAGCAAGAGAACGGGGTCTCTCGCACCCAACCACCCCTTTGCACGTACACACTTGCAATCCGTTTATTGAACTCCGAAAAAAGAGCGTTCTGCTTTCTCTGCTATGTGTGCTGATCATTGTATGCATGAAATTGGCACGCCTGTGCATCATTAGATGGAATGATGCCTGGCGGCAGTCATTGAATATATTTCAACCGAAGAGTTTGAGCTGACACAAAACGAAACAGCTACTACGTCCTTGACCTATCAAACAATTTTGTTGAAGACATCACTTTTCTAAACTGCCTTAATATTGAATTGCCGAAATTGAAAAAAAAAATCGTGCTTACTAGCGTCACCCAGAGCACGTACTAGCGTCACCTAGAGTCACCTAAATTACCAGACTACAATAGATCTACAATATTCTGAAAGTTTTGTGCTCCTTAGCACCGCCTAATGGGTGAGTTATGAACTAATCTCTTCACCGTAAGGCAGAACTCGACCTGCCGATGAATATTACCAAAGATATTACCGTTGCAAATTATCATATTCTCGAGATACAGAATTTAAAATATAATAATTCCACTTTAATCTATCCATAATCGAGTAGCCTTTGAGCTCTTCAAGAACTTTGCCGAAAGCGCAATAATTAGACATTTGAGATATATCATTATCTACCACATGCTGAAAGCATATACGCTCATTAGCGCCGCATAGTGAGAGTATTCTAAACTAATCTGCTACCGTTGGGTAATCCTCGACTACTCGAGCAACTTTGTTGAAGATACCACCCTTCTAAATTGAAAGGAAAAATGCGTGCTCACTAGTGTCACCTAGCGGGTAAATCCAAAATATTCTTTACATTGTCAAACAGCACTTGTTCTCTTGGAGAACATGACCGAAAACAGCGTTTTCCTAAATTTTCAGACTTTAGAGATAGATCTACAATGTTAAAAAAGTTTCATTCTCATTACACGGTGTTCCTAAAACCGTTATTAACAAAAAAACTGACCATAAATTTGTCATACGGCATTCGAAAGATACAGTATCGAAGCATCTTCTCAGTGAATTTCAAAATGATCCATCGAGGGATTCGAGAGAAATTGCAATTTGAAGTTTTATGACACGTTTCATAAGGCTACCAGCAAACACCCACGGGTTTGGTCCTATCTCTACAAATAAATTTTTTTTTGTCTACTTATTTAGTACAAGGCATTCGAAAGATATAGTAATCAAGTATGTCTCCTGCAAGTTTGAAAGTATTTCATTGACGGAATCGAAATTTATAACGGTTTGGATGTGGTATGCGGTCATAGATGGGTTTTCTACCAGACTTCAAGCGTGAATCCATGTTTGTCCATTGACTATTTAGATCGTTTATACGTGTCGCGGTTTTTAAAGGAAAACCTTACCATTTAATTACATAAATATAATGTACAAAAGGTGTTATTTATATGGTACACTGAAAAAATATGAAAATAGGGTTGTCTACCAAACGTTAAATATAATGTGTAAATTAAAAAAATGGATAAAAGTCGGAATGTTTACTTCAAAAGGCCATATTTCAATGGTTTGTTGACCGATTCTAATTATTTTTTCATTATTGAACAAGTAGACGTTTCATCGTTAAATATCATTAAGAAGAATATAAAATAGAATTGCCTATTCTATTCTAAAACTCGGCATTTTACTTTGACGCGTATTCCATATTTAAAAGCATATTTTCGAAATTCTTCAAGCGATTGGCCGAAGTAAATATCTCCTGCATTGACGTGATACAAAAAGTTTTACTTTGGAGTGAATTCCAAAAATAAAAATATTTGGTGACATTATTTACACTGTAAATAGTTTGCCCCGCGTGCGTCACCGCCAACTTACTTCAACCGCATATTTTACAAAAAAACTTTTTTAATACACCTAACAGTGTGATGAGACATTTCTTATAACTTATAACTTCGGATATTATATCGATTGAGAATATTTAGAACTTGATGCTTCGCGATGTTTTTGATAACACACACTACATGGGATAGTGGCAGGACTCAGAGAATCGCTCAAATCAGCATAGGACAACAGCAGTGCTAGAAATCTCAAACCAAATCAATGGGAAAGCGAAAAAATGGCCCATAAAATACACATACAAAAGAATTATTGCTAATGCTCTGTTAATAAAATATCTAAATTCCTCAATCAATGCATTGTGGTGGGAAAACTGAATTTTCCTACACTGATAATATAAATTCGTAAATATAATGAAAGCGATCATGCAATGCACGAAGTCATGTCTGCAACGAAGTATCTTCGTACATTGTAAAAAGTAGGTTTCGTTTATTTTATGAACAAGAACGGCCGCTTGGTGAACGAAAGCTTTCGTAAATTTTACACATTACACTGCACACTGCATGAATGTTATCGTTGATACCGACAATATTTTTCGTGAATGAAACGAAATGTTTTGTTTCTTTTAATAAACGTGTGAGCATATTACGAACGATTTCGTTGGTCGCACGAATTCATTTCGTTTATCTTAGAAAAGTGTTCGTATTTATTATCCTCTTATTGCTTTCAGTCGACCTTTTGGGATCGATTTTTGGCAACATCGATTTTTTTTAAATTTAAAAAATCGATGTGGCCAAATCGATAATGTGGTACGAAGAAATGGCCGCTTGATGAACGAAAGTTTTCGTAAATTTTACTTATTTAGTTTACATTGAACGAATGTTATCGTTGATAACGACATTATTTTTCGTGAATGAAATGAAACGATTCGTTTATTTCAAAAAAAGTTTGTGTATATTAAGAACGACTTCGTTGGTCGCACGAATTCATTTCGCTCATCTTGGGAAAGTTTTCGTATTCAATAGCATATTATTTTTTCAATCGATATTTTAGGATCGATGTTTGGCAATAATTATTTTTTTTAACTAACTAAAAAAATCGATCTGGTAAAATCGATTTTATTTCAACCTGCTCACCTCTATTGAGAACTAGAAAAAGTTGGGTGTGAGGTAATGGCCGCTTGATATTCGAGAGCTTTCGTAAATTTTACATATTTAATGTACATTGCAGGAATGTTATCGTGAATGAAATGGAATGTTATTTTTCGTGAATGAAACGGAATGATTCGTTTATTTCAATAAATGTTGATGTATATGATGAACGTTTTTGTTGGTCGCACGAATTCATTTCGTTTATCTTATAAAAGTTTTCGTATTTATTAGCCTCTTATTGTTTCCAGTCGATCATTTGGGATCGATGTTTGACAACATCGATTTTTTATGATTTAAAAAAATGAATGTAGCCAAATCGATTTTACTGTGGTACGAAGAAATGGCCGCTTGATGAACGAAAGTTTTCGTAAATTTTACTTATTTAGTTTACATTGCACGAATGTTATCGTTGATAACGACATTATTTTTCGTGAATGAAATGAAACGATTCGTTTATTTCAATAAATGTTTGTGTATATTAAGAACGACTTCGTTGGTCGAACGAATTCATTTCGTTCATCTTAGAAAAGTTTTCGTATTTATTATCGTCTTATTTTTTCATTCGATCTTTTGGGATCGATATTTGACAACACCGATTCTTTTTAATTATTATATTATATTATTTTAATTAATTTTAATCGATTTTATGGTGGTATGAAGAAATGGACGCTTGATGAACGAAAGTTTTCGTAAATTTTATTTATTTTTTTTTTCCATACGTTTATTTGACACGGCATTTGCAAAAGCTTTTTACGCCAGTTTCTTTTTTTACATAGCACGTTACAAAAATCCTTAAGACTAATTTTAACTATACTAGTACTTTGTCTAAAACTAACACTGAAATCACTTTATTGTTTGCTTTTTTCCTTACATTGTTGTATTTCATACTGATCTAGTATTTTCGGGTGTATTTATTTACTTTTTTTCTGTTATTGTCTAAATTTAAAAACTAAATATTCTAGGACACTTTAATTGGTGAATGATTAGCCTTGGATGAGAGTACGAGGAGACGAATTTAATTAAATTTTGACAGACGCTGTTTTTAGAAAATGATAGATAAGTTCCATGTATAGAGGATCGCGATACGCCAGGATGTCTCTAACAGGAACATGGATTGGTCTTCCTCGGACTTGTAAAGAATCTACTAATTGTGATCTGGCTTCACGATATTCAGTGCAGGACCAAACAACATGCTCAATGTCATGGTAACCTTCTCCACAAGCACAATGATTACCCTCAGCGAGCCCAATACGACGGAGATGCGCATCTAAAGTATAATGATTGGACATGAGCCTAGACATCACACGGATGAAGTCCCGACTTACATCCAATCCTTTGAACCATGCCTTCGTTGATACTTTAGGGATAATTGAGTGTAGCCATCGTCCCATATCTCCATTGTCCCAAGATGTTTGCCAACTAGTAAGTGTCCTCTGTCGAGAAGCGCTATAAAATTCATTGTAAGCGATGGGTCTTTCATATATTTCACCATCTAGTGCACCAATCTTGGCTAAATTATCAGCTTTCTCATTGCCCGCAATAGAGCAATGGGCGGGGAGCCACACTAGGGTAAATTTATAACATTTTCTTGTCAGGTTACTCAGAGATTCTCGTATCTTCCCCAAAAAGAATGGATCGTGATTATCAATCCTCTTTGAGCGTAGAGCTGCAATTGTGCTGAGACTATCAGTGAGGATAAAGTAATGGTTCGGGGGTAAAGTATTAATTATTTGAAAACTATAGTGAACTGCTGCTAGTTCCGCTATATAAACAGAGGCGGGTTCTGCAAGTTTGAGAGAAATTGAAAAATTATTGTTGAAAATACCGAAACCAGTGGCCTCACTGATTCGTGACCCATCAGTGTAAAACATTTTAAGGCAGTCTATGTGTTGATATTTACTTGTGAATATTTTAGGGATCTCCCGCGAGCGTAGATGATCCGGAATTCCACGAATCTCTGCTTGCATGGACGTGTCGAAGAATAAAGTGGATTCAGGAGTATCTAGTATATTGACGTATGTGGGAACATACCTAGCAGGCGTTATTTCTTGTGACATGTGATTGAAATACACTGTCATGAATCTGGTTTGGGGTTGAAGCTCGACAAGTCTTTCAAAATTTTCAATTACCAGTGGGTTCATAACCTCACATCGGATAAGTAAACGAGAAGAGAGATCCCAGAATCGGTCTTTTAAAGGAAGAACTCCCGCTAGTACTTCAAGACTCATCGTATGGGTCGACTGCATGCAACCTAAGGCAATTCGTAAACAGCGATACTGTATCCGTTCCAGTTTAATAATGTGAGTGTTCGCAGCTGAACGGAAACAGATGCACCCATATTCCATTACTGAAAGTATTGTTGTTTGATACAATCTTATCATGTCACTTGGATGAGAACCCCACCATGATCCAGTTATTGTTCGCAGAAAATTTATCCTTTGTTGGCATTTCGTTATTAGATACCTAATGTGGCCTCCCCATGTGCCTTTAGAATCGAACCAAATTCCAAGGTATTTAAAAGTCAGGACTTGGGCTATCGTTATACCAACCAACTGAAGCTGAAGCTGAGCTGGATCACGCTTCCTTGAAAAAACAACCAACTCTGTTTTCTCCGTAGAGAAATCGATGTCTAACTTCAAAGCCCAACTTGATAAATTATCCAAACTATCTTGCAGTGGTTGTTGTAAATTTAAGGCTTTTGGTCCTGTAACAGAAACCACGCCATCATCTGCAAGTTGTCTTAGAGTGCATGGGTTGACAATACAATTATCAATATCATTCACGTAAAAATTGTAGAGAAGGGGGCTTAAACAAGAACCTTGTGGGAGGCCCACGTAACTTATTCTGAGTGTCGCCAAATCGCCATATGAAAAATGCATGTGCTTTTCTGACAATAAATTGTATAAATAATTATTTAATATTGGTGAAAGACCACATTGATGTAGCTTCTCCGAGAGAACATCAATGGAGACTGAGTCGAATGCTTCTTTTATGTCTAAGAACACAGACGCCATTTGTTCTTTTTTTGCGTAAGCAAGTTGGATTTCTGACGAAAGTAGCGCCAGACAATCATTCGTTCCCTTTCCCCTCCGAAAACCAAACTGGGTATCTGATAGCAAGCCGTTCGCCTCAACCCAATTGTCGAGACGTCGTAGGATAATTTTTTCCAACAATTTCCTGATGCAGGATAGCATTGCAATCGGTCGATACGAGTTATGATCGGAGGCTGGTTTTCCCGGTTTTGGAATAGCGATAACTCTCACTTGTCTCCAGTCGTGCGGGACAATGTTCTGCTCAAGAAGCTTATTGAATAAATTCAACAAGCGTCTTTTTGCTAGGTCAGGCAGATTCTTCACCAAGTTGAATTTAATTCTGTCTAGTCCCGGAGCATTATTGTTGCATGAGAGGAGTGCAATTGAGAATTCCATCATTGTCAAAGGCGAATCTATGAAATCGTTACTTGTGGGAGCATCGCGAGTGATTTTCTGCGCAGGAGCAGAATCGGGACAAATTTTCTTGGCAAAATTAAATATCCAACGATTCGAAAAATCTTCGCTTTCATTAGTCACGTTTCGATTCCTCATTCTTCTGGCTGTGCTCCAAAGAGTACTCATTGATGTTTCTCTTGACAAGCCATTAACGAAGTGTCTCCAATAACTAGATTTTTTGGCACGACGTATACTGTCAAATTTGTTTTGCAAAATAAAATAATTTTCAAAGTTCTCACGTATACCCCCTTTCTGTTCCATAATTTCTTTGTAGGCAACTTGTTTAGCTTCATATGCATCAGAGCACTCTTTGTCCCACCAAGGATTAGGGGGCCGTCTATTTATTGTCATTCCAGGATTGCATTTCGTTTGGGCTTGTTCTGCTGCTTCAATAATTAAACCCGCTAAGAATTCATATTCTTCGGTAGGGGGTAGCTCTTCTGTCGAAGCAAGAGAAGTGGAAATTAATGTTTCGTATGTTTTCCAATCAATATTTCGTGTTAAGTCATAAGGAACATTGATTGAATTCGTAAGGCCTAATTCACTGTTAATTGAAACAACGATTGGCAAATGATCGCTACCGTGAGGATCAGGTACAACCTTCCACGTGCAATCTAATCGAAGTGATGTCGAGCACAGAGATAGATCTAATGCACTTGGACGTGCAGGAGGTCTGGGGATGCGTGTTGATTCGTCAGTATTTAAAACTGTCATATTAAATTCGTCACAAACATTGTATATCAAAGAGGATCGATTATCATTGTAGAGGGAACCCCACAATACACCGTGCGAGTTGAAGTCTCCCAGTATCAGACGCGGAGCAGCCATGGATTCCACTACCTCAAAAATTTGACGTTGTCCAATTTGAACTTTGGGAGGTATATATATAGAAGCGATAGACATGTCTTTGCCTTTAATGTTCGTTTGGACAGCTACAGCCTCAATGCCCGCAAACAAGGGGATGTTAATTCTATAGAAAGAATAGCACTTTTTAATTCCTAGAAGCACTGCTCCATACGGAGTGTCTCGGTCTAGTCGAATAATGTTGAAATCATTTAAGTTGAAATTAATGTTTGAGGTAAGCCATGTTTCACATAGAGCAAAAGCATCGCATTTTAAATTATGCAGTAAAATTTTTAAGGAATCAGACTGGACCAAGCAAAAACGATTCACTTTACAGAACAACCTAAAACACGTGTTTGAAAATGACAGTGTGAAGATACCTGTATACATAGAAAACAATTATATAGATGTAAGGCTACATGATTTGTCACCGCGTACGCCCCATGAATCAATTAGAAAATACATGTCGCAATTCGGAGAAGTGGAATCAGTCACACCTGATACTTGGAGAAACTTTTTCCCGGGTATTCCCAACGGTGTTCTTGTGGTGAGGATGCGGGTCGTAAGACCTATTCCTTCCCACTTGACTATAGAATTCAAATATAAAGAAACTAACATCAAACAAACCACGCTATGCACCCACGAAGGGCAGACTCAAACGTGCAAGTACTGCAACCAGACGGTACATCATGGAACACCTTGTGTGGAAAATGTTGAGGAGAATGCATCACAACAAATTGCCCACACATCTTCGGCAAACCAATCTGAAACACAGTCTTCAATAACATCACCAGAACCACAAACGGTTGCCAATTTTGTGGCAGCTGTTCAAGCCATAATAACAACTGTAAAATCAGCATACAATGCTTCAGAATCAACTGCTAGCACCATCGGCGAGGAAGCAAATAAGAACGACAACGGCTTTACGCTCGTGACCCGTAAGGGCCATAGGAAAGGAGGAACATCTGATCGTGAACATCAAGGCACTACAAACGATGATGACATTGACGTCAACGATGAAAACGCAATGGACCCACAAGATATTTTCCCGCCGCGAAAGAAAGTCTCCCCCCGCAATAAAAAGTTGCGTGGACGAGATCCGAAGGTCGCTCAATAACTTGTTTTTTATACATTTTTATATTGTAATTATTTAAGAGACCCACGGCTCCGTTAAGCTATCGCAATGAGCCGTGTCAAATAAACAAATTAAAAAAAAAAAAGTGGCTGTGTGGCCAAGCTGTTTGCAATTAAGGCAATTCATTACACGAGGGATAAAAAGGCGAACAGGGAGACGAATCTTATCGATAATGACATAGTTGGGCAGCGCAGACCCAGCGAAAGTCACTCGAAATGAGTCAGACAGTCGATAAACTTTTTTATCTCCTTCGTGTGATACTGAATGCAATTGCTTGCATTCAAGTATTTTTACGTCTTTAAGTATGGTGTCTTTGAAACGACCAACCCCATGCTTAACTAAGTCATCAACAGTCAAACTCGATTCTGTGATGACCCCATCAATTTCAATTTCTTTTGAAGGAATATACGCTCTATATTCACGCGTAAAAAGCTCGCAAGAAGCAATTGCATTGGCTTGTTTGAAACTACCAACGACAATGCGTATTTTATCTTTATTAACTTTGACGATCTCTTTTACATCCGAGAATCGCGAAGTCAAATCTTTAGAAATTTGAATGATATTTAGCGCCTTTGCTTTACGCCTAATAAATACAATCCATGGTCCCGTTGACGACTCTGGGTAAATTTTAATTCTAGTCGGATTTACATTTTCAGCATAAGGCTTAGGGGGAGGGTCTGTTACTCGTTCTCCCATCTCTTCATCCATTTTACCTAATAAGAAAAACTATCACAAAAAGGAATGAAAAATATACCTGTTATCTG
The DNA here is from genome assembly GCF_030247195.1 of Topomyia yanbarensis. NCBI lineage: Eukaryota > Metazoa > Arthropoda > Insecta > Diptera > Culicidae > Topomyia > Topomyia yanbarensis. The sequence continues at coordinate 112,339,112 of NC_080670.1, forward strand.
CTATCTATTAGGTGACGAAGACACCGGTAGAACACACCTCATGTGTTACGTTGTAAACTCGGTGCCCGTTGTTTGACAATGTGACACTTGCTGTCCTTCTTCGTCGCGTTGCTTCTTCAGTAGAGAAATAGTCCTACCTGCAACACTTCAAAACTCTCTCAGATTAAGCTGCTCGTCGGTATCACCACCACAAGCGCGCTCTCTCCGTTTCCACCACCTCGGTAGACAAATGTGGCTACCTGTGGCTTGCTGCGAAAATCCCACTGTCGATGCGGCACTTTTCGGTGCCACTATTCGTCGTACCACTTCTGCGGTAGACAAATAGAGCAAATGGGTCTACCTGTGACGCTTCCCTCTTGTCGATTAGAATTGCCCGACGACACCAATACACTATATTTTTTTCTGTGTGTACAGGCACGATCACTGTCGATTTCTGCCACCGCGGTAGGCAAATTCGTCTACCCGCGGTTTGCTGTGAAAACACCACTTGTCGAGGATGCCGTTGACCACGCCTCCGACGTATCAACTGTCGACTCACACTTAACAAACTGGTCTCTCTCTCTCTCTCTCTCTCTCTCTCTCTCTCTCTCTCTCTCTCTCTCTCTCTCTCTCTCTCTCTCTCTCTCTCTCTCTCTCTCTCTCTCTCTCTCTCTCTCTCTCTCTCTCTCTCTCTCTCTCTCTCTCTCTCTCTCCCACAATAACGCATACAGCATCTCGCACTCCGTCACTCTCTCGAGAACAAAACCTTCCACCTGGAGGCACAACCGTCTCGGTCGGTTGCAAAAACTGTTATGAATTTTATTTATTTAGTGTACATTGCATGAATATTGTCGTTAAAATCGACATTATTTTTTGTGAGTTAGACGAAATGTTTTGTTTATTTTAATAAAAGTATTTGTATATTACGAACAATATCGTTGGTCACACGAATTCATTTCGTTCATCTAAGAGAAGTTTTCGTATTTAATAGTATATTATTTTGACATTGCTTCGGCAGAGAAAAACTCAAGCTTATTCATACAAAACAAAACAAAAGCAGTTCGCGCTGGCTCAACTGAATCCGTACTGCTCCGGATTCTGGATCAACTGGAAGCGGAAGAGATTTAGGAAATCTTCCTGAAACTGGCGGACATGGGTACGACTACTAAATAGTCAGACCGAGACCGTCGTGATGATCAACAATTATCTGACATATAGCAACAATGACTCCATATTGAAGCTCTGTTGACGTTGACGATTTGATGAAAAGTGCTCGTAAATATTATAAAGATACTCGTATGAGGCAGCGAATAATTCGTTTGCCGAACGAATCTGTTTCGTAAAAAGACAACGAAAGTCGTTTCGTGGTTTTCACGAAAAACTCGTAATAAAAAATAAATGTGTTTCAATAGAACTACGAATATGTACAAAAAATTCGTATATTTTATGAAAATTATCTGTACGAAAATAATGCTTGGCGATTTACGAATATATTCTATCAGGGTAAAGGGGTTATATATTGTACTGAGCCAAAAAAATCGAAATTTGTTTTGAATCGATTTGAAGTTTACACTTTACTCAAATTTCCAACGCGACTGAGAACTAAGAAATCAACGCTTTTTCTTGAAAAGGGCGATACTATCACCGACACCATTCAAAGAAAATCAACAGTGAATATTTCCAGACTTGTTTTTATTTCCTATTTAAGAACTATTGTGTTTTTACATCCTAGATTGCATGATTCAGTGATCGAAACCCAAAACTTCATAAAGTATTTGAAATTATTAAATTAAAATTTGTTTTTGCTATTGCAATTGACAAAATGATAGTATCGCCCCTTTGGCGATTGTTTACTTTTTCGGTCCCACCTATCAGCATTGAAGTATCGCCCTTACGTTTTTTTACAATAACCACCGTTTTACACCACCGATTTTGTCCGGGTTTTCAATATCGCTGTTACTATTCACAGCCGGTATCAGCTTGATAATCATAAAAAAATACGAAAAAAACAGTTTCGCCTCTAAACTGCTAGCAAAAAAGTATCGCCCAGTTTGTTTGCATGGAGCGTGGAGGGCGAAACTTTAAATAAACAACCAGAAAGTACAGTTTCGCCCGTTGTATTTTTTGCTGTAGTTTAAGAAAGCAATATCACAGAATCCAAATTTTTAGGTTAATTTGTTGCGTTTCAAAGCCCTCATTCGCATGTATGAAAAAAGCCATATGTTTACATTTGCAACTATCTCCCTTTTCACAAAAAAACGTTGAAATGAAATCGCAACTCCTGATATCAAGCTATCTCTGAAGTGCATGCGTGCATAGTTCCAAATTTTACTTCGACATCGACTTTCTAAAGGTGACTTCCCAGTAGTATCCTTGATTTGAATTATTATCGCTAATCCTAATGCAAAAGAACAAATAAAAACCTCTCGAAAACGAACCGTTTGGGAAAATCATCATCATTACTGGAATTTTCATTTTCACGAAACTTTTCGATAACCTTCCGTCACTTGCGTTAATGTACTGGGTGCACAGTGCTCTGAAAATCGAGCGAAATTGTCTTAGGGCACCAGCGGGTCCAATTCAGAGCTATATGCGCGGCGAGTTAAATCTGTAAAGAATACTAAAAATTAATTTCTTTTCAATAATTTTCAGTTCAGCAATTCGAGAGATCGTGTTCACCGCAAGCCATGAAAAATAAACTACGTTGTGAAGCGATGGTCACTATTTATTAAAAAATCACAGTTAAATAAAAATTAAAACTAATAAAAATTTTCAAATAGTTTATAATTTTCACAAACATATTAGAAAAAATTGTTTAATAAGCATTCGTAATATTGCGTAGGAAAAAAGCTGAAAATTTCACTATTTTCTCTATCTGCAACATATAAATCCTTAAGTATACCAATTAATTGGTATACGAATTGGAATAGGTTTGCCAAATTTTGGAAGAAGTCTATAAAATAACCCCTTGAAAACTACTTATTAATTGTTGTTGTTCGATGCAATAAACAATCCCCAAAAATGATATGTACCTACTAATGTGCAACACAGTGAATAATACATACAATAAAGACCCATTTTTATCAGTCTCATGGTGTATTTTAGGCTGACAAAATGGGAACATTGACTAAATTGGGCAATTTTTTCTTTATAATAAACTGAAGCTGTTAAAATATTCTTCCCGTCCCTTGAGGTAGTCTTATAACTATTTCTGATTATGATGAAATTTTTATTTTTGCATATTTCCATCTTTATGATAAGGAAAACATGTTCAAGAAAGGATTTACTCGAATTCAGTCTTGTTCGTCTGCTAGAGCCTATCAAACATATGTACATATTTAATCTCCCTGCTAAAATGTCAAACCATATTGCCATTAAAACTAAATGACCCGCTTAATCTTACGAAAATTATATTACCCCCTTGTCTACATGTATAGCTATAAATTCTCCTTAGTTATGTTTAAAAAAAACAATATGTAATCCCCTAGTTTTAAGTAAGGCCATTGCAAATCTTTTTTAAAAATTATGTCACCCCCCCCCTTCAAAATCGCTGAAAAAAATCAGGGGGCAAATAATTTTTTTAAAATAACCAAGATTCAAAAAATTGTCACGTTTTATAGAGCAACAATAGCTTCCATAGAGTTTTGCTTTTCGTAACAGAAAAATATTATGGTAGTTTTAGAAATTACCATCCCATGATAATTTTTATTTTGACCATTCTCGGGTAAATGTGAATTTTAAATGAGATCATCGATCCAGTCCAACATCAAATGAAACGTTTGCTGGTCGCGGAAGGAAGGACCCATCTGTGCATTATCAAACGAAATCTCATGGAAAGGCTAATACAGATCGACTTCTGAATCGATTCCATTTTTAACGCAACAGTCGATAGAGACATAATCGATCGTTGCATTCAAAAATAATTTCGATAAGGAAACAATCTGAATTCAAATCAGACTCCTGGAGATTTATGTGTGATTCAATATTCAATATACATGAGCTTTACCGAAAGGTTTTTGACATTTAAAGATTTCATATGGGATCGTAGTATTCATACCGTATTTCCGCAGCCATATGTGCGATTCTTATGAACTTGATCAGATCAAAATCTGCTACCAAACCTTCCATTTAAGGCTAAGCTTGTGAAAATCGAATAAGTCGTTTTCCAAGAAGCCGAAGAGACATTAATTCTGAAATATTCCAAGAACCAGAAACATGCGAAATTTTCGAGATGGACGCTGGAATCAAAAGAACTTTGTCTGGCCATCAGCGATCAAGAATGCTCTAGCAAAGCTAAATATAGATCTTACAAATAATGATATCATCGGCAATTACCGCAGGGGGAACCGGCAATCCATTATCGATGTCAATTTTTGTAGCTTTGGAGTAACCGGAAAGATGGACTGAAAAGTGTGCGAGGATATATCCACAACGACCACCAAGCTTTCTGGTACAGCATTGATAACAGGACTATGAACTACACATGAATATGAATATGTGAGAGATATATAAACGAGTGAAGATGGAAAACAGCGATTTTTCACAGGAACGTATCCGTCGAAGAACTTGTATTTGAGGGTATCCTCTTCAACCTAAATGCGAACGAGTTCACGGCACTACTAACAAGGGCGTGTAATGCGACCATACCAAGGGATGGGAAACCGAGAAACGGTCGCCGGGTGCAATACGACGATTGTCGATCTACGTATAAGTTGCCTCCGAGCTTGGAGAAGAAGTCGGAGATCACTTCGGTTTCTCATCTCGCTCAGTTCAGAAGCTAGAAATCGCTCCGCTGCAATAGCAGGGCAAATAATCAAATTTACCCGTACGACGTTTGGTCTATTAACCATTAACCATTGTGCAGCAGCCCAACAGCTGCTGTGGCAGTCGGTCTCGGAGTCGAGGACAGATGTCGCCCTCTTATCAGACCCGTACCGCATCCCTGCCGGCAACGGCAATTGGGTGTCGGACGGGTCTGGAATGGTGGCAATCTGTACAACGGGACGGTTCCCGGTTCAAGAGGTAATACACTCCTCCGCCGAGGGTGTTGCGATTGCCAAGCTCAATGGGGTGTTCTATTGCAGCTGCTACGCTCCACCAAGCTGGCCAATAGAACAGTTCAACCAGATTATCGACAGGCTCTCGTCGGACCTAGTGGGCCGGAAACCGGTAGTTATAGCGGGAGACTTTAACGCTTGGGCAGTGGAGTGGGGCAGCCGCTGTACAAATAGTAGGGGCCAAGCGCTAATGGAGGCGCTTGCGAAACTCGATACTGTGCTAGCTAATAATGGCTCCGCTAGTACATTCCGTAGAAACGGGGTGGAGGCGTGGATTAACGTAACATTTACCAGCCCGAGTCTGGCTCCAGGCATGGAATGGAGGGCAGACGAAGGCTACACCCATAGCGATCATTTAGCAATCCGCTTTAGGATCAACTATGGTGTGCAGCATCCGAGGGCGGGAGATCCCTGTCAGGTACGCGTGTGGAAGTCCAATCACTTCGACAGCGAAGCTTTCACCGCGGCCCTGGGACTAGAGGCCAACACCGAAGTCTAAGCGGGGATGCGCTGGTAGCTGTTCTATCACGCGCGTGCGACGCCACTATGCCGAGAAAAACACTGCCAAGAAACGGCAGATGCCCGGTATACTGGTGGAGTGCCGAGATTGCAGCTCTACGGTCAGCCTGCCTCAGAGCTAGACGTAGGATGCAAAGAGCTCGCACCGAGGATGCAAGAGAGAACCGCCGTGAAGTGTTTCGAGCTGCGAGATTGGCCCTTAACAAGGCCATTAAAAGCAGCAAGAGAGCGTGTTTCGACAACCTGTGTGAGAGTGCCAACGCGAATCCGTGGGGTGACGCCTACAGGATTGTGATGGCCAAGACCAAAGGGGGCTCCTCACCCCCAGAACGGTCTCCGGACCGGTTGGCAACGATTATCGAAGTACTCCTCCCGTTTCGAGCCACAAGCCCCTGGCCACCTGCACTACGAGACAGTGCGGGCACGGCCGAAATGGTGGCTCCAGTGACGAATGAAGAGCTACTCGCAGTGGCTAAATCCCTAGCAATGAACAAAGCTCCAGGGCCGGATGGAGTTCCAAACAACGCTCTCAAGGCAGCGATCATAGCGAACCCGAACATGTTCAGGCTAGTTATGCAGAGATGCCTTGACGAGTGCCGTTTCCCCGATAGATGGAAAAGGCAGAAATTGGTGCTGTTGCCGAAGCCCGGAAAGCCGTCAGGCGACTCATCGGCGTACAGACCAATCTGTCTGATCGACACGACTGGCAAACTGCTTGAGAGGATCATCCTCAACAGGCTAACCCCGTACGCGGAAGGTACGGACGGTCTGTCAAGCAACCAGTTTGGCTTTCGGAAGGGTAAGTCCACAGTGGACGCTCTCAACTCAGTGATAAATACTGCCGAGATAGCGATCCAACGGAAAAGGCGAGGTATTCGATACTGTGCGTTAGTGACACTTGACGTGAAGAACGCATTCAACAGCGCAAGCTGGGATGCCATCGCGCTCTCGTTACACCGGCTTAGCCTACCGGTGGGTCTGTACCGGATCCTGGAAAGTTACTTCCAGAACCGTGTACTGCTATACGAGACCGATGCCGGTCAGAAAAGGGTTCCGATTACCGCCGGAGTCCCGCAGGGCTCGATTCTAGGCCCGGTGCTATGGAACCTCATGTATGACGGGGTTCTGAAACTGAAGTTCCATCCTGGGGTCAAGATCGTCGGCTTTGCTGACGACGTAACCTTGGAGGTCTACGAGGAGTCAATTCCTGAGGTAGAACTAACCGCAGAACACGCGATCAGCACGGTGGAGGAATGGATGAGCGCGAGAGGCCTGGAGCTCGCTCATCATAAGACGGAGGAAGTTATCGTCAACAACCGCAAGTCGGCACAACATGCAGTTATCCATGTGGGAGAAGTCGCGATCACTTCACAGCGAAGTCTGAAGTCTCTCGGAGTCATTATAGACGACAAGCTGACAATCCATGTCGCATATACATGCAAGAGAGCGTCGACTGCGGTTGCGGCACTATCGAGAATGATGTCCAACAGCTCAAAGGTGTGCGCCAGTAGACGTAGGTTACTGGCAGGCGTTGCCATATCTATCCTCAGGTACGGCGGCCCGTCATGGTCAAGAGCACTCAGGGTAACCAGTTACCTACAGAAACTGGAGAGCACCTACCGCGTGATGTGCCTCAGAGTGATATCTGCCTACCGCACGGTATCACACGATGCATCCTGCGTGATAGCGAGCATGATGCCAGTCGGGCTGGTCATTCGGGAAGATGAGGAGTGCTTCGAGCTACGTGGAAATAGGGGAGCACGCGAGCGTACCAGGGTGACCTCTGTTGCCAGATAGCAGCGTGAGTGGGACAACTCCTCGAAAGGTAGGTGGACCCACCGGCTGATACCTAGCATATCGAGCTGGGTGGGAAGACCCCATGGGGAAGTTCACTTCCACCTGACACAATTCCTGTCAGGCCATGGCTGTTTCAGACAGTACCTCCACAGGTTCGGGCACGCGGATGTCCCAGTCTGCCCGGACTGCCCAGGTGTAGACGAAACTGCCGAACACATACTGTTCGTATGTCATCGGTTCGACGTCGAAAGAAGAGCAATGCTTGACGTCTGTGGCTGGGACACAACCCCTGATACCCTTATTCAGCGGATGTGTCAATCGGTGGAGAAGTGGAACGCAGTCTCGGCTGCTACCATCCAGATTGCCAGTAGGCTACAGGTAATCTGGCGAACCGAGCAACAGACGACGGGCACGGCTAACCAGGTTAGCTGGAGCGAAAAAGGCCAAGCGCAAAAAAGGGAGTGAATGGTCTGTTCATGCCAAGGCAGGTTTGGCGCAGCGAATGGCAAACGCGTAAGGGGTAAACCCAGCCACCCCGAAGCAAGACAGAAGAGTGAGTGTATAGGCGTATAAGTGGACTGCCTCATGCCAAGACGGGAGGGTCGTAGTGTAGTATGTTGGGACTTAGCTATCGATACCTCATGGCGTGGCAGAGTGAAAGGGTGAGCATCCAAGTCAGTCTCACACGGCATGTTAAGGGTGAGCACGAAAGTCAGCCTCACATGGTATGGTAGAGGCTAGCACAAAAGTAAGCCTAGCAAGGAATGAAAAAGGTGAGCACACAAGCCAGCCTCGCATGGTATGTCAGAAGTGGGGCCTAAGAAAAATGTCCCACATGGGATGCCACGGGGAGTGACAGAGGTACAATAGAGTGGCACGATCGAGAGTGAATCAGGTGATAGGGTGAGCACCCAAGTCAGCCTCACATGGTATGGATGGGGCGAGCACAAAAGTAAGCCTAGCAAGGAATGAGTAAGGTGAGCACACAAGTCAGCCTCGCAAGGAACGAAAAAGGTGAGCACAAAAGTCAGCCTCATGTGGGAGTGTTTGAGAGTGAATCAAAGTGCGATAGAGAGAGCACCCAAGTAAGCCTCATACAGGACGTATGAACGCGTGAGTGAGAGTGAATGAGTACATTATGTACAGCCATCCCCCCAGAAGTAATACCGAGAGGTAGTTCCTGGGAGGAACGATGGCGGAGCCCAATGGAATTTAGTCGGTATTAATGGCAGTGTCACCATTCGAGCCCGACACGCCCCCAGTGCACCCCGTGTGGTAGATTGGACCCTACCAATAGCACGTGTACTGGGCTAGGACGTAAAGGTCTTCTCCATTGTAAAAAAAAAAGATATCGACGAACTGAATCTAGTGGTATATGACACTCGACACTCCGGGTGTAGCTTAAAAAGTCGAATTTCAGCGTGATTGCACAGTCTTCCTTATATGAAAAAGGCAAAAAATGAACTGATGATTGCTATACATTTCATAAATCTGTACGACTATCAAATGAATTTATCTGATGTGGCTACATACTGCGCAACAAGATGGAGAAAAATGCAAAGATTTCGAAGATGTACACGGAAACGAGCCGAATTACTATCATGGACCAAACAAACAAATCTACAAGTCTTCAAGCACAAGCGATAAACCAAAGCTGATGTTTCCACTAGAGTTTGAAAAAGTATAGTATGCACAGGATGTACGTTCGCCAGGCTACTGTATACGAAATACGCAATAGAAAAAAATATCAGAGAAAACCATATCTGAGATGAATAATTCCATTGACGCACACATTACTTTTGGATTCATTCCAGAATGTTTTCCAAAAGTCTATAAGTGAAATATTGCAATCCTGTTTCTGTACATTGTTATCAAGCAGGTGCACCTTTGACCGATTTTCATGCCTTGTGTGTACAGTCGGTCCATGTGCCGCCACAACGGAACGAAAACTATTCAAGCAACCAAAAGTTAATACCTTAAAGTACTCTTAAATGTTTACATTAAGTTCTTAGAGAACTTTCAAGCTTTTATTGGGAATTTAAAAAGTGCACTGTTGGGAAAATTATTTAAAACGAAAACTTTAGCATCCCTTTCCTATGTGAACTTTGGATTGATTCAGTAATGTTTGCTTGAATTTGCTAGTAAAACAAATAGCTCAACCCCGCTATACGAAATCACCCTGCGGAAACGTCCACGAGAACAATCGAAAGAAAACGCAAAAAGAAAAAAAAATGTGTTTATTAAAATAAATATTTATTTTTTGTTTGCCCCCCCCCTTCAGAAAAAAAATTGTACTTGGACATAATTTTTAAAAAAGATTTGTAATGGCCTAATTTGAAATGTAAAACAAACCAAGATTGGCACCTTTAAGCTAACGAAAACCTGCCTTATCAAATAAACAAATTAAATAAAAAAAATATGTTCATATTTGGCTGATAAAATCGGGGTTTCAATGTATTATAATAGATATTCAGCATTCGAAGAAGTTTCTTGTGAACGACTGTAGAACAACTTTGTTTCTACTTACTTGAAGTCAGCGGCGTAACCAGAAACTCGGTTTGGTGAAAATCGATCTTACTGTCCAAACGGCATAATTCCGAAACCGTAATTTTTCAATAAAAAAAATTCAATAGTTTTAAAATTATGCAGAATTTATTTTTCAGAAAATAGTAACAGAGTTCGTGTCTTTAGCGAATTTGTTGAGACTATATTGTAGTCATGAATATTAACCTGAGAAAATTCACCACAAATACTTCTTGGACGATATACCGTCAAAATTATTTTATCAAATCATGCGCTGTTTAACGTTTGTAAAACTCATCGAAGATACTATACCTCCGAAATTGGCGGTTTCAAAATGATGCTATCTTGACCTTAAATTACTGTTTTTGAAGATTTGACCAATACATATAATAGTTCATACAACAAAAATCAAATGCTCATCAAAATCGATCAGGACCTGCAAGAGTCGAATGGAAATCGTCATTTTTCATAAATTACTCTACATTCGGAAAGTGTTATCCTCGTTATTAATCACATTATGTTATTCCATGGCGTGTTATGTTGAATACAATGGTGGAAATTAATGTTACATTTTCAGTACAATTTGCACATACATACAATGGATCGACAGCCCCGATCTTGAGATACTATGTGATACTGAAACATCGCTTGAAACCAGCGGCGGATCATGGAGAAAGATCCGGGAGGTCCGGGTCACGCCGAAAATTTTTAACTTGTTAAGAAATTTTAAATTAGTTTTTATTTTAAAGTAGCAACCCCTCACTGCATACTCCCTCCGGGCCGGTATGATTGACGATTTTTAGAGTGATTGCATAACCTTTCTATATGAGAAAGGCAAAAATGTACCAAAGTCCAAAAAAGTCATTTTTTGTCAAACATTATTTTTTTCGAGTTTACATTAAATCTCAACGTTTCATGCATTTTAAAGTCAATTGGCATCAAAAATACAAATTTGATTTTGAAAATTTTTCATTTCAGTTTATATGGGAATTTGCTGTGTGATTGCACTCTTCAACTCGTAACTCCGGAACCGGAAGTCCAATCAATAAAAAAAATTCAATAGCAGCCGATGGGAAGGTTGTACCTTTCAATTGAGACTAACTATGTGCAAATCGGTCCAGCCATCTCTGAGAAACAGAGGTCACATTTTTTCCACATACACACATACATACACACAGACATTTTCCGATCTCGACGAACTGAGTCGATTGGCATATGACACACGGCCCTCCGGGTCGGGATTAGATTGACGAATTTTAGAGTGAATGAGAAAGGCAAAAACATTGTTAGCAAATGTTGAAAGTTATGAATTTTTTGGTGAGCAGTTCTTTGTTTCATAGACATTAAATCAATTTTAACTTCGCTTCCTATTAAATAAAGACCCTTATTACAGTACATCTCTACAAAAGCGAGCTCAAGAACTCTGGAATTTTCTATTGGAATGTTTTCAGGCAGGAATTTAATATTGATGCTATTAGACAACTGTGAAATCAAGACCAATAGATCAGTTACATATCAGGACCCCATTCCGACAATTTATCAAAAGTCCTTATGATGTTTACAACAACAGGTTATCAATGTACGGATCAGATAATTGTTATTGTAATATTGAATTAAATCAGTCAGCATCAATCAATTTTCAACTTCAATCCAATATTTTTTTTAGTGTGGTGGGGGGAGGGGGGTTGTATGGTGTTGAACCCCAAAACCTTCTCTTGGCTACGCCGTTGCTTGGAGTTATTTATTTCGCTTTTCATTTTCCGATATGTTTCAGATCGATTCGATGGTTACAAGTTAGAAAAATTGCAGTCAGAAGGTTCGCACAAATGAACATTTTTGCACTGATAAGTTATCAAGTTCCTTCCAGACAACTTGGAAGTGTTCGGTGATTATTTCTAACGGTTGAAGATAGAAAAATGAAATACAAAATTCGTTTTATCGGAATAATGTTTGGCTTATTTCAATGGATTATTACTATATTGAACAAGAAATAGGCGACAAAGAGTAATCCACAAACAACAAGCCAAAACTTTTAAAGTATTCAAAATAGATATTTGAAGTGTTCAGTAAAGTTATTCGAAAAAGTAAGAGCTACAAATTTGCTAAAGGCATCATTTCGATATAATCACTTCCAAGAAAATTTGTGAAAATATCTCATTCATGGGGGGATTAATCAGCAAAAGCACAATACCAAAAGAAAGGGCATATTGCCTCCATTAAATTCTCCGAAGATACTATTAACCTAAAATAAGCCGTTTTGACGTTAATAATAGATTACATGTCTTTGGTCATATTTCTGGCAATGGGAAATGATAGCAATCTTTCTTCCGCATTTAATGTTAAATATCTCTTTTGATAATAGTCCGATTTCAACAATTCCATTTAATTCCACTAAGACCTCCGTTCGCGTATATATTGTGAATATATAAAGTGTTAATCTATGTTGTCAATTTCGGCAGATAATTTTAAAAAACTGCAAAAAACGCCATTTTTACACATTCAAACATTCATATCTTGGAAACTAAACATCAGAATCAAAAACAAATTAATAGCGTTCTTACTGTTTGATAGGTCTTTCATTTAAAATTGGTTTGGATAAGATCGGTTCAGCCATTGCTGAGAAACACGAATGAGAGTTTGTCCGTTACATACACACACACACGGACATTGTCCCAAATCGTCGAGCTAAGTCGATTGGTATATAAGACTCGGCCCTCCGGGCCTCTAAAAAATCTTGAAAGTTTGATCGAATTCTATACATTTCTTTTATAAGAAATGTAAAACTATTTAAATAATAACTTTAATTCATGGATAGATTTAATATCTATACGAAAGCTCTTTTTACGCACTATCGAAAAATACCATCAATTGGGAAATAGATTTTTTTTATTCATTTCGTTTATTTGATAGGCACAAATGCGTTAGCTTGGCGGTGCCAAATTCTTTTGTTTTTACATTTTGGATATTTTAAAACTAGGAGGTTACAATGTTAAATTTTTTTATAAAAGAGAAAAATTTTACAGCTATCTTAAGATGGCAAATAGATTTAAAATCACCCCAAATAACAAAGTGTATAAAATTAAAAAAAAAATTGATGGTATGCTCGAAAACACAATATCGCCCACAACTTTTACAAAACAAAATGTTTTTACATTTCTTACAAAAGAAATGTATAGGATTCGTTCAAACTTTGAAAACTTTTTCCGAGGCCCAGAGGGCCGAGTCTCATATACCAATCGACTCAGCTCGACAAATTGAGACAATGTCTGTATGTGTGTGTGTATGTGTGTATGTATGTATGTACAAAATGTCATGTAATTATCTCAGCAATGGCTGAACCGATCTTACTGAAACTAGTTTCAAATGAAAGGCCTAACGTGCCCATTTGACACTATTATTTTTGTTTTTCGATATGTTGTTTAGGGGAGACTGAGGAGACTTGATCCCCTTTTTTATTTTCCAATCCTACTCCGTGGAATGATACAAAAACTATGTATTTTTTGTAGTTTTATATTGTTTCTAGGGTTGACTGATAATCATTAAAAAATTACATGGAAATATTATACTGGACATGAGCTATGAGCATTTTTGGAAAACAACAAAAAACTGGAAAATTCTTTGGTTAGTGGAGACTCGATCCCTAAGTTGGGGACACTTGATTATTTTTTGAAAACGTGTTTAAAAGAGCATGTAGGGTAATAAGCCTATTTTTACCCTTTTTCTATTATCATCCTACCCATCTGAAGCCTTTGGTTAGAGCAGCGTCTGCCATCTTTGCTCAACGCATTGGCTCAAATGCTGTTGCGATAATTGGGGTACTCGATTAAAGTTTTTGCTGCGCTCTAACAGAAGATTTTCACCATTCTCAAGACAATTTTGTTATTATATTGGCTCTTAATAAGAGCCGAATGACCTTAAGGCTAAAACCTCTATAATCGAAATAAAAAATGGCTCCTAATAACAAAGCAAAGAAGCTGAAATAATAAAATTAATAATGAAATAATGTGGTAATAGGACAAAAATAGGTACCTAACCCCATTCAATGTTATAAATGTATTGTGGTATTGATTAAATTGTTGTGATTACATATTACTATTTTTGTTACTACATATTACGCATCTCTCACAAGTTTTTTTTACGAATTCCCCAAATATCTGTGCAATTATTTGAAAGCTGTCGTTATTATGGTTGAGGAAAATCAAATGTGGGATGCATGGTTTCTACGTATACTGTAGTACACAATTACAGTTAAGTTTCTGTACGATGAAGCGTTCATTTTTGACAGCATTTTTTTGTTATTTTATGGCAACAATGACTTCAATTGTTCTGGTGTGAATTTGGTTATTTTCAGTGGTGTGTATGAAGCATGGCGAAGGGGATCAAATCTCCACGAATTTGAAGGGATCAAGTGAACCCATAGCATCTATTTCAGCAAACTTTAGTACAAGTATAGTTGAACAAAAAAATCAGCTCAATCATAACGTATTCATATAATTGACATTCTCCTGTAATTCTATATGCAAAAGTATAGTATGTAGTTAGTGACTTTATCAATTGTATAAAAGTTTGAAAATTTTGAAAATAAATCTTCTTCAGTTCTTCTGAGATTTTTTTCTTTGAATCGGTAAAAATTCGGTAACACATGTCCAATTTATTTTTTTGTGTTAAAGAAACATATGTTTAGATAAAGCTGCGCAACTTTCTAGTATATTCGATTAATGTATTCTGATCCGACTTTGAGTTACAATGATGGGATCAAGTCTCCCCGGGGATCAAGTCTCCTCAGTCTCCCCTACTTTCTGAGATATAGGTCATTTGGTCAAAACATTTCAGGTTTTTAGTAAATAACTTTCAAACAAAGCAACGTTGTCCCACAACCTGCACATAATTAGAAACTTAGTAAAAATACCTTTCTATCAAGCTATATATTGTCAAAAACCGTTCACGAGCGACGGAGATATTAAACATTTTGTATTTCTATTCCTCGCTTAACAATTTTCACTAATTAAAAAGGAGACCGTTTCATATAGACTATTGCTTTACTGGTGTTTTAGGGGCAAAACTAAACCGATTTTGAATATAGGGGTGTGAAAAAACATCTACGTGATTCAAGGAATTCGATTTTGATTTTATGAATTACCTATATAATAATTGAACAATTTTTCAAAAATCAATATGTAAGTTCACTTCAAAACCAAAATAATGTGTTCATAGTGAATTTTTTCTAGAGTTCATGTATGAATTCCTTGGATTAGGCATTGCGTTCAATCGTGAAGTAAATATTGGACGGTATATAACTATACAGATCATCAAGTAATTCACCTAGTAGTGAGATAAAAGACTTCTCATACAATTATACTCGTGGCATCACCGAAAGAAACTGTATTTTTAAATCCCAAAACTCTAGCAAAAATTTAGCTCTTTGTAAAATTTAGATTATATTGGTTATGGAGAAAAAATTACTACTTACATTATTTATAATAAGGATGTAAGGAATCAATATATCGCATAATATACCTATAAAAATAAGGTCTCGGCATGAACCATCATTTGCCATTCCTCACATGCCCTCCTCATCTCTATCTCACTCTCTCTTTCTCTCCCTCTCTCTCTCTCTCTCTCTCTCTCTCTCTCTCTCTCTCTCTCTCTTCTCTATTTTTTCCTGTTGGTGGCAACTGTCACGACTCACATCTATCTTGCTATTTCTCCATCCATATCTAAGTTGTGTGATAAGATTCTCTGCTAATCTTTATTTATTTATTTATTTATTACATCTTCATATATATATATATATATATATATATATATATATATATATATATATATATATATATATATATATATATATATATATATATATATATATATATATATATATATATATATATATATATATATATATATATATATATATATATATATATATATATATATATATATATATATATATATATATATATATATATATATATATATATATATATCGTACAGATTACACTTAATTCTATTGCTAGTGTCAATGTTAAAAATTTTTAATTGCTAACTTATAATTAGATTTAGTGGTATGGAAGTCGTAAACTAAAACAGTTTCGTTTAATCTGCTACAATATCTGTCTAGCGGATTGTTCTGGCCATATGCTGTGCGGTGCCTGGGAATCCACAGAAGCGGACGATTCCTTATATCACGAGGGGGAACAAATAAATGAAATTGAGAGAATGTCGGGACAGTCAATATTGTTCGACAACATATCGAAAATGAACATTCTTTGCAAGAACATGCGGCGAGACTCCAGCGTTGGCAAATCTAGCAACATGCATCTATTATTATACGGCGGAAGACGGATAGGGTCGTTCCAAGGCAACTTTCTGAGAGCAAATCGTACAAAACTTCTCTAAACGCGCTCCAGTCGGCTACTTTGAACGGCGTTGTATGGCGCCCATACTTGTACAGCATACTCCAAAGAGCTCCGGGCCAGTGCGCAGTATCAAAATTTCTGTGCGTAGAAATCCACAAAATTGACAGCGTTACGTTTTAGAATGTTGCAAAAGCCTTCGCCGTTGTTGCAGTGATGTGGTCGGCGAAACGAAGTTTTCTGTCGAATAACACTCCCAGGTCACGGATAGAATCCACCCGCTCGATGACACAGGCTTGAAGAGTATATTCGCAACGCCTTATATTTGCCGAGCGTCCGAAAATTATCATCTTACATTTATCAATGTTGATCTGCATACCGTTCAGCAAACACCATGCCTCTATATTGGCTATAACGTCTTGGAGTACAGCAGAATCGAGTGCTGAAGCAATTGAACGAAAGATTTTCAGATCATCAGCATAAAGCAGTTTTTCAGAGTTGATGCGGGTGCAGAGGTCATTCATGAATAAGAGAAAGATCAGTGGCCCTAGGTGACTTCCTTGAGGCACACCGGTTGGCGTAACGAATGCGCTTGAGCATGTAGTGCCAATTCTAACGAAGGCAGATCGTTGTGAGAGGTAAGAATGCAGCCACCTGGTAACACACTCAGGAAAGCCTAGTCGCTCCAGCTTCAAAACAGCAATGTTGTGGGGCACCTTGTCGAATGCTTTTGCGAAATCAAAATATATAGCGTCCACTTGTTGACGCTTCTCTACAGCTGGAACTAGAAGGCTCGTGTACGTCATCAAGTTCGAAGTGGCGGAGCGTTTTTTTCATAAATCCGTGTTGTCGTTCGTCGATTATGTTGGAAGAAGTAGCGTACATCGCATTGTACACAAACTTTTCCAGAACTTTAGCTAGACAGTTCAGCAGCGAGATTCCTCTGTAGTTTTCAACATTGTGCCTATCTCCAGCCTTATGAATAGGAACTATAGTAGCTTCTTTCCATGCCATTGGGAAAATATTTTCCGAGATTGAACGCTGAAAAATAATACTAATTGGTGCTGAAAGTGCTCGAGCACAATGCTTTATAAACACAGGAGGCAAGCAATCCGGACCAGGCCCCTTCAAAGGATCAACGCTGGACAGAGCGCTCGCTACATCAGAATCATTTACGTTAGGAAGAGGAAGGTTGATATTATGCGTTGGCAATGTTTCAAGGTACTGCTGCGATGGATAGACAGGAGGGCTTGAAAATACATCTCGGAAGTGATCTGCAAAAAGGTTCGCCGACTCGGCAACGGACTGTGAATTTTTGTCTCGAAGATAGACATTTTCTGGTACACCCACGGAACGTTTTCTGCTGTTTATAAAGGTCCAGAATGTCGAAGGATTATTTCGGATTTATTAGTTGTGTGATAAGATTCTCTGCTAATCTTTATTAATATTCAAGCTAATTTCATGTGTGCGATATAATTGTGAAGGTTTGAGAAAACAAAACTGTTTTTTGTCTGTTACCCTATGATCGCGCCAGCGCCAGGTCCTACGTTGTGTACCTCGAATGTATTTCGGTCCGAATGTTCGATGCAACTATTTAACACAACAAATTTCCTATATTCAACATACTTTACAAAAATACTACAACGCTTAAAACTCCCGAGAGGCATCCTGCCTACTCGGAGGTCGAAATGTAATAGAAACAAAATATATCTATATCTTAGAAACTATATGTACAACGAAAATCAATTTGGTGCTAAGGAAATTTAAATCATGAAATATTTCACCTATCACAATATAAAGGAACGCTTCCACTGACCCAGATCACCGCAATATTTACACCTTTTCATTTGCTCTTGATTATGCTGACATTTATTAGAAACGATAAACAATACAAAATAAGTGTTCGTTGACACGAGTCGCAACATCCTCCCCGCCTAAAACGAAGGTTTTAATCTCAAACTTAGATCACCTTGATGAGCTGAACATATCACGATCCTGTCAGTGAACTTCGGTTTATGATCACAACACACTAGTGGACTTTTGGTTCATGGGAAAACGTGCGATAAAGGTTTGTATGGTGATGTTTTCAACCAGCCAAAATTCATTCTTCACTGTTAACGTAAATGCAAACTGGCAACGATTAAGTTTTTGCTCTTGGTTTATGACTCCGCCGGACATCCAATCCCTCGTATTCAAATATGCGATGATACAGGTGAGCTTGATGTCCATTTTGGGTGTTTTGATAAGTGGATCATTACGGTCACGGGAAACTCTCTTGAAGTAAAATTATGGCCTGACATCCAATGTGCTATGGACCAATGTTAAATGGGCCTTGAATGTTTTTATTCGGCTTATATGGGATTCGTTGTCTTCGTGGATGGATGCCATACTCAAACTAATAAATGCCTCCATATTGGTTGAAGAAAGTCAATATCCATGTATGTGATGAAATTGCGTTAACCCTAAAAGTCTGACCTGGGGACGGTTCTTGACTGTATATGCTGGAACTTGTACACTGGCCGGAGAATAACAACCTCCGTACCTCGCAGAAAGTGGAAGCCTTTCCGATCCCAAGATGGGATACACTGGATGGAGAATTTTTAAATTTCCATGCCTCGCAAAGAGTAGCGATCCATGAGTCCATGACAATATTCACTGGCTGGAAACTGGGGACATTTCCGAACCTCGCGGAAAGGTAAGAACTTCCCGAGCCCAAGACGGGATACACTGGTCGGAAATTAGGGGCATTTCCGAGCCTCGCGGAAAGTGTAGATCTTCCGAGCCCACGACGGGAGCACTGTACTTATTGATAACTAAGGACGCTCCGAAAATCCGAAAACCAGTTACATTTCAGAATAGTTGGAACTCATATTACGAATTAAAGCGATGGCGGTGGAATCTATCTTGATGGAATGGCGTAGAATCCATTTTGAACAGATAAATATTCGGCCGATAAAATTATTAATCCTGGGTTCACCATCCTGGTCACGGCACCATTATGATCGCGCCAGCGCCAGGTCCTACGTTGTGTACCTCGAATGTATTTCGGTCCGAATGTTCGATGCAACTATTTAACACAACAAATTTCCTTTATTCAACATACTTTACAAAAATACTACAACGCTTAAAGCTCCCGAGAGGCATCCTGCCTACTCGGAGGTCGAAATGTAATAGAAACAAAATATATCTACATCTTAGAAACTATATGTACAATGAAAATCAATTTGGTGCTAAGGAAATTTAAATCATGAAATATTTCACCTATCACAATATAAAGGAACGCTTCCACTGACCCAGATCACCGCAATATTTACACCTTTTCATTTGCTCTTGATTATGCTGACATTTATTAGAAACGATAAACAATACAAAATAAGTGTTCGTTGACACGAGTCGCAACACCCTATTATTTTCTTTGCCATTTAGTTCTACAAGAGACTCGCGGAAACAAATTTAATAATACATCCTACATGTCAAATAAAATCTTTGTAGTCCGAGAAAATGTGCAAAATATTTGCCTTATGGGAAAACTATAACTATTTTCAAGATGAAATTAGTATTTCGAAACGTTGCACTATGGGTAGACAGGTAACCATCGAAAACTACATCAACTCAAATTTAATTCAGTTCTATTCAAAGCTTGTATAAACACTATAATAAAGAAAATTCATGGCTATCTCAGAAAAATATGTGGCTTAACTGGGAGGTGAGACATTCCACGTGCGATATTTTAACTCTCTCAAATATGTCATGTGAAAACTAAGAACAACTTTTTGTGATGATATCATTAAAAATGCACATGCATTGTATTGGTATGAACTTTCATGAAAAATAACGGATCAAAGCCCAAAAATATCCACGAATTAGATCCGGGACAAGAAGTCTCCCAAAGTCCCCACTCTCAATGGGGGATGCAAGTACAAGGAGTCTTCTAACTTATCGTCGTCCATATCTGCTCTATACTGAGTAAACTTCAATTGAAGTTTCAATAGATGTCACAATTAGTAGTGAGGCATTGGATAATTCAGCACACGTTTCGTTCGAGTTTTCTATATTGTACAAGTAAATTAGCGAGGATTACAATCAGGGTTTATGCATTGGACAGATAGTTGATCTGACTACATTTTTGCCATCCTGACAGTTTGAACCATTTCTTTTTCACAGTATTGGATTGTACAGGGCTTATTTATCCATATTTCCTGAACGAGAATTCCGAACGAAACAATATGCAGCTATAAGGATGTCTGGAAAGAGACTGCATTATAATCAACTGAATGCACGCCTTTTATGCTATCGACATAGCCTAGTCACTTCACATTATTTATTTTAATTCAAATGAAAACTTTGAAATATATACTTGTCTCTTTTACGAATCGCATTCTCTATCTTTTGCTCTCTGTTCAAAAGGCTTTCGTGAGATTTTGTCTACTTTCCGAATCTGTAATAAGTTTTTATGGCGTTCATTTGATAAAGTTATTACAAATTTGTCGAATGAAGATTCGTCAAATCGTTGTAAACGTCACGAAAGAATGTGTCAGGTGACCTTGTCTCACTTTACTATATTCAATTGCGTGTTAAATTACTGGACCAGCAAATTCTATTCTGCACAATTTTTTTCGGGAATATGTGACCAAAAAGTAAACTTTGAATTCCAAAGCAAATTGAACGTTCCAGGTTCCTGATAACTAATTAAGGTCCATCAATAAATGTTGAAACACTAAATAATCTTAAAACGACACCGTCAAGTAAAGAAGCGTGAAAACGGAAAGACTAAAACCAAAAATAGCCTTTTCTCGGAAGATACAATTTTCAAAATCATTTCATAACATTCTGATGCAATGGTTCTCAAATTCGTACAATCTGGATTATCTATTTTCTTATTTTATTCAAAAATGTTTTTTAACTTTAACTTTAAATGATCATTGCATTTTAATTAATTGTTTCATTCAGCATCTTTTTTATTAATTTTGTTCATCTGCGTTCATTTAATCTACTTTATTCGTTTCATCATTTGGATTCACTCTGATCAGTTTATTCATTTCGTGCATTTTAGTCATATCATTCATTTCACTTATTTTATTCACTGTTTTCATTCAATGCATTCTATTAATTTTTCCAGTTCCTACATTTTGTTTAAAATGAAGAACATTTTATTAATCTGACTATTTTTTCAGTTTTATTCATTTCAACCAAATAATTCTTTTGACACAATTTATTTTTTCTATTAATTTATAACCTTACAACATCGATTAATTTATCAATTCAATCAATGCATTTTCTTCTTTTTTATCATTTTAACAATTCACTTCATTTTGTTTATTTGGTTCGTTTGTTTCATTTAATTTATTTTTCATTCATTTTATTTTCTTCGTTCATTCCATTCATTTTATTCATTTGAACCCTTAAATTAAATTGATTCATTTAATTCATTTAATTCATTTGATTCATTTGATTCATTTGATTCATTTGATTAATTTGATTAATTTGATTAATTTGATTAATTTGATTAATTTGATTAATTTGATTAATTTGATTAATTTGATTAATTTGATTTATTTGATTAATTTGATTAATTTGATTAACTTGATTAATTTGATTAATTTGCTCAATTTGTTTAATTTGATTAATTTGATTAATTTGATTAATTTGATTAATTAGATTAATTTGATTAATTAGATTAATTTGATTAATTTGATTGATTTGATTAATTTGATTAATTTGATTGATTTGATTAATTTGATTAATTTTTGATTCATTTGATTCATTTGATTCATTTGATTCATTTGATTGATTTGATTAATTTGATTAATTGGATTAATTTGATTAATTTGATTCATTTGATTCATTTTGTGCATATCTTTAATTTAATTCATTTCAGGTTTAGTCATTCCATTTATTTATTTCAGTCAATTTGTTAGTTTGAGTCAATTTATTCTATTAATCTTATACTTATTTCTAAATATAGTCTAAATTTTCATTAATTAAGCTAATATAATTTGATTCGTGAATTTTATAATTTTGATTTACTACTTCGCATGAGTTCTGCAAACTAATGAATGATCCAACAGTGATATGTGTAAGAAATGTCTCATCTCACTGCTAGGTGGATTAAATCTTTTTTTTAACAAAAACACATTGGATAATGGATTTTACATAACTTGAGGTACATAATGAGAGGCAGTGCTGTCTGTCTAATAGAAACAAAGACAAAGAAATTCCGCGAAATTTGTCTTCACATCTCACCCTGAGCAGAAGCAAAAAATCGTCCCGCGCAAGTGAAACAGTCAATTCTACCTAAAAATCAATCGGTGCCTATCACACAAGCAGTCCTTATAACAATAGCCTATACCTACTGTGCGATTTAGTGATGAGTGACGGTGCCAAGCAAAAAGCAACCCAGATGCGGCCGAACTGTGTTGCTGTTGATTTTTCAAAATGCCCCGTAAGACCAGCCATTCGGGAAGTGGAACAGTTATTAAAAGTGCAGATGAAACTCAATCTGGCTGAAGTGAAAACCCTACAAATGCATCATATCAAACATTGCGTGCTGATTTCGTTCAAGAACATTTACCAAACTGAGTCATTCGCCTCGCAAAACAACATGCAGCACACCGCCGAATGCGGCAATGTTAAATATAGCATTCCCGTATACATCGAGAACGGCGCTGTAGAAGTTCGTGTCCATGATTTGGCTACGCGTACCCCTGACGGCGCGATTAAAAAATGCTTGCAAAAATACAGAGAAGTAGACTCCGTTACATATGATACATGTAGAAATTTTTTCCCGGGCATCCCTAACGGTGTTCGTGTGGTGAGAATGCGTGTGACCAAGCCAATTCCCTCATACATAAGCTTCACAGTGTTAGGAAGGGACGATGCTCTCATTCAACAGACATCACTAGTCACGTACCCAGGGCAAATTCCTACGTGCCAGTTCTGCACGAAGAAGCTGCACCTCGGAAAACCTTGCGTAGAAACTGTTAAGGAAAACTCAAATCCAACTGAAATCAGCACACAACCATCTTACGCTAAACCACTAACAGCTGCAAAACCAACATCTATGGATCAAGCACCAACAACCAGCAACAACAACAACGAAACGAATGCCGATAACGAACATACTAAAACGACCCTTAAGAGTAAAACACAAACTGGAACATCCGACTGCGAGCAGCAGGAAAGTAGTACGGATGAGGACATGGACGTGAACGATAACGCGAAAGAAGACAAACGAAATGAATCTCAACTTGCAGTGGACAACACCGGCAATATTTCGCCCCCTAGAAAAAAGATCTCAACACGCAGCAGAAAGCTGCGCCTGAACGAGACCAAAAATTTGACATAGCTGTTTTTTTTTATTTATTGTAAAAAAACAATCGGCATCGTCAAGCTAACGCATTTGGGCCTAAATAAATTTATTAATTATAAAAAAAATATAGAAAAGAGATTCCGCCAACTTACCCCAACCACCAACTAGCCCCGGGCTCCCCTAATATTTTATTAACTTAATCAACATGAGTTCAATGTTATCTTCATGTTATTATATTGGCGGACTGGGTTTGGAAGCGGAGCGGGTGCGGGTTTAGTAGAGTGGGAGTGGAGGATGTGTCAGAAATTCTTCATCTTATTTCGGTATACGGAGTGGATGAAGGAAATGCGGATGTGAGGGTGGTCCAAAGGGAAAGGAGTGATGAAAAAGCGATACTCAACCGCAAATGTTGCCTTTCATTTGAGACTTGGTTTGAGAACATCGGTTCAGTCATTACCGAAGAACCGATGTGACTTAAATTGTGGAATATGCCCGGAATCCGAGACTTCCGGAATCGTCGATAGTGGACAATAAATCCAAAGAATGTTTGATTGGCAATCAGTGATCTAGACGTGCGAATCGAAGTAATTTGGTGACCATTTCAATAGTTTTTAGCCTCTGCGGTGTTACGATTGTACCGATTTATATTGGAAATTCCAGTGTAACCTTACTAACCAACCTGTAACTCCGGAAGCAAGAGTCAGAACCGAATGAAATTCAGCAGCAGTCAATGGCATTACTCTATCTTTCATTTCAAATCAAGTTTGTAAAAATCGGTAGAGAATTCGCTGGGTAATAGGTGTGATATTTGCTTAGGAACTTGGCGAGTTCCCCGGAGGCATCATGAACCATCATAGGTGGCCAATGTGGCCAAAGCTGCTTTGATTTGTCATAGTGATCCAGACCCCCATCTAGAGTAATATTGAATCCATTTTAATGTTTTACGTCATTTGGACGTCATGGTTGTACAAATTTATATGGGAATTTGCTGTGTGACCGCACTCTTCAGCCCGTAACTACAGAAGCGGAAGTCGGATCAACTAAACATTCAATAGCAGCTTATGGGAGCGTTATACCTTTCATATGAAACTAAGTTTGTGAAAATCCAGGTAACATTCAAAGTATCACTGTAAAGTTTTCATTTGAAAAGAGACAAAGTTCAACGATTTGTCATGCGCCGGGTCCATCGGTGAATTGTTAATAACTATAAGTAGCTTGTATACAGAAAAAATTGACAGCTCTCTCAATTCATTTACGGCCATGGCGAAACTAGTGAAGCAACTATGTTCGATGATTTATAATTACCGATGGCTCCAGCTTGGAGTGAAGAAGTCCGTCATCGTAGCGCAATTTGTGTCGGCCGGATACAGCCCAGCGCACATATACTAGATCCTGGCGCTCCTGGGGAAAGGCCCGACGGTTTTGCGTGACCGGAAGGTACAGTATGCGCTGAAGCGGAAAACGAACGCCAAGATGGCGAAATACTTCCGCACCTTGAGCCGCGTTGTTGGCGACGGATTCCATGAGAAATATGACCATCGTCAGTTCGAACGAAATTTGGTAGTTGTGTTCGGTTTATGAATCTATGAATCTATTTATGGCTATTGCAACATTTTGATACAAGTGCAAATTTTGTTTGTATAGTTACACTATTTTATACAGCAAAACTATCTGAGAAAGAGTTACAGTGAATGATTACTTCTTCACGAAAAAATATGCACTGAAAAAATGTTGTTTTTTACATTTTGCCAAAAAAAACCTAAAGAGAAAAGAATTTTTTTGATGTGATTGTATGATAGAGAACTAATTGGTAAAAAAAGTTTTTTCTAACAATAACTTTATACATGTTTTTAAAAAATGAAAAAATATTATTCAACTAGATAGTTTAATCATCAGACCCTTTGGTTGAAAAATATTTTGATTGTTCTTGTATAGCTTTCAAATGGTTTACAATACCGCCTTGATGTCAATGGGGAAGTTGCAGAATATGTTATGGGCCTTTTTAAAAAAGTTATTTTTGTTGATGGAAAATCGCGAATAACTTGTGAAAATGTCGTAATAAAACAATATAATTGTGTTGTTAAAACAAAATTTAAAACATTTCGAGAACTGTTACATCCAAGAAAATTTTTGTTATGAGTATTTTGATTTAAAATGGCAGAATAGAATCATATTCACAATAAAATTGTATTTTTGACTGCAAATAGTATGATTTATAAAAATACGTCAAAAGTTGTTATGAAAACTTTTTATTAAAAGCTTCTCCATGATCCAAATACACTGAAATAGTTTCTTTTATGTCTTTAAAACTATAAACATTAGATTGTTGACATTCTAACGCGAATAACTTTTAAAAGGGCATAATCACACAATTAATTTTTTTTGTTTGGAGAAAAATTCCAAATATCTCGAGACTATCGCATTTGGAAAATTCTTATTAAATGCATTTTGATTTAAAATGATACTTAGAATTATATTCTGCAATAAAATTATAGGTTTGTGTGTAATTAGAATGAAATTTAAAAAAAACAGAAAGTTATTGTTAGAAAACTTTTTACCAATTAGTTCTCCATCATACAATGCCCAACGGCTCACCAATACACATGCGCTCTGCAAGCGCCCTATGGAGTGTAATAATCGTGCATGGAAAATTTTCCATAGAAAAAACATCAATTACTAACTTTTATTTATATCTTTGGCTTCATTTGGTCTATAAACAATCAGTGAAATGCATTTTGAAGCAAATGAGTCAGGGAACCTAAAAAAATAGCTATTTTTGGTTGCAGTGTTGCCAAATATGCCATATTTCCTGTTTAAAACATAAACTGCGTTTTTCACACAATTCGTGTATTTTTATTTTGAAAATAATTACGCCATTGTGTTCCTCAGATAGTTTTACACATAAAACCATCTTATACATCAAAATAATTTGAACCAATCCCCAGACACGGTCAGTTAAAGCAAAAAATTTAAAAAAAAAATCAGCACGTTTCTCGCTATATCTCAGTAACCAAGCAAAATATCAAAATTCTGAGAACGCCACTTTGTAGAGATTTTTTAGTCAAGTAATGTGGCATATTTAACTCCAAAATGGCGTTTGTCATAAAATAGCACAACTGCGACGATAAAATAAGTGTATAGAACATTTTATGGTAACAAAATTTTATTATGAATGAAAATAAATAATAATATAATGAATAAGTAAAAAAATAACCAATTACTCCTCCCTCCTCTTTAGCACGAACACATCAATTTAAATCACTATATGAGGAATTCCACGAAGATCCAGCATAATCTTAGATTTCAATGAAACTTTACACATTTCACCGGCATGGAAGACTAAACATTTTACACAATCAGTAAGATTATTTTGACTCAAGAGCTATTTTTTAAAAGGGCGTAGACATTTCTATGTGCAATTATTTTTTTTTGTTCGATTACTGTATTTTATACAACAAAACTTTCTGAGAAGGAGTTATAGGGAATGAATATTCCTATATGAAAAAAATATACGCTGTAAAAATGTGTCATTTTTCATAAAAACAAAAATTTGGGTTAAAAATTTAAGTTTCAAAAAAAACTAATTTCTTCTTCGATTCCACGGCTGGGTATGTTTATGGTGGAAATGTCAATTACATATTCAGTGCGATTCACACTTACGTACAATGAATCGACAGCTTCGAACTTGAGTTGCTATGTGTCGATGCTGAAACACTTGAAATCAGCGGCTGATCCAGGAGCAGGGTTCGGGAGTTTGGACCTCACCAAAAATTTTCACCTTGTTAAGAAATTTTAAATTAGTTTCTCAACTCAAAATCACTTCAAACCAATTTTTTCACTGGTTTTTCAGACCCACTAGTAAAATATATTCTGAAGGAACTAGAAAATTTTATTTGGATAGCGAGGTATATGATGAGCGAAGGGCGCTTTAGGAAAAGGTGGTGAGTGATGTGGGGGAGAGGGGGTACCCCTCCCCGTATTCCCCTAATTACGCCCCTGTTAAGATACAGAAAACCTATACAAGTAAAAAAAAATTAAGTTGACAATGTACAGAGTGATTGCATAACCTTTCTATAGGAGAAAGGCAAAAATGTGAATTTGCTGTGTGTCCGCACTCAGTGCGGTAAAATATCAATTTCAAAGGAAAATATTCGTTTCAAGTGAAACAGCGAGCCTTTCACTGTAAGCATACCATCACTATATCAGTTGAGTTCTGCTGCCGTCTCTGTTTGAGTCACTCAGAGTTCACTGTCAATTAAATAACAGGTTCTGGTCATTTGACGGTTTTGTCTGTTTAGTTTCTATTGAAAACCAACCTAACATGAGCATGGTCTCAGCTAATGGAAGTGAACCATTCTAATGGACCACTCACAAATGAATATGAATGAACACTTACTGACATGAAAATATCTCCGACCAAGATAATAAATAATACAGGGTAAAGGCTATGATAAGACGCGGCAACTCAAGACGGATACAGGTAGGAGCATTTTTTCTCTGTATGAGTGAGGTTGTATTTTTTACATTTCTTACAAAAGAAATGTATAGGATTCGCTCAAACTTTGAAAACTTTTTCCGAGGCCCGGAGGGCCGAGTTTCATATACCAATCGACTCAGCTCGACAAATTCAGACAATGTCTGTATGTGTATGTGTATGTGTGTATGTGTGTATGTATGTATGTACAAAATGTCATGGCTGAACCGATCTTAATGAAACTAGTTTCAAATGAAAGGCCTAACGTTGCCATTTGACACTACTATTTTTGATTTTCGATATGTTGTTTACTTTCTGAGATATGGGCGATTTTGTCAAAACGCGGCAGGTTTTTTTTTTGCAAATAACTTTCGAGGAATGAAAATTGTCTCACAAACGGCACATAAATTGAACGTTTGTAAAAATACCTTTCTAACAAGCTATAAATTGTCAAAATCCGTGCACAAGCGGCGGATATATTAAACAATTTGTATTTTTATTCCTCGCTTACCAATTTTCACTAACTAAAAATGAGATTGTTTCATACAGAGTATTGCTTTACTGGTGTTTTAGGGACAAAACTAAACCGATTTTGAATATCGGGGAATGAAAACACATCTACGTGATTCAAGGAATTCGATGTTGAGAACATTTTGTGAATTACCTCTATAATAAAAGAACTATTTCTCAAAAATCATTATACAAGTTCACTTGAAAGACAAAAAAATGTGTTGATAGTGAAACAGCGAGTTCTAGTATTTATCCCTTGGATTAGGCGTTGCGTTCAATCATGAGGTAAATGTTGGATGGTATATCAATACACAGATCAACAAGTAATTCATCTAGTAGTGAGATAAAAGATTTCTCATATAATTATACTCGTGGCGTCACCGAAAGCAACTGTATGTTCGAAGCCCAAAACTCTAGCGAAAATTTAGCTCTTTTGCAAGATTTAGGTTATACTGGTTATGGCGCAAAAATTACTACTTGCATTATTTATGATAATAATGTAAGGAATCAATATATCGTATAATATACCTATAAAAATAAGGTCACTGCCTTAACCATCATTTGCCATTCCTCACACCCCCCCCCCCCGCCCATCTCTCTCTCTCCTCTCTCTCTTTCTCTCTGTCTCCCTTCTATCGCATCTGTCTAGCTATTTCTGTATCCATTTCTAAGTTGTGTGAGAAGATCTTCTGCCAATCTGCAAAATTTATTCATATCCAAGCCAATTTCATGTGTGCGATGTAATTGTGAAGGTTTGAGAAAACAAAACTATTTTTTGTCTGCTGCTACATCAACTCAAATTTAATTCTGTTGTATTCAAAGCCTGTATCTACACTATAATTAAAGAAATTCATGACTATATCAGAAAAATATTTGGCTTAGCTGGGTAATATGGATTTTTGACGATGAAAATTTTCAAAAAAGAGACATTCCACGTGCGCTATTTAAACTATTCGTATCTCTATTGAATTTTGAATGAAACATATGCTTAAAGACTGAAAGCTGAAGCCAGCAGGATTGGACTTGCCATCAACGTTTCGAAGACAAAATACACGAGAGGAAGAGGTTCTAGAGACGACAATGTGAATCTCTCATCCCGAGTTCGGATTGACGGTGACGAAATCGAGATGGTCGACGAATTCATGTATTTGGGCTCACAGGTAACCGAAGACAATGATAACAGCAGAGAAATTCAGAGACGGATCTTGGCGGGAAATCGTGCCTACTTTGAATTCCGGAGGACGCTCCGGTCGAACAAAATTCGCCGCCGCACGAAGTTGATTATCTACAAGACGCTGATTAGATCGGTGGTCCTCTACGGCCACTAGACCTGGACTCTGCTCGTGGAGGACCAACGCGCCCTTGGAATTTTCGAACGAAAGGTGTTGCGTACCATATATGGTGGCGTGCTGATGGAAGAGGAACGTGGCGCTGGCGAATGAACCATGAGTTGTATCAGGTGCTGGAAGAACCATCCATCGCGCATACCGGCAAAATAGGACGTTGGCGGTGGGCTGTACACGTCGTGAGAATGTCAGACGACGACCCGGTGAAGATGGTTCTTGAGGGCTACCCTACAGGAACAAGAAGACGGGGCGCACAGCGAGCACGGTGGATCGACCAGATAGAGGACGACCTGCGGACCCTTCGAAGACTGCGACTCATTCACGAATCGCATTCTCCCTCTGTCGTTCTCTGTTCAAGGGGCTTGAAAGCACATGTGACCTTGTCTCACTTTACTATATTCAATTGCGCGTTAAAATACTGGACCAGTAAATTCTGTTCTGTACATAAATCTTTTTTCGGGAATATAAGACCAAAAAGTAAACTTCGAATTCCAAAGCAAATCGAACGTTCCAGGTTCCTGATAACTAATTAAGGTCCAACAATAAAGTAGATACACCAGATAATCTTAAAACGACGCCGTCAAGTAAAGAAGCATGAAAACGAAAAGAATAAAACCAAAAAAGACGGAAGCCCTAGAAAGTCAATTGTATATTTATTAGCCTTTTCTCAGAAAATGGGATTTTCAAAAACATTTCAAAACTTACTGATGCAATGGTTCTCAAATTCGTACAATCCGGTTTATTCATTTTCTTTATTCAAAAATGTTTTTTAACTTTAAATATATGATCATTTCATTTTAATTACTTATTCCAATCAGCATATTTTTATTCGTTTTGTTCATCTGCGTCATTTTACTTATTTTATTCGTTTCATTCTTTGGAATCACTCTGATCAGTATAGTTTTTTATGAATTTTACTCATACTATTCATTTAACTTATTTTATTCATTGCATGCATTCTATTCATTTTTTCCAGTTTATTCATTTTGTTCAGGTTCTTCATTTTGATAATCTGACTACTTTTTCAGTTTTAATCATTTCATCCAAATAGTTTATTTGATACAATTGAATTTAAAGATTATTATTTTATAACCTTTTACCATCGTTTAATTTTTCATTTTAATCAATGCATTTTATTCTGCTCATTTTCTTCTTTTTATTCATTTTATCACTTCAGCTCATTTTGTTTATTTGATTCCTTTGTTTATTTATTTATTTATTTCCATTTTATTTATTTTTTACTTTATTCATTTTGTTCATCCATTCATTTTATTCATTTGATCCATTTCATTCATTCGATTCATTGTATTCACTGGATGAATTAAATCAATTTGATTTATTTGATTCATTTGATTAATTTGATTAATTTGATTAATTTGATCCATTTGATTCATTTGATTCATTTGATTCATTTGATTCATTTGATTCATTTGATTCATTTGATTCATTTGATTCATTTGATTCATTTGATTCATTTGATTCATTTGATTCATTTGATTCATTTGATTCATTTGATTCATTTGATTCATTTGATTCATTTGATTCATTTGATTCATTTGATTCATTTGATTCATTTGATTCATTTGATTCATTTGATTCATTTGATTCATTTGATTCATTTGATTCATTTGATTCATTTGATTCATTTGATTCATTTGATTCATTTGATTCATTTGATTCATTTGATTCATTTGATTCATTTGATTCATTTGATTCATTTGATTCATTTGATTCATTTGATTCATTTGATTCATTTGATTCATTTGATTCATTTGATTAATTTGATTAATTTGATTCATTTGATTCATTTGATTAATTTGATTCATTTGATTCATTCTATTCATTTGATTCATTCTATTCATTTGATTCAATTGATTCATTTTATTCATATCTTTAATTTTATGCATTTCATGTTCAGTCATTCCTTTTATTTCATTCAATTTGTTAGTATGAGTCAATTTATTCTATTAATCTTATAACTATTTCTAAATGTAATCTTAATTTTTATTTAATAACCATCTATTTTTTTGCTTTACTTTCTATTTCGTTCGTTTTGTTTATTTTCTATAATTTATTCATTTTATTCGAGATTTTATTCGTGCAAGACTAGAAACTGTTTTCATCCCACCTCTAGTTGGGTGCCTACTTCTCATGAGTTCTGCAAACTAATCCAATATTGATATGTGTAAGAAATGTCTCATCCCACTGCTAGGTGGATTAAATCGGTTTTTTTTCGATGAAGCTGATAAATCAGGAGGATATGAAAAATAAAAAAAATAAACAAATGACGTAGTTGGCTTTTCTGCTTAATTTTACAAGTATAAAACAAATACTCTCAAAAATGACAAATTTTCCGAACCTTTCTTTCTCTTCATCATGGAACAGTTGTCTCTGTATTTTAAGGTTTCCTTGCCTTTCTTGTGTCCTGCTAAGAGATTATAACTACTAGAGAAAGCATGCCGCTACTGTCTCCATGTATTCACGGACAGAAACATGGGATCTCGATCTAGCATGTTGTATCCTATTACTTTGACATGTGTGTACCCTGGGCAATGTCAAACTAATGGGCCTAGCATATGTGAGAGCGAGATGATAAATTTTCAGTGTTAGCAGCGACATGCGACCTCTAGTAGTTATACTCTAAGACAAGACAAGACAAGACAACTAGTAAGCGATTTCTGGAGCCAACGTGGAGCCAAAATGACGTCTTCGAATTTGACTAATGAGATACTGTTTTCGTTACCACAGGGCTCATATCGCAGTGTTGGCATCATGATCAGTACAAGTTGCCTAATGTAATAATCTGAATTCGTCAATTCTGTGTCGTAAATATTTAACCCATGCGCAATGTTGTTTTAGAACAAAATCCTGAAAATCGTCTAAAAATTATCGCATTGCCGTGATATAGCTATGAGACGATTTTCACAAAATTCTCAAAAAATGATTTGTGCCTTTATGGGTTAATATATTAAATAACACTGAATATTTGAAATAGGGTTGCCACCCCTCCGGGTTTGACCCGGAGACTCTATAGTCACTCATAGTAATAGACCAGCGAAGGTACTTTTATCGAGCCAAACGAACTGTCAAAATCCGGAGCCAAACGAGCATGACGTCATTCAATGCAAACAAGCAGAACAAGTATTGCGATTTTATTTAAAAAAAATATATTTTGTTATTCACAGTAGGCTTCATTTTTCGTGTTCGTATTAGTATTTCACAATGTTATTTTGAAAGATATTTATTTTGTTCAATATAACTACACAAAAAGTATTTTACTTATGCTCTTTTTCATAAACTTTGTGTTTCTGAAGAAATTGGATTTTTTTCTTTCTTTTCTCAATTTCTTGTTGCTCAGTATCAAACATATAACTTCTCTTTTGATTCATATATTGAGCCACTTGAAAAATGATTTTGATAAAACAGATGATCGAATACAGTCGAGCACGTTCGAGCTTGCACATTTTTGGGTGATGCCAGTTTAAAATGCTTGTTTTTCTAGTTTCCAGTTTTGCGGTTTTTACATCCGCGAGTCTATTACTATGAGTGTTTATAGGAGACTCCGGTTTTCTAGAGCGATCTCCGGACCTCCGAGTTTTACATCAATTTCTCGGGGTTTGGTGAGAAGAAGCATAGTATCAATTTTTTGTGGAATTAATTGATTCTTTACAAAATATTTAAAAAGTCATAGTTAACTGTTACTCTGGCTCAGAATTATTTTTCCCAACTAACCCTTCGTTTCAAGGTGGTGAAGATGAGTTCACCAAATATTGCTGATTTGTTTCACAAAGCAATGAAAATGAAAAACATATAACATTTACTACAATTTAAGGTAATTAATATTTCGCTATAGGCTACAATTGAAATGTTGCATTCTACTAAGTCGCTTAAAATGGTGTAAATTGCTGCAAATTTTACCTAATCACTTCACTGTTAGTGGTGCTTATCACCAGCTGCACCAAGGTATGGCAGATTTTTTCTAATCTGACTAGGTCAACATCAAACGAGTTCTTCGGGTATTGTTGCTACTCCTGCAACGACCCTTGTGTGTTGGGTAGGGGGTTGTCCCCTGTTTTGCCCTTTTGTTGCGACCTCTGGTAATGAATAACCGACACCACATAGTGCTTCCCATGTGATGCCGCAGCCCTGCCTCCTTTTCCTGTTAGTTGTGCTCGTGCGACTTATCGTCCACAGTGAGAGTAGCTGGTGCTTTTGTATCGTTGATACTTAGGCGGGGAAGTGAAATACTACACCAGATTAAACCGATAAAACATTTTTAATCGTTAAAAATTTATAGCTTTACTTTAACGTAGTTATAAAAAGCGTTTTAAGTGCTCTAAAATGCCGAGCAATCGCTTTGGCTCTAATTTCTGTCTCGTTCCACTCAAAATTCACCACCCCCCAGGTCAGTGAAAATCTCCGGGTCAAAGCATCTCCAGAGGTGGCAACCCTAATTTGAATAGAGTTCTATGCAAATCATTTCACACACACTAATTGGGGGTTTGTTTTCCTCCAGCTGTCATATATAAAACTGTCAGCCAATTTAAACATTTGAAATAGCTCGCGTACAGTATTTATAATGGTGTTGAAATGCTCTATGACACTGTAAAACTTATTACGGACACGTACACTCAAAAAATCAACCACTTTGATTTTACGTGAATTTTCACTTAAATGACTATTTTCCGCTTCTCAACATACATTACGTGATTCCTATAAACGGCATTTGACTATCCTGTAGAATCTATCTGATTCACACATCAACTTTATGTGATTCGAAGTTAATTGCTCAAACGCAGTCCATGTGAATTTCCTGTGTGAAAAAAGGCAAAATGTCTTTGGAATTTGGTCGCTGAATAATTTATTCCAAATTAGTTGATTTTTTTTAATGTATTGGTAGTTATATATTTGCGTGATATATGTTGGTTATCGTAATTTCAGAAAATACACGAGCTCGACAAATTGGTATGTAAATACTAATTAAATTCAGAATTTTTATCCGACACATTGCATAAAATAAAATCCACATAAAACAATTTTAACAAAACCGTAACGTAAATAAATCTTTCTCTGTTATTCCACTTGAAGAGTTTAGTCAATATGGTTATTAGGCCTTTTCAAAAATCAACGTTCGTTTTCGATGTCATGGTCATGGTGAAGCAGAGGAGATTCCGAGTGAAAAACAGGAAACACGACCAGTCTCCTGTCTGATTCGATGGATGGTTAAATAAACTTCGTTTAGCATTCGCCAACCTTGTTATCCGGAGGTAGCAGAAATGTTTTCGGAACGAGGTTCGAACGTATGCCAACCATAAACACTACCAAAGAATACCTTTAGCCGTCGCTAATTCTTCGTGCAGAGTGAGTGTGTTGTAGTTCTTACTGTGTCTGTTTATCAATGCTTTTTTTATTTCTAGACTATATACACCATTTCCACGATTCACGAGTTGGAAATTGAAACGTCATCTAATTGTTTCGGTAAACAAAATAAGGAGTCCAGTATTGTATGCCTCAGTACAGCATCAAATTGCTCCATCCAATTATCCACAGCATTATGGAGATGGTGGGTAATGGGTAGCATCAGCTCGATCAACGTTTCTTGTACTATAGACGTGCATGCCATCCCACAATCTGTTGCACGGAATCTAATATTTGGCACACTCACCACTTCGACTGTGATCATATTATGACACTACTGCTGATCGTTGGTTGGCTGATTATAATGCTACTGTTCCTGTTCAGCTTTTGCTAATTGGAATAAGGTAATTCTTTGTGTATTTGTATATAACAAAATCTGTAGCTAAATTCAAACTGCAGGAAGGTACTCTGAGCGTATAAAACTCCGTTCGATTACCCGACGACGCTTCTACCCGGTTTTTCATAGTTACTGGAAGGGACCACTTCATATCTATCCCAACGAGTATGTAACACTGCACTGTAACAAATGCTGCAAATTTGCAGCAGGATCGAGTGTACAGAAGACGGAAGGCCACAAGCGCAATTTTTGCTGTGGTTGCACGAAATTACAAGAGGCACAAATCGCAGGAGATTGTTGGGAATGTACCGTTTGCAAAATATCCTGATTTGTGCTGATACTTTCTGACGTTAATTCTGCTGGTTATCTTGTGTGAAGCCGTTACACTGAAGGGGTTGTATCGGAATAAGCATTTATCCAGTGGATGTACATTGTGATATTTATCACCAATCAGAATTTGTTTACACTCGTCAGCTTGGAAAAGTGTGCTTACATATTCTGACGCACCAGATTGTCCAAGCGAAAATGTAAAATGATAGCACAGAATTGAAATTACATCTTTACCTTGCATAAACTTTAACCCTCCGGCACTCGCGCCATTGTATTTTGTACTTTACATTCAGAAAATCTAGCGAAATCTTTCAGCACCAGTGGCTGCTCGTTCAGGGAGCCATTCGCGCGAGTGCCGGAGTGTTAAGAAATAACTACTGCAATATATTAGGAACTATAGGTATATATTTATATTTTATATTTAATAATTGTAATTTGAGATTTAAATAAAGCTAAATTGAAGAATACCGGTTTTATTTTGTATAATGAAAATTAATTGAAAATTCCTACATGTACGACATTAAGTAATTGTCGCGTTAGGCTTCATATAATTGTTACGTTTGATTTCACATAAATACTACGTTCAGCTTCCTGTAGTCGTTGTATTTGGCTTCTAGTAACATTTACGTGAATTGCTGTTATTCATTATCTGAAAAACACGTAACTTTTACCTGATGAATCAGATATTGAAACTGCCTTCAATTTATCGGACCATCCGATAGCCTTTATGTGGAAATTGCGGTGGATGAGATTCATATATGTTTTCACATACAATGAACGTGATTTATATTTTGAGTGTACAATACCGGTTGGTCAAGCTCCATGATGAAAATAATCCGACCGAAAAGCTATTTTCGATTTGGTTTCCTCCACCTATAGGTGGAGGAAAACAAATCGTTGAACACACTAATACAGTTACACATTGTCAAGCACTCTATAAAGACGTGACATATTAATCATTTGTTTACCATTTATATATTAATTTCCTTCCGATCGAATACCTGTCGATAGAATTCATATCAAGCAAAATCTTTTCGAACATTTGAATTTGCATGTGTATTTGTGACGTTAGCCTGTTAGCGTATTTGTAATCTTTAAATTTGTTTTGTTACTATGTTTTAATTGCCGCAAGGTTCTACTGTATCGATTTTGTTGACTATTTTCGGCAAATTTGAGACTAAGAGAAACGAAAGCAATGAAATTGAAAGACGGATAGGTATTCTAAAGCTAATTAGTTATAAACTTAGAACGGAAAACTAGAGCTAGGCAGGCTCATATAAGCATGATCGAAAGGAAAATGTGAAGAATTCTTTGCCTTTTGCAGAGTAGGAGTTGGGCGTTGCACCCAAGTCTACCGCATGGTCTATGGTAGAACATAACTCATCATCATGTTTTACCGCCGACGCCGGCCATATGAGCCTGCCTAGTTCTAGTTTTCCGTTCTAAGTTTATAACTGATTCGCTCTAGAATACCTATCCGTCTTTCAATTTCATTGCTTTCGTTTCTCTTAGTCTCAAATTTGCCGAAAATAGCCAACAAAATCGATACAGTAATCTTTAAATTTACTATTCTCGATTCGAATGATTAGAATGTCACTGACCCATGTATGAAAAGAAAACAAAATATAGAGATGTCGAGTCGTTATCCAGTGATTCTACGTTTTTGTGTAAATAAAAAGTGTGTGCTCTGTAACGAGTTGTTCACATGGCAAGATTGCTGAAGGGTGAGTCGATTATATTTTTGTTCTTGCGGTCTGATATGATATTTTGCTGGCCAGATTTGCTAGAAACATGTCGTATTCGATGTGGCGAAATGTTTGTTTGAAACGGACATTGTGTTTATAGCACATATCCAAATGTGCACTGCCAACATCGCTAGCCGCACACTGTCAAATGTTATCAAATAATCAGAATCAAATTTGCCACAAAGATTGAAATAGAGAAGGACGTACTACCAAAATACAGAAATATACAGAAATCGTATTACTAGTTGCCTTGTCTTGTCTTAGGTGTAAACGGTCGGGCTCGTTAAAGGTCCAAGATGATAGATAACGGAAATCGATGGTTAATGTTTTTTTTAAATGAAAGCGCAGTTGGTTGAGTGGTAAGCGTGACAGCCACCCATCCCATTTTTGTGCAGGTTGAGTATAACAGATGCAAGGGGTGCAAAATTTACCAGGTTCAGTAAAAATCAAAAAATTCGTTTTTAAATTACAGAATTGATAAAATTGGTTTACTGAGCTATACTTATCAATCAAATTCTGTTTTAAAAATGGTCCTTGCGTTTGACCCAAAATGGGAGGCTCATTACTACTGCAAATATAAAATAAAAGTACTACAGTCGTGATTCGCTGGTTGGACATTTTTTTAACTGGACCGCTTTTTAGTTGGATCTCCGCTAGTTGCACCATTGTCCAACCAAAAAGCATCTGAATGTCAAAATCTTATGTCAAATTTACTTTGGCAATCAAACTGACAATTATTAAAGATGTGAATAGATGCAATTACACTACTAACGTTTGGAGAGTTTTTGACATCTGTCAGTCGGTCCAACTAACGAATCAAATTCGATAGTTGGACAGAGGTGTGGCCCAACCAGCGAATCACGCCTGTAGTTACAAAAAAAACTTGCTGGAAACCTTAGAGCGGCGTTTAGTAAGCAGTTGGTGCGGTGTGTACGTTTTGGTGAATATCTCAATATCTACTGATTCCCTGTGCAACTTCAGCTAGTCTAGATCGATAACGGAGTAGCAGCCACGGGTGGTCGCACAAGGTCAAGCTCAAGTTCGATGGTTAAAGTCATTTTTAAATCAGAGATGAGGGCAACATGGATACC
The DNA here is from genome assembly GCF_030247195.1 of Topomyia yanbarensis. Lineage (NCBI taxonomy): Eukaryota > Metazoa > Arthropoda > Insecta > Diptera > Culicidae > Topomyia > Topomyia yanbarensis. The sequence continues at coordinate 112,377,900 of NC_080670.1, forward strand.
ATTTAAAAGGAGATGGGCCATTTTGAAATCCAAGATGGCGGACTATAGTGACCAAGGTGACCAAGAAACTATGAAAACAACTATCAATATGGGTATCATTTAAAGTAATCATAAAATACTGGAATCTATTAATTTGGGCCATTTTGAAAACAAAGATGGCGGTTTCCGGTAACCACCACCTGGCGCCTTTTGGTTACCTAAAATCAATAATTCGATATGACCTATTTATTCTCGTCATAAGAATTGTGTACAGGAAACTATTGGTAGAGGTGAAAAAAGTAGCTGAATTACATATTTGATTTAAGCAATGAATTTGACAGCTTCGTACAATTATGATAGCATACTGACTATCACATTTATTTTTCGAAATTTCTTAAATTCGCAAATTTCAGACGAAAATAATGAATCTAGTAATAACAGCTTATTGGAACTAGTTGCAATGAAAAACGTTATTTGGTAATACGTTAATCTCTATTACATTTTTGTTGCGAATTTAATTATGATGAATAGGCTATTATGCTGACCAAATTTGCTAGAAATATATAGTATGTGATAAAAATGTTGGATTGATTAGTACCAGATAAATTTTGGCGAAATGTGTGTTAATAAAACGGTCATTAGAGGGTGGGTGTAGCGTGTTGGTAAATCGATTTCCTTGTACGCAGCGCACTTGGGTTCGAGTCCCGACCCCGCACATAGGGTTAGAAATTTTTCATAAGAGATTTTTCTAACTCGAAGAGGCGAAGGACCTTAAGGTTAAAACCTCTATAATCCAAAACAAAAAAAAACTGTCATTATTATGTGTATTAAAGCAACATACCTAAATATGACAAAGAAATTGGCTGCACTGCCGACCTCGCTAGCTGCATACACTCATCTGTCATCTGGCACAAGAAAGGCACGATAACAAAAAATACGAAGCCAGTTGTCTTTTTTTGTCTTCGGTTTACCCGGATCTCATTTGACTGGTGCTCACTGGGTAAATTGAAAGCGGATCTATTCATTTGAGAGGATCAAACGAAGGAGGTTGAATATGAATTACGACTCATTTCAAAGCAGCGGTGAGTGAAGTGTCATGAACCCAGCTTCAGATCAACAGCAACTGATGCGTTCAATGAATGTGAATGCTACTGTAGACGACTGATTGACTGCGTTCATTCAGTTTCGATTGAATGAAATGAAATTTTACTGCACTGGTCCGCACTCTTCAACCCGTAACTCCTGAACCGGAATTTAATGAAATTCAATAGCAGCCTATGGAAACGTTGTACCTTTCATTTGAGACTAAGTTTGAAAAAATCAGTTCAGCCATTCCTAAGCAACCGATGTGCTTATTTTTGGTCACATACATACACACGCACGCGCGCACAGACATTTGCCGAATTCGACGAACTGAGTTGAATGATATATGACAGACGGGCCGGGATTAGGTTGACGATATTCAGAGTGATTGCATAACCTTTCTACAGGAGAAAGGCAAAAATGTGAATTTGCTGTGTCCGCACTCTTCAACCCGTAACTCCGGAAAGGGAACTCGGAATTTAATGAAACTCAATAGCAGCCTATGGGAACGTTGTACCTTTCATTTGAGACTAAGTTTGAAAAAATCGGTTCAGCCATTCCTGAGTAACCGATGTGTTAATTTTTGGTCACATACATACATACACACGCACACACATACGCACGCACGCACAGACAATTGCCGAATTCGACGAACTGAGCCGAATGGTATATGACAGACGGCCCTCCGGGCTGGGATTAAGTTGACGATGTTCAGAGTGATTGCATAACCTATCTATAGGAGAAACGCAAAAAGAAACATTTTGAATGCAATTGAATGATGGAGAACTTATCGGTAAAAAAGTTTTTCTAACAATAACTTTCGACATGTTTATTAATTCTATACTGATTGACATACAAAACTAAAATTTATTATAGAATATAATTCTAAGTATCGTTTTTAATCAAAATGCATTTAACAAAATCTTCCAAAATGCGATAGTTTTCGAGATATTTGGAATTTTGTTCCAATATAAACAGTTAATTCGTGTGATTATGTCCTTTTTAAAAGTTATTCATGTTACCGCATCAAAAAATAAAAAATCTAATGTTTATCGTTTTAAAGACGTAAAAAAACTTTTTCAGTGTATTTGGATCATGGAGAAGTTTTCAATTAAAATTTTTTCCTAACAACAACTTTTGACATATTTTTATAATTCATGCCATTTGCAGTCAAAAATACAACTTTATTTTTGAATATTATTCTAAACGCCATTTTAAGTCAAAATGTTAATAACAAAAAATTTCTGAAAGCGAAGTGAGTGGAGGTCTAAAATTGTCCAAATGATATGAAATTTTGCATCTGATTTTACTGTGCTATTTGTCACAATATGAGGCCTTCGAGGTTTCAAAAATTAGTGTTTTTTGCAATGCCCTAATGCGGGTGCGAGGGTGGCCAAGGGGAGGGGGAGGTTCGTAAGGGGCGATACTACACCAAACTGCATATTATACCTTCTATTTGAGACTTGTTTTGAGAAAATCGGTTCGGTCATCTCCGAGTAACCGATGCGCAATTGTTGGTCACACCTAGACATTCACACATACGAATACACACGTTTTCCGAACTCAACGAAGTGAGTCGAATGGTATAAGAGCAATTCGTAACTCATTTTAATTATTTTGGCATCATTTATACATATATTGATTACCGGTTTATATGGAAATTTCGCATGTGGCCGCATGCTTCAACCCGTAATACACGAACCAGAGCTCCGATTCGAAGGAAATTTAATAGCATTCAATAAGGATATTCTAGATTTCATTTTAGACTGATTTTGTGAAAATCGAGTCAGACATTTCTGAGAGGCAGATGTGAATTCAACTCAGGAACATAACCACTTTCCCGAAGCTTCCGGTTCTGCCGTTTGTGAAAATCGAGTCAGACATTTCTGAGAAGCAGATGTGAATTCAACTCAGGAACATAACCACTTTCCCGAAGCTTCCGGTTCCGCCGATTCCCGGTTCCAATGTGGTCACCGTGGGTTTGATTGGGCATCAGTGAACTGAAACTATAAATTCAAAAAATTTCGAATGCATTTTATGAAGTTTTGCATCTTTTAGATACCATGCTGATTCCGATTTATATGGGAATTTAATGCGTGATCCCACTCTTCAATCTGCAACTCCGGAACCGAAAATCAGAATTAAATGAAATTCAATAGCAGCCTATGGGAACGTTTTACCTATCATTTGAGACTAAGTTTGAAAAAATCGGGTCAGCCATTCCTAAGTAACCGATGTGCTTATTTTTGTCACATACATACATACACACGTACACACACATACGCACACACGCACAGACATTTACCTAACTCGACGAACTGAGTCGAATGGTGGCCTCGGTTAAAAAGTCCGTTTTCAGAGTTATTGCATAGCCTTTCTACAGGAGAAAGGCAAAAATGGCAGAATTTTTTGTGATTTTTTATTTCCAATTAGTAAGAAGCACCCTTACCCCCTGGATTTTTTCTTGCAAAAAAATAACGTAGAGGTTAGATATTTTTAACATAGAAATACAAAATTTGAAATAAATCGGTTAGGTAGTTTTTGAAGGTCAGGTAACACCGCAAATCGTGTTTTTTCAGAGATGTTCTACAAAAAGTTTCATCACCGAGCATGAAAAAAATACAGAATGTTATTGAAATGTTACATTACAACACACAAAAGTTTTGGTCAATTCGCTTTACCCAAAGTTCTAAAAAAATCGAAAAAAATTGTTTTTTCTTGTAGAAACCTTTAACCCCCCCCCCTCCCCCTACAAACTCATTTTTCATCCAATTATCATAAAATTTTGAGATAATTTTCTTCAAACAGAGAGAAAAATAAAATAAATATGTACAAAAGAGTTACAAAACATAGATTTTTGGAGTTTTGTCACTCGTCGTGCCACTGTGCGCTGCTAGCAGGATACTGGATAAAAAAAGCTTTTTTCGTAAAAATGTACGAAGATTTCAAAATATCCCTTATAGGCTTACAGCAAAACAAACAATACAAAAGATTGGATTGATTCCATAACGTGCGTTTTGAGCACAAGTTTGGCCGAGAGAGAGCAAAAGGGATTATGTGATAAACTCATTAGCTGGATTTCGCGGATTAGAAAATAATGCGATTTATTTATCTGGAAAACCGATGTGAGCGATATTTTCTTTTTCATATGAACGACCGATTATTCATTTTTTAAATGATTCGTTGACTCTTATGAGTGAAAAATCCCGTTCTAGATTCGATGTGATAGTGTGGTCAAAACCCTTTGTGTACATTCCAGCGTTGTAATCTTAGATTAGGTTAGATAATATTGTAAATACTTATGATCGGGAAGAGTACGATTCGTAACACGCACAGGATTTTCATAACAGTTAATGACATCCACAACTCTTTACAACCATGTTTTTGTATTTTTTGAGGTTTACGTTTGACTCATCTATATGATATAGTACTGATATCGGACTTAATTTTGTAGGCGCACAACATGGTTTGGGAACCTAAAACATAATTAAAGTAACGAAATATATTGATTTAAAATACAAAACAACTCACCTTACTCGGATGCATAAGATGGACAAGAGTTTGCACGATTGCATGATTTGTTGCATTCATATGAGCATTTAGCGGAAAGTTGCATTCGCCACTGCAGTAAAATGCACCATACCCTTCGGGAGCGATTATCCAATCCTGTAAAGAAAAGGAGCATATATATATATATATATATATATATATATATATATATATATATATATATATATATATATATATATATATATATATATATATATATATATATATATATATATATATATATATATATATATATATATATATATATATATATATATATATATATATATATATATATATATATATATATATATATATATATATATATATATATATATATATATATATATATATATATATATATATATATATATATATATATATATATATATATATATATATATATATATATATATATATATATATATATATATATATATATATATATATATATATATATATATATATATATATATATATATATATATATATATATATATATATATATATATATATATATATATATATATATATATATATATATATATAGGGTGTTTGGTTCATGGTTAAGAATCTCTCGGGGGGTGGTAGACTGCTATATTTGGAGAAAAAAATTGTTCTACAGATACCATCACATCTCAACCGTTACAGAGTTATTGAACTTTTTGTGTAAAAAACTTATTTATCTTAAAACACCTCTAACTCAAAAAGTATACCTCGTATTTTAAACTTTTTAGTGCAATTGGAAAGGTGAATTTTCTATTGAATAATGTTCTTATATCTTTCAGACAAATAGTTTTAATTACCTTTTAGCTGTAAAGTAGTTAAAAGTTAGTGCTTTGAGGAGGTTTTTACTAATTTTCTCGAAATAATGAAGTATGATTATAGCAATATCCATTATCCAAAAGTTGGGTTTTAGGACGATTCATAATTTGTTCTTAGACGTCATATTTCTATCTCTTCTCATTTCTTTGTAATTTTATTACTATACTTTCCCTGTAACCGACTTGCAAGTGCTTAAAAGACTCTAATCTAAAAAATATGCTTTATATCGTTATTTACAAGATTTCATTGGAAAGCTGAGAAAATGTCCTATCAGTGTATGTACAAATATCTTTTAGTTAAGTGTACTAAATGATTTTTTACTAACGAAATAACTCAAAATTTGTGTTTTTTTGGAGAGTTTTTTAATTATTTTACTTATTAATCAACAAAATTTATCGTTACTATTGTTCATTTGATGCCCCTTAATGTTCTCTATAACTTTTTATTTGACACTTTGTCTATATCTCTTTTTATTTTGCTGCTATTTAATAGTTAACACAGCATGAGCTTGCCACAAATGTAGTGGGTTCGAAATCGTTAATTTTGCATATGAAACGTTGTGATAAAAACGTGTTTAATCCACCTAACAGTGTCATGAGACATTTCTTATAATTCTTATCACTCTTCGGATATTATAACGTTTGAGAACATTTAGAACTTGATGCTTCGCGATGTTTTTGATAACACATACTACATGGGATAGTGGCAGGACTCAGAGAATCGCTCAAATCAGCATAGGACAAAATCAGTGCTAGAAATCTCAAACCAAATCAATGGGAAACCGAAAAATGGCCCATAAAATAGACATACCAACGAATTACGAATTATTGTTAATAAAATATCTATATTGTGGTGGGAAAACTGAATTTTCCTAAAGGGGTTATATATTGTACTGAGCCAAAAAAATCGAAATTTTTTTTTAATCGATTTGAAGTTTATACTTTACTCAAATTTCCAACGCGACTGAGAACTAAGAAATCAACGCTTTTTCTTGAAAAGGGCGATACTAGCAGTGATACCATACAAAGAAAATCAACAGTGAATATTTCCAAACATGGTTTTATTTCATATTTAAGAACTATTGTGTTTTTTGACATCCTAGCTTGCATGATTCAGCGATCGAAACCCAAAACTTCATAAAGTATTTGAAATTATTAAATTAAAATTTGTTTTTGCTATTGAAATTGACAAAATGATAGTATCGCCCCTTTGGCGATTGTTTACTTTTTCGGTCCCATCTATCAGCATTGAAGTATCGCCCTTACGTTTTTTTTACAATAACTACCGTGTTACACCACCGATTTCGTCCGGGTTTTTTCAATAGAGATCATTGTTACTATTTACAGCTGGTATCAGCTTGATAATCCTAAAAAATACGAAAATAACAGTTTCGCCTCTAAACTGCTAGCAAAAAAAGTATCGCCCTGTTTGTTTGCATGGAGCGTGGAGGGCGAAACTTTAAATAAACAAACAAAAATACAGTTTCGCCCGTTGTATTTTTTGCTGTAGTTTAAGAAAGCAATATCGTAGAATCAAATTTTTTAGGTTAATTTGTTGCGTTTCAAAGCCCTCATTCGCATGTAAGAAAAAAGTTTACATTTGTAAGTATCGCCCTTTTCACAAAAAAGCGTTGAAATGAAATCGCAGCTCCTGATATCACGCTATCTCTGAAGTACATGCGTGCATAGTTTCAAATTTTACTTCGACATCGACTTTTTCTAAAGGTGACTTCCCAGTAGTATTCTTGATTTGAATTATTATCGCTAATCCTAATGCCAAAGAACAAATAAAAACCTCACGAAAACGAACCGTTTGGGAAAATCATCATCATTACTGGAACTTTCATTTTCACGAAACTTTTCGATAACCTTCCGTCACTTGTGTTAATGCACTGGGTGCACAGTAGGGTGACAAAAAAATGACCCATATCGGCCCACCTCTGCGTCGATTCCTAGTCCCACCAGGAGTACTTGCACCAAATTTGAAGCAAATCGGACAAGTCTAACTACCGGACCAACGGGCCTGAAATTTGTATGGGAATTTTCAGCAATTTACATGGAGATCACTGTATGCACTGTATGCATCGTATTATCACTGTAAGTGAAAATAAGAAGGATAATTGAATTGTCTACAACTTTGTCGAAGACTGCAAGTAAATCCGACTTTGTTAAAAGAAGTTATTAAACTTTTAACGAAGTGATGTCTGAGTCAGTTTTGCATGGGGCCTTATAGTGCATGGTTGTGTATCAGTACTCGATTCACACGAACTAAACATTTTTGTGAAATAATCGTTAGGTTTAGCTCAATGGTATGTTCAGAAGAATTATAGTAAATAATACGAGTCATTGATTAGAAAATTTTAGTTCCACCTGTTACCGCATAGAGGGCGCCAACACTAACTTTTCAACGGAGAGAGATAGAAATTTGGTGTCTTCTACAAAGTTATAGAACAGGCATTTTCCAGTATTTCTTCTGAACATCTTGATACTCTATCTCTCTTCTATGAAAAATTAGTAGTGGCGCCCTCTATGGAGTAAGTTAGTAGTGGTCACAGGTGGAACTAAAATTTTCCAACCAAAACATAACTCGTATTATTTACTATAATTCTTGTAAACGTACTATTCGGCTAAATCTATCCATTATTTCACAAAAATATATAGTTCGCGGGAGTCGAGTACTGATACACAACCATGCACTGCTAGGCCCCATGCAAAACTGACTCAGACATCACTTCGTTAAAAGTTTAATAACTTCTTTTAACATAGCCGGATTTACTAGCAGTCTTCGACAAAGTTGTAGATAATTAAAATATCTTTCTTTTTTTCACTTACAGTGATAATACGTTGTATACAGTGCCACCTAGCGGCGAAAATACGAGCTAGTGAGTTTTCTCCATGTAAATTGTTGAAAAATCCAATATAAACTTCAGGCACGTTGGTCCGGTAGTTAGACTTGTCCGATTTGCTTCAAATTTGGTACAAGTACTCCTGGTGGGACTAGGAATCGACTCAGGGGTGGGCCGATTGAGTTTTCAAAAATTCATCATTTTTCTGGGCAGTCTAGTGCACAGTGCTCTAAAAATCTAGTGAAATCGTCTTAGGGCACCAGCGGGTCTGTAATGAATACTAAAAATTAATTTCTCTTCCATAATTTTCAGTTCAGCAATTCGAGAGTTCGTGCTCACCGCAAACCATGAAAAATAGACTACGTTGTGAAGCGATGATCACTATTTATTAAAAAATCACGGTTAAATAAAAAATAAAACTATTAAAAAATTTCAAATAGTTTATAATTTTCACAAACCTATTAGGAAAAATTGTGTAATAAGCTTTCGTAATATTGTGTAGGAAAAAAGCTGAAAATTTGAAAGGAAATCTGAGGATTATGATTGATGACAGAACTCTGGAATTTTCTATTGGAATGTTTTCAGGCATGAATTTGATATTGATGCTATTAGACAACTGTGAAATCAAGACCAATAGATTAGTTACATATCAGGACCCCATTCCGACAATTTATCAAAAGTCTTCATGATGTTTACAACAACAGGTTATCAATCTACGGATCAGATAATGTTATAGTAATATTGAATTAAATCAGTTTGCATCAATAAATTTTCAACTCCAATCCAATATTTTTTTGTGTGGTGGGGGGGGGGGGAATGTATGGTGTAAAAACCTTCTCTTGGCTACGCCGTTGCTTGGAGTTATTTATTTCGCTTTTCATTTTCCGAAAGGTTTCAGATCGATCCGATGGTCATAAGTTAGAAAAATTGCAGTCAGAAGGTTCGCACAAATGAACATTTTTGCACTGATAAGTTATCAAGTTCCTTCCAGACAACTTGGTAGTGTTCGGTGATTATTTCTAGCGGTTGTAGATAGAAAAATGAAATACAAAATTCGATTTATCGAAATAATGTTTGGCTTATTTCAATGGATTATTACTATATTGAACAATAAATAGGCGACGAAGAGTAATCCACAAACAGCAAGCCATAACTTTTAAAGTATTCAAAATAGATATTTGAAGTCTTCAGTAAAGTTATTCGCAAAAGTAAGAGCTACAAATTTGCTGAAGGCATCATTTCGTTATAATCACTTCCAAGAAAATTTCTGAAAATATCTCACTCATAGGTGGATTAATCAGCAAAAGCACAATACCAATAGAAAGAGCATATTACCTCCATTAAATTCTCCGAAGATACTACTGACCTAAAATAAGCCGTTTTGGCGTTAATAATAGATTACATGTTTTTGGTGATATTTCTGGCAATGGGAAATGATAGAAATCTTTTGTCCGCATTTAATGTTAAATATCTCTTTTGATAATAGTCCGATTTCAACAATCTATAGCTTGTTCGAAAGGTATTCGTTTAAGCTGCCTAAAAACATATATATTGTTAATCTATATTGTCAATTCCAGCAGATAATTTAAAAAAAACTGCAAAAAACGCCATTTTTACGCATTCAAACATTCATATCTTAAAAACTAAACATCAGAATCAAAAACAAATTAATAGCGTTCATACTGTTTTTTAGTTCTTTCATTTAAAATTGGTTTGGATAAGATCGGTTCAGCCATTGCTGAGAAACACGAATGAGAATTTGTCCGTTACATACACACACACACAGACACACACACACACAGACATTGTCCTAAATCGTCGAGCTGAGTCGATTGGTATATAAGACTCGGCCCTCCGGGCCTCGGAAAAAATCTTGAAAGTTTGAGCGAATTCTATGCATTTCTTTTATAAGAAATGTGAAACGTCGAAACCAAAAGAGATAATTGAATGGAGTCAAAGAAAGAACTGTAGAATTTGCTGAGATGCATTATTTCTATGATAATAATGGCTAAGTTTATTATATACTATTTTAAGAAAATTAACGAAAATGCTAATAATAGCACTAACTTTAAACTAATTTACTTTTAAAAGAATACTAAATTCACTTAACTGAAAGGTATTAATACATTTTTCACTGTAACATTTTCCTGGCTTTCGAATAAAAAGAAAAAAAAATACAATAAGTGCCATAATTTTTCAATTAGAGCTGGTACTAGTGACAATGAGATAAAAATATCCAAGTTCAATAACCCAAAATCATGAAAATAAGAAAAGGTAAGTGTATCATGTCAAAGAACGAATTACGCAGCTCAACAAGACAAACAATCTGAATTATTAAAATGATGAGGTTAACTATTAGAATTTTCGAGAAATGAACGAAAAATCGTTTAAAATTGTTTAATTTTCAATAAATTACTTTGAAGAGGCTACTTAAACTCATTAGCTGAAACATGTAAGAGCATCACTCAATGCGAAATTTTCTCACCTTTCAAATGGAACTAAAACATTTAAAATACAAAGTATACTTTTAAAATTAGAGGTATTTTAAGACAAATAAGTTTTTTACACAATAAGTTCCATAACTCTGTAACGGTTGAGATTTGATGGTATGTGTAGAACAATTTTTTTTCTCCAAATATAGCAGTCTATCACCCATGAACCAAACACCCTGTATATATATATATATATATATATATATATATATATATATATATATATATATATATATATATATATATATATATATATATATATATATATATATATATATATATATATATATATATATATATATATATATATATATATATATATATATATATATATATATATATATATATATATATATATATATATATATATATATATATATATATATATATATATATATATATATATATATATATATATATATATATATATATATATATATATATATATATATATAGACATGAAATGTGCGCCTTTTTTACAGCTTTCGGATGATGTATATTAAGACTTACTCAACGTATTGGTTTCATGGAAAATATTGAAAAGTTTAAAACAAATGGGTTTTTTTTCAAACTTGGACATGATTTTTTGCTTTTTTTATTGTATAAAGTAGTAAAATCATTTTTATTGATGCTATGCAAATTTGGGAGTGGACAATTAAATGCTTACGGAGATATGAATTTTTCAATCGCGCCTTGCGCGCGAAAAGCATACCGCCACGCATTTCGTTCGTACTCAGCCTTGACTGTATGAGATTTTACACATCACCGCGTTGTGTAAAACACACTTGCATTAACTTCATTATTTAATAGAAATAAATAAAAATAAATAATAATAATTATTCAACGGATTGACTTGATTTTTTATGATGATGCATAATATGTGTAGCCAGTCGATGAACCACGGAAAACTGAATAAATTTTTTTTCTATCATGATTTTTAAGAAAAGTGAGTGAATTTTACTTAAAAATGTCAAATTTTTCGGATTTTATAAGGCTATTTTCACATGAAAATATTCCCAGCTAATGCGTTATATTTGTTTAAGATTATTATTGTTTTATACTCAATTATGTAGTTGATTTTATAGTAAAAAACCTGTTTTAATCCACCTAGAGGTGCAATTGTGCCTTTCTCATTTCTCCAAACTATGATTTAATCGCTTGTTCCTACAATATAACATTATGGAAATGTCTTTAATTCTTATTACACTTGGTAAGTATATATAAGAGCACCTTTTTGCATTCATCGCGGTACCGGTTTGAATCGGAGTTTTCTATGTGATCGCGCTCCACAACCCGTAACTCCGGAGCCGGAAGTCGGATGGAGATGGAATTTGATATCAGTTTCCGGGAACACCTTTCATTTGAGACTAAGTTGATCAAATCGGTCTAGCCATTTTCGAGAAACCAATTTAACCATTATTCTGAATTTGGATGCTTCCGGATCCGTCGATGGTGGCCAGTGTGGCCAAAGAGATTTTGAATGACTGTTGGTGACCTAGATCTACAAATTCAACAGTTGTGTTTACATTTTGGAAAAAATTTCACATTTTTACATTCATCGCAGAATTCGTTAGAATCGGGATTTGCTGCGTGATCGTACGTATCACCCTGTAATTCAGGAACCAGAAAATTCCGAGCAACCGATGAGGACAAATCAACAAATTTTGTTTTGTAACCATACTCTTCAACTCGTAATCCGGAACAAGATGTCAGTTGAAAATGAAATTCAATAGCAACCTATGGGAATATTATACCTTTCATTTGAACCTTAGTTTGTAAAAATCGGTTCAGCCATCTCCGAGAAACCGATGTGGACATTTTGTTAACAAATCCGAGCATACACACATACATACATACATACACACATACATACACACAGATATTTTGCGATCTTGGCGAACTGAGTCGAATGTTATATGAGACTCGGTTAGAAAGTCGATTTTTGTAGCAATTGCATAACCTTTCTATATGAGAAAGGCAAAAGAATAATATTTAATTAGCTTAATCAGCATGAGTTCAATGTTATCTTCATGTGATTATATTTTGAAATGTTAGTGGAATGGGTTTGAAAGTGGAGGGAATGGGGGGTTAGTAGAGTGGGAGTGGAGGATGCGTCAGAAATCCTTCATCTTATTTCGGTATACGGGCTGGATGAAGGAAATACGGGCGTGAGGGTGGTCCAAGGGGAGGGGAGTGATGAAGGAGGGAGGTGTAAGGGCAAGGCAAGGAGAGGGAGGGGCGGCGACGCAATACTCAACTGCATATTTTGCCTTCCATTTGAGACTTGGTTTGAGAAAATCGGTTCAGTCATCACCGAAGAACCGATGTGATTTTAATTATGGAATATGCCCGGAATTCCGGAATCGTCGATAGTGGACAATATATTCAAAGAATGTTTGATTGGCAATCAGTGATCTAGATCTGCGATTAGAAGTAATTTGGTAACCATTTCAATAGTTTTTAGCCTCTGAGGTATTACGATTGTACCGATTTATATGGGAAATTCCAGTGTATCCTTACTAACACCCCTGTAGCTCCGGAAGCAAGAGTCAGAACCGAATGAAATTCAGCAGCAGTCAATGGTATTACTGTATCTTTCATTTGAAATCAAGTTTGTAAAAATCGGTAGAGAATTCGTTGAGGAATGGGTGTGATATTAGCCTAGGAACTTGGCGGGTTCCCCGGGGGCGTCAAGAACCGTCATAGGTGGCCAATGTGGTCAAATCTGCTTTGATTGATCATTAGTGTTCCAGACCCGCAAACTAGAGTAATGTTACATCTATTTTAATATGTTTTACATCATTTGAACATCATGGTGGTACCAGTTTATATGGGCACTCTTCAACTCGTAACTCCGGAACCGGAAGTCATATCAACTAAAAATTCAATAGCAGCTTATGGGAGCGTTATACTTTTCAGATGAAACTAAGTTTACGAAAATCGGTTCAGCCATCTCTGAAAAAATTGTGTGAGTTTAAATGACACACACACATACACACATACATACACACACACAGACATTTGCCGATCTCGACGAACTGAATCGAATGGTGTATGACACTCGGCCCTCCGGGCCTCGGTTAAAAAGTCGATTTTTACAGTGATTGCATACAGTGCAAAACGCTTTTAATCCACCTAACAGTGTGATGATACATTTATTACAACTCTTGTCGCTTTCTTCGGGTATTATATCGATTGAGAACATTTAGAACTTGATGCTTCGCGATGTTTTTGATAACACATACTACATGGGATAGTGGCAGAACTTAGAAAATCGCTCAAATTAACATAGGACAATATCAGTGCAAGAAATCTCAAAAGTTAAACCAATTTAATGGAAAAGCGGAAAAATGGCCCATAAAATAGAAATACAAACGAATTATTGCTAATGCTCCGTTAATAACATATATAAATTCATCAATCAATGCATTGTGTAGGAAAAACTGAATTTTCCTACACAATGATAGTTATGTATGTTGTGCTGAGTCAAAAAATTCGAAAAACAAATTTTCGAATAGATTTGTTGTTCATACTCAATAGCGTTTACTCAAATTCCCAACGCGAACTAAGCACTGAAATTTCAGCTCTTGATATCTCGCTACCTCTGAAGTTCATGCGTGCATAGTTCAAACTTTACTTCGATATCGACTTTTTCTAAAAAATGACTTCCCAGTAGTAACTTTGATCTGAATTATTATCCCTAATCCTAATGCCAAAGAACAAATAAAAACTCTCAAAACCCCCTAGGGAAAATCATCATCATAACTGGAATTTTTTTTTTACATTAAAATTTTCGATAACCTTCCGTCACTTCTGATAAAATTTTTAAATACTTTATAATTTACATAATCTTATTAGAAACAGTTGTTTGAGAAACTTTTGTATTATTGTGTAGGAAACATTTTAACCCTTAAGTATACCAATTAATTTAGAATACCATTTTAACATAAACCATCGCACGAATGGGAATAGGATCGCCGAATTTTGGAAGAAGTAAAATAACCTTAACTACCTAAAAATTGGTGTAGTTCAATGCAATTGAAAGAAAATATCCTCAGAAAATAGGATGTACCTATTACTGTGAATAATAAATACAGTAAAGACCCGTTTTTATCATCTCCATGGTGTATTTTCGTCTGACAAAATGGGGACATTGACTAAATCGCGAGATTTTTTTTCTTTATAATAAACTGAAGCTGTTGAAATATTTTTCCCTTCGCTTGATGTAGTCTAATAACTATTTCTGATTATTTAATAGTCTTCTAGCGCAAAATTTAAAAAAAAAGATTTTTTTTTTTATTTTTGCGTATTTGCATCTTTAAGATAAGGAAAACATGGTCAAGAAAGGATTTACTCAAATTCGGTGTTTGTCTGCTAGAGCCCATCAAACATATTTTTATATGAGGCTGATAAAATTGGGGGCTGATCAAATCGGGTCTTCAATTTATTATAATACGCAGTATTCGAAGCAGTTTCTTGTGGACGAGTGTAGAACGACTTTGTTTCTACTTACTTGGAGTCAGCGGTGTATTCAGAAATTCGGTTTGGTGGGGATTTGGTGAAAATCTAACTTACTGTCCAAATGGCATAATTATGAAACCACCATCTTTGAAGTTTTAAAATCATGGAGAATCAGTTTTTCAAAAAATTGTAACAGAAATTCTGTTTTAGCGAATTTGTTGAGACTTTCATTTAAAACAACTTTATTGTACGCATAAATACAACGTATTTGGAGTATACCGATTTATAAAATGATATTTACTAAGTGTTCCTTAATCTAGTTTTTTTTTTTAAATAACTTTCTATTGTGAGCTTCACAATCTCAAGCTTTGGATAAAAAGTAAATTTTGTCGTTTATAAACAATAGAAGAGATTTATCATAAACAGTAAAATCATAATAATTTAATTTACAATTAAATAGAAATAGCCTAAAATATATTAATACCTTGAACACATGGAGCCTTCATGTCTTCAACAAAGTGGTTTGTAATAGCACTCCCCAAAATTTTGCTGAAGACATTAAGTCTGGAACTATATTTGTTTGAAGAGTAAATTCACCATAAATACTTCTTGGAGGATATAACGCCAAAATTATTTTATCAAATGATGTGCTGTTTAACGTTTGTAAAATTCATCGAAGATACTAAACGTGCGAAATTGGCGGAACGGAAAACACCATTTTTCATAAATTCTCCTACTTTTGGAAGGTGGTTTTCTCGTTATTAAATCTATATCGTTTTCGTCTCAACTCGACGCATTCCCAAAATAAAAATATTTTCAGCAAATGTTGAAAGTTATCCAATTTTACGGTGAGCAGTTCTAAGTTTCATACACATTAAAGCAATTCCAGATTTGCTTCCTATTGAAAAAGGACCTAATCCATATTACAGTACACCCCTTCAAAACTGAACTTAGTATGATAGGAAATTATGATTATAATTATGATTATGATTGATTGATTTCAGAACTCTGGAATGAGTTTCTATTGGAATGTTTTTAGGCAAGTATATGGTATTGATGTTATTAGACAACTGTGTGATCAAGACCAATAGATCAGTTACAGATCAGGCCGCATTCCCACAATTTTTCAAAGGCCTTCATGATGTTTCAAACAATACGTTGTCAATGTACTGATCAGATAATTATCATTGTAAAATTGAATTAAATCAGTCAGCATCAATAAATTTTTAACTTCAATCCATTTTTTTTTGTTGGGTGGGGTGTGGTTAAACCCCAAAGCATCCTCTTGGTTACACCACTGCTTGGAGTTATTCATTTCGCTTTTCATTTTCCGAGATATGTTTCAGATCGATCAGATGTTCATAAGTCAGAAGGTTTGCCCAAATGAAAATTTTTGCACCAATAAGTGATCAAGTTCCATCTAGACAACTAGAAATTTTTTGGTAGTTATTCTAGCAATTGTAGATAGAAAAATGAAATACGAAATTCGTTTTATCGAAATAATATTTGGCACATTTAAATGGATTATTACTATATTGAACAATAAATAGGTGAGAAAGGGTAACCAACAAACAACAAGGCATAACTTTTAAAGTATTCGAAATATGTATGTGATGTCATGGATTAATCAGTAAAATAACAATACCAAAAGAAAGGGCATATTGCATGCTTTGAATTCTCCGAAGATACTATTGACCAAAAATTATCCGTTTTGGCGCTGATAATCCATTGAATGTTTTTGGTCTTATTTTTGACTATGGGAAATGATAAAAATCTTTCGTCCGCATTTAATGTTAAATATCTCTTTTGATAATAGTATCAACAATTTATAGTTCGTTCGAAAAAAACTGCTGGCAAAAAACAAACATTTAGTTCCGAGCGTCTCTAGTTGTCCTTCAACTAGTCGTGGCTCTTCGTCGTCATCGCAGGTGCGCTTGCCTGACGTAAAACTTGCGGTCTTTAGTGGAAATTTGGATAGCTGGTGAAATTTCCACGATTTATTCGTTTCGCTTGTCCACTCTTCGGTAGAACTTTCAAACATTTAGAAGTTTTACTATTTGCGTTCGTCATTGTCGGGTGACGCTTTGAAGCTAATTCAAACCATTCCACTCAGCGCAAACTATTACGTGGTGGCTTGTAATTTGCTGATCGAACATTTTCAAAACCCTGCGCGGTTAAAGCAGTCATATGTCGATGCGTTTTTCGAGTTCCCTTCGCTGAAAAAAGAGCCTGCTTCGGAGTTGCATTCACTGGTGGAGAAATTCGAGGCCAACGTCAAGGTTCTTCAGCAGTTGGGGGAGATGGTCCAATGCTGGGACATCCTGCTGATTCGGATGCTGAATATTCGCCTCGACCCGACAACGAGAAAGGACTGGGAGGAACTTTCAACGACGAAGGATGCCATCTCGTTCAAGGACTTGACCTCATTCATCCAACGTAGGGTCACCGTTCTGCAGAACATCCAGGGCAGTACGGTAGATGTCCCTACTTCCGGCCAAGTGAAGAATCCGTCTCAACGACCAGTCGTAAGGAACAATGGTGCACCGTTCAACGCAAGGAAGTGCATCGTCTGCAACAATCATTATCCACTCTACCAGTGTGCGACGTTTTCAAAGATGGGTCCGGAGGATAAAGAGAAGGAAGTTCGTCGCAATCATCTCTGTCGGAACTGCTTGCGTAAGGGGCATCAAGCAAAGGACTGTTCGTCAACGAGCACCTGCCGCAATTGTCGAGGTAAGTATCATACTCAGCTTTGTTCCAGTCAACAACCAACCAGCTCAGGTCAGAAGACAACCAACTACGCAGATGAAAGGTCTACGCCTGCTGCATCTACCAGCAATCCACCCACTGCATCTGTGTCAGCCACCATCGAACCTGCTAGCTTCGCTTCCGTTAGTCAAGGACGGAAGGCAAATCTACTTGCTACAGCTGTAGTCATCGTTGTCGACGACAGTGGAAGCGGTCACACAGCACGTGCGCTGCTAGATTCCGGTAGCGAATGCTCTTTCGTTACCGAATCATTCTCCCAGCGAATCAAAGCGCAAAGGAAGAAGGTCCATCTTCCGAGCGCTGGCATTGGTCAGTCGTCATTGCATGCCCGGCACAAATTATTCTCAACGATTCGCTCTCGCACAGCAAGATATTCGACCAATTTGGAATTTTTAGTTCTGCCCAGAATTACCATCGATCTGCCGTCGACTTCCGTTGATACTTCGGCCTGGGAGATTCCGCCGAGTATACAGCTAGCTGATCCGTCATTCTGCAGCACCAACCCAATCGATCTCATCTTGGGAGCAGAAATTTTCTTTGACTTGTTCAAGGTTTCTGGTCGAATTCCGCTTGGCGACAACCTTCCGGTACTCGTGAACTCCGTTCTTGGCTGAGTAGTGTCGGGAAGGTCTTCTCATGGTCAACCGATTGCTCCAATCGTCGCAAATGTCGCCACCGTCAACGACGTGCACCGTCTAATGGAAAGGTTTTGGTCCATCGAGGAAGACAACGCCTGTCCGTGCTATTCCGTCGAAGAAGCCGCCTGCGAGGAACACTTCCGTCGCACGGTAACCTGCAACACCGAAGGTCAATACATAGTTCGACTGCCACTGAAGCAGGATGTGTTGTCTAGCCTCGTCGACAACCGTCGTACCGCTCTACGTCGTTTTCACCAGCTAGAAGGTCGTCTAATCCTCTGAAAAGATATTCTTTTCACTTACTTTTTAATTCGGACACTTGTGATATTTTATAAGTATACCACACGGCGGTTCGCTTGAGAGTGAATTTTATTTTCATCAAACCTAAGCTATGGGCTGGGTCGCTTCAGTGGCTACGTGACACTTTTTGATATGGTCAGCATAATCGTTGTCGCGCTGTAGACTCGATTATGCTGACGCCTTAATCGAGTCTACAGCGCCATATATGTTTGAATTTAAAAATTTGATATGCTATACATTAAATTTTTAAATGTTATGTTTTATAAGTAATCTAAATAAACATTCTTTGTATGTTGTATTATTAGTACTACATCAAAATATGGAAAATAAAAATATATATAAAAATAGAAGTTTGCAAACATACTATTTTATCTTATTATTATTAATCTATTATATTATTAATAACAATTATTCCTATCTACCACACGTCCTATATTCAACGTATGTTATAATTTATTGCTATGTATTTAGAGAATTTATGAATTGTATATATTTTTATCTTTCAATATTTTCTCTCTTACTTCTTGTTGTGATAATTGTAATTTAAATTTAAGTTGTTTTACATAATCTTCAATATTATACAATGGATCTATTTTCTCAATTTCTTACAAGTTTGAAGGTAGGTACATAATTTTCTATCGACAAGTTCGTATGGTGTCTTATTTGTGGTAGTGTGTACAGTTGTGTTAAATGCAAATTGATAATACTTAATCCAAGTATTCCTTTCTTGTGGTGAATTTCCGCAATATATACGTAGGAAATTCCCTAAATTTTTGTGCGAATTTTCTAATCCACCGATTGTTTGTTGGTGATATGCTGTCGAATTTAGTTTATCAATTTTTAATAATTTGCATACTTCCGAGAATAATTTCGACATGAATTCCGTTCATCTGTCAGTAGTTATTTTCATGGGTACGCCATTATTTAGAATAATAGTTTCAACAAATGCCCTTGCGACTGTTTCTGTGGATTTTTTTTTTGATTGCGGTTGCTGTGACATATTTTGTTAGATCGCATTGTGACGTCAATACATATTGGTGACCTTCTGGGTTTGGTAGTAAAGGTCCAACCAAATCTAAATATACTGTTTCAGAAGCTGTTGAAGCGGTTGTTGTTATAATCATTGGCGTTCTTTTTTGATTTATAATTTTGTTCGTTTGACAAGGTTCACATCTCTTTATGTATTCTTCAATATCTTTTTTCATAATTGTCCAATAAAATCTTTGTTTGATTGCTCGTAATGTCCTCTCTATTCCTGCATGTCCTGCCGTTGGAAGTGTGTGGTAATCATTTATAATTAATTTTTTCTGCATATTGTCGTCGACGTATTTTAACTCTTTTTTCAATAAGTATATAGGTGACATGCCCTTGGTAAGATCATTCATATGAATTTCATTATAAAATTTTAGCGCTTTTTCATCTCTTTTCGTAATAATGAGCTCATTGATTTTATGTTCCACACAAATTTTCTTTAGCGTTTGCATTGTCCGCCGTAGCTGAACTAATGTTTTCGCTGGTTTTATTATAATTGCATTTTTATGTAATGCGATTTTCCCTTCCGGCATTCCATGAACATCATCTATCACCATTTCCATCGTTTTACTAATTTCAAGTTGCTGGCCAGGCATCTTATCGTTAGTGTTAGTTGGTGAATGGTTTATATCTGATGTGTTATTCTATTCTCTTGTTGTTATTAGGACTTCTTGTTCAATCTTTTTATGTAAGTCTTTCAATTCCTTAATGGACATCAGTGATAATGCATCCGCAACAGCGTTATCTTTTCCTTTTTTGCAAATTATTTTAAAATTGTATTCTTCCAGTGTAAGTCTAAATTTTATTAGTCTACTGGAAGGATTGTTCAGACTAAATAAGTAAACTAGCGGTCTGTGGTCCGTAAACACTTCAAATCTTCTGCCATATAAATAAGAATGCAAGTGTTTTATAGCCCAGACCACTGCTAAAAGTTCTTTCTCTATCGTGGAATAATTTTGTTCTGCTGGATTCAATGCCTTACTTGCGTATGCAACAGGTTTTCCTGTTCTATTCGATAGTACAGCTCCTATAGCATAGCCAGAGGCGTCATAATGCAAATTAAAAATATTTCCTTCTGAAAAATCAGAGTATTCCAATACAGGTGGGTTTATGAAATGCTGCTTTAAAGTGTCAAAAGCTTTCTGACATTCGCAATTCCACTTGAAAGTAGCGTTTTTTCTTGTCAAAATGTTAAGTGGTCGGCAGATTTGGATATGGAATATGTTTTCTATAATATTTTGCGAAGGCAACGAAGCGTTTGACTTCGTCTGCTGTAGTTGGTATCTGCCAGTTTTTAACTGCTTCTATCTTTGCTGGATCCGGTTTTATACCTTCGGATGATATCAAATGACCTAAATAAATTAATTCTTTTTGTAAAAATTACATTTTGATGGGTTTAATTTTAGGTTAACTATACTCAATCTTTCAATTACTGCCATTAGATTTCTGTTGTGTTCAGGAAGAGTTTTTCCAAAAATAATTATGTCATCTAAATAGATTAAACACATGTCCGTAAGACCAGACATTGCCACTGTCATCAATCGTGAAAAAGACGGCTTATTTTCAGTCCCATCGGCAATCTTTTCATTTGGTATTGTCCTGTCCCAGTTGAAAAAGCTGTGATTGGACGATCTTCTTTTTTTATTTCACACTGATAATAACCTTGTGAGAGGTCTAAATGTGAAAAATACTGAGCTCCTGCTAAAGAGTCAATTGCATCTTCGATATTCGGTAATGGGAATTTATCATCTTGCAGTACTTGATTTATTTTTCTAAAATCAATTACTAATCTCCATTTATTTATTATCTCCACTAGATTTTTTGGGTACTACCAGAATTGGACTATTGCATTCTGATATGGCATCTTCTATTATATCGTCTTTTTTCATTTGTTCAATTTGTTTATCTATTTCTTCCTTATTACAATGAGGTAGTCTATGTGGTTTGGTATATGCAGGATGTGTATTTGGTTTAACGCTTATTGTTGGTTGAGTTTGTCATTTTTTAAGCAAAAAATATCAGAGTACTTCGCACATATTTTCATAATATTGCTTTTTTTCTTCTCCATTTAAATGATTCAATGGTACTTCATTCAGAAGTTCCTCGACACGTTTAACGTTATGTCGTGCTACTTCCTTCGTGTTTAATATCATATAATTTCTAGCTGGTTTTATGTTAAGTTTCAAGTTGTCTAATGTTATATCGGAGTTCCTTAACTTCATAATTATAACGCGTATTTTTCCATCTCTAACTCTTGCTAAAGAATTAGCTATATAGACAGATAGTTCGCATTCTTGACTCAGTATAATAACTTCTTCATTGTTCTGATTTTCGCATTCTAGATATGTTATAATTTCAATTCTAGGTGGTAAATTGACCGAGATAGAACTATTTTGGGATAATGGTATATTCAAAATTTTATTATCTCGTTGAAGCATTAGAAGGTATTTCTGAAAATCAATTTTTGCACCGTATTTTTTAAGAAAATCAGAAATTCACGGTAGGCTCGGTACAATATGTAATCTCATTTGACAAATAGTATCTCCAAATTTTAAGTAAGTGTTGATGTATCCAATGGACTGCGATGTTTCATTGATTCCTCGTATCCTTATTTTTTCTTCCTGGTAAATATGTATATTTCTTGGAACATATTGTTGATCAAGGATGCTACAAGATGCACCAGTATCAACAATAAATTTTAAATTTACATTAGCAAATAAGAAATTTGCTTGACCCCAGGAGGGAACTTCAGTCTCAGAACCCCGTAATACATGAGGTTCCATAGTACCGGGCCTAGGATCGAGCCCTGCGGGACTCCGGCGGTAATCGGAACCCTTTTCTGACCGGCATCGGTCTCGTATAGCAGTACGCGGTTTTAAAAGTAACTTTCCCAGATCCGGTACAGACCCACCGGTAGGCTAAGCCGGTGTAACGAGAGCGCGATGGCATCCCAGCTTGCGCTGTTGAATGCGTTCTTCACGTCAAGTGTCACTAACGCGCAGTATCGAATACCTCGCCTTTTCCGTTGGATTGCTATCTCGGCAGTATTTATCACTGAGTTGAGAGCGTCCACTGTGGACTTACCCTTCCGAAAGCCAAACTGGTTGTTTGACAGACCGTCCGTACCTTCCGCGTACGGGGTTAGCCTGTTGAGGATGATCCTCTCAAGCAGTTTGCCAGTCGTGTCGATCAGACAGATTGGTCTGTACGCCGATGGGTCGCCTGGCGGCTTCCCGGGCTTCGGCAACAGCACCAATTTCTGCCTTTTCCATCTATCGGGGAAACGGCACTCGTCAAGGCATCTCTGCATAGCTAGCCTGAACATGTTCGGGTTCGCTATGATCGCTGCCTTGAGAGCGTTGTTTGGAACTCCATCCGGCCCTGGAGCTTTGTTCATTGCTAGCGATTTAGCCACTGCGAGAAGTTCTTCATTCGTCACTGGAGCCACCATTTCGGCCGTGCCCGCGCTGTCTCGTAGTGCAGGTGGCCAGGGCCTTGTGGCTCGAGACGGGAAGAGTACTTCGATAATCGTTGCCAACCGGTCCGGAGACCGTTCTGGGGGTGAGGTCTTGGCCATCACAATCCTGTAGGCGTCACCCCACGGATTCGCGCTGGCACTCTCACACAGGTTGTCGAAACACGCCCTCTTGCTGCTTTTAATGGCCTTGTTAAGGGCCAATTTCGCAGCGCGAAACCCTCCATTCCATGCCTGGAGCCAGACTCGGGCTGGCAAATGTTACGTCAATCCACGCCTCCACTCCGTTTCTACGAGATGTACTAGCGGAGCCATTATTAGCTAGCACAGTATCGAGTTTCGCAAGCGCCTCCATTAGCGCTTGACCCCTGCTATTTGTACAGCGGCTGCCCCACTCCACTGCCCAAGCGTTAAAGTCTCCCGCTATGACTACCGGTTTCCGGCCCACTAGGTCCGACGAGAGCCTGTCGATCATCTGGTTGAACTGTTCTATTAGCCACCTTGCTGGGGCGTGGCAGCTGCAATAGAACACACCATTGATTTTGGCAATCGCCACACCCTCCTGTGTGATAGCGAGCATGATGCCAGTCGGGCTGGTCATTCGGGAAGATGAGGAGTGCTTTGAGCTACGTGGAAATAGGGGAGCCCGCGAGCGCACCAGGGTGACCTCGGTCGCCAGATGGCAGCGTGAGTGGAACAACTCCTCGAAAGGTAGGTGGACCCACCGGCTGATACCTAGCATATCGAGCTGGGTGGGAAGACCCCATGGGGAAGTTCACTTCCACCTGACACAATTCCTGTCAGGCCATGGCTGTTTCCGTCAGTACCTCCACAGGTTCGGGCACGCGGAGGTCCCAGTCTGCCCGGACTGCCCAGGTGTAGATGAAACTGCCGAACACATACTGTTCGTATGTCATCGGTTCGACGTCGAAAGAAGAGCAATGCTTGACGTCTGTGGCTGGGACACAACCCCGGATACCCTTATTCAGCGGATGTGTCAAACGGTGGAGAAGTGGAACGCAGTCTCGGCTGCTACCATCCAGATTGCCAGTAGGCTACAGGTAATCTGGCGAACCGAGCAACAGACGGCGGGCACGGCTAACTAGTGATTGGTTAGCTGGAGCGAAAAAGGCCAAGCGCAAAATAAGAGAGTGAATGGTCTGTTCATGCCGAGGTAGGTTGGCGCAGCGAATGGCAACCGCGTAAGGGGTAAACCCAGCCACCCCGAAGCAAGACAGAAGAGTGAGTGTATAGGCGTATAAGTGGACTGCCTCATGCCAAGACGGGAGGGTCGTAGCGTAGTATGTTGGAACTAAGCTATCGATGCCTCATGGCGTGGCAGAGGAGTGAAAGGGTGAGCATCCAAGTCAGTCTCACATTGCATGTTAAGGGTGAGCATAAAAGTCAGCCTCACAGGTTGGTAGAGGCTAGCACAAAAGTCAGCCTAGCAAGGAATGAAAAAGGTGAGCACAAAAGTCAGCCTCGCATGGTATGTCAGAAGTGGGGCCTAAGAAAAATGTCCCACATGGGATGCCAGAGGGAGTGACAAAGGTACAATAGAGTGGCACGATTGAGAGTGAATCAGGTGATAGGGTGAGCACCCAAGTCAGCCTCACATGGATGGGTAGGGCGAGCACAAAAGTAAGCCTAGCAAGGAATGAGTAAGGTGAGCACACAAGTCAGCCTCGCATGGAACGTAAAAGGTGAGCACAAAAGTCAGCCTCATGTGGGAGTGTTTGAGAGTGAATCAAAGTGTGATTGAGAGAGCACCCAAGTAAGCCTCATACAGGATGTATGATCGCGTGAGTGAGAGTGAATGAGTACATTCAGTACAGCCATCCCCCCAGAAGTAATACCGAGAGGTAGTTCCTGGGAGGAATGATGGCGGAGCCCAATGGAGTTTAGTCGGTATTAATGGCTGGTCACCATTCGAGTCCGACACGCCCCCAGTGCACCCAGTGTTGTGGTAGATTGGACCCTACCGTTAGCACGTGTACTGGGCTAGGACATAAAGGTCTTCTCCATTGTAAAAAAAAAAAAAAAAACACCCTCGGCGGAGGAGTGTATTATCTCTTGAACCGGGAACCGTCCCGTTGTACAGATTGCCACCATTCCAGACCCGTCCGACACCCAATTGCCGTTGCCGGCAGGGATGCGATACGGGTCTGATAAGAGGGCGGCATCTGTCCTCGACTCCGAGACCGACTGCCACAGCAGCTGTTGGGCTGCTGCACAATGGTTAAGATTTAGCTGTGTGACGTTCACGGCTTCTTCTTATTTGCCTCACCGAAGGGACACGAAGGTCGGCCCATAGCATGTTTATGGGCTTGCTTCTTAGCGGTGCAGATTGGGCACTTGTACGCCTTAGTGCAGCCCCGCTCTTTATGCCCCTCCTCGCCGCAGCGACGACATAGTTTGCTCTTGTCTATGTTTTTGCACTCGTAGGCTTTGTGGCCGGACTCAAGGCACCGATAGCACCTATCCATTGAAGGCGGCTGGGGTATGCTAATTGGGCATACTGACCAGCCGATCTTCAGCTTCCCTTTCTCGGTTACCTTTTTGGCATCCGCCTTCAGTAGCCTGAGGTAGGCTACTTGGGTGCCAGAGGATCCATCTCTAAATCGCTTAGAGGCCCGCTCGATTGTGACGTCGCATTGTTCCTTAACAGCTGCGACGATATCTTCTGCGGTCGTGAACTCGTCCAGATGCTTGCACTGGAGTGTCATTTCCGCCCCTAGCGACCTGATTTGGGCGCCCTCACCAAGGACCTCTTGGGCCAAGGCCTTGTATACCGCACTAGATTGTGCGCCTCGCTTCAGCACCAGAAGCATTTCTCCCGTGTTGGTGCGTCTCACGCTACGCACATCTTGCCCAAGGGCCGAAAGGCTTTCGGCCGCCTTCATCGACTTTAGGACATTAGCGTATTTCTCCTTGTCGGTTTTTAACCACAAGGCCTAGCCTCTGTCCTTGGACTTCTTCGCGGGCCGCGGCACCTCCGGTGTCGGTGCCGGTTTCTTCTTGGTGACCAGCGTCCAGGGGTTTGGGCCCCTCTGCCCCGGTCGCGCCGGGTTGCTGGTACCATCGCTCTGCTCAGCGAGGTCACTCTCGCCCTCGCTTACCTCAGCCAGACGGCGTTTGGCCTTAACGGTTGCACGCCGTGTGGTGTCGGTTTTTGCACCCTCGCCTGGCGACTTCCTAGGGCGCTTCGCGTTCGACGCCGTCTTGCGATTGCCCTTGCCCTTGCCTTTTCCCTTCGAAAGGAACTCGGCCGCCGCTTCGAGCGACGTGGCTGCTCCATAGAACGTGAAGGCCACTGTCTGGGTGCCCGTATCGACCTTCTCTTTTCCCTCCCTCTTGGAGGCCACTGTCTGGGTTTCTCTGTCGGACTTCTTCCGACATTCCACCCTCTTGGCATAAGCCTGCTGTTTCTGTCTTGCGACACGAACAGTTTTTCGGAGTTCCAGGAGACTCTGTTTTAACTCCTTGCTTATGTTTTGCTTTGCGCTAGTGTACTCGATTATTGAATCGAGCTGCTCCACCACTTTGCGCATCGCCGATAATGGCCCGTTCGGTGCGTTGGTAGGGCTATTTCCTACCGTTGCTGGGGGGTCACTGGTGCTTTCAGATGCAGCACTTATCGCTCCACTACTCTCTCCACGGGGGAGGGAGACCTCGCCCAACCACCTCTAGCAAAAGGGTTTGGCACCTCCGACTGTTTATTTTTGTTTTTTGTTGACTCCATGTTTGATCCCACGAGTAGCGCGAGAATAAATGTCCGCCACGCCAGAGCTCCGCATTAAAGTGGTAAGGGACTCTTACTGTGGGGGTTGCCCAGGTACCCCACAGGCTCCGTTAACGATCAAGCATCTTTTTCACCCCCTCGTTCACTCATCCCTCGGCACGGGTCGCTTCACGCCTTGGAATTGGGGTTATGACCTACCTTGCTTTACGTGGTGACCTCGGCCCAGATCATCACAACCATCCTCCTTTACCAGGGCTTTGGACCTGTAGCTCTGGTTCTCAATAGTTCCATCTACGTATATTATTACAGACATGCCAGTATTGAGATCCGTCATTCGCAAGCGGAGTTAATTCGGACACTTGTGATATTTCATAAGTACGGCGGTTCGCTTGAGAGTGAATTTTATTTTCATTAAACCTAAGCTATGGGCTGGGCCGCTTCAGTGGCTACGTGACACTTTTTGATATGGTCAGCATAATCGTTGTCGCGCAGTAGACTCGATTATGCTGACGCCTTCTTTAGTCGCTTCGCGACGGGATGTTTATGTGGAATGCTTATGTTTCCAATAAACGTAGGTTGGTATCCACCACACCGCAATCCTGACCTGCTTCAACAATACCGAGTCTTCGTCGAGGAATACCACGCGCTAGGGCACATGCAGCACTACGAAAATCCTCCGACTCTATGCTACCATCTTCCGCATCACGCTGTAGTGCGCGAAGATAGCACGACAACCAAACTGAGGGTAGTTTTTGATGCGTCGTGTTAAACCCCCAACGGACCATCGCTGAACGACGCGCTTCTAGTTGGACCAACCGTGCAACAAGACCTACGCTCAATTATCGTGCGAACCCGAACACATCCAGTTATGTTCAACGTTCGAGTTGAAGACCGTACCGTACGGTACAGCCAGCGCACCATACCTTGCCCAAGAGTTCTTCAGCAACTAGCCGACGACGAACGCGACAAGTATCCCGAAGCAGCTGAAGTTCTACGCAAGGATTTCTACCTCGATGATCTGTTTTCCGGTGGACGCAACGTAGCAGAAACAATCGTTTTACGCAAGCAGCTCGACGCGCTGTTACTCAAGGGCGGTTTCGAACACCGCAAATGGGCATCCAACGAACACGCAGTACCACAGGATATCCCAGCAGAAAATCGTGCTGTACAAGGGTCAGTCGACTTAGACCGAGATTCACGCATAAAAATGCTTGGACTGCACTGGGAACCGACCAGCTTCGCTACAAAATTCAGCTTCATCCGTCAACAACAGATGCACCGTTTACGAAATGCATTGCACTGTCATATATCGCACGTTTGTTTGATCCGCTTGGACTTGTCAGACCCGTCTTAACAACCGCCAAAATATTCATGCAGACTTTCTGGGCCTTGAAGGACGACGACGGCAAGATTTGGAGCTGGGACAACGAACTACCGACAGCCATCAAAGAACGCTGGCAAGAATACCAATCGCAACTCCACCGGCTGAACGATTTCCGCATCGACCGTTGCAATCTTCTGTCCAATCCCGTATCAGTCCAGCTACATTTCTTCTCCGACGCTTCAGAACACGCATACGGCTCGTGTGTCTACGTCCGCTCGACAGACGCCTCTAGTTCAGTTAAGGTTTGCCTGCTGACTGCGAAATCGAAGGTAGCACCCCTGAAAAAGCAAAGCATTCCCCGACTCGAGCTCTGCGGTGCCCTTCTGTCTGCTGAACTCTACGAGAAGGTGACGTCATCGCTCCAAATACACGCAGATGCGTTCTTTTGGGTCGATTCTACCATCGTGCTGAGTTGTCTAAATTCTTCTCCGTCGACCTGGACAACGTTCGTGGCCAATCGAGGCTCCAAGATTCAGACCGCCACGCAAAACTGCTTTTGGAACCACGTAGCAGGCTAGCAAAACCCAGCAGACCACATTTCCAGAGGAATACCCGCAGAAACCCTTCTACAAAACGATCTTTGGTGGCAAGGATCTCAATGGCTGCAGAGCGATCAACGCGACTGGCCAATACAACAACCGAACGCTAATCAGCCTCCCGAAGTCCTCATAGAAGCAAGAAAAGTACCAGCAGCAGTAACTTCCGCCGCCATCGAACCCTCATTCGTCGACCAGTTCGTCGAAACATTCTCCAATTTCCAGCATATGGTCCGAGTAGCCGCTTACTGTCGACGATTTGGTCAGAACTGTCGGAAAACTTCTACAGCACGAGCGGAATCAGCACATCTTACAGTTGACGAGCAGAAGGACGCAGAAGCGACGATCATCAGACTCATCCAACGGCAAACCTTCAGCCCTCCAACAAGCACAAACTGTATCCGCAAAATCTCGCATCCGTTGGTTTCATCCCTTTAGTGGCGCAGATCAGCTGATTCGCATTGGCGGCAGATTGGGGAAGCAGTACGACAGCAAACATCAAATTCTTCTTCCGGATTCTCATCACTTCTCCGTCCTACTCGTTCGCCACTACCACGAGAAGAATTTACACGCAGCACCCCAACTTCTGCTCAACCTTCTTCGCTTACGATACTGGATAACGGGATGCAGAAGTTTGGCCAAACGAACAGTTCACAAGTGTGTGATTTGCTTTCGAGCGCGTCCCAAACTGCTTGAGCAATTCATGGCTGAACTACCCGCAGCACGAATCACCGCAGTAAGGAAAGCTGTGCATATTGAACTGGTGAGTGACCTAAGCACAGCGAAATTCATCGAAGCACTTCGCAGATTTCGTCGCCCGACGCGGATTGTGCATCGAAATCTACAGCGACAACGGCCGCAATTTCGTAGGAGCAGCCAACGAACTTCGTCAAATAGTGCGAAGCAAGGATCATCAGCAAACAATCGCCCGCGACTGCGCTGATAATGGAATTCGTTGGCATTTCAACCCCCCACGAGCATCACATTTTGGTGACATATGGGAGGCCGCAATAGCATCCGCTCAAAAGCATTTCGTTCGAGTACTTGGAATGCACACGCTCCCCTACGACTCGACGGAAACGCTGCTAGCACAAATCGAGTGCTGCCTCAACTCACGCCCGCTTATGCCACCGTCCGCCGAATCTACCGACTTGGAAGTACTCATACCATAGATGTCACCGATATTCCTTTCAACAGATTTCGACAGTGGTAACAAATTCAAAAAATGTTCCAACAGTTGTGGAAAGGATTGCATTTGGAATATCTGTCAACGCTACAATTCCGTTCGATATGGTGTAATCCACCTGTGCCCATCCAACAGAACCAGTTGGTAGTCATCAAGGACGAGAATTCCCCTCCAGTGACCTGGCCAACAAGAAGAATCGTAGAACTTCATCCCGGGGACGACGGAACAACGCGTGTCGTCAATCTTCAGATATCGAACGTCCGATACACTCGACCGGTATCAAAAATTTGTTTGCTGCCAATTTCATCAGCAGCAGAAACATCAAATTCAACACCTACCTGCCCAATGTAAACGTGTAAACAACATGTAAAATCTTCGCGAATCATCAACTTCCAGCAGCAGTTCGTCGGTACTCACCTGTTCCAGCCAGCAGCAACTGAAATTTTAAACAATAATGGCCCACATATTGTTGGGACAAGGTAAGCACCTGTTCAACATTTTCATTTTCCAAAAACCCTCTACCAGGTCTTCTGTTTTCCTATTTCATGCTGCTGACGGACGGTCATCATCCAACCATCGGACAAGTATTACATTGTTTGCTGCAGATTTCATCTGCACCAGAAAAAATTATCAGCTACCTGTTCGATGCAAACATCATCATTGCATTACTGCATCCGCAATCCATTAATACAAGGCGCTTATTCTGTTTGGACTAGGTAAGAACTTGTGCAACTATTTTAAATTTTCCACATCCCTCTACCTGGTCTTTTCGGTGGGTTTCATATTCCTGCCGACGGACGGTAATTGTCATCGATATCATCGGGCAAGTGTAAACACCTGCCGCCAATTTCATCTGCACCAGAGAAACCATCATCTATGGACAGAGTAAACATTATCGCACTACAAATTTCATCACTAACCTGCCGATTCTCACATCATCAATGTACACATTATCGTCATCGACTTTACTTACTTGTTCCTGCCAGCATCACCTGAAAACAAAAACATTAAGGCCTCTTATACCAGTCGGGCAAGGTAGGAACCTGTCCAACTAATTTAGTTTCTTTAAAACCCTCTACCGTGTCTTCTTTTTGTGGTTTTTTATATTGCTGCTGTCATCAACACACAACATCGCTCGAGTGACGATACAACAACACAACATACACAGCATACTAATAGAGATATCTCCTGGGATCATCGACGACGTTATTGGTGTGTCAGAAAGAAATGCACTTTCTAACGGGGGCAGTATGTTCGTGCACAACGAAAAACGGTACCAGCGCGACACCTATATCTCAGCGGCGCATGCAACCGACCAATGGATCCATCGTTCATCAATCATTTTATCGATGCCCAAACCGTGGTAGCCATAATATGCAACCAGCTCCCGATAGAAGCATATAAAAGAGGGCGCCGTCCGTGATCGGGCCTCTTAGTTAGCAGCTGATCAGTGAAACGTCAAACCAGCGAGAAGTGAGTTAGTCAGTGCGAGACAAATAATTTTAAAGAAGTGAAGTTTAACTATAGAAAGTAGTATAGATAGTTAAGTTAGAAGAATAAAGTAGTGAATTAAATGATAAAAATAAATAGTGTGCTGTACATACCTGAGTTGCTGCAAGGAATCTTCGTAAAGGAAAAACCTTACCAGTTTGCATCACCGTTCTGTTCCGCTACTGCATACGTAAGTCACCTGTGTTCCGCTGCTCTACCTGTGCTACTCGACACGCCATATCTCTCGAACCTCTCGATAAATCATTTTGAGATTCACTGAGAAGATGCGTGGATACTGTATCTTTCGAATGCCGTATGTCAAATTTATGGCCATTTTTTTGATGATAATGGTTTTAGACACACCGTGTATCAGTACAGACTTTGAATCAGGTCAAGGAAGTGCGAATATGAAGACAAATTGAGCTGGATCGGCAATTCACAGATGAGTGAAGGGAGTTTACTGTTAATAACCTGATTAACAATAAATCACACCTGGATTTTGAGGA
The DNA here is from genome assembly GCF_030247195.1 of Topomyia yanbarensis. Lineage (NCBI taxonomy): Eukaryota > Metazoa > Arthropoda > Insecta > Diptera > Culicidae > Topomyia > Topomyia yanbarensis. The sequence continues at coordinate 112,410,193 of NC_080670.1, forward strand.
TAATTTGAAAAATGAGACCACAGATTACAGATGTACAGTCTAGAACGAAATTTATTCAAAAAATGATATAAGTTTCAAATCGATATAAGATGAGAATTGGTATAGACACATCATAACATAGATGCAGGCCCATGCGCAAAGGGGCGTGGTAAGTAGGCGGGGGGACAGTTGCTTTCGAGCCTTTGAACGGAGCAAACGGAGATTTTCTTCACAGTGGTGTTCGGTGTGTTAATTTCTGTGAGTGAAGGTCAGCCTTTGTGTGTTGTTTGCAGCCGTTCTGCTAGTGCCGGTAACATATTCAATACATTGTTCTCGCTGGAGCAAAACAATCTACGCTACTGCTGAATTGTTTTGTTCACTTTTTCTTTCCCTTCGTGTGCTTTTTTTTCTTTCCCTTCCTCCTCTCCACTGAAATCTAATAAAAAATATACGCTACAATGCTCTGCCCTCGTGCTGATGTTTTCATGGAAGTCCCTTATCCCCCTAACACTCGCATTGCTCCCCGTATAAAGCAGTACCCACAAGGTTCCTCTGGGCCATGGGTAGTGTATTTTCAGACCGGAGAGAAACCGGTTAATATATTAAAACTTTCTCGGGATCTGACTGTTAACTACCCGGTTGTAGCTTAGATAACACGGGCAAACAAGGTACGTGTTGTAGAGCATGATCGCAGCCAGGCAAACGAAATTGCTTGCTGTGAGGCGTGCGTGCCTGGTATGGCCGTAGAAATCGATGGGGTTGTGCCCGAACTGGGCCTGAAATGTGAAGAACTGTTGGAGCACGAGGTTGTCTTTTTTAAGGACCCCTCACTTCAACAGGTTAAGATCTTGGAATGCAAACAATTGTATACCGACTACCTACTCTCTATCAGGCTCGCTTCGGGTTCTTCTCTTCCCAGCTACATACTCCTTGACAAAATTCGCCTGTTTGTACCACGGGTCATGAGCTGCAGCAATTGCCATGTGGAAATAAGAAACGATGCGGCAAGTGCGAGGGAGAGCATGAGGCTGCCTCTTGCGGCAAAGAAACTGAAAAGTGTATTTGCTGCGGGGCCCCTTCACATGCTCTTAAATCATGCGCTACGTACAAGCAGCGCGGAGATAAAATTAAGCGCTCCCTTTAGGAACGCTCGAGGCGCTCTTACGCAGAAATGCTAAAGAATGCTTCGCCATCTGTCCTATCCGAAAACCCCTTCGCTCGTTTGTCTCGTGTTGAGCAAAAATTTGATGATCCTCAAGAGGGAACATCTTTTGTTTACCCGGGGTAGTCCAGAAAGAGGAAAAATTTAGCCTCCCCTAGACTACCTCGCAAGGGTCCCAAGATGTCCTCCTCTGAGTGTGCGCCAACAACATTTAATAAATCCAACGTAAGTGCTGCCTTAAAGCCGAAGCAATCTGCTCCCGGATTTGGAAATTTTAATTCAAACAAGGAGTACCCACCACTTCCAGGAACACCAGAAATCTCAAGTGTCCCTTTTATTCAAACAGACACTCAGTCTAATTTTCTGACATAGTGGACTTTATTTTCACATCCTCTTAAAAGCCTCCTGATACGTTTTCTCCCTATAGTGCAAACATTTTTCAAGTAGTTGACTACTAAATGGCACCTCCTTGCAGCGATCGTATCCTTCGATGGCCAAGTCATCGAACGAGGTCACCGAAGGTCCTCTTGAAAATCGATTCTTTTAAATTTTTACTAAATAGTTTAAAATGTGATGCTTTCGCATTATGTGAAACTTGGTTAACTTGGACTTTAATATAATTCGTCTGGTTCGAGAAAAAACCCTATGGAGGAGTACTTTTGGGAATTAAAAAGTACTATTCTTTCAACCGAATTAACCTCTCTTCGACACCAGGCATCGAAATTGTCGCTTGTCAAGTTATAATCAAAGCTAAAGAAAAACCTTTGCATTGCTTCCATCTACATTCCTTCTAGAGCTTCAGTAGGGCACCGAACGCTTTGTAATATCACGGAATCCTTACCGGCACCGCGGCTAGTTCTTGGAGACTGTAACTCGCACGGCACGGTATGAGGTTGTTTTCACGATGATAATAGATCTACATTAATCCAAGATCTTTGCGAGAATTTCAACATGACCATCTTAACACGGGAAAAATGACGCGGATTTCTACACCACCAGCGCGCGCAAGCGCGTTGAATTTATCGTTATGGTCGACATCGTTAAAGTTAGATTGCATGCGGAAGGTGATCCCTGATCCCCACATGATAGCGATCATGTGTCAATCGTGATTTGAATTGCTAACGGTTCAAGACCATCAGAAACAATCAAGATCGGGATATCCGTTAAAATCGAATCCACTCAAGGACTTCCTCCGGAGGAAGAGTACACGTTTTAGGCTGGCTTGATTCTCGACAGCGTGAATCAAGCTCAGACTAAACCATTACCCGGCGCGACTACCCAAGGACGGTCTCCCACATTGTGGTAGGATAAAGATTGCTCACAGCTGTACGCCGGGAAGTCCACTGCATATAAGGCCTTCCGGGAAGACGGTTTACCCGCTAGCTATCAACAGTACGCGTAGTTAAAAAGGCGAATAAAAAGTCTATTGAAATCCAGAAAACGCCGTGGAATATTCAAACTGCTGAATATTCGGTTTCACCAAGAAGATTTCTCCGGACTCTGTTCCGATGCAGAAAACGTACCGCGCCGCGTCTCCCCACGATAGCGCGAACGAAACACAATTTTCGATTGTGGAATTCTCACTTGCTCTCTTGTCATGCAACAATAACGCCCCAGGGTTAGACAGAATCAAATTCAACTTGCTGAAGAATCTGCCTGACACTGCAAAAAGGTGCTTGTTGAACTTCTGGCTTTTTATTTATTTAATTATTTATTTATTTATTCATTTATTTAATATAATTATATCCATCGGACTTTGGAGTCTAAATGGACAGATAGGGTTATAAATAGTTATAAATAACAATACATCTGATAAACTAAAGTAAATCAAATAAAAACATCAAAGCACAGTAGAGCGGCTAATCTTATTGACGAAGCGATTGGAGAACTCATTAAACTCAAAAAACTCTTCCACTGCGGTGAATGTTCGAATGCATGCGGTTATCGGTTCGTTGGATCCAAACAAGGTACGATGAAATCGTTGATGAAGCAGTGTTGTATTACGTAATGTTCTATTTGGAATCCGAAAGTTTACTTCCGAACGAAGCTCTGGAGCATCCATCTCACCGTTAATCAGTTTTGCGATTACCAGCGCTTGCTGTATTTTTCGCCGACATTGCAACGTATCGATTCCCAGAAGTTGACACCTATCCGGTTATGCTGGCAAATTAACTGGATCATTCCACGGTTGATTTCTTAATGCCATGCGCACAAAACGTTTCTGCACACATTCGATTCTAATGCACCACGTTACTTGATGCGGACACCAGATCACTGATGCGTTTTCGAGACTAGGGCGGACGAGTGAACAGTGCAGTGCCTTCAGACAATGCGGGTCGTTGAAGTCCTTAGCAATCTTGGAAATAAATCCCAACTGACGTGTTGCTTTTGAAATAATCAGCGAGCGTTGCAAATCGAACGTCAGTTTCGCGTCCAAATGCACTCCTAAATAGCACACCTGCTCAACTCTTGTCAGAATTGTACCGTTAATCCTATAATCGAACTGCACCGAAAAAAATACGATGGAATGTAATCACTTGACATTTCGCCACGTTAATGACAAACTTATTTCTGCCACACCAATCTACGAAAAGTTGTAGTAAACCTTCTACAGGACGAACAACAAGGTACAACTTCAAGTCGTCAGCATAAACTAGTTTGCAGCCGGCTCCCAGCAGCAATGCGATGTCGTTGAAATATAGTACGAACAGCAGAGGTCCCAAGTTACTCCCTTGTGGAACACTAGACTTGTTGGAAAATTGTGACGTTGTGCAGTTATCTAATTTTACTCGCAGAATTCTTCCGGAAATCTAACCAAGACACCAATTGTGAAGAAATGCTTGCATAAAAGAATTCTATGATCAATTTTGTCGAATGCTGCTATCAGATCAGTGTAGATGACGTCCATCTGTGCTTTTGCCTCCATGCTAGCGACACACTTGGACGTGAAACTTGACAAATTTGTTGTCACTGATCTCCCTGACATGAATCCGTGCTGATCAAACGATATGTAATTCTTCACGCAGTCTAAAATAGCACCACTCACAATAATCTCAAACCGCGGTGTTGACGTAGGACTAAACTTGGGCATATCATATGACATTCATGGATAATTTGAACCAATGCACTTTTTGAATGAATGTTTACTGAAAATTTCATGTCGCATGAGATTGCCACTTTCACGGATTTTCTGGGACTTGCAAAAACCTTCGGATTTGTAGATTAATTTGATAAATATTTGCTTATATGAATCACTGGTACATGTACAGAAGAATTGACAGGCACAAACTCAATCCAAGTTATTAAATGGAACTTTCTAATTCAATTCTTTCTCCATTATGTTTTCATCCTAATAAGAACGGTTTGCAGATAACTATTTTTGGTGATACCAGACGAGAATCCTTTCTAACGATTCGAACCTTGCCTGAATTCGCTTCTGCTGCGTACATACACGAACATTCCCCTTTCGCAGCTCACATCGAATGAGCATTGTATATCGCAATGCGATCTCTTTTATAAACTTCTTAGTGCAGATGGAAGTCCATCCTTTTGTGCGACAAATGGAAATATTTTCATCATTCTTTTTGATGTGGCTTTCGCTTAGTAGCAGGGTTGCCACATTCTCTAATGTTCTTGAAAGATTTGCAAAAACCACCAATCAAAGCAGGCTAATTAATGCTTTTACAAAATCATTTCTATCAAAATTTACGGTAAAATCTACGGAATCTACAACACAATTGCTTTGATTATTTCCCAACGAATCGCGCAAAAATCTGTTTCCGTACAGCACAGCGCAAATAATTGACGTTAGAAAACAAATCGGCAACTTCAGCTGCCAAACACTTAGAAACGATCGAAGCATTTTTCCGTCAATGTCACTTTTCTGACTCAAATTTTTGTAGGTATTTTCTTGCTTCCGTCCAATTGGTCAGTTTATTAGTTTTATCGTACATTTTTCGGATATTATTATAGAAAATAACTAACCCGATAAGAGGAAAGTTATTTTCCAAAGCACGAAATGGAAATTTCAATTGTAATTCTTCTGAGAACGATTTTGTGGTCCTAATAAGAACCGTTTGTTGTGAATATTATTTCGACGTTTCCCGCTCGGCATGATGATTATTCGCTTGGTATGGATAGCGCACAGATTGGTATCTTCCAACAAACTAACCAGGCAGGCCTCACTGGCTTCTTAGAGGGCCATTACGGCTGAGCTCCGGAAGAGTAGATCGGTTTTGAAATGCTGTGCAATCTTACGGACCAGGCACTGGAAGAGCAGCTTGCGAATTAGTAACTCTGTCCACTCCTGAGAGCGATGAATTTCACGCTGGGCGACGACAGTTCTTGGTTGGCAGCGATAAGGCAGTAGCTATGATTTGGTTGGTGGTCCAAATGCAGCTTCTCGTTGAGCAGCACTCGTACGTGTGTTCTGCTCTGTGGCTTAGACACATCTGGCTTTAAGAAAAACTGTGACACCTATATTTATAGGTTCTAGCATTAATGTTGTTTCGCATTAAAAGTAGTTTTTGAACTTTTTAAACAAGTTTTACATAGCAAACAAGGTATCAATAGCAAGCGTTGAACGTTTTCCTTTCGATTTATGAAACAATATTAGTAATTCCTTCAGTAGGAGAAAAGTTATTAAGGTTCAAAGTGTACGTAACGCATCCGTTTTGAAAATTTTGAAATGACACCCAGTATAGTAAAGAAAGACAGTTCACATGACACAGACACTGATGTGGAGACCGCATCTTCAAGAAACACATTTGATGGTACCGATGAGTTCTTTCTTTTCGAATTAACAAACCGCCAAAAACTTTGCTCTGGATTGACAGATCGATGGAAATTACAACGGTTTGTAAAGGTCCGCCGGCGTCGGAGTTTACGTTGAAAAGCATTCCGCTCGCGTTTTAATTTACGCAATTGATACGTACTCCAAACAGGGGAAAGGGGAGGTCTGACACGAGGAACATTAAATTCAAGCCAGCGATTGATTTCGCCACAAAAGCCTACTGCCATATCATCAATATCTCCGGATGCGAACAACGAAACCCAATCGATATTGTGCAGATGATCAGAAAGAGCAGAAATATCCACTAACCGATGATTCAATGGGCGCACGGCACTACTATCGCCGTTCGTTGACGATTGGGCACTACCAGCACTGTTATATAGGGAAATGATAAGCGGCGGATGATGCGTGTCTACGGGTAGTAGCGGCGTAAGGCAACTATCAATTCTGGCGTCACAATCAAAAGGGCAGAAAATAAGATGAAGTGTACGACCGAGCAAATTATACACAAGATATTTCTGCCCAAGGCCCAAAAAGTCCTTACCATCCAGCAGAGGCTGTCCGGTGGAAATTGCGTACCGTTACAAACAATATCAGTATCGCTTATGGCTCAGTGCATACGTGGCTGATTAGAATCACCACACATAAAAACTACGTCGTCAGTTAAACTTTTTTCACACAGTTCCTGTACAGAAGCAATGTGCTCATTAATCACATTCAAGTTCTGACTTCAATCTGGTGGTATATAAATGGCGCATATTTTTACATTTATATTTTTTATCCTCGTCGAGACAAAAACTTGCTCAAAATTTTGTCCGTTCGTCATGTGTATGAGTGTACTGGTATACTGTTGAGCCACCGCAACCAGTACCCCCCAAACCGAGATTTTCGGCTATTGCGCAACGATCGCACGTTGCAACACGTTGTAAGCTGTACCAAATAGCTGCAGTGAGGTGATGCAATCATCAAGTCCAGTCTCGGTCATAATTTATATACACACCTAGAAATAATAATGTAAATTTACGTCTCCTGACCCTGACATATACGAGCATCAAAAATAACTTAGTTTTACGTTTGATTTTAATTTTACATGACGTTTAATTTCGTAAATCATGTAATTTTACTCCACGTACAGCGTTTGTTCTGAATGGTAGGAAGTGCAATTTTATGTCATTGCGCATGTAAAGTATATGTTTCATGTAAAATTAAATGGAATACGGTAATGTTCCGTCATTTTGTAAATTACGGTTTGTTGATTTGTGTCATGTTTACAATTACGTCAACGATAAAATTCAGATTTTTTTGGTGTGTAGGTCTTCGACTATTGATCGCACAGGCTGGCTTATCAACTAATCCTAATCCTATACACCTTGCAACATTAAAATCGAAAAAACATGAAACTTAATTAAACACACGACAACATACACTTAACGGGTTGTTAGACAACTGTGAAATCAAGACCAATAGATCGGTTACATATCAGGACCCCAATCCGACAATTTATCAAAAGTCCTCATGATGTTTACAACAACAGGTTATCAACGTACGGATCAGATAATTGTTATTGTAATATTGAATTAAATCAGTCAGCATCAATAAATTTTCCACTTCAATCCAATTCTTGTTAGGTGGGGGGGAGTTGTATGGTGTTAAACCCCAAAACCTTCTCTTGGCTACGCCGTTGCTTGGAGTTAATTACTTCGCTTTCATTTTCCGATATGTTTCAGATCGATCCGATGGTTATAAGTTAGAAAAATTGCAGTCAGACGGTTCGCACAAATGAACATTTTTGCACTGATAAGTTATCAAGTTTCTTCCAGACAACTTGGAAGTGTTCGGTGATTATTTCTAACGGTTGTAGATAGAAAAATGAAATACAAAATTCGTTTTATCGTAATAATGTTTGGCTTATTTCAATGGATTATTACTATATTGAACAATAAATAGGCGACAAAGAGTAATCCACAAACAACAAGCCATAACTTTTAAAGTATTCAAAATAGATATTTGAAGTCTTCAGTAGAGTTATTCGCAAAAGTAAGAGCTACAAATTTGCTGAAGGCATAATTTCGATATAATCACTTCCAAGAAAATTTGTGAAAATATCTCACTCATAGGGGGATTAATCAGCAAAAGCACAATACCAAAAGAAAGGGCATATTGCCTCCATTATATTCTCCGAAGATACTATTGACCTAAAATAAGCCGTTTTGGCGTTAATAATAGATTACATGTTTTTGGTCATATTTCTGGCAATGGGAAATGATAAAAATCTTTCGTCCGCATTTAATGTTGAATATCTCTTTTGATAATAGTCTGATTTCAACAATCTATAAGATTTCGGCAGATAATTTAAATTTAAACAATTTCGGCAGATAATTTAAAAAAACTTCAAAAACGCCATTTTTACACATTCAAACATTTATATCTTGGAAACTAAACATCAGAATCAAAAACAAATTAATAGCGTTCTTACTGTTTGATAGTTCTTTCATTTAAAATTGGTTTGGATAAGATCGGTTCAGCCATTGCCGGGCCTCGGAAAAAATCTTGAAAGTTTGAGCGAATTCTATACATTTCTTTTATAAGAAATGTAAAACGTTCTCGAATGCAGGGATAAATTATTATTTATTCAACTAATCGTTAAGGTAAGAGAAATACTCATATTCAAATGGAATTTTTTGAGTTTTGGGAGTTTAGATGATCTTTTGGTCTCCAATAGTGAATGCAGGACCTCTTAAATGAAAAAAAACGGTTTTGAGGAAAAATCCATAACTCCGCCAATTATCAATTTATTTATTTATGCTTGTTTATTTTACTGAAAAATGTACTACCAAAATATTATAAGTTTGATGTAATGAAATCATTGCTTTATTCTTTTACGTATATTCAAAATTTCTTGGCATTTTTATTACTAAAAGGTATGTAACACCATAATAAAGAATCCCATTGAAAAGAGTTTATGTCGTTAAGCAAATATTACATTATTACTTTATTATTTTCTTGTTTAATGCTAAGGAAGAATCAGAGAAAGAAATAACCACCACAACATTATGTATTGAATTTTACATAATTATTTATTTATTTTTATATATTACATTTGTCTTAAAACTGTCTTCATGCATGCTATTTTGTGATATTTCTATACAAGGAAAATATTTTTGGTTCATCTTCTGAATTAGAATACCTTTTCGTCTCTACTTTTCCCCCAGGAATAGACACAAAAATGTGGACTTCCAGATATTGTTTTGGCGTTATTAAACAACTTTTAGAGTTCTTCAGACATTTTGTTGTACTGTTCAGTGAATATGTAGCAGAAAATTAATTTTGTTATATTTTTATCAGTTTGTTTAACTGTCCAGTTATACAACTCTCGGGGACTTGTTATGGTATTTCCATAGTCGCGAGCCAGACTGGCTCTTTTTCCCATTCGCTTGAGAGCACCACCAATAGCATCACAGGGTCCTTTTCCATGGGATGCTGCAACAAAATGCCATTCTGCGCTTAACTCATACTTTGACTAGAATCTACACAAGCTTGCAAAGTTTTTCTTATTTTTGTATTGTGCTGCTGCTCCATCAGACATAAAATAAATTTTTGAAAAGTTTGTCAATTGTTTCATAAAATTTATCAGTTTTGAGAGGAACAAATGAACTGCAGTCTTCAAGTCTTCCAGTCTTCCAGTCTTTTAGTCTTTCAATCTTCCAGTCTTCCGATCTTCCAATCTTCTAGTCTTCCAGTCTTCGTTCAAGTTTGTTATGAATATATACCAAATTCGTAACTGGCACTTTTTGCATGTATCAGGCAACTATCAGCTGGGAAAATGGATTCTGAGATGATTATGACTTTCATTGGTTTAGTTTTCGATAAAAATACACTGAAAAAAAAATTAAGTTTGGACAAGGAAAAGTTTTTTTCAAATAACTTTTTTTCCTTAAAAGTGCCCAACTTGAATTTTTGACGGTAGATAGGGAACATAATCTATCTTGCAACAAAATTTCATCCAAATCAAAAATGGTTTTTTTTTGTAAATCGACTTTAAATTTTTAAAATCGATTTTTTTTCAGTGTAGGAGTCAATGAAGAATTTTTTCAATATTTTTATACAAAAATTTGACTAATTTTGTGAAAATCACTCCTACAACATTTTTTTGTAGGATTTGTTATTTTTAGACCATAGCCAGTTGAAAAAAAATGGTAAAACAAGTTTGGCCCTTTGCAAAAGACAGTCTAGATCATTTTTGAAAAAACAAAGTATGCAAAGTGGCTTTTTGTGACAAACTTCTCAAGTACAGAAAGTTTCGTTAAAATCTGAGAGGGTGCTGCCAACATTTATTCTTGTAGTCTTGTGGCTATGGGAAATGATAAAAATCATTCGTCTATATTTAATGATAAATATCTCTTTTGGTAATAGTTCGATTTCAATAATCTATAGCTCGTTCGATAGGTATTCGTATAGGCTGTCCAAAGATATATAAAGTGTTTATGTATGTCCTCAATTTCAGCAGATAATTTAAAAAAAAACTGCAAAAAACACCATTTTACACATTCAAACATTTATATCTTGGAAACTAAACATCAGAATCAAAATTAAATTAATAGCATTCTGTCTGGCAGATAGGCCTTTCATTTAAAATTGGTTTGGAAAAGATCAGTTCAGCCATTACTGAGAAACACGAAAGAAAGTTTGTCCGTTACATACACACAGACACACACAGACATTGTCCCAAATCGTCAAGCTGAGTCGATTGGTATATAAGACTCGGCCCTCCGGGCCTCGGAAAAAATCTTGAAAGTTCGAGCGAATTCTATACATTTCTTGTATAAGAAATGTGAAAACATTGTTTGGTATACAAAAGGAGGAATAAGTTTTTATGAGAAATTTCACAACTATCTTAAAACTAGGGATAGAATTCTAATTACAAGATAGAGGACAATAGTTTTAATGAAGAATAGAAATTACAGCTATCTTAAAACTAGGAATACAGAACACAAATTTGATTTTTTTAATGGAGACTTATGCATGGTTAAGATATTCAGAGAGTGGCTTATTTCCAATTTCGGTAGGGCGACAGTTGAATCAAGGACAGGGGAGATAAGGCGTAACTTGTAACTTTCGGGCCAACGGGAGATCAGCGGCACAGTGCCTCGTCAGTTGGTCGTCGAGTACCGGTTTGGCGGATGGTATTATTCAGCCCCGCGTGGAGGTTATCAGACCATCGGGTCGCTCTCGCTTCAGTTTCCTTCTAAGCAGGGCGAAGGCGGTCGTCTAGTGGCACTCTGGCACTGGTCGGGCCTACAAGGTAGGACAGGGAGCTTCTGGCAACGAGAAATAAGAGAGAGGGGCTAAATTGGGATGTTTATCGTTTTTATAAAGATGTAAATAAGGGACATATAGGGAAGATCACGACTTGCCTGAATATCCCGAACTGGAATATCGGGCAGTCTACCTCGGACCCAGAGGGAATCGTTTAACTATGATCTGGCGCCACAATACCCGGCGCACACCCAAAACAACGTAATCGATGTCGTGATAACCTTCATTACAAGCGCACCAACTACTCTCTGTGAGCTTAATACGTCTATCGAGGGCAATAATGACAAATACTAAAAAAATCCTTGAAGCAAATTGAACTTTCGTAGATGTCACCTTCTAATGCGCTCAACTTTGCTAAACAATCGACTTTTTCATTACTCGGGATAGAGCAATAAGGGGGCACCCAAACAAAGGTAATCTGGTAAGGTTTTTCAGATAACTTGCGCATATGGGAGTCTTATCTTCCCCAGAAAATACAGGAATTGCTTTTTTAGGCCTCACCGCACGAAGAGCCTTGATAGAGCTGAGGCTATCCGAAATGATAAAGTAGAGATCTGTGGGCAAACTGTCGATGATCCCAAGGGCACACTGAATACCGGCTGAATCGGCAACGTAAACTGAAGCAGGATCATTGAGCTTGAATGAAGCGGTGACATTATCATTGAAGATACCGAAGCTAGTGGACCCATCGGGAATTGATCCGTCGGTGTAGAACATTTTGTCGCAGTCGAGTGCTCGGAATTTATTATAAAATATATTAGGGATCGCTTGTGGGCGTATATGATCCGCAATTCCATGGGTCTCTTCCTTCATGGATGTGTCGAAGAATACAGTTGAATCAGAAGTATCAAACAAAGGGACACGATCGGGTTTTATGAAGAAGGATTGATGCTCTGTGCTATGTAGACGAAGTACAAAGACATAAAACGGGTTTGAGTATTTAGCTCAATGAGTCTATTGCAGTTTTCAATCACCAGAGGGTTCAAGATGTTGCATCGGATGAGCAATCGATATAAGATCGATAATCGATTTTTCAGCGGTAGAACGCCCGTCAGCACTTCCAGGCTCATCGTATGGGTCGAGTGGATGCAACCTAAGGAATTCGCCAGCAACGATACTGGATTCTCCAGTATATGTTATGTTTATGTTCGCAGCGGAGTGGAAACAGAAACACCCGTACTCCATCACCGTCAATATTGTTTTTTGGTATAACCTGATCAGGTCTCCTTAATAGGTACCCCACCATGTTCCAGTTATTGTCCGGGGAAAATTGACCCTTTGTTGATTTCTGTTTCAGATGCCTAAGGTGACATCCCCAGGTACCTTAAGAGTCGAACCAGATTCCGATATATTAAAGACCTGATCGATCGTTACACCCATAAATAGAAGCTGTAGTTGCGCCAGCTCATGCTTCCTAAAAAAGACAACCAACTCAGTTTTCTCCGTGGAGAACTCGATACCCAGCTGGAGAGCCCAAGCAGACAAATTGTCCAAAGTATCTTGTAATGGTCCTTGCAAATCGGCAGGTTTGGACCCTGTAACAGAGACCACCCCGTCGTCTACAAGTTGCCTTAGCGTGCATGAATTGACAAGCCAATCGTAAATGTTATTCACATAAAAATTGTAGAGTAGAAGACTTAGACATGAGCCCTGGGGAAGACCCATGTAGCTAAATCACGATACTATTAAATCGTCATGCGAAAAGTGCATGTGCCTTTCAGACAACAGGTTTAGCAAAAAGTTGTTTAAAATCGGTAAAAGACCATGCTCGTGCAATTTCTCTAACGTACGTTTATAGAAACTGAGTCAAAAGTCCCCTTAATTTCCAAGAAAACTGATGCCATCTGCTCTTCGTTAGTATAGGCCATTTGGATCTCTGTAGAAGCAACGCAAGGCAATCGTTCGGCGTTGCGGAAGCCAAATTGTTTATCTGCCAATAAGCCATATGCTTCGACCAAGTTGTCGAGGCGAAATACGATCATTTTCTCGAACAACTTCTGAACATAGGACAGCATTGCAATCGGTCGATACGAGTTGTGGTCGAAGGCTGGTTTTCTTGGCTTTTGGATCGCGACGACCTTCACTTGCCTCCAGTCATGAGGGACAATGTTACCCTCAAGAAACTAGTTACATAAGTTAAGTAAGTTAAGCAACGTTCTAAAGCTGATGAATGAGGAGCATAACCATACACTTCAAGAACTGAAGAAAACAATGGACCAACATACAACTAAAATCGATGCAATTCTACAGCGATCTCGCTCTTCGGAGACAACGCCACTGCGTTCCTTTCTTCTGTATGACACTAGTGGATTGCGAAAAAAACGAAGACTCGAAATGGATGAAAATGTTTTTGCCATCCCGTGTGGGTCAGTTGGCACCAAAAAATTCGAGCCAACCGTTAATATCCCTCTCGTCACCAAGAAAAATGGAGCAGAAATGATTTGGCTTTATCTTTCCGGGTTCTCTCCAGAAGCTACGGATATCCAAATTGCTGAGTTAGTGAAGCAGAATCTGAACTCCGATGAGACTGTCGATGTGACGAGGTTAGATCCAAAAGGTAAAAAGCTTGAACAATTGACTTTCATATCATTCAAAGTCGGAAGCGGACCGCACCCTGAAAGATGCTGCCCTCTCAGTGTCAACATGGCAAAGAGGAATTACTTTCTGGCAGTTTGATTTTCGTCCCTCAAACCACCATACTCCTTTCGTATCCAACCAAAAATCGGCCAATAATAGTCAAATTACTCCTGACCATCTCTCTCATTCTGCCCGCATTCTGCCTCCGGATCTATGCGATCGTAACCCTCGTACCAGCACAAACCAGCGCGGCGGCGGTGTTATCAATATCAAATTCCTGCCTGAAAACATTCCAATAGAAAATTCCAGAGTTCTGTAATCAATCATAATCCTCAGATTTCTTTTCAAATTGAGCTCGCTTTTGTAGAGATGTACTGTAATAAGGGTATTTATTTAATAGAAAGCGAAGTTAAAATTGATTTAATGTCGATGAAACATAGAACTGCTCACCAAAAAATGCATAACTTTCAACATTTGCTAAAAATGTTTTTGCCTTTCTCATTCACTCTAAAATTCGTCAATCTAATTCCGACCGGGAGGGCCGAGTGTCATATGCCAATCGACTTCGTCGAGATCGGAAAATGTCTGTGTGTGTATGTGGAAAAAAAGTGACATCTGTTAATCAGATATGGCTTGATCGATTTGCACAAAGTTAGTCTCAAATGAAAGGTACAACCTTCCCATCGGCTGCAATTGAATTTTTTATTGATTGGACTTCCGGTTCCGGAGTTACGAGTTGACGAGTGCAATCACACAGCAAATTCCCATATAAACTGAAATTAAAAATTTTCAAAATCAAATTTGTATTTTTTTATGCCAAATGACTTTATAATGCATGAAACATTGAGATTAAACTAACTAACTAACGAGTAAACTCGAAAAAAATAATGCTAGACAATTTTTTTTTTGGATTTTGGTACATTTTTGCCTTTCTCATATAGAAAGGTTATGCAATCCAAGGGGTTTCCAACAAGCCAACATAGTGAGACTTAATCAAAGATTACTTTGATTTTTCTAAATAATTCGGTAATCCATTGATACATTGGTAATCAATAATAATCAGGGTAATTGTCTTTATTCCTAAAATAATTCACGTAATCCACCATAGGTACAATGTAATCAATTAATCATAAAGTAACCGTAAAATAATTCGAAACTGCAAGACCAATTTTATTTCGATTTTCACCTATTAGCTCTCATTTTGGTTTAATAACACTCTCATATACTTATTTTTCAGTCAAAACCTGTATTTCAGAATATATCAAAATGATTGGGCCACAAACTCGAGTAATAACTAACGAGGTATAACGATCTTCATTGCCGGCTACAAGGTACTCTTGCGTTCTGTATAGTCATATAATAATGTGAATAAGAAACAGGATTTGCCTACTTTAAAAAAAAGATTTTGTATTAAATGTTACTGGATCAGTCTGACATGCATTCCCCGTTGTGTTTTTCGATTTAGAATCTTTTTAGATTTTGGCATTTGTCACACAATCGTCATCCCAAAAATGGTTTAGGTTTTACCCTCTATTAGATATATTTTCACTCCTGGTAAGCACGTTACGAAATAATATCTTTGATATTTTTTATTCAGTTTAAATTCGTTAAGTTCAGTTTAGCTAACTTCCCCTCCACAAACTGTTACATGCATTTGACCATTTATTCTCATTTTTACAGACGACTTTTCGGCCTTTTTTATCTATTGACCTATTCCACTTAAATTTTAGGAAGAAAATAATCCGTGAATTTCGATTCTTACTAGACTTATTCCAATCTAGGAGGAAAACGTTTGCATGCCTGATGCTGCTTTTAATAACTCGTCGTCGAAGAAATCCGCAAAAATTCCGTGGTGTTTTGAAACCACAAAATACAGAAGTCTAAATGTCGCGTTAGGGGACGACATTGCAAAATATTGAATCTTCTAGATACTCTTGCATTCATCATGAATCCTGCTTTATTTCAAAATGCAGTATATTACATCGTTGCAGATATGTATGAGATTAGATTTTCAAGGTATCATATATTTTTTCAAGATTAGTACAACTCTTGACAATGATTTGGGAACAAGGCAACAACGAACACAAACGGCAGCACATTAACTGTTGCCTTCTGAAGGAACGGAAGTATTTATTTGGGTTCTTTCGTAGTGATTCATTTTTATATTTAGATTGTTTATTTTAACTGACACGTCTATGTTAGCTTGACGGTGCCAACATTTTATTGTTTTACAATTTAATGTTTTTAAATCTAAGGTACTACAGCTTCAATTTTTTTTAAAACCTGATATTATTTTTTATATTAATTCAATGGCCATTCCAAAACTAGGAATATTGATAATATACAAAAGTTTTTAATTGAATTTCCTTAGGCCTAAGATATTGACTGAGCTTCATTTACAATAAGGGAGGCAATTCGGAACATTTTTGAAGACTTTGAAAACATTTTATATTCTTTTGAAATACATTGAGAACGGAGTCATTCACAAGAGCGACATGCACAAAGGGAGTGGTAGAGTTCATATTAGAGACAGAGAAGAGATAGCGGACATCGATGGCAGGGAGAGGATGAACGCAAACTCACACCATTATTAGCATTTGCTTTTCGATAGTGCAACATTAGCTTTTCTAAGAAACTCGTAGTAGAGATCAAACAATGTTAGAAAAAAAAGTATTACTAAATTTTGGATATTTATCTCCAGCATACCCAGTACCCAAAAGAAATCGACCAGACAACACATTCAATGTCGTGATAGCCCGTCGTGACAAGCTCCAAACCCCGTTTTAATGCGCTCTCTCTAGCTAAGATGAAGCTAGAGTTTGCGCCTTCTCAGCCTGGAATGGAGTAGTCGGAAGGGACCCAAACTAAGGTAATCTGGAATGGTTTTTCAGATAAAACACTCTGGAGATTCTGTGTTTTCCCCAGAAAATACGAGGAGTGCTATCGACTCTTCATCGAACAGAGATAATTAAACTATCTGTAACGATGAACTAAAAGTCTATGAGCAGAGTGTCAACGATCCCAAGGATATATAGGATATACAAGATATAAACGGTATAGCAGTAAAATTTTGAATGAATATGCCGTCGAGCTTGGACACATTAGAGCAACTTACCATATTCTTGTTAATGTACGAAAAAATGGATCCGTGCAGAAAATTACAAAACATTTATCGTCATCATTTACAAACAAATTGTACAAAAGGGCTGTGATATGAATCCTGAAGAAGACCCACTTGCCAAATTGTGATGTTTGTGAATCGTCGTGCGAAAGATAGCAAGTTGTTTAATATCGGTGCTGACAGAGCCGTAGCGTGGTTATCTTGCGCCCTTGGCAGAGTCTCAGTTTTGCGCCCCTTTCAGTTCGACTTTCGAGTAATAATTTAGTGTGCACTTGGAAATTGCACACATATCCGGACTTATTTAGTGACTTATCTACACTTAGTCAATGAAGCAAATAAAATTTTCAGTGCTCTCCCAAGACTAGCGTCCTTGGTGGGAAATTGTTCAACGTTGTGGCAATTTAACCGAGTAGACATCAATATAGAGCACCAAGAGAACTTTGCAGGTTTTATTTGCAATATCATTCGTAGTCAAGTGCTATGCGATTGACGAGGCGTTTTTTAGGAGACTTCGTGAAATCAGTTATCGTTAGATGTTTAAAGGCAACGGACGAATTTTTTCGGGAGACTATACGTGCGGAACGGTCAACTGAGCAAGCGATTTAGGAATACAACCCGCCTCTATCATACAACAATCCGAAAAATTTATTTGAATATTTGTTCCTTCACCAACCGTTTCATTTATTTCCAATGTCTGGAAACCTCTAACAACGCCGAAAAACTCGATATCTAAAAGATTCGATCGCAAATCGTTCGTGTTTGACTATCGTTCATTTTATGTAAATTATCGCACAAATCTTGAACTTTTCATGTGTGGAATCAGTTGACGGTGGGTGTTTGATGGCAACGGGCGGGGCATTTATTCAGGAGACTGTATATCAAGACCAGTATACTGAGAAGACAATTTTTAGGAGCTGTGAACTGGTTTGTCAATTGATGAGTACGGTGCACATCATTAGATTGGAATTAAAACGAATTAGCATCCAGCCATACATCGAGAAACGATAGGCGATCACACTTTTGCTTTATTATCCCCTGACTCGTTTTTAAATTTCTAGTATCTCCCGTAATTTCTGTCCCACCGTTCCTATTCTTCAAGTTTTCACTTTTCGCTGGGTTCTAGGCCCGCGTATAAATGAATTCTCCTGAAAATGACAGTGGAATAAATGGATGTCGAACAAGATTCATCATCGAAGAGAGTCCGATTCTCGTTTAAAAAATCATACGTATTAAACTAGGTCGTGTTATGTCTGATCTTCTTTCGGATCAAAAATAAGTACTCTAAAGCTTTCGAAAAAAAATCAGCCGCTGCAGAATGTTTTACCACATAAACTCAGAATAGTTATCTCCTATCTAAAGCAAGCAACTGACTTTACAAACGACAAGTTTTATCTGACGGACTACCGTGTCCACATGTCTGTTCATATAGTTGAGATCGACGGTGGGGTTACTGAATCGATCTGATCTTGCATGGGGTGAATAGGGTTGGCTTTTTCAAGGACCCCTTTCTCCAGTGAGTGAGATTTTGAATCACAGGATGGGATGAAATTGTATGCCCCTCCAAACTCGTATCGCGTCTGCGATTGTGTTGTCTAAGCAAATGCTCTTCGACAAGGTTCGTCTGCGTGTTCATACCGCGCGTCATGTTTTGCATTAAATGCAAGAAAACGATCCCCTTGTGGGGACATCTGTGACTGTTTCTGCTGTTCTGTACATCAGGAACAACAAAAATCCCAAACATTTCAATCAGAGTTGCATTTTAGTGCAGGATTGGTTGGGTCTAGGATAGTTGCCGAGAACGTTATGATTTTGGGTAACTTCTAGCGGCACTGAGGAGACTTCAATTTTCACGGTACGGGATGGAGTCAAATCTTCACGATGATAAGAGATCTAACTTTCTTCACGATCTTTTCTACAGCATTAAGGAGATAAATCATAAATTATTCCTCGGTCTTTTCATTTCGAGCAATAATTTATGATTTACCTTCACTTATTTTATAACACAGATCAAGATTTCAGTGCCCCTCTAAGGTTAGCGCCCTTGACGCGGGCCAACCGCATGCTACGGGCCTGCATGCTGATGCAGCCCCTCGATATCCAAAAAGACTGATGTGTTTTTCTCTTTGTGAGCATAGGTCATTTGAATTTCCCTTGCAATCAACACAAGAAAATCGTTTAATTATTAGTTGTTGAAGATTGTGAATAAGAAATGATAAATAAACAAGCAAACAGCAGTTTCTTATTTATCCGAATTGTCGTTTTGATTTTTTGTCAGTACACATACATTGTGGCTTTTAAAGTAAAAATGATCCAGCAGAACTAGAATGGTTAAATGAATTATCTAATAAAATAGCGATGAGCAGATTCCACTTAAAATAATCGAATAATCTGAAGTAATTCCAACAGGAATTCACTTTGATTCCAAGTAATCTAGAGAAATTGAGGAATTTTACAGTAATCGTGTAATCAATTATCAATCGGACTTTCGAAAGAATAATCTTTAAAACCATGAAACAATCTAGGTAATTTTTTTCGTGAGTGACATGTAATCAACGCTGTTGGAAACCCCTTGATGCAATCACTCTAAAAATCGTCAATCATACCGGCCCGGAGGGAGTATGCAGTGAGGGGTTGCTACTTTAAAATTAAAACTAGTTTAAAATTTCTTAACAAGTTGAAAATTTTCGGCAGGACCCGAACCTCCCGGATCTTTCTCAATAATCCGCCGCTGTAATATTCATTTCCACCATTGTATTGAACATAACCAGCCATGGAATCGTAGTCTGGACAAATGAGAAAAGCACAATTGCACCACTAGGTGGATTAAAACAGGTTTTTATTTTGGGAATGCGTCGAGTTGAGACGAAAACGTAATATGATTAATAACGAGGATAACACTTTCCGAATGTAGAGAGAAATTTATGAAAAATGACGATTTCCATTCGACTCTAGCAGGTCCTGATCGATGTTGATGAGAATTTGATTTTTGTTGTATGACCAATTATATGTATAGGTCAAATGTTCAAAAACAGTAATTTAAGGTCAAGATAGCATCATTTTGAAACCGTCAATTTCGGAGGTTTAGTATCTTCGATGAGTATTACAAACGTTAAACAGCGCATCATTTGATAAAATAATTTTGACGGTATATCGTCCAAGAAGTATTTATGGTGATTTTTTTCAGGTTAACATTCATGACTACAATAAAGTCTCAACAAATTCGCTAAAGACACGAAATCTGTTACAATTTTCTGAAAAATCAATTCTGCATAATTTTAAAACTTCTAAAATTACGGTTTCGGAATTATGCCGTTTGGACAGTAAGATCGATTTTCACCAAACTCCCACCAATTGTAAAATTGGTATTGTAAAAAACGCAAGGGCGATACTTCAATGCTGATAGGCGGGACCGAAAAAGTAAACAATCGCCAAAGGGGCGATATTATCATTTTGTTAATTTCAATAGCAGTTTTCATTCGTGTTAAGAGTTTCATTTTCGTTGATGGAGGGTTCTATAGGCAGGGGAGCCAACAGCCTTACATTTCTTTTGTAGAGATTGGTTCCTACGCGAACTGTACCCACTCGTACAATTCCGTCTTCACCAGCGTGCGTTTTGATGACAATTCCCATGGGCCACTTTGCCACAGGGGTGATGTCATCAGCAATTAAGACGATCTGACCAACTTGCAAATTCGGATGCTGTTTGGTAAGTGGAGCTGCACTTCTTAAGTGCTGTAGATATTCATTTTTCCATTTCTGCCAGAATTGCAGTGTCTGTGATTGAATGCGTTTCCATCGAATTGATAAGTTTCTTTCATCTGTGGCCTTGTATGGGATTGGAAGCGCTGTCATGGGCCTTCCTATGAGGAAGTGACCTGGGGTTAGTGATTCTGGTGCGTCAGGATCCGATAGGATCGAGTATAGAGGTCGGGAGTTCATTATCGCCGTCACTTGGTAAAATACTGTTTGAAGTTCTAAAATGTTAAAACTTGCTCCTCGTGCTGCTGCCGTGAATAATCGCTTGGCGACCTTTATGTTAGCTTCCCAGAGCCCTCCAAAGTTGGGGCTCCTGGGAGGGATGAATGAGAATCGTATGCCTTGCTCTGCGGCTACTCCTATTAGTTCATTTTGAAATAGTTCATCGTTATAAAGCATACGAAAATGCATGCGTATGCTATTATTCTTGATTTGGCTCGCTTACTTGGTAGTACTACACACAGATCGACGCCTGTATGGGTGAAAGCGGGTGATGGGTTCACCCTAGGTCTGGGCAATTGGCCTATCCTTTGTTGTAGTTGGCGCGGTCTTGCCCGCGCGCATAAGATGCATTTGTGTACGACTGCTCTGGCCGTCTTTCGTAGATTGCGCATCCAATAGTTGCGCTGGAATTCTGCTATTAAGGTTTCAAACCCAGCGTGCAGGGTTTGTCGATGAATGTGTTCTAGGATTATTTTCGTGAAGAAGTGCTCCCGTGGGATCCACGTGGGGCATCGTTGAGATTGTGGCAAATCAGCTAAACTGATCCTGCCCATAATTTTGATTAGCCCATCCTCTATGACAGGACTTAGACTTTGGAGAGGGCCTTGCTTGGTAGGCGCTCCATTTTCTTGCATGTTACATAATTCGTTTGGATGGCAGGTGAACTGCATATGCTTGATTAGTAGCTTCGTTCCGGCTTCTAATTCGTTGAGTGTGATTGGTCCTGAGACTAATTCTTTATTGATTCCTCGGCGCTTAGCTGCCGTCGATTTAGATAGAAAATTGTTCATTGCTCGGTTAAGCAGGGCGAAATGCCGTCGTGTTTTCTTGAAGGAGTTATGGTGTGGGTAACTTTGGATCAAATCCTCGGTTTCGATTTTCTTAGTTTCTTCATGTTGTGTTTCTGCACTCGTCTGTTCTAGTTCGATTACGTGCAATTGCGAAATGTGTTCAGGTTGGAGTGCATATTCCGTGGCGTGGAGCCACATTTCCGTTTTGGTGGTGAGTGGTGGTGGTGGTGGTCTACAGACACCCCTCGAGAGACAATATCTGCCGGATTTTTGTCGGTTGGCACGTATTGCCAGTCTTCTTTTTTCGTTAGTGTTTGGATAGCATTGATTCGATTGCGTACATAGATTTCCTTATGTGGCTTGTTGGATTTAATCCAAGCCAAGACCACCTTTGAGTCACACCAATAGCGAATATTTTGCACTTGGTGCGGAACGTTGCTAACGATCCTTGTCATTAGTTCAGCCAGTAACTTTGCTCCTAAGCATTCTTTCCCTGGGAGAGTAATTTCTTTCAAAGGCGTAACTCTTGATTTTGCGCATAGCAAATTCATAGACTTGTGTCCATTGAGATCTATGGTGTAAGCATATATCGCGCAGCCATAGGCGACGTTGGATGCATCGAAAAAACCGTGCAATTCTAAATATTGATGGTTACTTGGAACCGCCTGTCGCGGAATGGCCAAGTTCGCTAGTTTCGGCAGTGTTCGCTTGAGGTTCTGCCATTCATGTAAGGTTTCGATTGGGAATTCGTCATCCCATTTCAGTTTAGTTTTCCAAAGGCCTTGAAGAAGGATTTTGGCCGTTATGATAATGGGCTGCATGATGCCCAAGGGATCGTACAATCGTAGTACTTCCGAAGCGAGTTGGCGCTTCGTCATTTTCGAGTTGTTAGATGGCACATCTTCTACTGGGAATCTAAATGTGTCCTCGCGTGGTGACCATGCTACGCCTAATGTTTTTATTACGTCTTGATCACCAATCGTGATTACCTGTTCTAAGTTTTCGTTTGGAACGTATGATAGTAATTAAGCATCATTAGACGCCCATTTCCTCTAGGGAAATCCGTATGTGTCGAGCGCTGCCTCTATTGATTTGCATTGCTTTGTGAGTTCTGGTATCGAATCTCCCCCCATCATGAGGTTGTCTACGTAGAAACATCGTTGAATTAATTCTGCGGTTTGGGGGTTCGTTGATTTGATCTCTTCTCCTACTTGGTAAAGAGCCCGGCAGGCGAGGAAGGAAGAAGCGGCTTCTCCGTACGTGACAGTTGTCAAGCGGTATGCTTGAATTTCTTCATTGGATTGTGCTCTCCACAGGATGCATTGCATCCACGTGTCATCGTCATGGACGTTGATTTGCCTGTACATTTTGGCAATGTCGGCTGTTACCACCTTGTCGTGGCATCTGAAATCCAGCAGCAGATCAAATAAATCTCGCTGAATCACTGGCCCGCATGTCTTAGCGCTAGCATCAAACACCACTCTTAATTTCGTGGAGGTGGACTCTGCTTTTATTACGCAGGAGTGCGGTATGAAGTACTGGACTTTGGTCAGGTCGTTTGGTGATATGAGCTTCATGTGGCCCAGCTCTAGGTATTCTCTAAGGAATTCTCGATATTCTTCATATAGATCAGGGTTCATAATGAGTCGTCGTTCTAGTGATAGAAGGCGTCTTCTAGCTTGTTGATAAGAAAGCCCTAGCAGTTCGGGCTCTCCGTTCATAGGAATTCGGACGATGAATTTTCCATTTGAGCCTACCGTAGTGTTTTTGCGAAAATGATCTTCGCATTCATTTGAGCTTGAGTTAGCTGCACCAACTGCATCGTGGTTACAAATTTGCTTGAATAGGTAATCTAGTTCATCGTGATGCTCGTCATCACGTTCGTCATGGTTTTCCACTTTCACAGATACTACCGCTAGAGCGGCCTTTGGTTTAATGTGCGTAGAGACTAGTCCTCCGACTAGCCATCCGAGTGCTGATTCTTGAAAGGTTGGGCCGGTTGCCAGTTTAGTACACCTGGGGCCCAAAATTTGGAAGAATATTCTCACTCCGAGTAATATTTCCACTCCTCTTTTCTTGTAAAACGTTGGATCTGCCATCGTAAGTCCGGTTGGCACCTCTATGGATTCGGGTTTCATCTGCACGTTTGGTTGGTCTTCTAGTACTTTGGGCACCACCATCATTTCAATAATAGTTTGGAATTTTCCGCATCTAGATGCCATCTTTGTTATTATTTTCTTACTCGTGTTGATACATCCACCCACCCCCTTTATTGTGAGATGAGCGTCATGCTGGGGCAACCCAAGTGCTTGGGCTGCTTCTTCAGTTATAGTTTCGATTTGGCTGCCGGAATCCAGCAGACATCTAAGTTGGTACCATGCCGAGGCACCTTTTACGTTGATTTCAGCTGTGGCCAGAAATACATATTCCTGGCTTAGTTACTTCGAAGGGCCCGCGGCCATCTCGAGCGCTACCTTGTTAGGTTCCCTTTTGTCATTAGATCCAGTGGGCTTAGGTTCTCGCTGCTCGTGTAGCAATGAGTGATGAGTGCCGTTACATTCACGGCATCGATGTGGTGATTTACACCCTTTTGTGATATGTCCCCTTCCGAGGCAATTGAAGCATCGTCCTTCTTTCGATACTAATTGTTTCCTCTGGGGGACGCTGAGATTGGCGTGGCTTGGACACGAATAGATAGTATGTCCGCTTTCACTACATCCGAAACATGAGCGTGAATCCACCACCTTGGTGCTAGCCAAAGCTGCAGTCTTCATTGGTTGTCGGGGCTTGTTTTGCCCTTCGTCGTGCGGGTGACATGCCAGCTGGTTGGCACGTCTTTCGAGTTCAGTTTTAAACTCGACCAATGGATAGACCTTGTGAATATCCAATCGTTCTTCCAATTTTGAGACGGTCTAACTTGCTTTTGACGACACTGACGATTAACCCGTTTGCGACGCAATCGAGCCCGCTGCCTTCGTTCGTTATTTGCTTTGCGGCATGGACCGTCGTATCCACCGCATCGATAAGTGCCATTATTGCCTTGGCACTGGGGTTGTTCGCTTTCTTCATGCGAATCAGTTTAGAAAAATAGCCCTCAAAGGCTACCCGTTTCTTGTAGAAGCGTTCTTCGAGCTTTGCCCAGGTTTCGGCAAAGCTAACACCCGAATTTTCGAGTGCCTCCATGGTATTTAGAGCGGGCTCATACCACTCTAAGCATTTGTTCAGAAATGCGAATTTATCCGCATCTTCGTGTAGTGTAAGTATGCGCTTTTCAAAGCGGCTTTTGAAGGCCAGCCACTCAGTGGGCGAGCCGGTAAATCGCGGCAGCTCGATTCTTGGTAAATGATCTGCACGCGCCGTAGAGTTCATCGTCTGGTCGAGTGGGACTTGCATCATTTGTCCCGACTCGTTCGTGTTTAAAAGGTTTTCGAAACTTACCTTGACTCGCAGGTAGGAGGCCATTAGGGGCGCCCTCCTTTTTGAGGGCCCACCAATGCCTTCGAGTTTGAGAAGTACGCTGGACGCCTGTGCATACAGGCCGTCTAGCATTGCAATGCGCGTTTTCACTTCAATTTGCGGTGGCTGGTCTTCGCCGAGCCGAACCGCATCGTCATAAATGTTCTTCAGACCGCCCTCAAGAGCGGTCAATTGATTTTTTAAAACGTCCGCCGTTGCGGCACGTTCCTGTTCAATTTCACTCATCGTTATTGTTCTTCGCACTGTGTTATTTAACCTCTGCTTAGGAGGACTTTTCGTCACTTTATTCACTTGCCGACGTGTTCTTTGTTCGTTGCACGGCCCACACCCGGCCGGCAATTCAATGCGATTTGTTGTTAAATTAATTCACTTCGATGGGGTGGTCTGATGCCACCTCGCACTATGTATCGTATTTAGCCTCCTAAGGCTCACTTTCATTAGTAGCTGGCAGCGGCTGAGTGGGAACATCCCGCACTATGTTCCACTCAAGTTGGTCGATGATACAGTTTCTTAGGTTTAGCAGCGAGCTTTTGTATACAAATCCCATTTTTCCGCGGATGGCCGCGCCGGATGCCATCTCGAAATGGGTTTCAGTTAACTTAATTAATGCCCACGCTTCCGTAGTGGACACGGGAGATGCTTTCACTCTGTCGAGAGTGTCATGCATTAACAGCATGCACTTCGTAAATAACATATTTTGATTGCCCTGCTCGCTCATTGTCACAAGTTTTCCGCTGTAAGCGGCCTTTTTTCACACTGATTTGTCACTCGGATCACTTTTCTTCGCGCGCGAAGGGACCCGATCACGTCGGAGTCACCAAAATGTTTATTGCTAATTATGATTGATTGCTCACCGGCGCGAACCCGGTCTCGAGGAATCTATCACCTTATGAACTACGGCATTGGCCCGAACCCAATGCCGTTCTTAGGTATGTGATATATGTTTGCTAAAAGAAACACATTCTTTTCGAGTGTCCAGAAGGGAATTGATTTGATTTTATTTACAGAGTTGTTTAAACCTCGAGCTGGTTTCGTCGATTTGCTGATTCAAGCGCTTTTAGCCGCTTGCCGTTTCGTCGCCATCTCCATATGATGATGACGACGATGATGACTATGAAGAATGCACCGTCCAGAGAATACAATGCGATGTCGTGTGCGCTGATTGTGTTTTGTATGATCGCGTCGTCTCCGAACGGCCACACCGAGTTGAGTTGCGTACTTCGTTGAAATTGGAGAACTGTTGCAGAGCGATGGCGGCGCGCATACTTTTTATGGCCCTCCAATGCGGATGTTTGTGGTACCCGTTTATGCTGAGACCAAGCATTTCGATTGTTTTGAAAACGCTGCGATTAAGCGCTTTTCGTTTGTTTGCTGCAACATTGTCGTGGGGTGGTGCTTTACTTTGTGTCACACCAGGGCCTTTTCGCTTTCCCATTGATTTGGTTTGAGATTTCTAGCACTGATGTTGTCCTATGCTGATTTGAGCGATGCTCTGAGTCCTGCCACTATCCCATGTAGTATGTGTTATCAAAAACATCGCGAAGCATCAAGTTCTAAATGTTCTCAAACGATATAATATCCGAAGAGAGTGATAGGAGTTAAAAGAAATGTCTCATCACACTGTTAGGTTTTAGTAAAAAATCGCTGTTTTAAGCTCTAAAAATTGTATTAAAATTTTTTATCAATTTATGAATAAAAAAAGAATCGTTAAAGTACGAGAAAAATTAATTACGATCAATTGAAAAAAAAATTAAGTAAATTGATTGAGTAGTTTTTCGGCAATCGTGATCACGGAAAAACCAAGCGGTGGCAGCTATTTTCGTCCGCATCCCTTATCACCCATTTTTAAAAAGTGATTCATCAGCAGTGCTATCTTTTGGTTATACAACTAAATTTTTCCGATCTTTTTTTAAATGCAAATAATTAAGCAATCTTCATTTCGTTATATTCTGAATGGCACATATTTTGCCGTATGTAATTTTAAATGTACTTTCATTTCATGGCATTGTAAGGGAACACGTATCCGCCGGTTGATGCCAATCGAGCTGACATTTCTTTAGACTGAGCAAACTAATTTATTTGTTTGTTTAGTGTTTATTTGAGCAACTAGGAAACGAATCCACTGGGTCTTTAATGCGTGTGGGAAAA
Organism: Topomyia yanbarensis; assembly: GCF_030247195.1. NCBI lineage: Eukaryota > Metazoa > Arthropoda > Insecta > Diptera > Culicidae > Topomyia > Topomyia yanbarensis. The sequence continues at coordinate 112,437,534 of NC_080670.1, forward strand.
ACGCATGGTCTTGTCTGAGTGAATGACTTTTGAATTATGTATGAGGGTAGAGAATTGACAATTCGCCAGATCAATTTAAATCCAATTACCAATTTGCGGCAATCATTTCAACACAAAATACAAATGTTTTATGGTCATATTTAATGGTTTACTTTTAGCCCATTAACTCATCAGTCAATTATACTGAGCTAATAATAAGTACGAACTATTGGGAAACGGGGGGTGTTTGATTCGTGCATAACGTTAATATCGTTTAGAAACGCAGCATTTATATTTTTTTTCTGTTTCGCGTCTTCATTGTAATATCGCAACGTTTACTCGAACGAGGTGGAAAATTTTAAGTTACGGGATCTCAATATGCTTGTGATTATACCAATAAGGACCATTTTTAAATTCTGCCACGCTATTAGGAGGAAGAGATATGACTAATTGTGACATAAATGGGAGAGGAGCACATCATGTGCTCTGACGCAATCGGCCGTTTTACGCAAGATTGCGCCATGTATATAGGAAATTCCATAGAACATGAACACTTTTGCGAGTAGCGGCATTAATGTGCTACTACAAAATGAAGGAAAAACTAAAATCATTTGATTCGTATTAGACCAAGGGGAAAAATAACGTGGTAATATGACAGTGGGTTAGTTAGCGTTGGGTAATCATTGCGTGACATAATTTATGAATGTTCCACAATACCACATTTAAACTCATTGTTTGCGGTCCATTTTACATTGTCGACAACATTCCCGACAGCCGGCTGTCCGGAGTTCAAGTTGTTTTCTATGAAACAATCTCGATAAACGATTACCCAGAATTTAAACGCCTAGAACATTTACGTATCCTACAGTCAATAAACTATTCAAACATCTTATGCACGAAAGTATATTCTCAGTCGCATCGCTTGCTTGAAGCGAATCCTGACTAACAACCCACCCACTACCCAATCCGTGGTACTTATGGGAGTGTCACTGAGTCGGGGCCTTCCGTTGAGTAAGTACGACATCAACACTTCCTTTCTCATCCCAAGTTACGGTAAAGATGGTCGTGGCCCGCAATGGTGGCTCTCAGGCTAAATTCTCGCTTGGACTGGATCAATTGTTATTCCCAAACAATGCTCCTCAAGTAGTCTGGCTGGAAATGAGAGTCATCAGTCTGTGATCTACGAAGTATACCGTGCTTGCGCAATGCAACGCAACGCAATCGTGATCACGGAAAAACCATTTTTAGTAAAACGACATTTCAAGATAATCGAGTTTAAAATTTCAAATTAGCACTGCCCTTGGTAGACAAAGCGCGCTTGGAAGCGCTGTAACTTTCGATCTATTTCTCGGATCTTTATAAAAAATTTGGGAAAACATTCTCAAGCAGTTGTACTTTCAGATATAGTAATAAAAAAATTCGATTTCATGAAAAATGAAAAAGTAGTTAACCCCTTAATAAAAATAGTCTTAGTTGCTAAATTAGACAAAATCTTCTCACAAACTGAGTTTTATGTGATTATGACTTTCATTGGTTTAGTTTTCGATAAAAATACACTGAAGAAAAAAATTCAGTTTGGACAAGGAATAGTATTTTTCAAATAACTTTTTTTCCTTAAAAGTGCCCAACTTGAATTTTTGACGGTAGGTAGGGAACATTATTATCTATCTTGGAACAAAATTTCATCCAGATCAAAAATGGTTTTTTTTGTACATCAACTTTAATTTTTTAAGATTGATTTTTTTCCGTGTAGGAGTCAATGAAGATTTTTTTCAATATTTTTATTCGAAAATTTAACTAATTTTGTAAAAACCACTCCTACAACATTTTTGTAGGATTTGTCATTTTTAGACTAAAACCATTTGAAAAAAAATGGTAAAAAAAAAGTTTGGCCCTTTTCAAAAGACAGTCTAGATCATTTTTGGAAAAACAAAATATGCAAAGTGGCTTTTTGCGACAAAGTGTTCATGTACAGAAAGTTTCATTAGAATCTGAGAGGGTGCTGCCAACTCTGAATACGATTTGGCGCGAAATTCGTCTCAAATTAGCTCAAAAACAGGCAATCTATTTTTAACTCCAAAACGGCTAATTTTAGGTCAATAGCATCTTCGAAGAATTTGAAGGATGTAATATGGCCTTTCTTTTAGTATTATTTTTTGCTGATTAATCCACCTAAGAATGAGATATTTTCATAAATTTTCTGGGAAGTGATTGTATTGAAATGATGTCATCAGCAAATTTATAGTTCTTACTTTTGCGAATAACTTTACTGAAGACATCAAATAAACTCGATTATCTTGAATATTTTAAAAGTTATAGCTTGTTGTTTGTGGATTACCCTTTGTCGCGTATTTATTGTTCAATATAGTAGTAAAGCATTCAAATTAGCCAAATATTATTTCGATAAAACGAATTTTGTATATTCTTTTTCTATCTACAATCGCTAGAAATAACCGCCGAACAATTCCAAGTTGTCTACATGGAACTTGATCATTTATAGATGCAAAAAATTTCATTTGCGCGAATCTGATGACTGCAAAGTTTCTAAGCTACAAACTTCGGATCGATCTGAAACATATCTTGAAAAATGAAAAGCGAAATAAATAACTCCAAGCAACGGCGTAGCCAAGAGAAGGCTTCAGAATTCAACCCCACCCCTTGCCACCCACCCAAAAAAATAATTGGATGGATGAGAATAATTCACTGATGCTGGCTGACTTCATTCAATATTACAATAATAATTATCAAGTCATTCGTTTACGAGCGGTCTATCGAGAAGCAAGTGTTTTTTCCAGTCCGTCAGTGTTTGATAAAGAATCGACTTATCCCCGTTCAAGGTTATCTTGCACATTCTCAACCTCTCGAGGTTTTGGACTTTTTTCTTCTTTTGTGCGTGCGTTAACCGTTAGGCCGTCCTCAGTCTTTTGTTTGCGTAGTGAGGATTGAACAATAGCCAGCTACAAGCTGGACTGGTGCGTCGTGGGAAACAAATTTACAGATAAATAAAATCTACCTCTTTTGACACATTTACGGCTTATTCCCGTCTGCGCGGGTGCTAACCCCGTGCGTCGACGGTGTCGATGGCTCCCTCCCCAAGTGGCCAAATGGAGGTTGACTCGACTCCGAAGGCTCTCCCCCAACCCAAACAATATCCAGAGCTCTCGACCGGTCCCTTTGTGGTCTTCTTTCGGTCCAAAACAAAATCGTTGAATCTATTACAGATTTCAAAAGACCTGACGGAACGGTTCTCGGCAGTGACCGAAATAGGAAAGGTCCGCTTAGAGAGGGTCAGGGTCGTGTTGGCTAATTCAAAGCAGGCAGACGATATTACTTGCTGCGAGCACTTTACGAAGGACTATCACGTGTATATTCCAGCTGTAAAAGTACAGTCTGAAGGCGTTGTCACCGATGAAAGTTTGACATGCGAGGATCTCATACTATGTTGCGTTTCGGCTTCGCCTCTTCAGAAACCGACACTAACGTATTGTCGGAATAGATTAGCGCCGGCTTGACGCAAATCCCTTAAAACTAAAACACACTATGTGTTTCAATCAAACGACTGATCAAACGTGATGTCCCGTTCGAGCAGAAGTTCTGTTTATGCCGATGAGACACAAGTGAAGCCGAAACTTGTCTTGGCTTAGCAGGCCTATGCGAAAGCACTATGCTATATTTCACCCTAAGGAGGAAAATTTGGTAAAAACCAAAATTTCTCACTAGGGTGAAAATTTGTTGGTAAAAACCAGTCTTTGTACAGGAGGGCACAAATCCTTATTTCATACTATGTTGCGTTTCGGCTTCGCCTCTTCAGAAACCGACACTAACGTATTGTCGGAATAGATTAGCGCCGGCTTGACGCAAATCCCTTAAAACTAAAACACACTATGTGTTTCAATCAAACGACTGATCAAACGTGATGTCCCGTTCGAGCAGAAGTTCTGTTTATGCCGATGAGACACAAGTGAAGCCGAAACTTGTCTTGGCTTAGCAGGCCTATGCGAAAGCACTATGCTATATTTCACCCTAAGGAGGAAAATTTGGTAAAAACCAAAATTTCTCACTAGGGTGAAAATTTGTTGGTAAAAACCAGTCTTTGTACAGGAGGGCACAAATCCTTATTTCATACTATGTTGCGTTTCGGCTTCGCCTCTTCAGAAACCGACACTAACGTATTGTCGGAATAGATTAGCGCCGGCTTGACGCAAATCCCTTAAAACTAAAACACACTATGTGTTTCAATCAAACGACTGATCAAACGTGATGTCCCGTTCGAGCAGAAGTTCTGTTTATGCCGATGAGACACAAGTGAAGCCGAAACTTGTCTTGGCTTAGCAGGCCTATGCGAAAGCACTATGCTATATTTCACCCTAAGGAGGAAAATTTGGTAAAAACCAAAATTTCTCACTAGGGTGAAAATTTGTTGGTAAAAACCAGTCTTTGTACAGGAGGGCACAAATCCTTATTTCATACTATGTTGCGTTTCGGCTTCGCCTCTTCAGAAACCGACACTAACGTATTGTCGGAATAGATTAGCGCCGGCTTGACGCAAATCCCTTAAAACTAAAACACACTATGTGTTTCAATCAAACGACTGATCAAACGTGATGTCCCGTTCGAGCAGAAGTTCTGTTTATGCCGATGAGACACAAGTGAAGCCGAAACTTGTCTTGGCTTAGCAGGCCTATGCGAAAGCACTATGCTATATTTCACCCTAAGGAGGAAAATTTGGTAAAAACCAAAATTTCTCACTAGGGTGAAAATTTGTTGGTAAAAACCAGTCTTTGTACAGGAGGGCACAAATCCTTATTTCATACTTTCATAGGCCTGCTAAGCCAAGACAAGTTTCGGCTTCACTTGTGTCTCATCGGCATAAACAGAACTTCTGCTCGAACGGGACATCACGTTTGATCAGTCGTTTGATTGAAACACATAGTGTGTTTTAGTTTTAAGGGATTTGCGTCAAGCCGGCGCTAATCTATTCCGACAATACGTTAGTGTCGGTTTCTGAAGAGGCGAAGCCGAAACGCAACATAGTATGAAATAAGGATTTGTGCCCTCCTGTACAAAGACTGGTTTTTACCAACAAATTTTCACCCTAGTGAGAAATTTTGGTTTTTACCAAATTTTCCTCCTTAGGGTGAAATATAGCATAGTGCTTTCGCATAGGCCTGCTAAGCCAAGACAAGTTTCGGCTTCACTTGTGTCTCATCGGCATAAACAGAACTTCTGCTCGAACGGGACATCACGTTTGATCAGTCGTTTGATTGAAACACATAGTGTGTTTTAGTTTTAAGGGATTTGCGTCAAGCCGGCGCTAATCTATTCCGACAATACGTTAGTGTCGGTTTCTGAAGAGGCGAAGCCGAAACGCAACATAGTATGAAATAAGGATTTGTGCCCTCCTGTACAAAGACTGGTTTTTACCAACAAATTTTCACCCTAGTGAGAAATTTTGGTTTTTACCAAATTTTCCTCCTTAGGGTGAAATATAGCATAGTGCTTTCGCATAGGCCTGCTAAGCCAAGACAAGTTTCGGCTTCACTTGTGTCTCATCGGCATAAACAGAACTTCTGCTCGAACGGGACATCACGTTTGATCAGTCGTTTGATTGAAACACATAGTGTGTTTTAGTTTTAAGGGATTTGCGTCAAGCCGGCGCTAATCTATTCCGACAATACGTTAGTGTCGGTTTCTGAAGAGGCGAAGCCGAAACGCAACATAGTATGAAATAAGGATTTGTGCCCTCCTGTACAAAGACTGGTTTTTACCAACAAATTTTCACCCTAGTGAGAAATTTTGGTTTTTACCAAATTTTCCTCCTTAGGGTGAAATTTAGCATAGTGCTTTCGCATAGGCCTGCTAAGCCAAGACAAGTTTCGGCTTCACTTGTGTCTCATCGGCATAAACAGAACTTCTGCTCGAACGGGACATCACGTTTGATCAGTCGTTTGATTGAAACACATAGTGTGTTTTAGTTTTAAGGGATTTGCGTCAAGCCGGCGCTAATCTATTCCGACAATACGTTAGTGTCGGTTTCTGAAGAGGCGAAGCCGAAACGCAACATAGTATGAAATAAGGATTTGTGCCCTCCTGTACAAAGACTGGTTTTTACCAACAAATTTTCACCCTAGTGAGAAATTTTGGTTTTTACCAAATTTTCCTCCTTAGGGTGAAATATAGCATAGTGCTTTCGCATAGGCCTGCTAAGCCAAGACAAGTTTCGGCTTCACTTGTGTCTCATCGGCATAAACAGAACTTCTGCTCGAACGGGACATCACGTTTGATCAGTCGTTTGATTGAAACACATAGTGTGTTTTAGTTTTAAGGGATTTGCGTCAAGCCGGCGCTAATCTATTCCGACAATACGTTAGTGTCGGTTTCTGAAGAGGCGAAGCCGAAACGCAACATAGTATGAAATAAGGATTTGTGCCCTCCTGTACAAAGACTGGTTTTTACCAACAAATTTTCACCCTAGTGAGAAATTTTGGTTTTTACCAAATTTTCCTCCTTAGGGTGAAATATAGCATAGTGCTTTCGCATAGGCCTGCTAAGCCAAGACAAGTTTCGGCTTCACTTGTGTCTCATCGGCATAAACAGAACTTCTGCTCGAACGGGACATCACGTTTGATCAGTCGTTTGATTGAAACACATAGTGTGTTTTAGTTTTAAGGGATTTGCGTCAAGCCGGCGCTAATCTATTCCGACAATACGTTAGTGTCGGTTTCTGAAGAGGCGAAGCCGAAACGCAACATAGTATGAAATAAGGATTTGTGCCCTCCTGTACAAAGACTGGTTTTTACCAACAAATTTTCACCCTAGTGAGAAATTTTGGTTTTTACCAAATTTTCCTCCTTAGGGTGAAATATAGCATAGTGCTTTCGCATAGGCCTGCTAAGCCAAGACAAGTTTCGGCTTCACTTGTGTCTCATCGGCATAAACAGAACTTCTGCTCGAACGGGACATCACGTTTGATCAGTCGTTTGATTGAAACACATAGTGTGTTTTAGTTTTAAGGGATTTGCGTCAAGCCGGCGCTAATCTATTCCGACAATACGTTAGTGTCGGTTTCTGAAGAGGCGAAGCCGAAACGCAACATAGTATGAAATAAGGATTTGTGCCCTCCTGTACAAAGACTGGTTTTTACCAACAAATTTTCACCCTAGTGAGAAATTTTGGTTTTTACCAAATTTTCCTCCTTAGGGTGAAATATAGCATAATGCGAGGATCTGCTGGAGTACGGGGTTGACCGTTTTAGAGACCGCTTACTTCAGCCAGTGAAAACACTAGGGTGCATGCGTTTGCACTTAGTAGTAGTTGCGGGGGATGGTTCAAAAACGTACCCCCAATCAAACCCTTATCGGGTGGTACCGCATTGCCAAATTACGTCCTCTTGCACAAGGTTCGTCTGCCTGTGCGTCTGTTTGTGCCGCGGGTCATGAATTGCACAAAGTGTAAACAATTGGGCCACACAGCCACCCATTGTAGCAATAAGGCCCGCTGTGGAAAATGCGGTGAGAATCATCTGGATGATTCGTGCAGTAAGAATGCTGAGAAGTGTCCTTACTGTACAGATGCAATGATATCTCGGCATGTCCCGCGTACAAACTACGCGGGGATAAACTAAAACGTTCCCTTGCGGGACGATCCAAATGTTCTTTCGCAGAACGTTCGTGCTCACTTGCCTCCTAACGAGGGCGAGACTAATGACCCACGAGAGGGAACATCTACTATGGTGCCTAGAAGTTATAGGAAGAGAAGGAACATTTCCTATCCTAAAGTTCCTTGTGAAGGCCAGAAGGTGTCTCTAGACGGGGCTCCGAAAGTGACATCTCTTGGAAGTGTTGCAACCACGCCGAAGCAAGTAGCTTCTGGTCTCGGAGGGTAAAACTCAGAGAAGGAGTTCCCAGCACTTCCCGGAACATCAAAAATCCCAAGTATTCCTCTGTTTCAGTTCGAGAATAATCGCGGCGCTGGAATTATCAAACTCTCGGACATTGTGGACTGGATGATAAAAACTTTCAATATAACTGATCCTATTAAAAGTCTGTTGTTAACTCTTCTACCTACAGTAAAAATATTTTACTGTATTTTTTGACTGCGAAATGGCCCCTCCTTTCAGCGATTGTATCCTTCGATGGCTAACTCATCGAACGAGGTCACGGATTTGATCACTGTTCTACAGTGGAATTGCAGAAGTATCATCCCAAAAATAGATTCTTTCAAATTTTTAATAAATAGCTTGAGATGCGATGCATTCGCTTTATGTGAAACTTGATTAACTTCCGATATAAACCTCCACGATTTTAATACTATTCGCATGGATCGAGATACCCCCTACAGAGGAGTACTTTTGGGGATCAAAAAGTGCTATTCCTTCTACAGAATTAACCATCCCTCAATACCAGGCATTGAAATTGTCGCTTGTCATGTAACAATCAAAGGCAAACATCTTTGCATAGCTTCCATATATATTCCAACCAACACCGCGATTGGGCACCGCCGGCTATATGACATCATAGAATACCTGCCTGCACCGCGACTTGTTTTAGGAGGAGATTTTAACTCTCACGGTACGGAATGGGGTTGCCTTTATGATGATAATCGTTCTTCTTTAATTCACAATATTTGCGACAACTGCAATATGACAATTCTAAACACGGGTGAAATGATACGGATCACTCTCCCACCAGCGCACCCAAGTGCATTAGATTTATCCCTTTGCTCGACCTCGCTACACTTAGATTGCGCGTGGAAGGTAATCCCTGATCCCCACAGTAGCGACCATCTGCCGATCGTAGTCTCGATCACCAACAGCTCAAGACCATTGAAATCAATCAATATTTCGCCTGACCTCATACGAAATATCGATTGGAAGAGCTATGCGGACGCGATATCCGACAACATTGAATCTACCCAAGAACTTCCTCCGGAGGAAGAGTACCCGGACAACCATTTTACACTTATATCACAATCTATGATCATATTTTGCGTACATTAATGGATCGCATTGTGCGTACATTAATGCGTGAACATTAAATCGCACAAGGTGCTTCAAATGCGCCATATGCGTGCAAAAGTTGAGGCGATATATATGCATTTTGAAAAAAAGTTCTACCATATGAGATGTAAAAAATAAGTTTATGCGAATTACTTTAGCAATATATGCGATGTGTGTCAGTTATAATTCATAGTTGGAACCTGTGTACATTTTTCGCGACATGTCAAGCCACCCGTACATTCACGCTCTGCTGAAAATGTGTCATGTCTCAAACAGGTTAGCTTCCAAGCCTCGATGGTTGGTCTCGTGACATGTCATGGAATTTAAATGCGTCATCGGTCTTGAGACTGGTCATGAGAATAATTTACCTGTCGTGCGTAAGGCGATACCAGTCACAAAATTTACGAACCTGTACAAAGATGAACATTTTGTTATGGTTTGCCAGTTTGACCTGTATCTTATTCTTGATCGTTTAAGTACCGTGCAGTGGCAGATATACGGAATGGTAGACGCTATATAAATTCAATTATTTTGAACTTTTTTCAACTTTTTGAAAATAAATGTTGCGAGTTACTAAGAGTTGAAAATCAATAGTTTTAGACATTTTAAACGCACACTGGGAAGTAAATGCGTCAAAATCGAAAAAAATTTCAAGTTTTCACATACAACTATTTTTCGTTATTGCGAGTTATTAGGAGTTGAAAATCAATAGTTTTGGACATTTTAAACGCACATTGTGAAGTAAATGCGTCAAAATCGAATAATTTTCAAATCTTCACAGACAAATATTTTTCGTTATTACGAGTGACTAGGAGTTGAAAATCAATAGTTTTAGACATTTTAAACACACACTGGGAAGTAAATGCGTCAAAATTGAAAAATTTTCAACTTCTCACAGACAAATATTGTTTGTAATTGCTAGTTACGAGGATTTGAAAATCAATAGTTTTAGACATTTTAACCGCACGCTGGGAAGTAAATGCGTCAAAATTGAAAAATTTTCATCTCTTCACAGATAAATATTGTTTGTTATTGCGAGTTACGAAGAGTTGAAAATCAATAGTTTTTGACATTTTAAACGCACAAGGGGAAGTAAATGCGCAATAACAAACCATATTTGTCTGCGAAAACTTGAATTTTTTTCGATTTTGACGCATTTACTTCCCAGTGTGCGTTTAAAATGTCTAAAACTATTGATTTTCAACACCTCTTAACTCGCAATAGCAAACAATGTTTATCTGTGATAAGTTGAAAATTTTTCGACTTTGACACATTTACTTCCCAATGTGTTTTAAAATATCTAATACTGTTGACTTTCAACTCCTCGTAAATCGCAATAACGAACAATGTTTATCTGTGAAAAGTTTAATATTTTTCGATTTTGACGCATTTACTTCCCAATGTGCGTTTAAAATGTCTAAAACTATTGACTTTCCACACCTCTTAACTCGCAATAACAAACAATATTTATTTGTGAAAAGTAGAATTTTTTTTCAATTTTGACGCATTCACTTCCCAGTGTGCGTTTAAAATGTCTAAAACTATTGCTTTCCAACACCTCTTAATTCGCAATAACAAACAATGTTTATCTGTGAAAAGTTGAAATTTTTTCGACTTTGACGCATTTACTTCCCAATGTGCGTTTAAAATGTCTAAAACTATTGATTTTCAACACCTCGCAATAACAATCAATATTTGTCTGTGAAAAGTTGAAAACTTTTCGATTTTGACGCATTTACTTTCCAGTGTGCGTTTAAAATGTCTAAAACTATTGACTTTCAACACCTCTTAACTCGCAATAACAAACAATGTTTATTTGTGAAAAGTAGAAATTTTTTCGATTTTGACGCATTTACTTCCCAGTGTGCGTTTAAAATGTCTAAAACTATTGATTTTCAACATCTCTTAACTCGCAATAACAAACAATGTTTATCTGTGAAAAGTTGAAAATTTTTCGATTTTGACGCATTTACTTCACAGTGTGAGTTTAAAATGTCTAAAACTATTGATTTTCAACACCTCTAAACCGCAAAAACAAACAATATGTTTTGTGAAATGTTGAAAGAAATACAATTATCTCATTTTCTATATTTCCAATTATCCGCCAAAGTACGGTATTCAATATTTTACCCATTTTCAATACCGGTTTTTTGTCGACATGTCACATAACAAGCAAACCTGTTTTTCTATTGTCGCGACCGTTCGCAAACGAACATACATGTCACAGTTCAGCAAATGTACAGCCGCTTGACAAACCAGTTTTGTTTTGAAACATGTACAAATTTTATGACATGTCACGGGGAAAATGTATCGTGTCATAGTACACGCGCTTGTGTCACATGTCGCAAGAATCCGCAACTTGTACATGTCACGAGCAAACATGCGACCAGTCACCAGATGACTGGTCATAACCATGACATTTTCCAGCTATGAGTTATAATTACGATGTTTTCGATGTTTTATACGATTTACACCGTATTTCTTTTCAGTGCCAAAAAAAAAACAAAAAAAAAACTAAATTAGTTCCAAAACCAATATTGCTATCCATGGCGTGGTGTTCTTGTCATTACCTTGGAAGCTGTGTACACATTATTTTTGTATTTGTTCCTCTTATATCCGACATATGTAGTCTTCCATCCAGACTCGAACCTTGAACTTCTTAGTCGTCAAGCGGCACTCTCTTCTCTGATGCTTCTCCTACTTATCGGAAATCTCGATTTTTGGCGATGACATTCTTCTTTCATCATATATTTAACCAAATTATTTCGTTTAACCGCAATATACTTGCGGATGTCATTACGTGATATAATTCGCTACCTTGTACGAGGAAAATATTGCTTATATATGCGATATATCGCTTAATTCCAATTTCATTGTATCTCATATCGCGAGTTTATTTGAAATTTTTTACAGGCAGATACATTACTTACATTCCAACCATGCTGCGATTACCAACTCTTTTTGGACTGAATATTGCAAAATTAAGACTAAATTATCTGGCGAAATTCGGTGCTTAATATTCTGGTTAACATAAACTTTAAAACTATTTATGAAATATTTGCATGTGGTATCTTAAAGGGGTATACGCAATATTCTCTCACAAAATTTGCTGAAATCAATATATTCTCTCGATAGGGCACGACATTAACTGAACTAACTCGTGTATTTGGTAAGTGGTGCTTTAGAAATTACATTATTTATACATCTGACGTAGTAAAAGAATTTTTCCTTTCTATCTAATGAACTTATAAAAGTATATCTGTGCAGATATTTCTGGCACAATGGAAACTCTGCATTCATATGTTAAAGAGGCCAAATCAAATAAAGGCCTGAAAAATTGTTGCTTCAATTTTCAAGAAAATCTAACAGTGGCAGATCGAGGAGGAGGACTACGTGTTTTTGCTGTTCCGGTTTCGTGAGTTCGTGACGGATTTTTGATGTGACCGAAAATTTCTTCCAATGAAAAGCTGGACAAACAAAGAACAGAAGGGTGCTACAAAAAATCTGGTTATGGTGGGTAGAAAATATAAAAGCCTGCAAGCCGCAGAAGACCTACCAAAGCAAGAAGTGTCCGACATCGAAAACAAACGAAATTAGTAAAATTTAAACTACTGATTCGCGGATATACCACTGTACTAGCGATATGATCGTTTATACCTTTTGTCATGGATTCTAGACAACCATGTTTACCATTAAAATTTATCACACCTTTGATGAAAGAACGAACAGGACAGTCACAATTAAAAGAACGTATTCTGACTGCAACATGATTACCATTAATCACCAACCCATGCTCTAAAATAGGTAGTAGCTCATCTACAAATGGATTTTGAAATTCAATAGCACTTTTGGGTTTGCTCGTTCCATAATATATTCCTATGGCCATAGGGGGAGTTATAGGAAACTCGTGTACCCTGAAGAGAATTCACTAAAACTTTTTAGTACTACTTTTGTGATCTGATGAACCGTTAATGTTAATAGTCGACCCAATTCAAGTAGGAGTTGACGATTCCTACAATAGATTTGACAGTAGACTGCTGTTTGAGTGATGTGTAACTCCGTGGACTAGTACCGAATGTTAGCAGCTAGATTCGTCCTGTCAGTTCCAAATGTTTGCCTTGTAAATAATCATGCAATATTGAATATAAATAAGTATGATGGCTGCTATTTTGAATTATAAACCGATGTTCATTAACAATGGCTGGTAATTCAATGTTCGTAGATACTTTAAGTAACGTTTGCACTGAATTTTTCAGTGGAAAAAAATTCACAAGTTTCCATTTTTCTTATATCGCTGCAGTAATCGACTGTATGCTCCACTTTTTCGAGCTTTTAAAAATCGTTTCCTATTGAAATAATCACACATGTGAAAACTTTCGGAATGGTGGAATTTATTTACACATTGCTACAATGATGTAACATATTATCCGAATTCAAGCGATTATTTTTATTGTTAAAAACTATCAGTTTGTACGACGTATTACCTACACTATACAGTGTGATAAAGGAAACTGTTGGATTTCACGTATATTGATCAGTTTGAGGAATTATGACGAGTTTCAGCATACGTAACATGAATTCATCTCCATGGCTATGCGATTCTGTGATATTAATCGCAATAAGTTCATGTAATAACATTATATGCGCCAAATTTTATACATGACCCATACAGATATACGATAATGATTTTAAACAGTTCTTTGTACGATGTACTCCATGCAACTTTATGCGACTTCTGGTTGCTTGGGTACAGCTTTTTGGCTGGCTTGATTCTCGACAGTGCGAATCAAGCTCAGACTAAGCCAGTACCCGGCGCAAACATACAAAAACGTTCTCCCAATCCCTGGTGGGATAAAGAGTGCTCAGACGTGTACGCGGAGAAGGCCGCCACGTTTAAGACCTTCCGGAACGACGGGTTATGCGATTCTGTGATATTAATCGCAATAAGTTCATGTAATATCATTATATGTGCAGCGCCCATAGTTTTCGGCCAGCATCAACCCTGGCAAATTTCTCCAAGTTGTGCACCAGGGAACTTAATTTCCTGGGTTACATCACCAGCTGCAGCCTTAAGCTAAGCTGATATTTTGATGCACTCGCGCTTTCCAAGCCATATGCTTACGGAAACGCATTAACACTTTGTTTAATTAAACACAGTTTGTTGCTGCTAGCAGCAGACGGCGACGCTGTTGTAGAAAGTAAAGGCCTCCGAGTATGAGTCATAATGAACTACTGCTTCATCCACCGGGGTCTTTACTCTCGCGAGCGTGGAAAGAATGTTTTGTTTAGGTCTGAGACTCTCTCAGAGTAAAGTCTACACAGATGACATGATAAAAGTCTTTTGTGTCAAATCGAAAATGGTCAGTCGTAATAAGTTAATTAGCGTTCGCGCGCGTAGCAGGTGCCGCGCGAGGTGTAAGTTAGTCGGTACTCAGCCAATCAGGGATTCAGAAGAAGAATTATTTTGAGCGAAGATTACGCTGAAGCGAAAGTGATTTGGGCGCTGATACGGTAGTATTCAGGATTATAATAAAACTGTGTTGTAAAAGGTAACTGTGAAGAATTATTCCTCCAACTTCAACTATTCATTGTGGTGACTAGCGGAAAAAGGCAAATTGAGGCCTAGGACTCGAACATTTCTGGCTGGAGCCTAACAGTGAGAAAGTGAAAATGTGATATCGGTTTCAGCTATTAAAGATAGTAAACCAGCTGGTGCGTACGAGGTGATCCTCCGTTGGATATTTATCTGTGAATCTTGTGTTGATTTGAATTGTATCTTTACTACTTCGCTAGTTAACGGAATATGGAGTGGCGAGTGATGCGAATTTAACATAACCAACGAAGATAAAATAGTGAACCAGTTCATAAGAGATTTAGAAGTTACTTGTGATCTGAAGTTGAAATCGAAAAGTTCTCTCCCCACGCAAATACTGTTGATTGAATGAATTGAGTTTTCACAGTTGGAAAGGAGGAACCAACAGAATTGCACGGCACAGGGTGTGTGAACCATTTCTACTTTATTTCTTCAATTAGCTATCCAATATTCTCGCTTTTTACGCTTTTTATCTAATAAAAATAAGTCATACCGTACGGAATCTGGCTAGCGAAAATCGGGCTTCGAGCGAGACAAGCGGAACAATTTGAACTGTCAGTGGGGCCCATGAATTGTGCGCCCGCTGAGAAGTTGACTTGTGTCAGTTCAACACAAATAGGATAGGAGTGCTATATACGGGGTTTCAAGTAATTATTTAAGCAATTAATCACTAACTTTCAGATTGATGACAAAACTAACTCGATGACAAAATTGTTATACTAATACTAACAGACCGATAGAAATGGCGAGTCCAAGCTATCAGGTCATTTTTTTTATTAATACCAACCATCCTTAAGGATATAAGGATCACAGATTAAAGATCCACTGAAAGCGCTACCAGGGTATGATGAGCGGAGCAGCACATTATAGGTGACACGCAAAAGTAGCTGTCCAACTTAATTTGTCCATTGCGACGACGAAAAACCGTCGCAAGCAATGCAGTTGTTTTCTAAACAAACGAAACCACGGTCAGAGGTTTGATGCCGCGTATATGATGCACGCAGCACTATATGTGTTTGTGTTTGATTTTAACGAAATAATAAGCAAATAAAAGCGTACGAGATACGCAATAGACTTGTGATCGAAGGTCACCGCCAGTATAAACGACACAGAAATTCAAATCCAAATTTGTCACCACTAAGGGTAGTACAATTGGACCTGAATCAGAGACGGTTTATTGAATATAAACGGTATTATTGAATATAAATAGAAATGAAAACCCAAGGCGAAGCAAGTAGCGTTTTCCTTCACGTCTGCCGCTGATGCCGCCTAACATTATCACAGATCAAATAATAAAGTAGCAATAATAATAAACCTTTCCTTAAGCCGTATAAAATTCAGGACTTCAGTAAAATATTTATACACAACGAATTCTAAAAATGTCACATTTACCAGGCAGATATGACAGATAGGGTAATCCAATTAAGAAACCGCGTAGTGAAGAAAACAAAAAGGGCTACGAACATAGGATCAATCGACGAGGCAAAAAACGGTCTACGTCGCTATCAAACCTAGAAGGCGAAAGGGTAACCAAGACACGAAGTCAGAAAACCAAAAAACTAGAGAATTCGACGAGACCACGACTACTCGAAAAGGAGAATAAGCGCTCCATCTCATTAACGAATTTGCGAGTCGACACTGCGAATGAAACAGTGACGGCGGCAACTTTGCTTAACATTGAAGAAATACAGGTAGCCAGCTCCATTGAGTCTCAAGTGGAACTGTTGTCTTCTACAAGGGTTCAAGAACCTGAAAACGCAGAGGAAACCTCTAGCAGGGATAGATCACCCCAAAAAAAACCAAGTTAGGAGACTTTGAAGCGAACAGCTCCACAATACGAATTTTAGTAGAGGAAGCAACGCCCGAGAAAACAAAGTCAGAGGAAAGAACTAGTCTTAGTTTCAAACAAGAGCTCGATATTATAAAAAAGATCTTCCTTAACGATAGCACTAGAATAGAAGACGCTATCGCAAACATGGTTTTCCCGAAGGCGGAAGCGATACAATGCACACCGGATTTCAACGGTTCAAAAGACGAGCTAGATGCCTTTATTTATCACGTCGAGCACTTCGCCGAGAAAATACAACACGACGAGGCCCATGACCAACTAATTTATGTTGTGCTTCTGAAGTTAAAAGGTAAGGCCGCTGCAGCTATCCGCAGGATAAAAGCCGAAACGTGGCCGGACGTTAGATCCAACCTGATAAGAGAATTTGGGGACAACACACCAGTGGAAGCGTTGTTGAAAAAAATAGAAACGCTAAGACAAGAGCCAAATGAATCATTCCATCAGTATAGAATCAGAGTCCTAGGGTTGAAAGACGATTTAGAGTCTTACAACGAGGACAGCGGTAATTGCAGGACAATGGACAAAAATCTAAGATTGCACTGCATTGGTGGCTTCAGAAACCACCAATTGGTTCAAATGGCCCAAGGGCACAGATACATGGAACTGAAGGAATTGCTGGACTATTTAGAGGAACAGCACGCAGAATGCGAGGAAATAGCTGGTATTAGCCAGAGATTGCGTAACATCGACCGGGGCAAGGACACCAACCCGCCAAACCACAAAATAATTGGGCCAATAAGAATGACCAGAATAACTGGAGGGATAGACAGCAACTCAACGCTGGACCATCCAGAAAACAGTATAATCCACCACCACAAAGAAGCAATTGGGAAGGGAGACAAAACTTCTCGGAGAACAACCGGAACAAGAACAATATTAGATGGAACGACCAGAACAGGAACAATACTAGATGGGACGCCCAGAATAGGAATAATAATAATAGTCGGGACAATCAGAATAATGAGAACAATAGATGTTGGAATAACCAGAATATTGATAACAATAACAGATGAAACGGCCAAAACAATAATTGGAGCCGACAGAACCAAGTTAGAAACTATCACTACGATAGAGATTCAAGGCAGAATGGGCCAAATAACCCGAACCATAGATATAGCAGAAACGGTCAGAACGGACGACAAGAATATAGGAACACGCAATCAAAAAACTAGGGAGTAGGGTGTTCGACTGACCAGCCCAAACATCCTCGAAGAGAATGCGCGCAATAAGCAATAGAAGAAACAACGAAAACGTCAGAATAATCAGAGCACATGGCAACACACCAGAAAGAATAGAATTACGTATGAAGCGGGACATCACTAATTTACCGCGAATAAAACTAGATAACGGGAACAAGCCGCTAGGAGATGTAAATTTCCTGTTGGACACAGGAGCAGGAGGTAGCATGATCCGAAAGGACATAGCTGAAAGTATAGGTGCATCCAAAATTGATAGATCGGAAACAGTCAGATACACAGGAGTGGCAAATGTACCCGCTGGTACTATAACAGTCCAGCAAGACCCAATAAAATTTAGTCCAAAGTTCGAGCTATACTCGCTGGACAGTTTTTTCCCGAGCGAAGGCCCAGGTAAAAATGGGACTTTCTTCGCGGAAGATGTATTCGCAGAGGGAAGTACATCTGGCATACAACGATATATGATCTACACCAAAGAACATAACGTTGTTGCTACGATTCCACCGATTAAAGACAATAATACCGCGGAACGGAACCACAACAAAAATGGGTTTAAAAAGACAACCGAGGAATATTCAAACAGTAACGAAATTGACCTCGAATTACGCAAAGATTTCGACTTTATGGAAAATGCGAAATTCAGACCTCTAAGCGGGCAGGATAGAGTGAGAGGTTTAGCTAGCGAATTAGATCTCAGCCATCTAACAGAAGAAATGTTTCAACCAGCCAGAAACATGGTTGAACACTATAATGACGTGTTCTTTTTAAACGGCGATAAACTAACGCACACTAATATCGCTATACACGAAATAGAAACGTTAACTAATATCCCCATCAACAAGAGACAATACCGATTTCCGGAGTCAACAAAGACCCACATCGATGAACAAATCGAAGAAATGAGAAAGCAAGGCATCATCAAGCCCAGTAGAAGTCCCTGGAATGCCCCGGTCCTTTGTGTGCCGAAGAAACCAGACGCTAATGGTAATAAAAAGTATCGAATCGTAGTAGACTTTCGTGCTCTAAACACGATTACAAAACAATTTGTATACCCGATACCACTAATTGACGAAATACTGGACAATGTGGGAGATAGTTGTTATTTCTCCTCTTTGGATTTGAAATCCGGATTTTATCAGGTGCCAATTCACCCACGGGATGCCGCTAAGACGGCATTCTCAACCCACAGAGGTCATTTTGAATTCACTAGAATGCCAATGGGACTTAAGAATAGCCCAGCAACATTTCAAAAACTAATGAACACAATTTTATATGGTTTAAAGGGTATCAAAGCCTTCGTATATTTGGACGATGTCATTGTGTTCGGTCGAACAGTAAAGGAACACAACGAAAACTTGGAGAGAATTTTGAAAGCTCTGAGGGAGCACAACCTCAAATTGGAGCCGGGGAAGTGTCATCTTCTCATGGAGAGATTGCAGTATCTTGGACATGTTATCTCAAAGGACGGAATCCACCCCAATGGAGACAATGTGGAGGCAATCAAGAACATGAATAGACCAAAAACGGTGAAGGAAGTTAGATCCTTTCTTGGAACCGTAAATTTTTATGGCAAATTCATTCGAGATATTGCCGCAAAGAGGAAACCTCTAAATGATTTACTTAAGAAGGAAGCAAAGTTTGTGTGGAGTCCGGAATGTGAAAACGCATTCAACGAATTAAGATTACACTTAACTTCGGACCCAATATTAGTAAGACCAAATTACGAAGACACGTTCGTAATTACTACGGATGCAAGCGACTTTGCAATAGGCGCTGTGCTCTCCAACGAAAAGTCAACAGATCGCCCAATTGCATATACAAGTAGAGGACTGGTCGGTGCCGAGAGGCGCTACCACACGATTGAGAAAGAATTACTCGCTATTGTATGGGCAGTAGAATACTTTAAGCACTATATATTTGGACAAACATTCATAATATATACGGACCATCGTCCACTAATTTCAATATGGCATTTAAAAGAAACTTCTTCAACACTTACGAGATTACGGCTCAAACTACAAGGCCTTGAGTGCGACATCCGATATAAGCAAGGAAGAGAGAATGTGGTTGCGGATTTTCTATCTCGCCTACCACATAACAATGAAATGGATGACAAAAACAAAGAACCAGCTGTCCCGGTGTTAGTATTGACACGAGCGCAAAAGCAAAGAAAAGACGCCGAAACATCGAGAAATAATCAAGCCGCCAGTGACGATTTTGACGTCATTGATATGAGTAACAATGAAAGCTCAAGAGATTCGGAAAAAATAGCAACATACGTGAAAAGTATGAGGAATTCGAGGAAGCAATAGCATCCAATTCAATCCCCACCGAAATCCTTAGTTTTGCATCGGTGATTGACACCGAAGGAACATATGACGCCAATTTTGTTATTTTGAATAGCAGAACATCGTACGCTGAAATTTCTAAAATTTGCGACTTACCGCATGGACTGAAGGATTATGTGCAGGACAGTATCATTTCTGTCCCAGAGAAAAACCTATTTGGCATCATAATGCCAGGAAATGCCAATACGTTGTTAGACAGCAAAGACTTTTTTGACATATTCATGCGGGGCTTTGCCACATTGATCAGCAAAATGCCCAACGCAAGTAACATACAGGTTGTTTCATTTAGAAAAATTAGACAATATGATGCGATCCAAACGCTGCAATTCGCGGCATGGAAAGCAGAAAGCAATATACACTGTACAATTCGGATTGCGAGCTCATTGCAGTAAAAACAGAGGAAGTAGAAAGAATCCTACTGGAATTCCATGATGCCCCTCTAGGAGGACATGTGGGAGCGAAACGCATGCTTCGCTGAATTAAGAATCTATTCCAGTGGAATAACATGCGCAGAGATGTAAAAAATTACGTACGACAATGCGAGTCGTGCCAGAAAAACAAGATCCACAAGAGGAATAGGATTCGAATGAAAATTACTACAACGGCAACGGAATATATGGATATAGTTGTCCTACCCGAATCAAACTGGGGAAACAAATATGGGTTGGTGATACAGGATGACCTCACCAGATACCTAATCGTAGCACCAATGGAGAATCAAGAAAGCGAAACAGTAGCGCGGACTTTCGTAGAACATGTGATCTGTAAATTTGGTACTCCACAGGAGCTAGTTACAGATAACGGCACAAAGTTCGTTAGCTCTCTAATGAAGAATGTATGCAAAATTCTAAAGATAAAGAAGATAACTACCAGTGCGTACCACCCGCAGGCAAACTTAGTAGAGAGAGCCAATAGGGAATTAAAAATTTACTTAAGACAGTACATAAGTGGAGAACACGGCACTTGGGACCAATTACTCCCATTCTTCACATTCGAGTACAACACTACAACGAACTCATCAACCGGATTTACACCGTACGAATTGATGTTCGGGCAAAAGGCTACACTTCCCACGTCAATTTATGAACGAAAAGACCGGGAAATATATTATGACAGCTACGCAGGCGAAATTAGGAAATGCTTCGCCAAAATGCACGCAACGGCAAAGGAAAATCTGATTTTGTCAAAGCAAAAAAGAAAAGAACTCTATGACAAATCAACGAATGAATTGACACCTATGTGGGGGGATTTATTACTAGTACACGCAACCCCTATGGGTGTAGGACAGAAATTGCAGAATCTATGGACCATACGAAGTGGTCGAACTACCGAGTGAACAAACAGCCGTAATTAAGAACGGGAATAAACTAGAAAAAGTACATATCAACCGACTAAGGAAATATTACGAATAGAATATACGCGTACACAAACAAATATATACCAATTGTATACATAGACATAAAGGAATAGAAAGGTGGACGACCGAAATAAAAAGTTTTCGTTTTTGAAAACATTCATTTTATCCCTAAGGGTAAACTAACATAGAGTATTCGCACGAAAAGGGAAGGCGACAAAACTTAACGAGTTGTCTTTCTTTCTTTTTTTTCACCCCAATAGGATGATTCTACTTTTGATCTTATTATTGGACGCGGCAGTGGGGAAAGAGCCCACGCTTGTCCAGGAACGAATCCAAGGGGTTAGGATAGCCAGAGGGTTCTACACCATAACGGTAAGTCTGGACTCAGGTGAATTAACTCAACACGAGAACCTATACTATAAGGCGATAAAGACATTCTCCGGCATATGCGCAAATTTAACGGAACACATTCCTACGAACACATGCCAGGAGGTAAGCAGAAACATAGCACTAGCTAACAGTGACTTAAAAGAGAATAGCGAAGTCATTCAAAGCTTCTTCCAAGGGAGAAATAGGAGAAGTTTCTGGAGCACGTTCGGACTGATGGACAGTGGGGACAGAGCTAGAATTGATTACGATATGGATCAATTACGATTGAACGACGAGTCTATACGGACTCGCACAGATCACCAGGCACTAGTGGCCTCATCATTATACGATTTCGTGAACAAATCAATGATGAACATAGATAAAAAGAGCATTGGTATAATAGATAAGTCTCAGACTCTTAAAAACGAAGTCAGAAAAGGGATAAATTTCACAAGCCAAATAAAACATATTTTGGAATTGGAAACGGAACTCATAGAAGTAGGAATGTGGATACAAAATTTCGCGGAATACATTAGAAGAAGGCAAAGAATCTTCATGCAGGTTCTAATGGACGAGGTCCAGAAGAGCGACTTGCTTCTGTACTTAATAAACCAAGAGGTAATCACAACGACTCTCTTGGAGGCAAGGCGAACACTGCCAACAAATGTGGAGTTTCCAACCGGAAATGACGGTTTAACACCAGGAACCCTTAAGCTAGTTAAATTCGGCCACAGGTTTTCTGAACGGAAACAGCTTATACTAGACATATTTTTCCCCTAGTGGACACGAAAGAATATGAGGCAATAAGAGTATTCATTACCCCTCAGATTCAAAATAACACGTTATCATTTTTTCACGTGGAGAGCAACATAATATTAAAGGACAAGAAAACTGAATGGGGCTACATAATATCGGAGAACACATTTGGAACCTGTAAGAACCTGAGGAACGACCGAATATGTGAAATCGGCGAACCCGAGGAAAATCTTGCCAAGAGTAGAAAGTGTGCGGTAAAGCTTATCTATGGTGCGTCTAGAAATAGCTGCGCATTTGTTTTGTAACGAGTAAGATAAACCATACTATGTGGTTTACGACCCCTGACGCAAACGTATGGATCTATGCGGCCCCCTTGAAAACCATAGCGAATATAACTAATGGGAACAATTTCACCGTTTCGACTCTACAAGGTACGGGAAGAATACTGTTACTAGAAGGAACAGCATTATATACAAACGAGGTAATAATAAGATACGAAGGAAACACCGCTCACCCAAGCAACTTCGAGATCAAAGAGAACTTCGGGAACATTTCAGTGCCCACATTAGACGCCTAGGCGTAGATGTTAAGGATTTAATACTAGAAAGGCCCATATTACGGGATTTCATTTACGCGCCACTGGAAAGACCATGGCTAAGTACGAGTGCATTAATCGGATTATTTGGAGCAATAATCCTAGTCATTTGTGGATTTAAAGGAAAATTGTGCTGTTGCACGCGGGTATCATACGCAGGAAAGACGCCAAAAAGCGCAGAAGAGAGAAAGAAGGCAATAAAAAGACCAAAACTAGAGATTTCGAATCCAATGATGCATCACGAAATCAGACATGGTGGTCATGTAGTAAATATTGAGGTGGAAAAGCCAGAGGCGATGTCCTCAAGACAACAGGATACATCACATACGAGTATCCAAACTAGAAAACGCGACGGAAAAACCGCCTTCAATGAAATACAGAATGAGGCAAATAAAGGAACAATACCGGATACCGAAAACGCGGGAGAGGAACCGCTTTATCTGGAACCAACGTATACGGGTCAAACAGAAAATAAGGAAACCCGAAATAATATAAAATTAGAAAAGACAGCACAATCTGTTACGAATAATAACGACATCCAAAGTGGGGAAGGTCAATGGGGGTCACGTATCTTCTAATTCCGATCGTGTAAGCTATACTACGATTTGGAACTCTTGAGTTGACAAGATCGAATATCGAAGGGAGAACACATGAATGAGTGAGCGAAGGGAAGTCGGATCCCTAGAATGGCACGGGTGAATGATAAACAAGGAAACCGACGCTAGCATGTATGGAAAACGAATGAAGGATGAACGAGTGTTTAAAGTGGGGATAGGACGAAAAGAGTTGACAAACGAGACCAAAAAGCTAGTAAGGGCGAAAAGGGTGAAAGAAATAGAAATAGAAATAGAAAACTCACTTGTTGAGCTGGCGTCAATAAAATGAATACGTCAGACATCCCTCCTCTTATGAGGGAGGACGTAAAGAGGCAACCTAAAATGAAAAAAAGGTAACACCAAAAAGAAAAAAAACAGAGATAATTAAGTACTTACCAACTCCATCACCGTTATTTTTGAAAAGGAGAGATTCGGATGAAAAAGGGGGAAAAAAGGGAAATGCTCGAAATAAGACAATATATTGTAGAAAATAAATCAATAGATTATATCTAATTATAAAAGTGCGGCCACGTCTTTACATTTTGGACTCGCAGACACGCCTAAGAACGAAAAAAAAGAAAACAAAACATTATGGGCCGTGAAGGAGGCCGAGAACTCAAGAGTACTTACCATCGCTACGAGGCGGACCGGAGTATCGCCCTAACCCGACTCGTCGGGTAAGGCGAGGTGTCCGCGATGTCCGAAATAAACGCAGATCGCGGGCGCCACAGAAAGTGACGAGCGATCAGAATAAGGGACACTCGGTCATGTACCACAAAGGATACACCGAGTGGCCCGAGCTTATTGTTGACCAGCTGGTATTCCTCCGGATAGAATGGCCCAGACGTTGACGCCACCAAGGCCCGGCGGGTCAGCCAGGCCCAGAGCTCGCGCACCAGGGGCCGGAAGCCGGTCCACAAGTGGCGATGAGCAAAAAGAAGCCATAAAAATCCGGCCTCGCAGTAGATGCGAGGTAGCGGGCTCATTGGCGGTATAAACGGCATATGGCCGTACCACATGAGACTTGCTATGAACGGGGTGTCCATGCACCTCGCAACAGGAATGCACAGCTGGCGGCACGGAGCTCATCTGGAATAAATTTTCCACACACAAAATTGTCAGTTTAATAATTCTTAATTTCAATCGCACTTAGAAAAATTCAATCGAGGCCGTAACAAAATTAAAAAATTTCCACATTGGAATAAATTTTCCGCACACAAAATTGTCAGTTTAACAATTCTTAATTTCAATCGCACTTAGAAAAATTCAATCGAGGCCGTAACAAAATTAATAAATTTCCACAATGGAATAAATTTTCCGCACACAAAATTGTCAGTTTAATCATTCTTAATTTCAATCGCACTTAGAAAAATTCAATCGAGGCCGTAACAAAATTAATAAATTTTTCACATTGGAATAAATTTTCCACACACAAAATTGTCAGTTTAATAATTCTTAATTTCAATCGCACTTAGAAAAATTCAATCGAGGCCGTAACAAAATCAATAAATTTCCACATTGGAATAAATTTTTCACTTTGAAATAAATGTTCCACACACAAAAATTGCCAGTTTAATAATTCTTAATTTCAATCGCACTTAGAACTTTCACATCGGAATAAATTTTCCACTCACAAAACTGTCAGCTTAATCACTTAAGAGTACTTACCTTTTGATATGCGGGATGCAGATTTTCCACAACGAAAAGCACAAGACACTAGTTAGAACATAAAACACAGAATAACCAAGGAAGTGCCAAGCCACACTCCAGAAGCCTCAGTACTCGCGCATACAATTAAGGGAACGAACCTATTCCCATACTAGTTCAAATCTCAATGCAACACCTGTCACTCATCGCCGCTGTGCACGTCGCATTAGCGAACACGCTCGAACGAAATAACCGAGCAATAACGAGGGGGGGGGGAACCTAACCGAGGATTTCGGGACACTGAAGCACGAACATCACCGTCATTTTAAAGATTACGTTATTACGAGCCATTTAATACAGTTAACCTCTCAACCTGCAGCAACGCCAAAAAGGTGTACATTAGGTTCTTCATGCAACTAGTTTGAAATCAATTAATCAAGTAACGGACAGAACACAACCCATAATACGGTAAGAATACAGACGGTACCTTACAGTAATACAATGAACCAACCGAATCCACATAACAAATTCACTTAATTAAAGGTAGCACTAAACGCTATGCAATTGATAAATAAAAAAACCGCACCGGTAGCTCGACACGAGTTACCAAGCAATATACACGCTCATTCAATACTACTCAAAATTTGAGTACACAACACTCAATTTCAAAAATGGGAGCAATATGTCAAAAAATGAGTTTTTATTTGAGTAAAATTAACTCAATTAGTGAGTAACCATTCAATTTTCGAAATTTCGAGTGAAAAAAGCACTTATAGACAAGAAAAAGTTAATGAACTTCGACGTTAATTAAAACTTGGATAAAAGACCAAGTCGCGGACATAGCAGTTGTAGAGTTGATTCGCATCATTCACAAAATTTAAAGGTAAGTTTATCTGAGTTTTGCTTCTATTCAAATCAATTACCCTTTCCTGTTTTGCCATTACAACGAGGCGCTGATTTACATGAAATAGGAGGAGAAACATTCTCGGATTATATTTCCAGGCATCGTTAGCGCCTGGAGGTTCAGGTAAATGATATTTGAAGTGCCGGTGAGATTTTTTGTTGCTATATTAAAAATACGAATTGATTATTTTTTGCATTTGCTTTTTGAGTAAAATCTACTCAAAGTTGACATTTTCATCCCAAACTCAAAACTGAGTAAACGAAGCAAACTCATTTTTTGACTACGTGCACTTTTTATGAAATTGAGTGGCTGGCCACTCAAATTTGAGTTTTTATGAATGAGCGTGTAATGCTGCGTAGACGGACCTCTTTCCGATGGACGCTGACGACAGTCATACGAATATTGATAGGGTGACCATGAGCGTTCTTACAGATATAATGGACCGAAAGAATCCAAAAACGGGAATTTTAATGACAGAAAATATAAAGTGGGAAATATTTTAACCATTTGAGAGTCACGAAGACATCCATAAAAAAATATGGGTTGAGTAAATATCGCAGCGTCAAGTACACGCATAGGGATTAGAGGTAGAATATATTATGAAAAGGTTATATTTCTTTTTCTAACTTTCTAAATGCTAATGGGAGAATTTTGAGTTGGTTTTACAAGTTGCGCATCAGTCCACCTTGGCAATTGCAATTTTCATATACTTTTAAGGATAGAGATAGTTGATTATGGTAAGTAAGATTTCAGAGTACTTTTCCTTCATAACCGCATGGTTAGCAATACCATGTATCTTTTCGGGAATTTAAGTCTTTATTTGCAGAAACCCTCCTGGGTCAACCTCAATTGGATAAGGGGAGATGTCGAAGCAACATACACAATAGCCACAATAGACAGGAAGGAAGACAATCAAGTATTCCCACAAAAAAAATACTTACCTCGCTTCGACAAATGTTGTCGGAACACCATTTTGAAAAAAATTTAAAGAAAAAATATTTTATTATGAAAAAAACATTTATTATGGAAAAAAACACAATTACAAAAAAAGACACAACTCGAGGAACACACAAAAAAAATATATTATCCATCTCGAGCCTAAAACAATATTACAAAAAAAAATACTAAAAAACCGAGCACAACAGGCAAAAGAACTCGAAATTATTAAAACGAGCAAAGTAGCAAAAGATCTCGAACAAAAAAAAAGCGCATCTGGGGAAAAAGAAGGAATTGGGGGAAACATACTAACCACTAACACTATGTTTTTGCTAAGAATCACCGACAAAAATTGGCAAATCGAGTCGGTTTTTCCCTTCCAACATAAACTACAAACAAAAGTGATAATACAAGTCGATTAATGCACACAGCAGTGGAGTCTCACATATGACAACAGATTTTAAAGAGAACGATAAATAATTGTAAATAAATGAAAGTTAAAATAGTTAAATAAATATAGTAAATTGCAGATTAAAATAATGATTACACAAAAAGAAAATTTTAACTTAGTTTTTTTTTTGTTTATGTACAACAATAATCTATAACATTCAAATTATCAAAACGGTAGGACAAATAAGCAAATCACGTCTATTGACGAAAAATATAATGACTAAAAATAGGAGATTGTATAAAGTGGAAGCAGAAGTCCAAATAGTGTGTACCCTGTGGAGAAGGTAGACGCGAGCACTACCCAACGCGTTCGACAAGGATGGATTAAGGTAGCATTGTTAGACTACCCAACGCGTTCGACAAGGATGGATTAAGGTAGCATTGTTAGACTACCCAACGCGTTCGATAAGCATGGAACCAGTCGAAGGTGGTGACGGAAACGATTGAGGGGCACCGCAGAAGACAACAAGAAACGGAAGCCAAGCTGGCATGAAAGGAGTATACGATGCTAGAGGGGAGAATAAGACGTAGGGAGGGAAGTCGGTACAGCCAATATCCGGCTCACTCCAAAACACAAGCGAAAAGGCCACAGTCGGGACATCACAACCCGACTACGGTCATATGATTAACTATCAAGTACTTCGGTCGGAACTCTACACCCTGACCGATGTTACAAGAACAAGAAGCAGGCCGCACAGTCAAGACGCTACAATTCGACTGATGTCGGACCAATACATATACATTGCCGCAGTCGGATCCACCAAAACCGATTTTGCACTGAAAGAAAGCCCATCGTCATTTTAGACACTGGCAGTTGGACAATCCGAAGTAATAACAAAAGGGAGGCACAACAAGAAACGTCGAACTCTGATTGATGCGAAGGTTCACAAACGTAAATGAAATTAATCGAAAAAGCCAGGTGGCAGGACAGCAGAAATCAATACGCAAGGAAGGCGGAAAACAGTAAACCACAAGGAAGACGTCGAGACAAGAGAAGGTGCCTCGAAATCGAACTCCCGAGAACCACTATCGACCAACACGAAAGGGGAAGCAGCAAGACAGCACACTGGTGAAAACACAGGTGAAAGCATTGGAGCCGCAAGAAGGACAGCAGGGGTGCACACTGGGACCACCGTAAAGTTAGGATGTTAAGAAAATGTCAAATAATGAAAGAAAATTGTAAATATTTGGTTTTGACAAAAGTAATAACAAATATGATTTTTGTAATGGCAATCTTAGGAGTTAGGACACAAAAGACTTTTTTTGACACAAATTTTTCTAATGACCCGCGCAATCATCTTGATGATGCGTCTCTCCGAGGCAACATCAAGCTCAGTAAGTAAGGGGGCATGCAGCGCCCATAGTTTTCGGCCAGCATCAACCCTGGCAAATTTCTCCAAGTGGTGCACCAGGGAACTTAATTTCCTGGGTTACATCACCAGCTGCAGCCTTAAGCTAAGCTGATATTTTGATGCACTCGCGCTTTCCAAGCCATATGCTTACGGAAACGCATTAACACTTTGTTTAATTAAACACAGTTTGTTGCTGCTAGCAGCAGACGGCGACGCTGTTGTAGAAAGTAAAGGCCTTCGAGTATGAGTCATAATGAACTACTGATTCATCCACCGGGGTCTTTACTCTCGCGAGCGTGGAAAGAATGTTTTGTTTAGGTCTGAGACTCTCTCAGAGTAAAGTCTACACAGATGACATGATAAAAGTCTTTTGTGTCAAATCGAAAATGGTCAGTCGTAATAAGTTAATTAGCATTCGCGCGCGTAGCAGGTGCCGCGCGAGGTGTAAGTTAGTCGGTACTCAGCCAATCAGGGATTCAGAAGAAGAATTATTTTGAGCGAAGATTACGCTGAAGCGAAAGTGATTTGGGCGCTGATACGGTAGTATTCAGGATTATAATAAAACTGTGTTGTAAAAGGTAACTGTGAAGAATTATTCCTTCAACTTCAACTATTGCGACAAAATATATACATGACCCATACAGATATACGATAATGATTTTAAACAGTTCTTTGTACGATGTACTCTATGCAACTTTATGCGACTTCTGGTTGCTTGGGTACAGCTTTTTGGCTGGCTTGATTCTCGACAGTGCGAATCAAGCTCAGACTAAACCAGTACCCGGCGCAAACATACAAAAACGTTCTCCCAATCCCTGGTGGGATAAAGAGTGCTCAGAGCTGTACGCGGAGAAGGCCGCCGCGTTTAAGACCTTCCGGAACGACGGGTTACCCGCTAGTTTTCGACAGTACGCGACGTTAGATATGCGAATGAAGAGTTTGATGAAAGCCAAGAAACGCGGATATTGACGCCGGTTCGTCGACGGATTAACGAGGGAAACATCGATGAGCACTCTTTGGGAGACAGCCCAATGCATGCGAAACCGAAACAGTACTAATGAGAGCGTGTGTTGAGGCAGGATCGTGGTTTCCGGCGAAATTCGTTTTATCGGGTTCACAGACAGGCAACAGACGGAAGCACCACCGAGCCGAACCGACAATCATGAGCGGGAAATAAAGAAACAGTAGGCTGTACGCACTAGTTACACTTCGGGATACTTTATTATACGATATAAAACTTTATAATTTCGATCTTGTCTACTCAACGGTTTGACTGGGAAAGAGGCAATTTATTTCACTGCTATCGCCTATTTAACCTACGTTACTTTTTAATTCAAATACTTTCTTACATGCTAATTTTATGGCAAGTGAACTGACAGCACTGACAGCATTCGGTCTACTCTCCATTGCCGACAGTGTTGAGAACTGTCAGCGTGTATTATTAAAACCGTTGGATATTCGATTTTGCCAAGAAGGTTTGTCCGGATTCCGCCCCGGCACAGAAGATCTACCGCGCCGCGTCCCCTCACAAGAACGCGAACGAAACACCTTTTTCGATGGTGGAGTTCTCACTTGCTCTCTTGTCGTGTACCAATAAAGCTCCAGGGCTATACAGAATCAAATTCAACTTGTTGAAGAATCTGCCAGACTCTGCCAAGAGACGCTTGTTAAACTTATTTAATAAGTTTCTTAAGGCTAACATTGTCCCACACGATTGAAGGCAAGTGTAGGTCATCGCCATCCAAAAACTAGGAAAACCAACCTGCGACCGCAATTCGTATCGACCGATTGCAATGCTATCCTGTATTCGGAAGTTGTTCGAGAAAATGATCCTATCCCGCCTCGACAATTGGGTCGAAGCAAATGGCTTACTGTCAGATACACAATTTGGCTTTTGCAAAGGCAAAGGGACGAACGATTGTCTTGTGTTGCTCTCAAGATGGCATCAGTGTTCCTAGATATAAAGGGGGCTTTTGATTCAGTTTCGATCATTCTTTCAGAGAAGCTGCACCAGCATGGTCTTTCAGCGAATTTAAACAACTTTTTACTAAACCTGTTGTCGGAAAAGCACATGCATTTTTCGTATGGTGACTTATCCACATCACGATTTAGCTACATGGGCCTTCCCCAGGGATCATGTCTAAGCCCCCTTGTATACAATTTCTATGTCAACGACATTAATGAATGTCTTGATAATTCCTGCACGTTAAGGCAACTTGCAGACGATGGTGTGGTGTCTGTTACGGGACCCAAAGCTGTCGATCTACAATGACCATTACAGAACACCTTGGACAATTTGTCTGCTTGGGCTATTAAGCTGGGTATCGAACTCTCCACGGAGAAAACTGAGCTAGTTGTATTTTCTAGGAAGCGTGAACCAGCACAAGTACAGCTTCTATTAATGGGTCAAACCATCGCTCAGGTCTTCACAGTAAAATATCTAGGGGTCTGGTTCGACTCGAAATGTACTTGGGGATGCCATATTCGGTATCTGAAACAGAAATGCAAACAAAGGATCAACTTTCTTCGTACAATAACCGGAACATGGTGGGGTGCCCACCCAGGAGACCTAATTAGGTTGTATCAAACAACGATACTTTCGGTACTGGAATACGGATGGTTCTGCTTTCGATCCGCCGCGAACATACATGTCATCAAACTCGAAATAATTCAGTATCGTTGTTTGCGTATCGCCTCAGGGTGCATGCAGTCGACCCATACAATGAGTCCCGAAGTGCTGTCGGGCGTTCTCCCGTTGAAAAATCAATTTTGGGAACTTTCATATCGATTGCTCATTCGATGCGATATCTTGAACCTGGTGGTGATTGAAAATTTCGAAAGGCTTGTTGAGCTCAATTCTCAGACCCGTTTTATGTCCCTGTATTTTGACTACATGGCGCAAAATATTAATCCTTCTTCTTACAATCCCAACCGTGTGCATTTCATAAATACTTCTAAATTTACTGTTTTCTTCGACACATCCATGAAGGACGAGATTAGTGGAAGTCCGGACCACATACGCCCACAAGTGGTTCCAAACATTTTTTGACATTAAATATGTCTTACTCCACTATCTGGGG
The DNA here is from genome assembly GCF_030247195.1 of Topomyia yanbarensis. NCBI lineage: Eukaryota > Metazoa > Arthropoda > Insecta > Diptera > Culicidae > Topomyia > Topomyia yanbarensis. Next base: position 112,469,539 of record NC_080670.1, read on the forward strand.
CTAGGTATTATTCTAAAATCTAAACTATCTCCCATGTAACGAAACTATGTAAGGTTCGCACGCTTATAACTCCGATATTACTAGATGGATTTTAATCATTCATACACCAACCGATTCAGAAACACCTAACTTAAATATTGGTAATAATTTAATATCTCCCAAATAAAAGTAGACTTTTGGAAATTGGAAAAATTAAAAAGTTTACGAAAAACGGGAAAATTACCATTCGTGAGGCAGATTTCTCAGACACAGCCGTCGTTAGAGGGCACCTTAGTCGCTCAATCGAACACGAAAAGTCATAAATAGAAGCGACGCATGTCCGTTTAAATCAGTTGTTGCTCTTATCCCATACGAGCAACATCGTCTCCGGGCGATGCAATAAGCGCTATCGATTTTCGGCAACGTTGGCATTTGCACACACTCGCACCTAAGTGACTAAACCATATACGGTTAGTTTATAAATAGAGGTGACGCGTACACGTTTGAATCAGTTTTTGTTCTCATGTCGAACGGGTAAGTTCATGGCTGCAGCGTCTGGGCACTACAATAAGCGGTAGATGCTATGCATTTTCGGGTACCAGCGTCCAGCACGGTGTCAGAATGATTTGCAAAGTGGGTGGGTGGGGTGGTTTGGATTTAATTCAATACGGCAGGATGCGACTTATGTGTGCTGTTTGAGAGTGTTGCGTTGAAAAAAAATTATTTATTTTTATGCATGCGTGTGCGTTATAACTTGTTAATCCATGTTTACGGCGCTTTGTAGCTGCGTAGGGTAAAGAGCCTATTGGCTTTCATATGTTTCGTATTTCGGTTATATGTGATATATTTCAGTTATATGTTTTTTTATCTGTAAGGCATCTGACAACGTGCTTCTGTATTTATTGCACTGTTCAGCAGCGTAGTATTTTATATAGGAGAGTACGTTCAGGTTTTTTACGCGGTTTTTTTGCGCGGATTTTGAAATTTACGCGGTTTTCATTTACGCGTTTTCTGAAATTTACGCGGTTTTCATTTACGCGGCCTGTATCCCCCGCGTAAAAAAAACCTGAGTGTAATTGCATCGGAAACAATCACATTCCCAGCAGAACTTTTTGTTTTCTAATTTCAAACACTTTTATTTCGTACTGCACAAAAAGGAAAATTTTAAAACAACTTACCGTCCCAGCAGCAGTTTAAGCGGGTGTTCTTTTTCAATTAAAATTCAAGCCATGTCTTAAGCGTTACTGGACTTAAAATTGTTTTTTTTTTGTCTTATGTATTTAAAACACAGTTCTAATCGGGTTTTAAAGTATACAACAAATAGAACGGTTGGGTATACCAATTTATATTTTAAAATAAATCTGTTTTAAATTATGAAACAAACCGCTGTACTGAAGACTTAATTATGTCAGTCCTATTACCACATAAAACACCTATATAACATAAAACGCTGCAGAATGTTTACACTACAGAGTTATAACACGTTATAATAATTATCAACAAGAAAAATGTCACCAAGATAGCATAAAAACCCGTTTTAACTGGTAGTGCAAACGTTGTATAATAATGTAATTTATCAAATAATTTTATTTGTTCAACCACTAATCGATCAAGAAATACTTAATCTTAAGATTGTTTACTTAAGTTCATTAGTACATTATTGAAAATTTAAATGGAAAATGAGATTTCATATTTCATGGAGAATCTGTATATTTCCGTTGGCGGGCGTGGGCTTCCTCATCACAGTTCTTAATATGGAACTTTTCTTTTGAATATATTTTCTGGAAAGACCAGCCTATTTTGACTAGATGGATCAGCCAAATAATGCCAATCACATAGTGAGATACTTGATTAATTGTAATAATAGATTACCGTTAAATGACCATCAATAAATTATGTTTTAATGGGGAGGGTATATAGCAAATTGTAACATATGAAAACAGGCGAGTGAGGAAGAACGTGAGTCGATATGTGTGATGGATAAAATTCATTTGCATACTCTTGAAAAAAGCTACATTTTTAATGTCACCGTGGTCGTGTCCTGTACACAACCCTTTAAATTTTTTTTAATAAATTCCGAGAAGTCGACTGTTCTAAGATGTTTTATACTGACGGATCAAACCTCGAAGGGTCCACTGGCTTCGGTATTTTCAATCAAAAGTTCATCGCCTCCTACAAACTCAGTGACCCCGCTTCAGTTTACGCCACAGAACTAGCTGCTATTCAGTATACCCTTGGAGTCATTGACACATTACCCGCAGACCATTACTTCATCGTCTCGGATAGTCTGAGTTCTATTGACGCTATTCGCTCGATGACACATGGAAAGCACTCCTCGTATTTTTTGAGAAAATACGGGAGCTACTAAGTGCTTTATCTGACAAATCTTTCCAGATTACCTTGGTATGGGTCCCTTCTCATTGCTCCATTCCGGGCTTCGGTATTTTCAATCAAAAGTTCACCGCCTCCTACAAACTCAGTGACCCCGCTTCAGTTTACGCCACAGAACTAGCTGCTATTTAGTATACCCTTGGAGTCATTGACACATTACCCGCAGACCATTACTTCATTGTCTCGGATAGTCTGAGTTCTATTCGCTCGATGACACATGGAAAGCACTCCTCGTATTTTTTGGGGAAAATACGGGAGCTACTAAGTGCTTTATCTGACAAATCTTTCCAGATTACCTTGGTGTGGGTCCCTTCTCATTGCTCCATTCCGGGCAATGAGAAGGCGGACTCCTTAGCTATGGTGGGTGCGCAGAAGGTGACGTTTTTGAAAGACCAATTTGCTTCCACGAATTTTTCAGTTTTACTCATCAGAGAACCCTCGAAAGGTGGCAAACCTCGTGGAGCAATGGGGAGCTAGGAAGGAGGCTACATTCGATAGTCCCTAAGGTATCGACGAAACCTTGGTTCAAGGGGATGGATGTGGGTCGTGACTTCATTCGTATGATGTCCTCACTCATGGCAACTGGATGCACATCTCCGGCGTATTGGGCTCGTGGAAAGTGGTATCTGCGCTTGTGGCGACGGGTATCATGATATCGAGCACGTTGTCTGGGCGTGCACCGAGTACAGTTTCGCCAGGTCTTGGCTTATGGACACCCACCGGGCCCGATGAAGACCACCCAACGTCCAGGTTCGAGATGTGCTGGCATGCCGCAATGTCCTCTATATGTCCCTTATATACACCTTCGTGAAAACCATTAATATAAAAGTTTATCTGCTCCTTCTTATTTCCTATCATTCTCAGAAACGCTCTCTTCTACCTGTACCATACACCCACGCAGGTTTGATGGAACTCCAAGGCGACACAATCTCTGTCGAATGAGCCAACAAACACGGGACCTACAGTACGAATATCACATGCGCAACTCGAACTCTTTCCGATCTGCATCTGAGCCGTCTGGAGGAACCCCTGCCAACTCGAGGAAGAACACTCGGCCTCTCTGTACATAATTCTTCTTGATGAAGGCCATCCGAGTCTACATCCTATGCCGTTGATCTCCCGATGCCTGCAACTGAAAGTTAATAACTTTCTTCCCTGCCATCTTTGTCCACCCTCCCTCCCCTGACTCTTATACCCAGAAGTATCACCCCGTACCTCCACCCCCCTTCTGACTCTTCTAGTTCTAACTATTATATTATATAATCTCATTGAAAATGCCCAACTCTACTACCACAAAAAATAACTCTATTTAATCTCCCCGAATCTTTACAAAATTAAATCACGCTCTCTAGTTATTCCTAGTTTTAAGATAGTTATAAAAATTGTCTCCCTTAGTTAAAAATTATTTGCTTCAATAATCTTCCTGCTAAAAATGTCAAACCATATTGCCGTAAAAACTAAATGACCACCCTAATCGTACGAAAATTGTGTTACCCCCTTGTGTATATGAATAGCTATAAATTCTCCTTAGTTTAATTAAAAAAAACCGATTTAATCCACCTAGCAGTGAGTTGAGACATTTCTTACACATTTCACTATTGGATTAATTTGCAGAAAACACGAGAAGTAGGCACCCAACTAGAAGTGGGATGAAAACAGTTTCTAGTCTTGCACGAATAAAATCTCGAATAAACTGAATAAATTATAGAAATCAACAAAACGACCGAAACAAAAAAGTAAAGCAAAAAATGAAACAATAGGTTTTTAAATTCATAAAATGAGTAGAAAAATTAATGTAAATCAAAATTATAATATACACGAATCAAACTAGATTAGGTTATTACATAAAAATTAAGATTATATTTAGAAATAGTTATAAGATTAATAGAATAAATTGACTCATACTAACAAATTGAATGAAATAAAAAGAATGACTGAACATGAAATGCATAAAATTAAAGATATGAATCAAATGAATCAAATGAATCAAATGAATCAAATGAATCAAATGAATCAAATGAATCAAATGAATCAAATGAATCAAATGAATCAATTGAATCAAATGAAATCAAATGAATCAAATGTATCAAATGTATCAAATGTATCAAATGTATCAAATGTATCAAATGAATCAAATGATTCAAATGAATTAAATGAATCATATGAATCATATGAATCAAATGAATCACATGAATCACATAAATCAAATTAATTAAATGAATCAATTGAATTAAATTAATCAAATTGATTTAATTCATCCAGTGAATACATTGAATCAAATTAATGAAATGGATCAAATGAATAAAAAGAATGGATGAACAAAATGAATAAAGTAAAAAATAAATGAAATGCATAAATAAAACAAACGAATCAAATAAACAAAATGAGCTGAAATGATAAAATGAATAAAAAGATGAAAATGAGTAGAATTAAATTCATTGATTAAAATGAAAAATTGAACAAAGGTAAAAGGTTATAAATTAATATAAAGAAATAAATTGAACCAAATAAATCATTTGGATGAAATGATTAAAATTGAAAAAGTAAAATGAAGAAACTGAACAAAATGAATGAACTGGAAAAAATGCATACAATGAAAACAATGAATGATATGAGTAAAATGCACAAAAAATAAACTGATCAGAGTGAATCCAAAGAATGAAACGAATAAAATAAGTAAAATGAACGCAGATTAACAAAACGAATAAAAATATGCGGAATGAAATAATTAAAATAAAATGGTCATATATTTGAAGCCAAAAACATTTTTGAATAAAGAAAATGAATAAACCGGATTGTACGAAGTTGAGAACCATTGCATCAGAAAGTTTTGAAATGTTTTTGAAAATCCCATCTTCTGAGAAAAGGCTAATAAATATGCAATGGACTTTCTAGGGCTTCCATCTTTTTTTGGTTTTATTCTTTTTGTTTTCATGCTTCTTTACTTGACGAATTCGAAGTTTACTTTTTGGCCACACATTCCCGAAAAAAGATTTATGTACAGAATAGAATATCCTGGTCCAGTATTTTAACGCGCAATTGAATATAGTAAAATGAGACAAGATCACATGTGCTTTCAAGCCCCTCAAACAGAGAACGACAGGGAGAATGCGATTCGTGAATGAGACAGGTAGATATTTCAGAGTTTTTATGTGCATTGTTGTTATCATTGTCGTCGGTTACCAGTGAGCCCAAATACATGAATTCGTCGACCATCTCGATTTTGTCACCGTCAATCCGAACTCGGGTGCGAGGATTACATTGTCGTCTCTAGAACCTCTTCCTCTCATGTTTTTTGTCTTCGAAACGTTGATGGCAATTCCAATCCTGCTGGCTTCAGCTTTCAGTCTTTGAGCATATGTTTCATTCAAAATTCAATAGAGATACGAATAGTTTAAATACCGCACGTGGAAAGTCTCTTTTGAAAATTTCCATCGTCAGACTTTCATATTACCCAGTTAAGCCAAAGATTTTTCTGATATAGCCATGAATTTCCTTAAGTATAGTGTAGATACAGGCTTTGAATACAATTGAATTAAAGTTGAGTTGATGTAGCAGCAGACAAAAAATAGTTTTGTTTTCTCAAACCTTCGCAATTACAATTAATAAATATTTCAGATTGGCACATCACACAACTTAGAAATGGATACAGAAATAGCTAGATAGATGCTATAGAAGAGAGACAGAGAGAGAAAGAGAGAAAGAGAGAGAGAGAGAGAGAGAGAGAGAGAGAGAGAGAGAGAGAGAGAGAGAGAGAGAGAGAGAGATAAAGAGAGATGGAAGAGGGCGTGTGAGGAATGGCAAATGATGGTTAATGCAGTGACATTATTTTTATAGGTATATTATTATGATATATTGATTCTTGCATTCTTATCATAAATAATGTAAGTAGTAATTTTTGTGCCATAACCAGTATAACCTAAATCTTGCAAAAGAGCTAAATTTTCGCTAGATTTTTGGGCTTCAAACATACAGTTGCTTTCGGTGACGCCACAAGTATAATTATATTAGAAATCTTTATCTCACTACTAGGTGAATTACTTGTTGATCTGTGTATTGATATACCATCCAACATATACCTCATGATTGAACGCAATGGCTAATCCAAGGAATAAATACTAGAACTTACTGTTTCTTTATCAACACACATTTTGTCTTGGAAGTGAACTTATATATTGATTTTTGAGAAATAGTTAATCTATCTATCTGTCTGTCTATATATATATATATATATATATATATATATATATATATATATATATATATATATATATATATATATATATATATATATATATATATATATATATATATATATATATATATATATATATATATATATATATATATATATATATATATATATATATATATATATATATATATATATATATATATATATATATATATATATATATATATATATATATATATATATATATATATATATATATATATATATATATATATATATATATATATATATATATATATATATATATATGGGTCATTCCATACGAAGTGATCAAGGCACGTGTAATCGACCTCCAGGATTTGAACAAAATTTAGAGGAATTGTTCATCTAGGGCCAATATATAAAAAACCAAATTTTTGTGACAATTGAACCACCCCTCGGGTCATGGGAGCACCCCCCGTTTTGGCAAATTACAAAAACCCTTGATTTTCTTTTCATCATATCTCCGGTTCTGTTTACTCTAGAATCAAACCACAAGATGGATTTTGAAGAAAATTGTTCAAGAAGTCTATAAAAAATATTATTTTTTGCCGGCAGTGTTGCCAACTATGCAATTTTTTCAGTTAAACATTAAAAGTTAATTTTTCTCTCAATACGTATATTTTAATTTTGAAAATTTTAATGCCATCGCGTTCCTCAGACATTTTTACATAAAAAACACTTATCATCCAAATATAATATGAGCGCATCCTGAGATACACCGTTTTGAAGAGAAAAAACCGCAATTTCCCATATAAAATCGCAAGCGCACAACACTAAAAAACCAACTAAAGTATTCTGAGCTCAAACATAATTTTTCGTGAAGTAGACGAGAAATGATGAAAAACTACGTATTTGGTTTGCTTCTAGCAGATCAGGGTCGATTTTTATGACAGTTTGAAGATTTTTTCAATTTTGGCCAATACAAATAGATTTTTATATGAGAAAATCGGTGTTTTTCCCTTCAAAACGGTATATCTCAGGATGCGCTAATATTATATTGGGATGATAAGTGTTTTTTATGTAAAAATGTCTGAGGAACGCGATGGCATTAAAATTTTCGAAATTAAAATATACGTATTGAGAGAAAAATTAACTTTTAATATTTAACTGAAAAAATTGCATAGTTGGCAACACTGTCGGCAAAAAATAATATTTTTTATAGACTTCTTGAACAATTTTCTTCAAAAGCCATCTTGTGGTTTGATTCTAGAGTAAATAGAACCGGAGATATGATCAAAAGAAAATCAAAGGTTTTGGCAATTTTACAAAACGGGGGGTGCTCCCATCACACGAGGGGTGGTTCAATTGACACAAAAATTTGGGTTTTTATATATTGGCCCTAGATGAACAATTCCTCCAAATTTTGTTCAAATCCGTGAAGGTCGATTTCAAGTTTGCATCTTTTTTTGATCACTTCGCGTGGACTGACCCATATATATATATATATATATATATATATATATATATATATATATATATATATATATATATATATATATATATATATATATATATATATATATATATATATATATATATATATATATATATATATATATATATATATATATATATATATATATATATATATATATATATATATATATATATATATATATATATATATATATATATATATATATATAAAAGTCAAAGTTTGTATGTATATGATTTATAGACTCCCAAACGGCTTAACCGATTTCCGTAAAAATTTGCACACAGTAGGTATTTGTTATGGGGCGTGTTTGTGAACTATTAGTTGGAGATTATATGCCCGCCAGATGGCGCTTTGGAACAAATTGTGTTTTCCTTTTATTTCGTGGAAAGTCACAGCCGCTTTGTCACGCATTCTAAGCCGCTATTCATTATTCCGCGCTGTATTTAAGCTCATTCGTATTCGAATGAAATTCTAGGAAGCATTTTCTACATTCTTCGTACAATCATCACCTTTGCTGTCACTTCCACATATACAGTGTGTATTATACACACACGTATAGCGGTATTCAGAACACGTCCGCTCATGTCGAGTCAAATCCAATTTTAAGGAATATTAAAGCAGATTTGAACGGTTTGTATTTTAAGCGGTAGTTTTGTTTGTATTTCAGTTTGTATTTTCGGTGGTACAGTGAAAACACGTTTTTATGAGCCCCAATTTTGTCAGCATTTCGACCCGATTTCGTCGGAGCCAGGATTATGAGGCTATGTCTACTGAATAATGTTGAATATTTTAACTGCTTCGGTTTATTAAAGAAAATCAACCAAAAATAAACCAAGGAGGCTGATAAAAACGGGTCTTCGCTGTATTTATTTCTCCTTTAACTTTATTGACAGACATTATTGTTTTTTGTTTTCCTCAGTGGTTTTACTGATTCTGTCGATAAAAACATAGCATTGTTGTTATGAAATTCGGAATTCTGCAGATGTACCGAATAGTCAAATTTACGAAAAAAAGAAGAAAATCTTTTTCATCAACATTTGTTTTTTTCTTTCGTTAGTAAACAATAGAAATCATTTGAAATGCCACCCAAGAAATCATCTATCGGAAGATCAACCAGACATGCATTGCAAGTGGCAGATGTATGTATGTATGTATGTATGTATGTATGTATGTATGTATGTATGTATGTATGTATGTATGTATGTATGTATGTAGGGATACAGAAACTGCTGAACGGCGCGCTGAACGTATTGGAAATCTGCGAACAAGAGCCAGTAGATCAAGAGCTAATGAATCAACTGAACAGCAAACTGAACGGCTTGAAAGCATGCGCTCAAGAGCCTCTACTTCACGAGCTTCTGAATTGACTGAATGGCGGGACGATCGCCTTGAAAATCAACGCACACGGCAGAGTCGATCACGTGTGAGAATCGATTTGAAATTGGCAGCATTTAATTACGACAAAGACTATGATTACAGTACTCATCCGAATATCGTGATTGGTGATATGGATAAAGTTTGCGCTCATTGCGGAGCATTATTATTTATCAAAGAAGCACCTGGCATGTGCTGTTCGGATGCAAAAGTCCGATTGCCACCATTGGAACAGCCGCCAGAGCCATTTCTTTCGTACGTCTCTGGAACTACTACGGAATCGAAGCATTTCTTGAAAAATATTCGTGGCTACAACAACTGTTTCCAAATGACATCCTTCGGAGCAACTAACATTGTTCGCTTCGACGGGGCTCCGACGACATTCAAAATACAAGGACAAGTTTATCATAATATCGGTTCACTTCTTCCACAACTAGGTGAAGATTCAAATTTCTTTCAAATTTATTTTATGGGCGATGAAGCAGCAGAAGTTGACCAACGTAGCAAAATTTCGAGCGGAACGAAACGATCAATTATTGAAGCGCTGCAACATTTATTCCACGAACGTAACGAATTAGTACGCTTTTTTCAAACGGCATTAGATCGGATGATATCGGATGATCATCAAGTCGTCATCAGGGCTGATAAAAGACCGTCAGGTGAGCATGAACGGCGGTACAAAGCCCCAACAATCGACGATGTAGCGATTGTAATGGTCGGAACCGAGTTTGAACGGCGAGATATTGTTCTAAGCCGACGAGGTGAAAATGGAAAATTGCAACGCGTTTCGGAAACACACAGGTCTTATGACGCCCTTCAATATACGATTTTGTTTTGGCAAGGAGAAGCTGGCTACCACTTCAACGTGATGCAAATAAATCCAGCAACAGGTGCCGAAACATCAAAAAAGGAGAGTTTATATGGTGTTATATCGTTTCTCAATCGGGGCAAATAAATGAAACTTGGTATTCTATCATTTACGAATGAGAAGAAAATGTTTTAAATGGATAATATTTATATCACAGGTTTATTCGATGGATTTTTATGCATATCGCATTATGATCAGAGTCGAACCATATAATCATATCTTGAAATGTCGTGCACTATTTCATCAATTTCTTACTGATATGTATGCAAAGATAGAAAGTGAAAGACTTCTTTTCATCCGTTTGAATCAAAAAAACTTCGTGCAGAAGAATACATTCATTTGCGTGATGCTATCGCGAATGACGGAAATGCTGATAACGTTGGGCAAATGGTCATACTCCCAGCCACGTACACCGGAAGTCCAAGACACATGCTAGAATACGCCCAAGATGCGATAACATACGTCCGAAAGTATGGACGTCCAAATCTTTTCATTACGTTTACATGCAATCCAACTTGGCAAGAAATCACCAATCTACTACAAAATGGCCAATCATCCATTGATCGTCACGATTTGACAGCGAGAGTATTCAAACAAAAATTGATACGGCTCATGGGTCTGATCACAAAAAACCACATTTACGGAGAAACGCGCTGCTGGATGTATACAATTGAATGGCAGAAGAAAATCACCAATCTACTACAAAATGGCCAATCATCCATTGATCGTCACGATTTGACAGCGAGAGTATTCAAACAAAAATTGATACGGCTCATGGGTCTGATCACAAAAAACCACATTTACGGAGAAACGCGCTGCTGGATGTATACAATTGAATGGCAGAAGAGGGGTACTTAATTTTCATTTTTAAATTCTTTACCTAAAATTGCTAATTACTGTGATTCATTTCATTAGGTTTGCCCCACGCACACATTTTAATCTGGCTTTCAGAAAAGTTGATTCCAACTCAAATCGACGATGTTATTTGCTCCGAAATTCCCGATCCAAAAGAAGATGCAGAGTTGTTTGATGTTATCGCGAAAAACATGGTTCATGGGCCATGCGGCGCAATAAATCCCAGCTCAGCTGTATGAAAGATGGCAAATGCACGAAAAAATATCCACGGGAATTTGTTCGGGAAACACAGACCGGTGATGACGGCTATCCGAAGTACAGGCGACGCAAACCAGAAGATGGAGGGCACACAGCTACTGTCAACGTGAGAGGTGCTGATATTACTATCGATAACAGATGGATCGTGCCATACACACCGTTGCTGTCGAAAACTTTCAAGGCACATATCAACGTAGAAGCATGCATGTCTGTAAAATCGATCAAATACATTTGCAGTTACATAAACAAAGGCAGCGATATGGCAGTTTTCGAAGTAACAAATCGGAATGCACCCGCACCTGTCGATGAAATCGAAAGATTCCAAACGCTACATCAGTAGCAACGAAGCTGTTTGGCGAATTCTCGGGTTCCCAATTCACGAACGCCACCCAACTGTTTCACATCTCAGCGTTCACTTAGAAAACGGTCAAAGAGTCTACTTCACAGAAGCGAATGCAGTACAGAGAGCGGAACGACCACCGGATACAACATTAACCGCATTTTTCAAATTGTGTGCTGCTGATGAATTCGCACGAACATTACTGTTTAAAAGACGGAAACAAGGCAAACCAGTTCCCGATTATCCCGATGTACGCGCTTCTGATGCTTTGGGACGAGTATATACAGTTCATCCAAACAACGCTGAATGTTTTTACTTGCGAATGCTGCTGCATGAAGTCCGGGGACCAACATCGTTCCAATCGATCAAAACTGTCAATGGTGAAGTGTGCAAAACGTTCAGAGAGGCATGTTTGCGACTTGGTTTGCTGGAAGATGACCAACATTGGGATAATACTTTAACCGATGCATCCGTTTCATGTCGCCCGGAACAAATACGTGTATTGTTTGCAATTATTTTGACAACTTGCGCGCCTTCTGATCCGAACACTCTTTGGGAAACACACAGAGAAAGCCTCAGCGAAGATATACTTCACGAAGCACGCCGAATCTATCCCGACGCACAATATACAGATGACATTTTCAATCAAGCACTCATACTACTTGAAGACAAATGCATTTCCATCAACAATAAACTACTCTTCCAACTTGGTTTACCAGTACCGGTACGTGGCAGAAACGATATTCAAGACAGAGATGTGTTGCGCGAAAGACAATACGACGTTCAACAGCTACGAGCATTCGTTGAAAATCAAAAAGGGCTTTTAACTGATGATCAACGGCTCGCGTACAATACGGTAATGGAGCGCGTAACAAGCGAAAACGGTGGACTCATATTTCTTGATGCACCTGGCGGCACAGGCAAAACATTTCTCATGAATTTGATACTCACCGAAATTCGAGCGCAGAATGAAATTGCATTGGCTGTGGCATCTTCAGGAATTGCAGCAACGCTACTCGATGGCGGACGAACAGCACATTCAGCTTTCAAGCTTCCCCTTAATTTGAGTTACGACGAAAATCAAACTTGCAACATTGGCAAAAGGTCAGGCATGGCCACTGTATTGCGCACGTGCAAGCTAATCATTTGGGATGAATGCACCATGGCACACAAGTGAGCACTCGAAGCACTGGACCGAACATTGAGAAATCTGCGTGGTGTTGAGCAACCAATGGGAGGAGCTCTCATACTGGTGATTTTCGTCAAACATTGCCAGTCATTCGAAGAGCGACACCCGCTGATGAACTCAACGCTTACCTGAAAGCGTCAGCACTTAGGAGACATGTGCAGAAAATCAATCTATCGACCAACATGCGTGTGCACTTACTTCGAGACGAATCTTCGGAAACATTTGCCGAACAGCTTTCGAACATGGGTGATGGCAAAATCCCAATCGATCCTCAAACCAGCGAGATATCATTTCCACAAAACTTCTGCCAATTGCAGCCTTCAATTCAAGATGTTGAAGCGAGTATTTTTCCAATGATTTCACGTCAAATGGGAAAACCCGAAACATTGTTTACCCACTCGCTTTACAATAAAAAATAAATAAAGATATTAATTCTACTCTTATAATATACTCAGCTGAACAAATTTAGTTGAAAGTCGCAGCAACGCGCGACGGGTATTAGCTAGTATATATATATATAAAAGTCAAAGTTTGTATTTATATGATTTATAGACTCCCAAACGGCTTAACCGATTTCCGTAAAAATTTGCACACAGTAGGTATTTGGTATGGGGCGTGTTTGTGAGCTATTAGTTGGAGATTATCTGCCCGCCAGATGGCGCTTTGGAATAAATTATGTTTTCCTCCTATTTCGCAGAGTGTCGCAGCAACGCGCGATGGGTATTAGCTAGTTTATTATAAAGGTAAATCACAAAATGCTCTCAACATCGAATTCCTTGAATCACACAGATGTGTTTTCATACCCCGATATTCAAAATCGGTTTAGTTTTGCCCCTAAAACACCAGTAAAGCAATACTCTGTATGAAACAATCTCATTTTGAGTTAGTGGAAATTGGTAAGCGAGGACTAAAAATACAAAATGTTCAATATCTCCGCCGCTCGTACACGGATTTAGACAATCTATATCTTGTTAGAAAGGTTTACAAGCTTTCTATTTATGTGAAGTTTGTGGGACAACGTTGTATTGTTCGAAAGTTATTTGCAAAAAACCTGCTGTGTTTTGACAAAATCGCCCATATCTCAGAAAGTAAACAACATATCAAAAATCAAAAATAATAGTGTCAAATGGCAACGTTAGGCCTTTCATTTGAAACTTATTTCATTAAGATCGGTTCAGCCATTGCTGAGATAATTACATGATATTTTGTACATACATACATACATACACACATACACACACATACAGACATTGTCTCAATTTGTCGAGCTGAGTCGATTGGTATATGAGCCCTCCGGGCCTCGGAAAAAGTTTCCAAAGTTTTAGCGAATCCTATACATTTCTTTTGTAAGAAATGTAAAAAAATAAATATGTAATCCCCTAGTTTTAAGTAATTTAAAATGTAAAACAAACCAAGATTGGCACCTTTAAGCTAACGCAAACCTGCCTTATCAAATAAACAAATTGAATAAAAAAAATTATCAAATCAATACATTGATAACCTGTCGTTTTAAACATCATGAGGACTTCTGAAAAGTTGTGGGAATGGGATCCTGACCTGTAACTGATCTATTGGTCTTGATCTCACAGTTGTCTAATCACATCAATATCAAATACCTGCCTGAAAACATTCCAATAGACACTCATTCCAAAATTCTGAAATCAATCGTAATCCTCAGATTTCCTATCATATTGAGCTCACTTTTAAATGGATGTACTGTAATATGGATTAGGGTCTTTTTTAATAGGAAGCGAAGATGGAAACACAGAAACATGAAACATAGAACTGCTCACCGAAAAATTGCACACATTCAACATTTGCTGAACATGTCTTTATATTTGGAATGCGTAGGGGAGAGTGGGTACACTTGATCCCACTTTTGTCTTTTACTTATAACTTTTCAACGAAATAAAAATTTCAATTGCAAAATTCGCCAACTTGTAGTTAATTCGAATTGTAAGAGCTGTGAAGAATGTGTAAATCGGAGAACTATGTCCTGTCAGTAATATGAACAGTTTTGAAAATCAACGAGGTTTTTGTATAATCGTGTGGTAACTGCGGTAAGGGCTAAAGAAACAAAGGCCACTATGACCTATAGATACGAAAGTTCAGCAAACCACCTATCCTGACAAATTAAATAAAAAGACAACCTTTTTAGATGCACGACAAACTTTAACCACAGTAGAAAGTCGAAACAAGTATTTTTTTATTCATTTCGTTTATTTGATTAAATGCGTTAGCTTGGCGGTGCCAAATTCTTTTGTTTTTTACATTTTATATATTTTAAAACTAGGAGGTTACAATGTTGAAATATTTTTTTTTATAAAAGAGAAAAATTTTACAGCTATCTTAAGACTAGAAATAAGATTCTACATACAAGAGAGGGGGCAAAAAAAAATTTTTTTTGAAAGATTTCAAAACAAGGAATTCAATAGTAATAGTTTTTTAGGAAATATTTACAGTTATCTTAAAACTAACAATATAGTTTGGTACACAAAAGGGGAACAAATATTTATGAAAAAATTCACCGGTGTTTTAAAACTAGAGATACAATTCTATTTACAAGATGGGGGACAATAGTTTTAACAAAGAAGTAAAATTACAAATATCTTAAAACTAGGAATACGGAATACAAATTTGATTTTTTATCGGAGACTTATGCTTGGTCAAGATATTCAGAGGGGGGATTATTTCCAAAATCGGTGTAGAAGCAGTTGTATCAAGGACAGGGGAGAGAATGCGTAGATGGTGACCGGGAGAGAAGAGCAAAACTTGCAACTTTCGGACAAACGGGAGATCAGAAATCAATTAGCGCCTCAGTCTAGTAGGTCGGATTGGCGGATGGTATTCTTCGGACCCGCGGGGAATCCTTCAAAAGTCATCGGACCTCGAGTCGCTCTCGGTTCAGTTTCCGTAGTGGTAAAGGCGACGGCGGTTACATAGTGGCAGTCTGGAGCTGATCGGTTCCACAAGACAGGAGAAAACTTCTAAAAACGAGAAATAAAAAGAGAGGGGCTAAATTGGGATATTTATCGTTTTTATGAAAGTATAAATAAGGGGAACATATAGGGGAAATCACGATTTGCCAGCATATCTCGGACTGGGACAATGGGTGGTCTACCTCGGGCCAGAAGGGAATCCTTTAACTGAGACCTGGCGTCCAAATACCCGGCGCATACCCAGACAACGTGCTCGATGTCGTGATAGCCCTCGTCACAAGCGCACAGACTACTCTTCGCAAGCCCAATACGCCGCAAATGCGCATCTAAGGTGTAGTGGTTGGACATAAGTCGGGACATTACACGAATAAAATCCCGACCCACATCCATCCCCCTGAACCAAGGCTTCGTTGATACCTTTGGGATAATCGAATGTAGCCATCGTCTAAGCTCCCCATTGCTCCACGAGGTTTGCCAACTGTTGAGTGTCCTCTGACAACAATTACTAAAAATTCGTTGAAGCAGATTGGTCTTTCGTATATGTCACCATTTAATGCCACCTTTGCTAATGAGTCGGCCTTTTCATTGCCCGGGATAGAGCAATGAGAGGGGACCCAAACAAAGGTAATCTGATAAGATTTTTCAGATAACGTACACAACGACTCCCGTATCTTCCCCAGGAAATATGGGAATTGCTTTTTGGGCTTCATCGAACGAAGAGCCTCGATAGAGCTGAGGCTGTCCGAAATGATGAAGTAGTGATCTGTGGGCAGAGTGTCGATGATCCCAAGGGTGTACTGAATTGCAGCTAACTCTGCGACGTAAACTGAAGCGGGATCATTGAGCTTGAATGAAGCGGTGAAGATACCGAAGCCAGTAGATCCATCGAGATTTGATCCGTCAGTGTAGAACATTTTGTCACAGTCGACTTCTCGGAATTTATTATAAAATATATTGGGGATCACTTGCGGGCGCATATGGTCCGGGATTCCATGAATCTCTTCCTTCATGGATGTGTCGAAGAATACAGTAGAATCAGAAGTATTGAGGAAACGAACACGGTTGGGAGTATATGAAGAAGGATTAATGCTCTGTGCCATGTAGTCGAAGTACAAGCCATAAATCTGGTTTGAGAATTTAGCTCGACGAGACTCTCGAAGTTTTCAATCACCAACGGGTTCAGAATGTCACATCGGATGAGCAATCGATATGACAGTTCCCAAAATCGATTTTTTAGCGGAAGAACGCCCGCCAGCACTTCGAGACTCATCGTATGGGTCGAGTGCATGCAACCCAAGGCAATGCGCAAGCAACGATACTGAATTCTCTCCAGTTTGAAGAAGTGTATGTTCGCAGCGGAGCGGAAACAGAAACACCCGTACTCCATCACGGACAATATCGTTGTTTGGTATAACCTGATCAGGTCTCCTGGGTGGGCACCCACCATGTTCCAGTTATTGTCCGGAGAAAATTGATCCTTTGTTGACATTTCTGTTTCAGATACCTAATGTGACATCCCCAGGTACCTTTGGAGTCGAACCAGACCCCGAGATATTTAAATGTGAAAACCTGATTGATCGTTGCACCCATTAATAGAAGCTGGAGTTGCGCCGACTCACGCTTCCTAGCAAAAACAACCAACTCAGTTTTCTCCGTGAAGAACTCGATACCCAGCTGAAGAGCCCAAGCAGACAAATTGTCCAAAGTATTTTGTAATGGTCCTTGCAAGTCGGCAGCGTTGGGCCCTGTAACAGAGACCACCCCGTCGTCTGCAAGTTGCCTTAGCGTGCATGAATTGGCAAGACAATCGTCAATGTCACTCACGTTAAAATTGTAGAGTAAGGGACTTAGACATGAGCCCTGGGGAAGACCCATGTAGCTAAATCGCGATGTTGTTAAATCGCCATGCGAAAAGTGCATGTGCTTTTCAGACAACAGGTTTAGCAAAAAGTTGTTTAAAATTGGTGAAAGACCATGCTGATGCAGCTTCTCTGACAGACTGTTAATAGAAACTGAGTCAAAAGCCCCTTTAATATCCAAGAAGACTGATGCCATCTGCTCTTTGTTGGCATAGGCCATTTGGATTTCTGTAGAAAGCAACGCAAGGCAATCGTTCGTCCCTTTGCCTTTGCGGAAGCCAAATTGTGTATCTGACAGTAAGCCATTTGCTTCAACCCAATTGTCGAGGCCGTGTGGTATCCGGCCTAGAATTGAGCCACTGGAGTCCTGCTCCCACGTCGTAGGAGGCGAATGAAAGTAGGAGACCCTAAGTCAAGGTGTAGTTCCGTGCCGAGGACTTAATGACTGGAGGGTCTAAAATATGCCAGTCACGCACGGAGCATTTTGGGTTTTGCCCTTACTGTGTTATGCGAATCTCTGACACAGTGGACTATTATTTTCTTCGCAAATCGTGGGAATCAAATGATCATGTCCCATTTAAACCTGATATGGCTCGCTAAATGCGTTAACATCCCAACTCGCTTGGTGTCCTCTAGTTGTTGTGCAACTAGTTGTTTGGAGATGAAATGTACAGTTCTCTAATCAACAATGGTTAGAATAGCACAAATCAATCTCCAACATAAACGTACAGCAACTATGAATTTATCTCGACTCATGCAGGAAGGTAAAGCTTCCATAGCATTGGTTCAAGAACCGTACTTCCATAAAGGAAACTTCTATTTTGGAAAGTTACTTCACACTACCTTCATTGCTTACAACAAGACAGGCATGACTAATCCACGTAAAAATGCCTCGTGCTTGCATTCTTGCAAATAAGGCTATTGACGCGTGTCTCATATCGGAGCTCACTACTCGCGATATCTGTGTTGTCACAGTTACACTGACTGTCGGAAACGTATACAAAAAATATATATATTGTTCAGCATACCTACCGCATAACGAATCATCTCCTTCTGATGATTTCAAAAGCGTTGTATCATATTGTAGCAGAAATGGGCTTCCGCTCATTATCGGCAGTGTGCGAATGCTCATCACATCATTTGGGGCAGCTCAGACATCAATCTGAGAGGCTCTGAACTGATGGAGTACATAAGTAGTACAAATCTCCATATTCTGAATGTGGGAAACCGACCAACTTTTGCGAGGTCTGGGAGGGAGGAGGTGTTAGACATAACACTTTGCTCTGATAGAATTTTGCATGAACTGGGAAATTGGCAGGTTCCAAATGAAACTGAACCGTCTCTATCCGATCATAAATATATATTTTTCGATCATTTTGATGTCACCTTCAGTGTGGTGACATATCGTAATCCTAAATCTACAAACTGGGACCTCTTTTTGGAAAACTTGGCGACTAAATTTCATGGATATTTTCCAACAATTAGTCAACTAGACGACTTAGATGACGTCGTGGATAAGACAAACTCATTCATATTAGCATCCTACGAAGAAGCTTGTCCACTTCGTACTGTTAAATCGACTAGGGGAACCCCTTGGTGGAAGGCTGAGCTTGAAAGAATGAAGAAAGTTATGAGAAGAGCTTGGAACCGGCGTCAGCGTGATGACTCCAGGGCTTTCAGGTCAGCTCGTAGTGCATATAAGAAATGTCTTAGATCTGCAGAACGGGCTGGCTGGCAAAGCCTATGCACTAATGTCTCTAGTCTGAACGAGGCTAGCAGATTAAATAAAATTCTCTCCAAATCGAATGATTTTCAGATGAACTCCTTAAAAACCAGAGATGGTGTTTATGTGACGAACGAAAAAGATGTTCTTAATTGTCTCTTCGACACACACTTTCCAGGTTGTATCGATCCGGAGTTGAACAATGTTCACAGATCTCATTCTGGTGATTCGGACTCGTGGGCGTTAGCACGCACATTGGTTTCCACTGAATCGGTCAAGTGGGCAGTTGACAGCTTTGCTCCATACAAATCACCCGGAAAAGATGGAATACTTCCCGTGCTACTGCAAAAGGGATTTGATATTCTTAAACATGTCTTGAAAAAGATTTTGCTTTCCAGTCCTGCTACCGGGTATATCCCGAAAGCATGGCGAGAAATAACTGTTAGATTTATTCCCAAAGGGGGGCGCTCAAGCTATGAAGAAGCCAAGAGTTTTAGGCCTATCAGCTTAAGTTCTTTTCTTCTGAAAGCTTTGGAACGGATAATCGATCATCACATCAGGAACGTTAGTTTAGTTGAATATCCACTGCACAAAATGCAACATGCATATCAGTGTAGGAAATCCACGATCGCTCTGCCTCCACGATGTTGTTTACAACATTGAGAAAGCCTTCTCGCTCAAGCAATCTAGCTTGGGTGTATTCCTAGATATTGAGGATGCTTTTGACAATGTGTCCTTCCAGTCTAATCTGGAAGCGACGCGCGGTCATGGGATACCTGCATGTATCTCAGGTTGGATAAACGCAATGCTTAGTAACCGCATACTTTGCTCGTCACTGCGACAGGCTGAGATACGGAAGTTGAGTATTTGCGGTTGTCCTCAGGGCAGCGTTCTGTCACCTTTGTTATGGAACTTAGTAGCTGACGGCTTGTTGAAGAAACTCAATGAGCTTGGATTTCCAACCTACGGGTTTGCTGACGATTACCAAATACTAATTACTGGATTTTGCATCGGAACAATCTTTGACTTAATGCAACAGGCATTAAGAGCTGTCGAACAGTGGTGTCGACAAGTTAAACTATCAGTTAACCCAAGCAAAACTTCAATGGTTCTTTTCACGAAGAAGCGAATAACAACCGGGGTTCGTCCCTTGCAGTTTTTTGATTCTGACCTACTGTGTGCAGATCAAGTCAAATACGTTGGAGTCATATTGGATTCCAAACTGAATTGGTCTGCTCACATTGAGTTCAGAGTCAAGAAAGCGTGCATGGCCTTCGGGCAGTGCAGAAGAACTTTTGGAAAGACCTGGGGTCTCAAACCTAAATACATCTATTGGATTTACACGACAATTGTACGTCCAATACTGTCATACGGATGCCTTGTGTGGTGGCAGAGGGGAGAGGTGGTGACAGTCCAGTCAAAGCTAAACCATCTGCAAAGAATGGCGCTCATGGCGTTGACTGGTGCTTTCACCACGACTCCGACTGCTGCTCTTGAGGCACTTCTAAATATCAAACCATTACACATACAATTAAAACAAGAAGCACTATCATGTGCATACAGACTACAGGTTACTGGGCTTTGGAACAGTAATCATGTTGATCTTGCTACCAGTCATACACGATTGTGGTCACAAATGGTTACATGGGGTGAAGATATTCTTGCTCCCAGCGATATTACACTCACTTGTAGTTTTCCTTACAGGACATTCCATGTGAAGATTTCCTCTCGAGAGGAGTGGTTGTTTGGCTTTATGGAAAGACAACAACAAACACAAGTGGTTTGTTACACTGACGGTTCTCTGATGGAGGGACTTGCTGGTGCTGGTGTCTACTGTCGTGAAATGAGATTGGAACAATCTCACCCACTAGGTAGATACTGTACTGTATTCCAGAAATCTTTGCAATAAAGTGCGGGGTGCAATCGGCCCTTCAACTGAGTTTGTCCGGCAGAGTTATAAACTTCTGCTCCGATAGTCAGGCTGCAATCAAGGCCCTTAGCTCAGACAAATCCCGGTCCAAGCTAGTGATTGCGTGCCGAACCCAAATCGAAGAACTAAGCATTGTCAACACTATCTACCTTGTCTGGGTGCCCGGACATTGCGGTATTACTGGAAATGAATGGGATGACGAATTGGCCAGGGCAGGTTCAGCGATTGACTTCGTTGGTCCTGAGCCCGCGCTGCCAATTTCGACAAGTTGGATAAGGTAAAAAATACGGTCCTGGGCTTCGTCCGAGCACCGCAATTATTGGAGAAATCTACAAACGTGTCGCCAAACAAAGGCGTTTCTAGAACAACCATGCCCAGTGGTTTCGAAAAATCTCTTACATTTTTCGAAGCTCCACTGCGGCATGCTTTAACCGGCCACTGCAAACTCAATTATCACATGGCAACTATTCAGCGCGCTGAGTCTTTTTCATGTGATCTTTGTGAATCCGACTACGGAACCTCATATCATCTGATATGCAACTGTCCAGCGGTAGCGCGATTGCGATTTCGAGTCTTCAGCCGTCCTTATATAGACGAAACCATGTTTGGTCGACTAAAACTCAGAGACATACTAAAATTTCTTATCCAATGTGGTAAAGAGATTTAGGCTTATTCGCAGGCAAGTTGAACTACTTGTGAGTTTAACTTACCTGTTGTTTATTTTTGTTTTGTGCTGTCATTTTTCCCACCCTTCCAATTCTACTTCCCCACACCTCCTTGTCCTTTCCTTCCGCTCAGGAAATGATGAAAACACACGGCAAGGCACAAATCTCCGACTATGTACGGGGAACGTGCCATTTGAGCCAATATATTCTGATTCCTGATTCTGATAGCGTACATGAATTGGCAAGACAAATAAATCGCCATGCGAAAAGTGCATGTGCTTTTCAGACAACAGGTGTAGCAAAAAGTTGTTTAAAATTGGTGAAAGACCATGCTGGTGCAGCTTCTCTGACAGAATGTTGATAGAAACTGAGTCAAAAGCCCCTTTAATATCCAAGAAGACTGATGCCATCTGCTCTTTGTTGGCATAGGCCATTTGGATTTCTGTAGAAAGCAACGCAAGGCAATAGTTCGTCCCTTTGGCTTTGCGGAAGCCAAATTGTGTATCTGACAGTAAGCCATTTGCTTCGACCCAATTGTCGAGGCGAAACAAGATCATTTACTCGAACAACTTCCGAATACAGGACAGCATTGCAATCGGCCGATACGAGTTGTGGTCGGAGGCTGGTTTTCCTGGTTTTTGGATCGCGATGACCTTCACTTGCCTCCATTCATGAGGGACAATGTTACCCTCAAGAAACTTGTTAAATAAATTCAACAAGCGCCTTTTTGCAGTGTCAGGAAGATTCTTCAGCAAGTTGAATTTGATTCTGTCTAACCCTGGGGCGTTATTGTTGCATGACAAGAGAGCAAGTGAGAACTCCACCATCGAAAAAGGTGTTTCGTTCGCGCTATCGGGAGGAGACGCGGCGCGGCACGTTTTCAGTACCGGGACAGAGTCCGGACAGATCTTCTTGGCGAAAGCGAATATCCAACGGTTTGAATATTCCACGTTCTCGTTGGTACTGTTTCGGTTACGCATACGTCGAGCAGTACCCCAAAGAGTGCTCATCGCTGTTTCTCTCGTTAACCCGTCGACGAACCGGCGCCAATAACTGCGTTTTTTGGCTTTCATTAGACTCTTCATTCGCCTTTCTAACGACGCGTACTGCTGATAGCTAGCAGGTAACCCGTTTTCCCGGAAGGCCTTATATGCAGTGGACTTTTCCGCGTACAGCTCTG
The DNA here is from genome assembly GCF_030247195.1 of Topomyia yanbarensis. Classification (NCBI taxonomy): domain Eukaryota; kingdom Metazoa; phylum Arthropoda; class Insecta; order Diptera; family Culicidae; genus Topomyia; species Topomyia yanbarensis. The sequence goes on from NC_080670.1 coordinate 112,492,764, forward strand.
AGCACTCTTTATCCCACCACAGGGTGGGAGACCGTCCATGGGTATTCGCGCTGGGTACTGGTTTAATCTGAGCTTGATTCGCACTGTCGAGAATCTAGCCAGCCAAAAACCTGTACTCTTCCTCCGGAGGAAGTTCTTGAGTGGATTCGATTTTAACGGATATCGCGGTCGCGTAACTCTTCCAATCAATGTTTCGTGTAAGGTCATACGAGACATTGATTGTTTCCGATGGTCTTGAACCGTTAGCAATTGAAATCACGATAGGCAAATGATCGCTACCGTGGGGATCAGGGATCACCTTCCACATGCAATCTAACTGTAGCGATGTCGAGCAAAGCGATAAATCCAACGCGCTTGCGCGTGCTGGTGGTGTAGGAATCCGCGTCATTTCTCCCGTGTTTAAGATGGTCATGTTGAAATTATCGCAAAGATCTTGGATTAATGTTGATCTATTATCATCATGAAGACAGCCCCATACCGTACCGTGCGAGTTAAAGTCTCCCAGAACTAGCCGCGGTTCCGGTAAGGATTCCGTGATTTTACAAAGCGTTCGGTGCCCTACCGAGGCTGTAGGAGGAATGTAGATGGAAGCAATGCAAAGGTCTTTGCCTTTGATTAAAACTTGACAAGCGACAATTTCAATGCCTGGTGTCGAAGGGAGGTTAATTCGGTTGAAAGAATAGCACTTTTTGATCCCCAAAAGTACTCCTCCATAGGGATGTTCTCGATCCAGACGAATTATATCAAAGTCGTGGAAGTTGAGATTTATATCGGAAGTTAACCAAGTTTCACATAATGCGAAAGCATCACATTTTAAACTATTTAGTAAAAATTTAAAGTAATCGATTTTCGGGAGGATACTTCTGCTGTTCCACTGTAGAACAGTGATCAAATCGGTGACCTCGTTCGATGACTTAGCCATCGAAGGATACGATCGTTGCAAGGAGGGGCCATTTAGTAGTCAACTGCTTCCAAAAAGGTTTGCACTATAGGGAGAAAATGTATCAGAAGGCTTTTAAGAGGATCAGTAACATTGAAAGCTGTGAAAATTAAGTCCACTATAACAGAAAATTTCATTAGTCCGCTACTGGACTGAGTATCTGTTTGAAAAAAGGGGACACTTGGGGTTTTTGGTGTCCCTGGAAGTAATGGGTATTCCTTGTTAGAATTGATATTTCCAAGTCCTGGAGCAAATTGCTTCGGCTTTTGTGCATCACTTCCGTTGGATTTATTGATTGTAGTTGGCGCACTCTGAGTGGACGACACCTTGGCACCCTTACGAGGTATTTTAGAGGAGGCTAGATTTCTCCTCTTCCTGGATTCCCCTGGGTTAGCCAATGATGTTCCCTCTTGTGGGTCGTCAGATTCTTGCTCAACGCCAGCCAAAAGAGCCAAGGAATTTTCAGAAGGAACAGATGGCGAAGCATTCTTTAGCATTTCTGCATAAGAGTGCCTCGAGCGATCCTTAAGGGAGCGCCTAATTTTATCCCTGCGCTGCTTGTACGCCGGGCATGACTTAAGAGCATGCGGAGGGCCCCCGCAGTAAATACACTTCTCAGTTTCTCCACCGCAAGCGTCATCCTCATGCTCTCCCTCGCATTTGCCGCACCGTTTTTTATTGCCACAATAAGTGGCAGTGTGGCCCAGTTGCTTGCAATTGCTCCAGTTCATTACCCGCGGCACAAACAGGCGAACAGGTAGGCGAACCTTATCCAGGAGGACATAGTTGAGAAGAGCAGATCCGGAGAAAGTCACCCGAATCGTGTCTGACGGAGAATAAGCTGTCTTATTATCTTCAGTTTTTGCGGAATACAATTGCTTGCATTCCAGAATCTTCACCTGTTGAAGTGAAGGGTCCTTAAAGCAGTCAACCCCGTACTTCAACAGGTCTTCGCACTTCAGACCCGGTTCGGCGACGATTCCATCGATCTCCACAACCCTACAAGGCACATACACTTTGAATTCCTTCGTTAAACGCTCGCTTCGAGCAATCTGGTTTGCCTGGTCGAGGTCATTTACTATAACGCGTATCTTATTAGCTCGAACACGTGTTATCTGAGCTACGGACGGGTAGTTAGCAGTCAGCTCCCGTGAGATTTCTAGAATATTGGGCGATTTCGTGTTGGGCCGGAAATACACCACCCAGGGTCCATTTGAACTGGCTGGGTATGTTTTAATACGGGGAGGACTGGGGGAATCAGGGGAGGGAGTAATTTCGGGTTTATCCGGTAAATCCATGGGAATATCATTCCCATCCAATGTCACTTCACCCTCGGCCATTTAGGCACGAGGATAACACGTGGTGTAAACAAGAGATGAAACTTATATTCAGGGGAAAGGGAAGAAGTAGAGACCGATCGGGGAAAGAGAAATGAAAGAAAAAAATATTTAGCTTATATAGCGGCGATTCCGGCTATTCTGTTATTCACTTCACCAGCCTGGGCACCGGCGAACAAAGACTGCCTCAAACAATGGTTGACCTTCACTGACAATATTTATTCTTATTCACTTTATGCACGGCACCAGAAAACGAACTGCTTCGATCGAGAGCTCGGAGAGTTATGAAACAAGTATTTGCGGTAAATCAATACTGTTTAACTGGCTTTTTCAACCTTCAATAATTCATACCATCATTTGTTCACGGAAAAAACATTTTAGATCAATTAATAGTGTCAAGTACGTTATGAAAATGATGTTTCGCTATTTCTATACATTTCGGAAGTGTTCAAGAGAACTAATGATAGGGATCAAGAATACTCAGTGCACTGCAGTGTTACAGGGATCAAAGATACCTGTTGTATGAGATGAACAAAATTTAATTTTGTTTGCATGTCTAGTGAATCTTTTTATTCGAAATACATGTTTTTTCTAGGCAAAAGCCCTTAGAAAGTAATCGTACTTGAAAATATTCATAAATAATTAATTCAACGATCTCATACAACCGTTCAAAGATTTGTGAAAAGATCTTCGAGATGGATTTAAGCACATATTTTCTAAAATATTATACAACTTTTCCAAACCAAATGTAATACATCAGATTTCTTTTTTAAACATCATAAACGATCAAATACTTCAATTTATTTTCATATTGTGATAACTTTATGCGTATAGATTAGAAGATATGGCCAGGAAATATCCCCAAGGATCAAGTGTCTTCACTCTCCCATAGAGTTGAGACGAAAACGTAATATGATAAATAACGAGGATAACACTTTCCGAAAGTAGAGTAAAACTTATGAAAAATGGCGTTTTCCGTTCGACTCTAGCAGGTCCTGATCAATTTTGATGAGCTTTTAATTTTTGTTGTATTGCCAATTATATGAATAGGTAAAATAAATGTTCGCAAACAGTAATTTAAGGTCAAGATTACATCATTTTGCAACCGTCAATTCCGGAGGTTTAGTATCTTCGATTAATTTTACAAACGTTAAACAGCACATCCTCTGATAAAATAACTTTGGCGTTATATCCTCTAAGAAGTATTTATGGAGTATTTACTCTTCAAACAAATCTAGTTCGAGACTTAATGTCTTCATCAAAATTTTAGGGAGCGTTATTACAAACCACTTTGGTGAAGACATGAAGGCACCGTGTGTTTAGGGTATCAACATATTTTAGGCTATTTGTACCTTTAAAATAAATTATTATGATCTTACTCCTTATGATCTTCTATTATTTATAAACAATAAATTTTACTTTTTTTCCAAAGTTTGAGTTTGTGAAGCTCGCAATAAAATGTTGTTCAAGATTAAAAAGATAGTCTCAACAAATTCGCTAAAGAAACGAACTCTTTTATTATTTTTTGAAAAATTAATTTTCAATAATTTTAAAACTTCAAATATGACGATTTCGGAATTATGCAATTTGGACAGTAAGTTAGATTTTCACCAAACCCCCACCAAACCGAATTTCTAGCTTTGCCCCAGACCCTAAGTAAGTAGAAACAAAGTCGTTCTACTCTCGTCCACAAGAAACTTCTTCGAATACTGCCTATTTATTACAATACAGTGATGACCCCATTTGATTAGCCCCCTGATTTTGTCAGTCTCATATGAAAATATGTTTGATGGGCTCTAGCAGACGAACAAGGCTGAATTTTAGTAAACCCTTTCTTGGGCGTATTTTTCTTACCTACAATTATGCAAAAATAAAAAAAATCATTTTTTTTAAATTTGCGCTAGAAGGCCCCTTTAAGAGAAATTTATATTTTATAATCAGAAATAGCTATCAAAATAGATCAAAGGAAGAGAAGAATATTTTAACATTATAAAATAATATATATAAATTATATTATAAATTAAGGAAAGAAATATGTCCCGATTTAGTCAATGTCAGCTTAAAACACACCATGAGGCTGATAAAAACGGGTTGAGGATATTTTCTTTCAATTGCATCGAACTACACCAATTTTTGGTAGTTTTTAAGGGGTTATTTTATCGACTTCTTTCAATATTATGGTGAATATATTCCTATTCGTGCAATAGTTTATGTTAACAGGGCTTCCTAAATTAATTGGTATATTAATTTGCTTATATGTTGCGGATTGAGAAAATACAGAAATTTTCAGCTTTTTTCTACACAATATTTCAAAAGCTTATTAAGCAACTTTCCCTAATAAACTTGAGTTTGCGCTTGTGCGACCACCCCTGGCTGCAACTCCGTTATCGATCTGGACTAGCTGAAGTTGCACAGGGCATCAAGTAGATAATTATGCTTGAGAGTAGCGAAACATGTTTCAATGTGCAACTCCTGGTAAACCTAAAGTGTTATTGATCCATACCGGTGCTGGCCAGGCCCGAACGTAGATCGTGGAAGGAAAGGGAAGGAATGGTTAGTCCGATACTTGCTTTTGCTAGAGGCCGTATATACTACTGCGCACTCCACAAGTATCACGGGAGGAGGATAGTTCTTAGTAAGTATAGAAGTTGGATTATATTTCTTCTTTACCGACGCCAGAGAGGTGACTCCACTATCTGGACTAGGAATATCGATCCATCAACTCATGGACCGGGGACCAACGGGATTTACTTCCCTTCCGAAGATAGACGTGACCACAGATTTTCTCACCTCAGAAAAATCTCAACGACCTCGGCTAGAATTGAACCCAGGCCAACTTGAATGAGTGGTGATCACGCTTACCACTCAACCACCGGAGCCGTCTATTAAACAACTTTCCCTAATAAGGTTGTAAAAATTAAAAAGTATTTGAGAATTATTAATAGCTTTAGTAAACGGGGTAGTGACCGTCACTTCACAACGCAGTTTTTTCATGACTTGCGGTGAGCACGGTTTTTCGAATTGCTTAATTAAAAGTTATGGAATAGAAATTAGTTTTTAGAATTCTTTACATTTAAATAACCCGCCGAAAATTGCACAAATGGGTCGGAATGAGACCCGCTGGTGCCCTAAGACGATTTTGTTGGATTTTCAGAGCAGCGTGCACTAACACAAGTTACGGAAGGTTATCGAAAAGTTTCGTGGAAACGAAAATTCCAGTGATGATGATTTTCTTTAACGGGGTTCAAGAGTTTTTTATTGGTTCTTCGGCATTAAAATGAGCGATAATAATTCAAATCAAAGATACTACTGGGAAGTCACTTTTAGAAAAAGTCGAAATCGAAGTAAAGTTTGAACTATACACGAATGCACTTCAGAGGTAGCGTGATATTGAGAGCTACAATTTCAGTTTTTAGTTCTCTGCATGTGCTATCAAAAATGAAGTTCTAAATACTCTCAATCCATATAATATCAGAAGAGAGTGATGAGTTATAAGAAATGTCTCATCATACTGTTAGGTGGATTAAAAACGTTTTAATCAAATATAACTTTTGATTGAAGCAAGATTTGCTTACAAAGTAAGGCTAATACTTGTGACTATTGCCTTTCATTTGAGTACTAACAGTTAATAGGATCAGCTCTAGAACTGAAGTTATTGCAGTTGTTCTGATTGGATTCCAATGGAGCAGTGCTACCAGGTACAGTTTATATTGACGACGAAAAATGAACATGCGGTGGAGGGCTCTTCTAGCCATCTATTGGGGCTGTTCACCACTATGACGCTTACATTATGATTGGCTCTCATGATCTAGACTCTTGAAGGAGACTCTCAACTCCCCTGTGGTACGTGTCGGCAACTTTGCTGACCGACCAATCTACTACTTTTTGGCCCTTTATACAGTGGCTAGTTGAAAGGGACAGTGAATAATGTTTGATCAAGTTGTATTGGGAGATTAGTCCATTGCATGAACGGTGGTTCTGCTGCAATAGATGGTAGTACCATATCATCATATCATAACGACGAAAAATGAATTTTTCATATATCTTCGTTATGTTGCAATTTTATTGAAAACTGATAAAAGTTATCCATTTAGAGTATCTTTGGCTACGTTTTCCACGCTAGTGCACTATTGTAAATATTCTAGGAGAGTTGTATTGAGCATTGGAAGGTAAAAATTGAGCAGTTTCTAGCACTGCGAGGGAAGCATGTTTTTGAAAAATGGCTTTTCGTGTTTCTTGACCCCACCGTTTTCAAGGAAAAATAGTTTTGAAATCCATGAATGCACTAGAAAAAAGTTCGGCATGAAAGGGTTATTAGAATAAATTAAAATGTGTCTAGTCAGATTATTAAAATGATTAAAATATGTGAATCCCATAAATAATATAAAATTGCATAACGCGAAAAAAGTGAATAAAGGAAATTAAATGAATGATACGAATAAGATGCAACAGATAATAAACTGTTAGAGTGAAGCCAGAGTGGGCGCGATGCGTAACGCGATGCGATGCAATGCGAACTGCGCGCGATTTCCAACACGACATGATAGCCAGAGTGAACGCGACTGGAAGCGATGAGCATATGCGTTATACATAAACAAAAATTGCATTTCTGTGCTCAGACGAAAAATATATCATCTCCGAATGCGTACGCGATTTCGTTTTCAGAAACCATAAAGATTTCGGAATTCATACGATCAATAGGAAATGAGAAGACGTATCTCCACCTGCACTAAGATTTTCTAAACTATCCAACTAAATCGCTAAATTATTTTCGCATCTATACCCGTATGAGCATCGAAACGTTTGATTACATTTTAAGCCATATTGGAGTTGTTCTCACTAAAGAGTGGACCAACGTTATTAAAACTCCCATAGAACCACGAGAGAAACTTATAATCACGCTAAGGTAATGCTAGACCCCTCCCTTCCTCATCATAGTATGTCTTCACGAATTGCGAAGTAATCACTCCTTAAAAAATAATGTTGAATTTGTAGAATACCACAAATTAATCCTACAATCCCTACGATACATCGTGGCAACATATTAGCAAAGTTTATAAGCTGTTTTTGGATTGAATTATTAAATAGTTTTATTTAACTACCAATACAGTGTAATATTTATAGGCTTATGGCAACGGGTTTGTCGTTCAATGCACCACCCTAAACGTTTCGTATTAGAAGATCTACGGCCGCTGAAATCGTTAAGGAGACATGTCTTGCATTATGGATAAAGCTTCAGCCAATTCATATGCCACAGCTAACCCAACATTTATTTATAAGAAGTGCGCAAGATTACTGGACTTTGTGAAACTTCCCCCATTGTTTTGGCAGCATTGATGGAAAGCACATTCGAGTGCAATATCCACCACACTCTAGGACAATGTTATACAACTACAAAAAGTTTTTTTCGGTAGTACTTGATGGAATCGGGACAACTAGGCATTCCATCAGAAAGTAATCTCCCCGGAACAAACATATCCATGATGAAGCTTATTCGTTGTTAAAACATGTTTTGCGACTATATGCTCAACGAGATATCACTGTTTCAGAAGAATATTTTAACTCTAGTCTTTCAAGAGCAAGGAAATCGATCGAGTGTGCTGTCGGGTCAATAAATACTAAATGGAGACTGCTATGGAAACCAATTGAAAGAAACAGCCTAAGATACTACCAAAGCTTTCTGTATTTTGCACAATGTTATCATTAATAGGGAAGGATGTATAGATGTTATTAGGAAGAGAAAGATTTCTTACAAAACGTTCAAAGGCCCACACATAATCCTGTCTGTTGCAGCACAATTCGAAGCCGAAGCTTCTTTAGGGGATTTCTTTACATGGGGTAGCGGGATATCAAAGATAGCTTTATCTCAAGCAGTTCTAGCTTCCTTTGCTCAAGCTCTAAAAAATATTCTGCTTGAGCGTTCTTTTCGTTGTTCATTTTATATCGTTTGGTGGGAAGCGAGACAGGAGCACTTGATGATCGCCAAGTGGAGGTATCAGCTACCTCCATTGTTTCTAGTTGACTTGGTAGGATTTCAAAAAAATCCTTCCAATGCCTCGACGTCCTCAAATACCTCGCTGTTGGAAAATTGAGGCTTGAGATTGCCAATTGCTTGCCTGGACTACGCAAAAAAGATTTTTGCAATGCGGTCAGCTAAAGCAAACACTTTGGTCACCAGCATCCCCGGATCTGAACACCGGCAGCTTGCACAGTTCGTGGCCAAAAGTGTCATGCAACTTTTTACACCTTTTCTTTGCAACATCGTCTGAAATTTAAAAAAATATAGAGTTTAGAGCAAGTACAACATTTGAGAAAATGTCGGCCACTCACAGTACCCATTAAAAACAATTTAAAAATTGTCCATAGATTTTACTTACCAAGTATTACAAATTAATCCAAAATATTTTTCCAACATTGGTTCACAAGAATCCGGTGTTGTTAATGGCCCGATCAGAACGACATAACAGAAAGCTATCAAATTTATATCTCATGTTGATATTTATTACTCGCTGTGTTATTTTTGTGATATCCCAATCAGCAAGGCAAGCAAACTTATATCAAGATTATATCTTCTGGTGATAATATATTACATATATTACATATTCTTTAACAATTATCATTGAACGCTAACTGTAAACTGTAAAGTGGGCAAAGGACCAGTTGGTTAAAGCCCCAATAAACAAATCAATCAATCAACTGTGAATGATTGTTATATTACACAAATGACTGTCCATTTGCTAATACGCTGAAGTCTCTTTTTATGCGTATTTATTCAACTTTTTAAAGCAAATTTTCGAAGTTTTTATTAATCTCTTTATATTTGCGTTTTCCACATGGCTATTCAAAGTTCCATAATTTTGAGAATAGATAAGTGGTCGGAAAACTTGGAAGTAAGGTGTTTAACTTACTTGGTTGCATTTTGATTAAGAGATTACCTATTTTCTGAGACACTTGTCTGACACGCAATTTCGAATATGTGGCATATGATTTCTATGTTGAAGCCTTTATTCAAAAAGTTTTGGAATCGTAAAGTTATCAACAAGCTGTTCTAAAGATTATAATTTTCATATAAAACTTATTTTAAAGAAGATAGGGGAACATGGGGAGACTTGACCAGGTTTTCAGCTAAAACTGCATAAATCTATAAAAAAGCCTTCAATCCCTCAAAAGTCATTCAGATATAATGCGCAAAGTTATTACGCGTCTTTATGATTTTTTGCAGAATTTTTAATTTAATTTTTGAAAAGTTACAAAAGTTTTTCTGTGTGGGGGACTTGACCAAGAGAATTCTGAAAAATCATAACAAAAAATAATGACATAAAACATACTGTAATTATTTTTCCCTATTGTCGAGATCTTTAGGTAGCAGCGTTCAATGTCATGCAAATTCTAGTAATAACTATTCCAATGGTCCAATTTATGTAAAATCATTTCACTGCTTCACAAGAATTAAGATGGTATATTAGTACATTAACAGTGATTAGTAGTCGAGTAGATATGTCCATACAAAGTTTGATAAAAAATTACCTTAACGGATCGAAACAAGTATAAACATATTTTTGAAAAAAATTTAAGAATCGAATAGAAGACGCCATAGCCGAAAATAGAATTTTGCGCTTGGTCAAGTCTCCCCATGTTCCCCTACATGAAGTATCAAGCACTCCAAATGAAATAAAGAAACGCGGATTAAAATAAAAAAGCATTTTTAAACTGTTTGTTATAGTTTAGTCAAATGATTATATAAATAATTTTCTTTTAATTAATTGTGCATATTGCAAAAACGAATGTTCAGAACTTAAAAAAACTGATATATACTGATTTCCACAATACCGTTATGAATTTTGAGGATCTTCGAGGATCTTCAGTCCGATTTCTCCAATTTATGCGGGTTTTTCATAAACAACCGAAACTTGTCCAGTTTGTGGGTATCTGATTTTGTGCGTTCTCCGAATTACCAAAATTCGTCACACCGAAGAATCCTTAACAATTTTTTGAATTTTATGATTATCTGCTATAATATTCGCAGTTGATAGATTGAACTATTGCAAAAATTGTATTTCTGCGAATTTATTAGATGTGAGATAATTGTACTGGTTTGCTTAATCTTCCCCATATTAAAAATGCCAATAACAAAACCCCGAAAGCGACTTTACTTGAAATCTCAAAATGCAAGCCTCAAAACTTCGGTATTTGTTTCTTTGAATCTATTCGAAATCATAAGTAACATTTGTCGTATTCTTCGTAAAATAATGTAGGTAAATTATGCGCTAAATGTTACCATATCGCATCGACATTATTTCTAAAAATCGTGTAAATCATGTTAACGTACAAGAGAAGCACCGAAGCGCACTATTCAGAATCTAAAAATAGCTCCACTTCCTAATCTGAAAAGATATTATAAAGCTATTCAGTCTATCGTAATATAGGCTGCTGTAATAGTGAGCAAAACTGTATGAAAACAAAGCGTATTATACAAGGAAAACAAACAGTCCTTAGGTTTTGGCAAAGTTCAATGTGTGCGTTCTGGAAATATCTTCTGCATCTATAATCGTTTTGTCCTTGAAGAATGCGTAGAATATTATGCTAACATTAAACATCGGTCGAAAGCAACGTCGTTGGTTCATGCAGGAAACATCCCCATAAAACTCAGAATACCCCGGTTCAAATCGCTATATCCACAAATAACAACAAGCGTGTCATATATTCATAATAACAATCAGCCAGCATGTATGGCTCAAGATTTTTCCTCCGGCATTTCTCGATATGTGAAGCTGCATCTGCGTTGTATATTATTGTAAACATCTTTAACGCTTAGCATTTGTTGCACATGCCTAAACTCACTGGAGTATTCCGTTCTCAGTTGAGCACCGCTATGAGAAACCTGATCTTCCGGTCCTTTCCGTTGTACTTCGGATGCAGCAGCATTCGAAGCCGAAACGAATGTTCGCTGAAGTTAATTTCTTCTGGAAGCTCGATACTTGTTGGCATCCCCCTCCGACAGCTGCTTAAGACGTTCCATCGTCTCTGGGGAGTAACGGAAGTGTAGCAATTAACACTGAGCAAACATACGAGTTCGTCCTCCGGATTGTTGATGTCGCTCCATGTAAATACGCCGAAGGTCCCAATGTTCATGCGGCTTGTAGCGCGTTCAGTAGTCGTCGATGTTTCAATACAGATTGGTCTTCGGTTCGGTATTATGCGGAGCATATTTACGGCATTATTTCACTAAAGATTTTTCATTTCTTATATTGGACAATCAAACACAACACGTAAACCACAAAATGACACCCGTGGATGGGAATCATTGCTGGATTGCTTATACCTGCTACTCCATCACAAGTAGTTATTCTTCTGCAGTGTAATCAGGTCGGTTTCGGTGCTTTGGTATGTGGCACAAGTAGAAAGGCTTCTGATTTCATTGTTGGATTGAGATTTTTGTTTGTCGATCGATTTTAATTCAACAATGTCAACAATAATAAATGGCAGTTCATAAATCCACCGCATACTGAGAATATGTTCGAAAACAAGTTCGAAACATCTTGAATTCATATATGGTTATAAAATGTATAAAATTATAATGTTGTCTATAATTCTACAAAAACGTTATAATTGTATAATATTTTATAATTTATTGAAAGTGTCACGCCCCTTGGCTGCGAGGAAAGCCCCTATCTTTATGAAAAAAGACTTCGTGTATCTTAACCTCACTGTTTTCAAGGAAAAATAGTTTTGAAACCCTACATGCGCTAGAAAAACTTTGGGCATGAAAGAGTTAAAAGCAATGGATAAATGATTTGAAGAAAAGGAAGAGCGTCAGTACGACGATTCCCATTTCACCGAATGCTAGTTTACGAAATAGAAACATAGTTATTTTAATGGTACTATCGAAGTACTTAGAAATGAAGGGCAAACACGAAATTATTGCGACACCGAAAATGTCATGCCAATTTTCTTATAATGTTTAAAATTAAACCAAAATTTTAGGGTAGTTTTATACATATATTTACTTCAAAAATCAAAAGAAAAGTTAATCGATGGAGCCTTGCGTGTAAAATTAAACGCATTTTCGCTTGTTGCCCTCCATCAAAGTCTGTACAGTGTCATCCGGTACCAGTTTCTCAGTTCTTTTCCATTTTCTTAACATGCCCTTCTCGTCTTTGACTGTCTGCTTGCTCTTCCGAAGTTCCCACTTCATCATTGCCCAGTACTGCTCCACCGGGCGCAGCTCCGGACAGTTTGGCGGATTCATGTCCTTTGGAACAAAATGGACAGAATTGGCCTCATACCACTCCAGGACACTTTTAGAATAGTGGCATGATGCCAAATCTAGCCAAAATAGCGGAGCTTCGTGGTGCTGCTGCAAAAACGGCAAAAGGTGCTTCTAGTGGCACTCAGATTTGTAGATCTCGCCATTTATTGTGCCCTTTGTCACGAAAGGCTCACTCCTCAGTCCGCAATAGCAGATGGCCTGCCAAATGAGATATTTGGAGGCGAACTTCGACATTTTCTTCTTCTTAAATTTTTCGTCCACATAGAACTTGCTCTTGCCGGTGAAAAACTCCAACCCCGGAATTTGCTTAAAATCGGCTTTTATATACGTTTCGTCGTCCATCACACAGCAGCCATATTTTGTCAGCATCTTCTCGTAGAGCTTCCGTGCCCGAGTTTTAGCCGTCGACTGTTGCCGCTCATCGCGGTTTGGGAAGTTCTGTACCTTGTATGTATGTAGTCCAGTTCTCTTCTTTGTATTCTGAACGTAGCTCTGCGACATGCCGATCTTTTAGCCAAATCACGGCTTGAGACGTTGGATTTTGCTTTAATCATCTGCTTCACCTTTCCCTCCATCTTTTTGTTCTCCGGTCCCGATTTTCTTCCAGCTCCTTTGCCGTGGTCCAACGTCAACCGCTTCTGGAACCGCTTCAGCACTCTGGAGACGGTTGAATGGTGAATGTTCAACATTTTCCCCAACTGCCGGTGCGACAGGTCAGGAAATTCCAGGTGTTTGGAAAGAATTTGTTCTCTCGACTCGCTTTGGTTCACCTCCATTTTCGTTGAATCGAAAAACACGACTTCGAGTTTGACAGCATGTAAACAATACACATCAATGAGAAAGTGTGCAAAATTTGGTTGATTTTTACCCAATGGTAAAAAAGTTATGCCCTGTTGAATGTGTCGCAATAATTTCGTGTGCGCCCTTTACAGGGAAGATCCGAAATTATCAGCCACCGATATTGTCTGTGCTTGATTCAGTCTACCCCCGATTTTGTCAGTGTATTGACCACATCCCAGTCACCAAATTTTCTGGCAGAGACCGCTCTGCTAGATTTCTGTCAGTCTTGGTTTGGCAGCCCTGTTAGATTTCTGCGCGCATCCTGTCGGGTTAGTTGAGCTAGAGCGAACTCGGTTTCGCTCGCGTTTTTGGTAAATTTTGACAGGAACCGCAAAACCCTGGCATAACTCGGACATAAACTCTGCAAAGATACTGACAATTCCTACCTGGTAGAATTTAGCACGAATCGAAAAAAACATCTGACAAAGATGTGGCAGGAAGCGTACAGAGATCTTGGCCGTACATTCCTGGCTGGATTCTGGATAAAAGTGAGCAGCATCGGTTGATTTAACCGCTTCTGTCAGAAACGGTTGTTGCATTTGAGCGAATTCTTTGCCAGAATTCTCGCACAAATCGCGTAAAATGCTCGCCGAAACTCTGCCAACATCAATTTCGCTTTGCTCAACTTTTGCTAACTTTCTGCTTGCCGCGGTGACCGGGATTCTGTCACCTCTCGCATGAAAATTCGTTTGATGGGCTCTAGCAGACAAACCAAGTCAATCGTCTTAGATTTCAAAATCAATACCTTTCAAATGACAACCATATTGATAATGGTTTTTGATGTTTTATGGAAACCGGAAGCCGCCATCTTCGATTCCAAATGGCGCCAATCGTCAATTTTCGCCTTCTACTAATTACTACTTTTCAAATGACATCCATATTGATGGTCGTTTACGGTGTTTTGTGATAACCGAAAGCGGCCATATTGGGGTTCTAAATGGAACCAATCATCAATTTTCGTCTTCTTCTAATAACTACCTTTCGAGTGACACCCATATTGCTGGTGATTTTCAGTGTTTTGTGGCAACCGGAAGCCCCCATCTTGGATTTCGGAATGGCGCCAATAATTAATTTTTGCTTTTTACTAAACACTACCTTTTAAATGACACCCATATTGATGATGGTTTTCAATGTTTTGTAGTAACCGGAAGCCGCCATCATGGAACTCAAAATGGCGCCAATTATCAATTTTTGCCATCTACTGATTACTACTTTTCAAATGACATGATGGTGGTTTTCAGTGTTTTGTGATAACCGGAAGCCCCCATCTTGGATTTTAAAATGGCGCCGATCATCATTTTTTGCCTTCTACTAAACACTATCTTTTAAATGACACCTATATTAACGGTGGTTTTGTGTGTTCAGTGGTAACCGGAAGCCGCCATCTTGAATTTCAAAAAAACGCCTCTCATCAGTTTACGTCATTCAGAAACTTCCTAACTGCCATTATCCAATAAGAAATGTTACCCGAAAATTCAAAAAAAAAGATATCTGAAAGTAAACGCAACAGTTTTTGGTTCTAATCATCTACATTTTTAAGTGAGAATTTAGTCACTTTTTTCTATCTTACAGTGACCGTCGTCACTCAAAATGATTATTGGAATCGCTCTGCCAGGTGATTTCTGTCACCTTGGTTGATTATAGTCACCTAAGTGACTGCGGTGATCGCTTTTTTCGCTCTCACCTCGCCAAACTAGGTGAGGTGACGCGTCATAACGGTGAGAATATATTATTCTTTTTATAAATTTTAACCTTTTGTTTCATTAAACCTTTAGTAACATTGGAACCTTTGTTATTTTCAATCATTTGCTTATAATTTACTAAATTCACACCACTTGAGGCTTTTGCCTGCTTTTGATCAATAGACGTGAAACAAGAGAGTAGAATTGTTGCAGCCTGGAACATTTGGTATTTTTTTACAATGGAGAATACATTTATGTACTAGCCCAGTACACGTGCTATTAGTAGATGCCAAGCTACCAGTCAGGCTCTTATGGTGACGCAGCCATTAATACCGACTAAACTCCATTGGGCTCCGCCATTGTTCCCCCCAGGGACTACTTCTCGGTATTACTTCTGGGGGGATGGCTGTACTGGATGTACTCATTCACTCTCGCTTACGCGTTCATACGTCCTGTATGAGGCTTACTTGGGTGCTCTCTCTGTCACACCTTGATTCACTCTCTAACAATCCACATGAGGCTTACTTTTGTGCTCACCTTTTTCGTTCCTTGCGAGGCTGACTTGTATGCTCACCTTTTTCATTCCTTGCTAGGTTTACTTTTGTGCTCGCCTCTAACATACCATGTGAGGCTCACTTGGATGCTCACCCTTAACATACCGTGTGAGACTGACTTGGATGCTCACCCTTTCGCTCCTCTGCCTCGCCACGAGGCATCGATAGCTAAGTCCCAAAATACTTCGTTACGACCCTCCCATCTTGGCATGAGGTAGTCCACTTATACGCCTATACACTCGCCCTTCTGCCTTGCTTCGGGATGGCTGGGTTTACCCCATACGTCGTGCCCGTCGTCTGTTGCTCAGTGCGCCAAATTCTCTGTAGCCTACAGGCAATCTGGGTGGTTGCAGTCGAGACTGCGTTACACTTCTCCACCGTTTGACACATCCGCTGAATAAGGGTATCAGGGGTTGTGTCCCAGCCACAGACGTCAAACATTGCTCTTCTTTCGACGTCGAACCGCGGACATACGCGCAGTATGTGTTCGGCAGTTTCGTCTACACCTGGACAGTCCGGGCAGGCTGGGACCTCCGCGTGCCCGAACCTGTGGAGGTACTGTCGGAAACAGCCATGGCCTGACAGGAATTGTGTCAGGTGGATGTGAACTTCCCCATGGGGTCTTCCCACCCAGCTCGATATGTTAGGTATCAGCCGGTGGGTCCACCTACCTTTCGGGGAGTTGTCCCACTCACGCTGCCATCTGGCGACCGAGGTCACTCTGGGCGCTCGTGGGCTCCTCTATTTCCACGTAGCTCGAAACACTCCTCATCTTCCTGGATGACCAGCCCGACTGGCATCATGCTCGCTACCACACAGGATGCATCGTGTGATACCGTGCGGTAGGCAGATATCACTCTGAGGCCCATCACGCGGTAGATGCTCTCCAGTTTCTGTAGGTAACTGGTTACCCTCAGTGCTCTTGACCATGACGGGTCGCCGTACCTGATGATAGAAACGGCAACGCCTGCCATCAGCCTAAGTCTACTGGCGCACACTTTTGAGCTGTTGGACATCATCCTCGATAGTGCCGCAACAGCAGTCGACACTCTATTGCATGTAAAGTCGACGTGGCTGCCGAAGGTCAGCTTGTCGTCTATAATGACTCCGAGAGACTTCAGACTCCAGGCCTCTCGTGCTCATGCATTCCTACACCATGATGATCGCGTGTTCTGCAGTTAGTTCTACCTCAGGAATTGACTCCCCATAGACCTCCAAGGTTACGTCATCGGCAAAGCCGACGATTTTGACCCCAGGAGTGACAGAATCCCGTAATACATGAGATTCCATTGCACCGGGCCTAGGATCGAGCCCTGCGGGACTCCGGCTGTTATCGGAACCTTTTTCTGACCGGCATCGGTCTCGTATAGCAGTACGCGGTTCTGGAAGTAACTTTCCAGGATCCGGTACAGACCCACCGGTAGGCTAAGCCGGTGTAACGAGAGCGCGATGGCATCCCAGCTTGCGCTGTTGAATGCGTTCTTCACGTCAAGTGTCACTAACGCACAGTATCGAATGCCTTGACTTTTTCGTTGAATCCCTATCTCGGCAGTTTTAATCACTGATTTGATAGCATCCACTGTGGACTTACCCTTCCGAAAGCCAAACTGGTTGCTTGACAGGTCGTCCGTACCTTCTGCGTACGAAGTTAGCCTGTTGAGGATGATCCTCTCAAGCAATTTACCAGTCGTGTCGATCAGACAGATTGGTCTGTACGCCGATGGGTCGCTTGGCGGTTTACCAGGCTTCGGCAACAACACCAATTTCTGCCTTTTCCATCTATCGGGGAAGCGGCACTCGTCAAGGCATCTCTGCATAGCTAGCCTGAACATGTTCGGGTTCGCTATGATCGCTGCCTTGAGAGCGCAATTTGGAATTCCATTCAGCTCTAGAGCTTTGTTCGTTGCTAAAGAATTAGCCATTGCGAGTAGTTCTTCGTTCGTCACCGGAGCCACCATTTCGGTCGTGCCCGCACTGTCTCGTAGTGCAAGTGGCCAGGGGCTTGTGGCTCGAGACGGGAAGAGTGCTTCGATAATCATCGCCAACCGGTCCGGAGACCGTTCTGGGGGTGAGGAGCCCCCTTTGGTCTTGGCCATCACGATTCTGTAGGCGACACCCCACGGATTCGCGTTGGCACTCTCGCACAGGTTGTCGAAACACGCTCTCTTGCTGCTTTTAATTGCCTTGTTAAGGGCCAATTTCGCAGCTCGAAACACTTCACGGCGGTTCTCTCTTGCATCCTCGGTGCGGGCTCTTTGCATCCTACGTCTAACTCTGAGGCAGGCCGATCGTAGAGCTGCAATCTCGGCACTCCACCAGTATACCGGGCATCTTCCGTTTCTTGGCAGGGTTTTCCTCGACATAGTGGCGTCCCACGTGCGTGATAGGACGGCTACAAGCGCATCCCCGCTTAGACTGTCGGTGATGGCCTCCAGTTCCTAAGCCGCGGTGAAAACTTCGCTGTCGAAGTGATTGGACATCCACCCGCGTACCTGACAGGGATCTCCCGCTCTCGGATGCTGCACACCATAGTTGATCCTAAAGCGGATTGCTAAATGATCGCTATGGATGTAGCCTTCGTCTACCCTCCATTCCATGCCTGGAACCAGACTCGGGCTGGCAAATGTTACGTCAATCCATGCCTCCACCCCGTTTCTACGGAATGTGCTAGCGGAGCACGCGGTGTTGTACGGGTCTGATAGGAGGGCGACATCTGTCCTCGACTCCGAGATCGACTGCCACAACAGCTGTTGGGCTGCTGCACAATGGTTAAGATTTAGCTGTGTGACGTTCACGGCTTCTTCTTATTTGCCTCACCGAAGGGACACGAAGGTCCACCCATAGCATTTTTACGGGCTTGCTTCTTAGCGGTGCAGATAAGGCATTTATGCGCCTTAGTGGGGCTGCACTCCTCGCCGCAGCGACCACATAGTTTGCTCCTGTCTGTACCCATACATTCGTACGACTTACGGCCGGACTCAAGGCACCGATAGCACCTATCCACTGAAGGCGGCTGGGATATGCTAACTGGGCATACTGCCAGCCGATCTTCAGTTTACCTATCATGGTAACCTTTTTCGCATCTGCCTTCAGTAGCCTAAGGTAGGCATCGACTTTAGGACGTCGGCATATTTGTCCTTGTCGGTTTTTAACCACAAAGGCTCGCCTTTGTCCGTGGCCTTCTTCGCGGGCCGCGGTGCATCCGGTGTCGGTGTCGGCTTCTTCTTGGTGACCAGCGTCCAGGGGTTTACGCCCTCCTGCTCCGATTGCGCCGAGTTACTGGTACCTTCTCTCTGCCCGGCGCGGTCATTTTCGCCCGGTTTACCTCGACCAAACGGCGTTCGACCATGACGGTTACACGCCGTATTGTGTTGGTTTTTGCAGCCTCGCCTGGTGACTTCCTAGGGCGCTTCGCGTTTGACGTCGTCTTGCGCTTGCCCTTGCCCTTCGAGGGGAACTCAGCCGCCGCTTCGAGCGACTTGGCTGCTCTATAGAAGGGGAAGGGGGAGGCCACGGTCTGGGCACCTATGTCGGCCTTCTCCCTTCACTCCCTCTTGGAGGCCACTGTCTGGGTTCCTCTGTCGGACTTTTCTCCACACTCCACCCTCTTGGCGTAAGCCGGCTGTTCCTGTCTTGCGACACGAATAGCCTTCCGGAGCACCGGCAGGTTCTGTTTCAGCTCTTTGCTGATATTTTGGTTCGCGTTAGTGATTTCGATTATAGTATCGAGCTGCTCCACCACTTTAAGCATCGCGGATAGTGGCCCGTCAAGCGCGTTAGGAGGGCTATTTTCTACCACTGCTGGGGGGTCACTGGTGCTGTCGGATACAGCCACCGCCGCTCCACTACTTTCCCCGCTGGGGGGAGGCCTCATCAAACCACTTTTGACAAAGGGGTTAGGTCATAACCCCAATTCCAATGCGTGAAGCGACCCGTGCCGAGGGATGAGTGATCGAGGGGGTGAAAAAGATGCTCGATCGTTAACGGAGCCTGTGGGGTACCTGGGCAACCACCACAGTAATCGTCCCTTACCACGTTACTGCGGAGCTCTGGCGTGGCGGACATTTATTCTCGCGCAACTCGTGGGTATTAACATGGAAGTGAACAAAAACAATAAACAAACGGAGGTGCCAAACCCCTTTGCTAGGTGGTTTGGCGAGGTCTCCCCCCCCCCCCCCCCCGTGAGGAAAGTAGTGGATCGACGAGTGCTGCATCTGATAGCACCAGTGACCCCCCAGCAGTGGTAGAAAATAGCCCTACCAACGCACTGGACGGGCCACTATCCGCGATGCGCAAAGTGGTGGAGCAGCTCGATTTAATAATCGAGTTCACTAGCGCAAAGCAAAATATAAGCGAGGAACTGAAGCAGAGCCTCCTGGTGCTCCGGAAAGCTGTTCGTGTCGCAAGACAGGAACAGCAGGCTTACGCCAAGAGGGTGGAATGTAGAGAGAAGTCCGACAGAGGAACCCAGACAGTGGCCTCCAAGAGGGAGGGAAAAGAGAAGGTCGACATAGGTACCCAGACAGTGGCATTCACCTTCTATGGAGCAGCCATGTCGCTCGAAGCGGCGACCGAGTTCCCCCCGAAGGGAAGAGGCAAGGGCAATCGTAAGACGGCGTCGAACGCGAAGCACCCTAGAAAGTCACCAGGCGAGGGTGCAAAAACCGACACCACACAGCGTACAACCGTCAAGGCCAAACGCCGTTTGGTCGAGTTAAATGGGGGCGAGAGTGACCCCGCTGGGCAGAGTGATGGTACCAGCAACCCGGCGCAACCGGGGCAGGGGGCGTAAACCCCTGTACGCTGGTCACCAAGAACAATCCGGCACCGACACCGGAGGTACCGCGGCCCGCAAAGAACGCCAAGGACAGAGGCGAGGCCTTGTGGTTAAAAACCGACAAGGACAAATACGCCGACGTCTTAAAGTCGATGAAGGCGGCCGACTGCCTCTCGGCCCTTGGGCAAGACGTGCGTAGCGTGAGACGCACCAACACAGGAGAAATGCTTCTGGTGCTGAAGCGAGGCGTACAATCTAGTGCAGTGTACAAGGCCTTGGCCCAAGAGGTCCTTGGTGAAGGCGCCCAGATCAGGTCGCTAGGGGCGGAAATGACTCTCCAGTGCAAGCATCTGGACGAGTTTACGACCGCAGACGATGTCGTCGCAGCCGTCAAGGAGCAATGCGACGTGAAAATTGAGCGGGCCCCTGTGCGTTTTAGAGGGGGACCCTCCGGCACCCAAGTAGCCTACTTCAGGTTACTGAAGGCGGATGCCAAAAAGGTAACCGAGAAAGGTAAACTGAAGATCGGCTGGTCGGTATGCCCAATTAGCTTACCCCAGCCGCCTTCAGTAGATAGGTGCTATCGGTGCCTTGAGTCCGGCCATAAATCCTACGAGAACAAGGGCATAGACAGGAGCAAACTATGTCGTCGCTGCGGCGAGGAGGGACATAAGGAGCGGGGTTGCACTAAGGCTCACAAGTGCCTTATCTGCACCGCTAAGAAGCAAGCCCGTAACCATGCCGGTAGTCATAGCGGGAGACTTTAACGCTTGGGCAGCGGAGTGGGGCAGCCGCTGTACAAATAGCAGGGGTCAAGCGCTAATGGAGACGCTTGCGAAACTCGATACTGTGCTAGCTAATAATGGCTCCGCTAGTACATTCCATAGAAACGGGGTGGCGTGGATTGACATAACATTTGCCAGCCCGAGTCTGGTTCCAGGCATGGAATTGAGGGTAGACGAAGGCTACACCCATAGCGATCACATAGCAATCCGCTTTAGCATCAACTATGGTGTGCAGCATCCGAGGGCGGGAGATCCCTGTCAGGTACGCGGGTGGAAGTCCACTTCGACAGCGAAGTTTTCACCGCGGCCCTGGGACTGGACACCGACAGTCTAAGCGGGGATGCGCTGGTAGCTGTTCTACCACGCGCGTGCGACGCCACTATGCCGAGAAAACCCTGCCAAGAAACGGCAGATGCCCGGTATACTGGTGGAGTGCCGAGATTGCAGCTCTACGATCGGCCTGTCTCATAGCTAGACGTAGGATGCAAAGAGCTCGCACCGAGGATGCAAGAGAGAACCGCCGTGAAGTGTTTCGAGCTGCGAAATTGGCCCTTAACAAGGCTATTAAAAGCAGCAAGAGAGCGTGTTTCGACAACCTGTGTGAGAGTGCCAACGCGAATCCGTTGGGTGACGCCTACAGGATCGTGATGGCCAAGACCAAAGGGGGCTCCTCACCCCCAGAACGGTCTCCGGACCGGTTGGCGACGATTATCGAAGTACTCTTCCCGTCTCGAGCCACAATCCCCTGGCCACCTGCACTACGAGACAGTGCGTGTACGGCCAAAATGCTGGCTACGGTTACGAATGTAGAACTACTCGCAGTGGTTCCCTAGCAATGAACAAAGCTCCAGGGCCGGATGGAGTTCCAAACAGCGCTCTCAAGGCAGCGATCATAGCGAACCCGAATATGTTCAGGCTAGCTATGCAGAGGTGCCTTGACGAGTGCCGTTTCCCCGATAGATGGAAAAGGCAGAAATTGGTGCTGCTGCCGAAGCCCCGGAAGTCGCAAGGCGACCCATCGGCGTACAGACCAATCTGTCTGATAGACGCAACTGGAAAACTGCTTGAGAGGATTATCCTCAACAGGCTAACCCCGTACGCAGAAGGTACGGACGGTCTGTCAAACTGCTTGAGAGGATTATCCTCAACAGTCTAACCCCGTACGCAGAAGGTACGGACGGTCTGTCAAGCAACCAGTTTGGCTTTCGGAGGGGTAAGTCCACAGTGGACGCTCAGTGATAAAGACTGCCGAGATAGCGATCCAACGAAAAAGGCGAGGCATTCGATACTGTGCGTTAGTGACACTTGACGTGAAGAACGCATTCAACAGCGCAAGCTGGGATGCCATCGCGCTCTCATTACGCCGGTTTAGCCTACCGGTGGGTCTGTACCGGATCTTGGAAAGTTACTTCCAGAGCCGCGTACTGCTATACGAGACCGATGCCGGGTTCCGATTACTGCCGGAGTCCCGCAGGGCTCGATCCTAGGCCCGGTGCTATTTAACCTCATATATGACGGGGTTTTGAGACTGAAGTTCCCTCCTGGGGTTAAGATCGTCAGCTTTGCGGACAACGTAACCTTGGAGGTCTACGGGGAGTCAATCCCTGAGGTAGAACTAACCGCAGAACACGCGATTAACAGGGTGGAGGAATGGATGAGCGCGAGAGGCCTGAAGCTCGCTCATTATAAGACGGAGGTAGTTATCGTCAACAACCGCAATTCGGCACAACATGCAGTTATCCATGTGGGAGAAGTCGCGATCGCCTCACAGCGGAATCTGGAGTCTCTCGGAGTCATTATAGACGACAAGCTGACCTTCGACAGCCACGTCGACTGTACATGCAAGAGAGCGTCGACTGCTGTTGCGGCTCTATCGAGGATGATGTCCAACAGCTCAAAGTTGTGCGCCAGTAGACGTAGATTACTGGCAGGCGTTGCCGTATCTATCCTCAGGTACGGCGACCCGTCATGGTCAAGAGCACTGAGGGTAACCAGTTACCTACAGAAACTGGAGAGCATCTACCGCGAGATGGGCCTCAGAGTGATATCTGCCTACCGCACGGTATCACACGATGCATCCTGCGTGATAGCGAGCATGATGCCAGTCGGGCTGGTCATCCGGGAAGATGAGGAGTGTTTCGAGCTACGTGGAAATAGAGGAGCCCACGAGCGTCCAGGGTGACCTCGGTCGCCAGATGACAGCGTGAGTGGGATAACTCCTCGAAAGGTAGGTGGACTCACCGGCTGATACCTAACATATCGAGCTGGGTGGGAAGACCCCATGGGGAAGTTCACTTCCACCTGACACAATTCCTGTCAGGCCATGGCTGTTTCCGACAGTACCTCCACAGGTTCGGGCACGCGGAGGTCCCAGCCTGCTCGGACTGCCCAGGTGTAGACGAAACTGCCGAACACATACTGCTCGTATGTCCTCGGTTCGTCGTCGAAAGAAGAGCAATGCTTGACGTCTGTGGCTGGGACACAACCCCTGATACCCTTATTCAGCGGATGTGTCAATCGGTGGAGAAGTGGAACGCAGTCTCGTCTGCTACCACCCAGATTGCCTGTAGGCTACAGTTAATCTGGCGAACCGAGCAACAGACGACGGGCACAGCTAACTAATGGTTGGTTAGTTGGAGCGAAAAAGGCCGAGCGCAAAAAAAAGGAGTGAATGGTCTGTTCATGCTGAGGTAGGTTTGGCGCAGCGACTGGCAGCCGCGTAAGGGGTTAACCCAGCCACCCCGAAGCAAGGCAGAAGAGCGAGTGTATAGGCGTATAAGTGGACTGCCTCATGCCAAGATCGGAGGCTCGTAGCGTAGTATGTTAGGACTTAGCTATCGATGCCTCGTGGCGTGGCAGAGGAGTGAAAGGGTGAGCATCCAAGTCAGTCTCACACGGTATGTTAAGGGTGAGCACAAAAGTCAGCCTCACATGGTATGGTAGAAGCTAGTACAAAAGTAAGCCTAGCAAGGAATGAAAAAGGTGAGCACACAAGTCAGCCTCGCATGGTATGTCAGAAGCGAGGCCTAAGAAAAATGTCCCACATGGGATGCCAGGGGGAGTGACAGAGTTATGATAGAGTGGCACGATCGAGAGTGAATCAGGTGATAGGGTGAGCACCCAAGTCAGCCTCACATGGTATGGGTGAGGCGAGCACAAAAGCAAGCCTAGCAATGAATGAGTAAGGTGAGCACAGAAGTCAGTCTCGCAAGGAACGAAAAAGGTGAGCACAAAAGTCAGCCTCATGTGGAGTGTTTTAGAGTGAATCAAGGTGCGATATCCCTGCATGCTGATCAATACCGACGCCGGCCACGTCCGAATGCAGATCTTCTGGGAAAGGAAGGAATGTTAGTCCGATACATGTTGCTACTAGAGACCGAGGAATCCTCTGCATCTCCACATGTATCACGGGAAGGGGAGAGTTGTTAGTAAATGTGCCAATAGCGTTATCATGTAATAATTGCTCTGGGCAGCCGGCTGCCGAGAATTTGGGAAATCTATTTGTTGTAATAATACGATTAGAAAAATGAGCAGCTTGAGCTCCGGATAGCCGGCTATAAGGAGCACTGCTTATATTTTTAATAATATTCCATCACGCGACGAATGTGTTCGTGGTTTCTATCGTGCCGGTGCTGATTTTACCCGACGATCGTTTGAATAAAATGCGGAATCTTATACAGAAGGTTCATCAGACTTTTCCATAGGTTCGCGGAGTTAGTGGTTTGGAAGGGTATAGGGTCTAGGATTCGCTCCAAGCAAGCGATCCCACCTGCAAAGCACTAGGTAGTAGTTTATTTAGTCTTCGAGAACACGATCGCTCGAAAAAGAAGATCTTGTTTAGTTTTTGGTTCTTTCCAAACTCTGGGCAGCCGGCCATCGAGAGTATCCTACGTTTACCAAACAAAAGCAATTCCAACCCCACACAGCCGACCGTGGGAGTATTGCCTAGAAAAGCTAATCTTATCTGCGTAATGGGCCGGATCACTATTTATTGCGACATTATTTAGACTAATTTTGCTATTCCTTCCCTACGATATATTTTTGGGTTGCAAACTACCGAGTGATAACACGTTATACAGACAGAGTTATGATAGCTTGAGGTGTTATAAATCAACGAAAGTATTTCCTATTTTCCTTATTGGATTGTTTGTGAAATACACGTATACGAACGATTATATCGAACATTGAAGGGAAATACGGAACTTGAAATTAGATTCACCAAAACAGATGCGACGAACCTTCAGTACGCCTCGACCCGCGATCATCGACACCAGTCAAATCAAAGTCCCATTGGAGCCAACCCCCGAACAACAATTCGTCTTTACTGTATTGTCTTCCCGGCCAGATCCGCTCGCACCCCCTCACTCTGCCACCACCGGCAGAAGGCCAACAGCACCCAGTCGTCGCCTGTCCAAGGACCAAATACCATCAATAGACCTAGACTCGCGTGGGGGCATGAGATAGAATTGAACGCTAACCAATGAACATGACAGAAAAACACTTATTCTTCGTGCGGACATAACTGAAGGTAATTGCCAACCGGTCCCCGATCCCTCTCGCGAATTGTCAATTCTCAAACATTATACATGATTGAAGTCATCATTCCACTTAAATAAGGCCATGTGTTTTCCCTAAGCACATTGAATGCTCTGTGGATCAGTTCCCCCGTTGGTAAAACAAACCCCAAACAAACATAGAAATTAGTTTGCTCAGTCCAAAGAAAAGTTGGCCGACCGGCGGATACGTGTTCCCTTACAGTGCCATCACATCAACGAACGCCCAAAATTTACATGCGACAAAATATCTGCAAACCCGAATATAAAAGAATCGAAACCTCTACTCATTTGCAATAAAATAAGAAAGCAAAAAAACAGTTGAATATCCAAGGCGGCTCATTTTCAAAGATAGCACCGCCGATGAAACACCCAATAAAAAAATAGGTGACAAGGGACGCGGACGAAATTAGCTGAGCACCGATCGGCTGGTTTGCCACCTATTTTTCGGCTGAAGATTTTTGGGGCGACAACTGGTAGTCGCAAGTCGCTGGTGAAACACCAATTATTTGATTATGCCAAATTTTCTTATCGCCGTATTTTTTCACTTTTCGGATCGAACTTTATTTTCCGAAAAACCATTTTTCACTATTTTTAAAATGTACACTGTGTTGCTAGACGTTTTCTGTGCACTTTTACTGTCCTTGCATCGGGAATCGACGAATGCGAGGAAAAGATTTTTTTTTCATTTGCCGAAATTAGATTTTCACACTGTCACCACTCGCGTCAGTCGAAAAAATGCTTTTATAAGCCACTTCACTTTATATTATCGTTTAATTGCACCGTTATTCACACTTTCGATAACCGGAAGGCAGTAAACTGTGCCGTAAATGATTAAAATTAACAGACGCGAAGGGAGCTCTACGAGAGTCAACCGCTCACGACGAAGATGCACACTCGAATCCTCTAATGGGCCCATCATATGTAAGAGCGAGAAAATATTTAATTTCCGCTAGCCGCGGCAATTGCTCTCTAGTAGTTATATTCTGGTTGCAGTTGAAAATCGAAATAGTGAACTTGCGCCTTTCGATTTTTCTCCTATTTTCAGCGTGTGGAACTAAAGCGCAACTGATGTAGATGATGCACAAGTTGATTCTCTAACATGTACACAAGATGCGCTTTAGGTGCCCACTCTGCATTGTTATTGACCAGAACCAAATTAGGTTGCAAAATGTTCATTAGAACAACATGCTTGGGAATAACATGATGAGCCACATTGTACAATCTATTCTGATCCCTGCATGTTGATCAATACCGACGCCGGCTACGTCCGAATGCAGATCTTCTGGGAAAGGAAGGAATGTTAGTCCGATACATGTTGCTTCTAGAGACCGAGGAATCCTCTGCATTTCCACATGTATCACGGGAAAGGGAGAGTTGTTAGTAAATGTGCCAATACCGTTATCATGTAATAATTGCTCTGGGCAGCCGGCTGCCGAGAATTTGGGAAATTTATCATTTATTGTATCAATACGATTAGCAAAATAAGCAACTTGAACTTCGGATAGCCGGCTATAAGAAGCACTGCTTATATTTTTTAATAATATTCAATTACGCGACGAATTCGTCGTGGTTTCTATCATGTCGGTGCTGATTTTACCCGGCGTTCGTTTGAATAAAATGCAGAATTTTATACAGAAGGTTCATCAGACTCTTCCATAGGTGTCGTGGTTTGGAAGGGAATAGGGTCTAGGATTCGCTCCAAGCAAGCGATGCGACCTGCAAAGCATAGCCCGTTAGGTAGTAGTTTTGTTAGTCTTCGAGAACACGTCGCTCGAAAAATAAGATCTTGTTTAGTTTTTGGTTCTTTCCAAACTCTGGGCAGCCGGCCTCCGAGAGTATCCCACGTTTACCCAACAAAAGAAATTCCAACCCCACACAGCCGATCGTGGGAGTATTGCCTAGAAAAGCTAATCTTATATGCGTAATGGGCCGGATCACTATTTATTGCGACATTATTTAGATTAATTTCGCTATTCCTTCTCTACGATATATTTTTGGGTTGAAAACTACCGAGTGATAATACGTTATACAGACAAAGAATTATGATAACTCGAGATGTTATAAATCAACGAAAGTATTTCCTATTTTCCATATTGGATTGTTTGTGAAATACACGTAACTTTAGTTGCCCACTCTGCAAATAGGCAAAAAACGAAAGGCGCAAGTCATTTTTTCGATTTTCAACTGCAACCAGAATATTCTATTTTAGCCCTAGCGATATGCATTTCCAAAAAAATATGAATCATCAACGTCCCATCATGAGTTTTTCGATGTCCGATCCGGTTTCGGAATGATGTGGTGGCCTCTATTTAAATGATATGAGCAGCTCAACATGAACCCACAATCGAAAAATAAACAAAGTTTCAGTACTCACCGACTCATGTTTAGATCCAGCTCTAATTGCTTTATCCTAAGTTTCTAGGCTGAAATAAATTAATCATTAATTTTAATTGAAATTATTGCATTATGAATTATAATTACCATTATTTTCCAGAGCCACTTCATGCAATTTCATTCACTAAAATAACAATGGCTGTCAAACACATTACTTACTACTTTGTTTGAAATGGGCTACCCAAAATATAAGTACGAAGCGATGAACTTGAATTTGGGTAGACGTCATTATTCAATTCCTACCCAACACGAAGTTCACAGCGACCATCACGTTTAAATTATAGGTAATCGCCATGTTCAAATTTCTACCTAATTTTGGGTTGCCCATATATAAACTTCGCAGTGAGCAAATTTAATCCAAAAAATAGGTAATTTTGATTTTCATTTGTGTTTGTGTTCATGTCATCTGACAGGGTATCATTTGTCATGAAATTCGAAATGTCAAATGCTTCTGATAGGGTCAAATCAAGACTGTCAACTGGGCCCATATTATTGGCTCGAATCAAAACTCGTCGAAATGTTAATTGACGATAGCTTCATCCGGAGTGTTCATTTGTGTTTACATTTTGCTAGCGTTGCCAATTTTATTTTGTTTCCGCCACCCAATGTGGCTACGCCCTATCACTTTTGCGCGTGCTTAAACTAGGAATAGCCCCGATAGCAAACGAGTGGATCACAGG
Source organism: Topomyia yanbarensis (assembly GCF_030247195.1). Classification (NCBI taxonomy): domain Eukaryota; kingdom Metazoa; phylum Arthropoda; class Insecta; order Diptera; family Culicidae; genus Topomyia; species Topomyia yanbarensis. Next base: position 112,521,579 of record NC_080670.1, read on the forward strand.
TTCGCTTGCTTCCGACGGCGGGTCGATGACCATCTCGCCCAGCGGATCCTCACCGGCTTTGTGCCGCTTCGGTTCCTAGGCCTCGTTCATCCTGCTAAGCCGCATCGAAATGAAACCCCTTAAACAGAAGTTCCTGAAGGGTATCGGATGGTTACCGGAACCCAGTATAGTTCAACCGTAAATCAGCCGGAATTCTAGCTGGTTCTAATTCGTTTTCCGGCACCAGTAATACAACCGATTCTAACTATAATCGGTTGTGTAACTGGAGCCGGAATACGAATTAGAACTAGCCAGAATTCCGGCTGAGCTTAACTGGGAAGTTTCAAAAAAAATTAATCGGGGAAATAAAAATTTTCTGGTAACGCTCCAGCACCCCGTTGAATTCTAACGATTTCACCACCTGGGCACCAGTGACGATATGAAATGAACTTTGTTTACTTTCGACAAGTCAACATATTTCTTTATCTTAAATTTAAATTTTATTTCCACGTTTCCTGAGTTGGAAAAAAACATTGTTGTGATCACGAAAATCAGCTTTATAGATGTTTGTAATAAAAAAAGATTTTTTCTCATTTAATGACCCAATTGACAATGTATTACCTCTTCTTTCATTAAAACATGCGGTCTTCCCGGATTTCGAAAAGGTTTCAGCTTTAAGCGAATTTTGCTTTCAGGAACATTACATGCAATCGCTGCCCGGCGGATAGAGTGATTGTTTCTAACAAGATCGACAGGGTTTTCCACGTCCACAAACGAGTAAGGCTTGCATACCATCCCGAATTGCTACAAGTGCGCAGAAATAAGAACACGATGTAAATAACGGTTCCAAGCATTCAATAGTAAATAAAATGAAAAATGTACCAGAATATACTTGAATGTTACCTACATTGCTCAATCACTGGAAAATTAGTCGGAAAAAAGTTATTTTTTCAGAAAAAATGCGTATTTAATGTTCGGAAACTTCTTAGCATTTTGACTGTTTAGCATGTAATGATCGCTTTGTTTATTTTTTGACCTTACATGAATGATTTTTCATGGTAAACAAATATAGTCAAGTATTAGCAATAAGTAAATAGATTTTTTGGAATAGTTGAAATTTTCGGAAGTTTGCTGTGCCATGGTTTATTATCGTGGTGATAAGAAAGTGCGCAGAGTTTGGAGCTGTGCAAAGCTAGGTGCGTACACAATAATAAGAAGCGATTGCAGTGCTTTAAAATGCAGAGCAATCGTTTAATTCCAATTTCTGTCTAGCTTCACTCAAAATCCGTACCCCCCCCCTTGTTCAGTGAAAATCTCCGGGTCAAAGCCTCTCCAGAGGTGGCAAACCCTATCCCCGATTATTTTTTCGAAAACGGACAGAAAAAATACGGACGGATTATCTAAAACGTTAGATAGGGATATATTCAAGAAACTGGCAGGTAATCACAGTATTTTTTATTTGCCACAATAATTTAAATAAATACTCAACAAAAGGTCTCCCCTGCCCTGTGATCGGTTGCAATTCTTGCGTATTAGGATATGTGGATGACTCGACAACGCATATTTAAAAAAGTCTCAAAATGAAGACAAGCTCAAGGAATGCAATCTCTTTTCGGTGCGACGATTGCGGAACACATAGTGAATAATTATCAGTCTTTGGTACTACAAAACGGAAATTTGATTATTCTTCCGGAAGCAATGGAAGCAGAAATTGAAGACAAAGTAGTTTCCCTTCCTGCTATAGATACGATCGTCAAGTTTACCAGTCTATCCAGCTTTTTACGTGCCATAATGGCGGTCTAAATTGTTCAGTTCGTAATACGTTTAATTGCCCTTTTTGACAATAATCAGCTGCAATTATAAAGCTAGTAGAATTAATTAAAGTACTATGTTATAAAGCTAAAAAACAGCTCTCAACTCTCAGTCAGTCCATTTTGGATGAATAAAAATTTTGTGATTTTTTTTTTCACTCTTCGAAAGTAAATTGAAATTCAAATGTTGTTGCAGTATTTACAAATTATTGACTTCTTCCAAAGCTTAAAATAGGTATTTCTTACTTTTTCAAGAAAGTAAAAAGTATACATTTAACTTTGCAGATATGAGTATAATTTTCCCATTTTATACTATGTTGAAAGAATGAAAACTATGCATTTTTACTTTTTTTGGGTTGCGTAGGAAGTATGCAGACGTATATTTAGTGTACACAAAAGAGAGTAAAAACAATACACTAATTTCATGGGTAGTCCCAGTTTCCCACCAAAATGCGTACATCATAGTTATAGAGTACTTGGCCATCTGTAACAGTATTAGTGTGTTCAACGATTTGTTTTCCTCCACCTGTCATAATTTTTGATAGGTGGAAGAAAACAAATCGAAAGAAAGCTTTTTGGCCGGATTGTTTGCATGGGGAATCCAACACAACCGGTATTGTAGTCCCCAGAATAAGTTTCACAGTGTCACAGAGCATTTAAACGCCATTTAAATACTTTAGGAAAGCGATTTCAAACGATTAATTTGACTGACAGTTTTACATATGACAGCTGGAGGAAAACAAACCCCCACGTAGTGTGAGTGAAATCATTTGCATAGAACTCTATAATAATGTTTGTTGTGGTTAACGTGTACGTACGCTACGCTTCGCAATGATAGAATGAAAATATTCGAGAATCACTGAGCAGCGTGTTCGCTGGTTCAACATGTCTCGACTTGTTAGGAGGCGCGCGCTTCAAAGTCTAGCGTGTGGTATGACTTGCGCTCGAAAATATTCAATATCTTACAACTCGAAAAAGAACCCACATTTCAATAAACTGGATTATGAAGGTAATAGAATGAAGAAGAAAATGATATATGTCTTGATGGGTTTAACCTGGTCCAAAGGCATATTTCACCTATTTCAATTATATAATCGTCATTAAACAAAAAGTTTTAGCTCTAAAATTTCTATAAAAATACAGTCTTAAAGCTTACATAACAATGAGCAAAACAAACAAAAAATTACATTATTCGGATCAATACGACGGAAGATAATGCATTTTAATTAGGAGTAGATTTGGAAGAATTCATTGAATCATCAAAAATTAAAATGTCGATATTTCTGAAAATAATTTTTTCAGCAAAATCCAAAAATACGTGTGACGTTATTTTATATATAGAAGTTATACAAAAATATCGGATGATTTAAAAATGTCAAGTTTTAAAGGTGTGCGATTTGTAAAAGAATGACCAAGCTTCACGCTAGTTATGAGTGAGATAATACCGTTTGCCTCCCCGCCGCCGCGTCGGTATTTCAGCATCGTTTTTGGCGCATTTTGCTTTGTACCACTTCCCCGCTGTTATTAATATTTCGTTTGTATGTATGTGTTGGTAACTAAGCCTTACTAGAAAAACCTATTTTAATCCACCTAGCGGTGCAATTGTGCCTTTCTCAATCATGAATCACGAGAATGTGTGCGTTGTTTATATTCATTAAAAGCTTTTAAATGCATATATTACATTTTATTATTATACATCACATGACAACTATATACAGGAAAATAAATCATTATTCGAGTTCTAAAATTTTGAAAAAGAAAAAACAGCCACGGTAATATTGAACTGAAAAATGGTGCAAAATCGGCAATGTCCCAAAAAGTCGATTTTTATAAAAAAAAATTTCGAGATAACATAAAATCTCGACGTTTCATGCATTTTAAAGATGTTTGGCATCAAAAATACGAATTCGATTTCTGAAATTTCATGAGGTCCCCCCTTTGAAAAAAAAAATTTGAGTTCCGGCTTATATGGGAATTTCATATGTGACCGGACGATTTAGTCTATATTTCCGGACCCATATAAGCGATCCGTACGAAATTTTATAAACATCTGTGGGGATATTATAGCTATCATTTGTGATCAAGTTTGTGAAAATCGGCCTAACCATTTCCGGGAAACTGATGTGAGTTCGTAAATTTTGAAAGATGGCCGCTTTTCCCGGGCACTTCCGGAACCGTCAATGGTGGTCAATGTAGTCAACGAAAGTTTGGTTGGCCGTCGGTGACCTAGAACAGCAAATTTAAGTTGTTTGAGAGACATTTTAGCGAAATTTTTACCTTTTTTGCTTTCATCGGAGTATCGGTTTGAATCACAATTTGCTATGTGATCGCACGCCACAACCTGTAACTCCGGAACCGGAAGTCGGATCGGGATGAAATTAAATATCCATTTACGGGGACGCAATACCTTTCATTTGAGGCCAAGTTTAGTCGAATCGGTCTAGCCATCTCCGAGAAACCGATGTGACTGTTATTCTGAATTTAGATACTTCCGCCGGGGCTTCCGGAACCGAGGATGGTGGCCAATGTGGCCAAATAGACTTTGAATGGATGTTAGTGACCTAATACTACAAATCGAAGCAGTTGTGGTCATATTTTGGAAAAATTTTCACCTTTATACATTCATTGCAGAATTTATTAAAATCGACATTTTCTGCGTGTTCGTATTTATCACCCTGTAATTCCGGAACCGGAAGTCGGATCCATTAGAAATTCAATAGCAGCCTATGGGAACGTTGCACCTTTCATTTGAGACTAAGTTTGTCAAAATCGGTTCAGCCATCTCTGAGAAAAATGAGTGACATTTTTGGTCACATACACACACACATACACACACACATACATACATACACACATACATACACACACACAGACATTTGCCGAACTCGACGAACTGAATCGAATGGTATATGTCACTCGGCCCTCCGGGCCTCCGTTAAAAAGTCGGTTTTCAGAGCAATTGCAATACCTTTCTATTGAGAAAGGCAAAAAGGTGCAAAATCGGCAAAGTCCCAAAAAGTCGATTTTTATAAAAAAAAATTTCGAGATAACATAAAATCTCGACGTTTCATGCATTTTAAAGATGTTTGGCATCAAAAATACGAATTCGATTTCTGAAATTTCATGGGGTCCCCCCTTTGAGAAAAAATTTGAGTTCCGGCTTATATGGGAATTTCATATGTGACCGGACGATTTAGTCTATATTTCCGGACCCATATAAGCGATCCGTACGAAATTTTAAAAACATCTGTGGGGATATTATAGCTATCATTTGTGACCAAGTTTGTGAAAATCGGCCTAACCATTTCCGGGAAACTGATGTGAGTTCGTAAATTTTGAAAGATGGCCGCTTTTCCCGGGCACTTCCGGAACCGTCAATGGTGGTCAATGTAGTCAACGAAAGTTTGGTTGGCCGTCGGTGACCTAGAACAGCAAATTTAAGTTGTTTGAGAGACATTTTAGCGAAATTTTTACCTTTTTTGCTTTCATCGGAGTATCGGTTTGAATCACAATTTGCTATGTGATCGCACGCCACAACCTGTAACTCCGGAACCGGAAGTCGGATCGGGATGAAATTAAATATCCATTTACGGGGACGCAATACCTTTCATTTGAGGCCAAGTTTAGTCGAATCGGTCTAGCCATCTCCGAGAAACCGATGTGACTGTTATTCTGAATTTAGATACTTCTGCCGGGGCTTCCGGAACCGAGGATGGTGGCCAATGTGGCCAAATAGACTTTGAATGGATGTTAGTGACCTAATACTACAAATCGAAGCAGTTGTGGTCATATTTTGGAAAAATTTTCACCTTTATACATTCATTGCAGAATTTATTAAAATCGACATTTTCTGCGTGTTCGTATTTATCACCCTGTAATTCAGGAACCGGAAGTCGGATCCATTAGAAATTCAATAGCAGCCTATGGGAACGTTGCACCTTTCATTTGAGACTAAGTTTGTCAAAATCGGTTCAGCCATCTCTGAGAAAAATGAGTGACATTTTTGGTCACATACACACACACATACACACACACATACATACATACACACATACATACACACACACAGACATTTGCCGAACTCGACGAACTGAATCGAATGGTATATGTCACTCGGCCCTCCGGGCCTCCGTTAAAAAGTCGGTTTTCAGAGCAATTGCAATACCTTTCTATTGAGAAAGGCAAAAAGGTGCAAAATCGGCAAAGTCCCAAAAAGTCGATTTTCATAAAAAAAAATTTTTTCGAGATAACATAAAATCTCGACGTTTCATGCATTTTAAAGATGTTTGGCATCAAAAATACGAATTCGATTTCTGAAATTTCATGGGGTCCCCCCTTCGAAAAAAATGTTTGAGTTCCGGCTTATATGGGAATTTCATATGTGACCGGACGATTTAGTCTATATTTCCGGAACCATACAAGCGATCCGTGCGAAATTTTACATACATCTGTGGGGATAATATAGCTATCATTTGGGACTAAGTTTGTGAAAATCGGTCCAACCATTTCCGGGAAACTGATGTGAGTTCGTAAATTTTGAAAGATGGCCGCTTTTCCCGGGCACTTCCGGAACCGTCTATGGTGGTCAATGTAGTCAACGAAAGTTTGGTTGGCCGTCGGTGACCTAGAACAGCAAATTTAAGTTGTTTGAGAGACATTTTAGCGAAATTTTTACCTTTTTTGCTTTCATCGGAGTATCGGTTTGAATCACAATTTGCTATGTGATCGCACGCCACAACCTGTAACTCCGGAACCGGAAGTTGGATCGGGATGAAATTGAATAGCCATTTACGGGGACGCAATACCTTTCATTTGAGGCCAAGTTTAGTCGAATCGGTCTAGCCATCTCCGAGAAACCGATGTGACTGTTATTCTGAATTTAGATACTTCCGCCGGGGCTTCCGGAACCGAGGATGGTGGCCAATGTGGCCAAATAGACTTTGAATGGATGTTAGTGACCTACTACTACAAATCGAAGCAGTTGTGGTCATATTTTGGAAAAATTTTCACCTTTATACATTCATTGCAGAATTTATTAAAATCGACATTTTCTGCGTGTTCGTACTTATCACCCTGTAATTCCGGAACCGGAAGTCGGATCCATTAGAAATTCAATAGCAGCCTATGGGAACGTTGCACCTTTCATTTGAGACTAAGTTTGTCAAAATCGGTTCAGCCATCTCTGAGAAAAATGAGTGACATTTTTGGTCACATACACACACACATACATACATACACACATACATACACACACACACACAGACATTTGCCGAACTCGACGAACTGAATCGAATGGTATATGTCACTCGGCCCTCCGGGCCTCCGTTAAAAAGTCGGTTTTCAGAGCAATTGCAATACCTTTCTATTGAGAAAGGCAAAAAGATTAACGGGTAGCATAAGGACTGTAACCGACAAACATCTACTACTCGCAAAATGCTTACTTTACATCTTAGGCCATAACGACACATAATGAGCAGTTATGCGAATGAGCTATATTCTCATCATTGCAGCAGCGATCACAAATGAGACAGCATGGAGACGATGGTGTGTTATTCAAGTTATCTCTGCACTGCATGAGCCAACAGCGTGTAGCTGTGGGGTACGATATTGTATTGAACAAGTATGAGGTTGGTTGAACACTAACGCATCGTTTGGGAGCTTTTCGCTCGCAGCTCGAGAGCGAAAAAACAGATGCATTTCATCTCTCAAAGATTCGTTTTGGGTGTGATAAAATTCTCGAAAACTTTACTGAAGACACCAAGATTTTCGAAACTACAGTTGTTTGAAGAATTAATGCATCCATCTGGGAGGATTATTCACCAAAATTATTTTACCAGAAGATATTTTAGGTTGCAAAATTCTTCGATAATTTTAAACCTCCAAAGCTGACGGTTTCGAAGCAATGTGATATTGATCGTAAAAAGTGTTTTCGAGTAATTATTTTGCTTTTCTTCGCTACTAAAGTTCATAACAAGAACGAGTCCTTGTATACGAAATTGTATTACGCCATTTGATTCAGTACTCAAATGTACGTCATAAAGCATAAGCATAACAGATCGCCCGTAGTTGCTACTCCGTTATTGACCAGAACCAAAATGTTCATTGGAACAACATGCTTGGGAATAACATGATGAGCCACATTGTACAATCTATATTGATCCCTACATGCTGATCAATACCGACGCCGGCCACGAGAGTGGTTAGTAAGTGTGCCAATAGCGTTATCGTGTAATAATTGCTCTGGGCAGCTGGCTGCCGAGAATTTGGGAACTTTATCATTTGTTGTATTAATACGATTAGCAAAATAAGCAACTTGAACTCCGGATAGCCGGCTATAAGGAGCACTGCTTATATCCTTTAATAATATTCCATCACGCGACGAATTTTTTCGTGGTTTCTATCGTGTCGGTGCTGATTTTACGTGGCGATCGTTTGAATAAAATGCGGAATCTTATACAGAAGGTATTTGCCTGCGTCTTTATTTTTTTCTTGTGTCGAGTACTATTCTTGTAGATAGTTGGAATTGTAGTAAGAGGGGCTTTTATTAATTTTAAACTTTATTAAGAAGTGTAAAAACCGGAATGCAAACTGAGTTATTTCCGTTGTTGCGTTGTGTTGCGTTGTAGTGCTCAAATGTACATCATAAATAGGCACAAACTTGACGATTTTTTTTTTCATTTTTTTTTCATTTCCATTCCTACTTAGTGGCTATTCCAGGGTTACTATACGTCCTGGTTTCCCAGGACATGTTCTGGTTTTTCATTGACTGTCCTGGTGTCCTAGGGAGGTGAGGAAAATGCTTGATTTGTCCTGGTTTTTCTCCTGGAAGCCTAACAAATTTCTATTTATTCAGTCATTCAGTCTTCACTTTCACTATGCTCCAGATCGCAGTTACGACCAACCGTAATCATAACTGCAACGTATAGTCATCTCCCATTGGAATGCGACAAACAAAACTTAATACAGTCGAATTTCCCATTGTACCTTCCGATGGTTTTTTTTAATCTCTCAAGAGTGCCTCGTCAATATCGATGAAACAATGGTTATCAGCGCTTCTTCTCGGCTCAAATCGCCTTTCAATCCGGGACCCGAAGAACAGTTGAATATCCAAGGCGGCTCATTTTCAAAGATAGCACCGCCGATGAAACACCCAATAAAAAAATAGGTGACAAGGGACGCGGACGAAATTAGCTGAGCACCGATCGGCTGGTTTGCCACCTATTTTTCGGCTGAAGATTTTTGGGGCGACACCTGGTAGTCGCAAGTCGCTGGTGAAACACCAATTATTTGATTATGCCAAATTTTCTTATCGCCGTATTTTTTCACTTTTCGGATCGAACTTTATTTTCCGAAAAACCATTTTTCACTATTTTTAAAATGTACACTGTGTTGCTAGACGTTTTCTGTGCACTTTTACTGTCCTTGCATCGGGAATCGACGAATGCGAGGAAAAGATTTTTTTTTCATTTGCCGAAATTAGATTTTCACACTGTCACCACTCGCGTCAGTCGAAAAAATGCTTTTATAAGCCACTTCACTTTATATTATCGTTTAATTGCACCGTTATTCACACTTTCGATAACCGGAAGGCAGTAAACTGTGCCGTAAATGATTAAAATTAACAGACGCGAAGGGAGCTCTACGAGAGTCAACCGCTCACGACGAAGATGCACACTCGAATCCTCTAATGGGCCCATCATATGTAAGAGCGAGAAAATATTTAATTTCCGCTAGCCGCGGCAATTGCTCTCTAGTAGTTATATTCTGGTTGCAGTTGAAAATCGAAATAGTGAACTTGCGCCTTTCGATTTTTCTCCTATTTTCAGCGTGTGGAACTAAAGCGCAACTGATGTAGATGATGCACAAGTTGATTCTCTAACATGTACACAAGATGCGCTTTAGGTGCCCACTCTGCATTGTTATTGACCAGAACCAAATTAGGTTGCAAAATGTTCATTAGAACAACATGCTTGGGAATAACATGATGAGCCACATTGTACAATCTATTCTGATCCCTGCATGTTGATCAATACCGACGCCGGCTACGTCCGAATGCAGATCTTCTGGGAAAGGAAGGAATGTTAGTCCGATACATGTTGCTACTAGAGACCGAGGAATCCTCTGCATTTCCACATGTATCACGGGAAAGGGAGAGTTGTTAGTAAATGTGCCAATACCGTTATCATGTAATAATTGCTCTGGGCAGCCGGCTGCCGAGAATTTGGGAAATTTATCATTTATTGTATCAATACGATTAGCAAAATAAGCAACTTGAACTTCGGATAGCCGGCTATAAGAAGCACTGCTTATATTTTTTAATAATATTCAATTACGCGACGAATTCGTCGTGGTTTCTATCATGTCGGTGCTGATTTTACCCGGCGTTCGTTTGAATAAAATGCAGAATTTTATACAGAAGGTTCATCAGACTCTTCCATAGGTGTCGTGGTTTGGAAGGGAATAGGGTCTAGGATTCGCTCCAAGCAAGCGATGCGACCTGCAAAGCATAGCCCGTTAGGTAGTAGTTTTGTTAGTCTTCGAGAACACGTCGCTCGAAAAATAAGATCTTGTTTAGTTTTTGGTTCTTTCCAAACTCTGGGCAGCCGGCCACCGAGAGTATCCCACGTTTACCCAACAAAAGAAATTCCAACCCCACACAGCCGATCGTGGGAGTATTGCCTAGAAAAGCTAATCTTATATGCGTAATGGGCCGGATCACTATTTATTGCGACATTATTTAGATTAATTTCGCTATTCCTTCTCTACGATATATTTTTGGGTTGAAAACTACCGAGTGATAATACGTTATACAGACAAAGAATTATGATAACTCGAGATGTTATAAATCAACGAAAGTATTTCCTATTTTCCATATTGGATTGTTTGTGAAATACACGTAACTTTAGTTGCCCACTCTGCAAATAGGCAAAAAACGAAAGGCGCAAGTCATTTTTTCGATTTTCAACTGCAACCAGAATATTCTATTTTAGCCCTAGCGATATGCATTTCCAAAAAAATATGAATCATCAACGTCCCATCATGAGTTTTTCGATGTCCGATCCGGTTTCGGAATGATGTGGTGGCCTCTATTTAAATGATATGAGCAGCTCAACATGAACCCACAATCAAAAAATAAACAAAGTTTCAGTACTCACCGACTCATGTTTAGATCCAGCTCTAATTGCTTTATCCTAAGTTTCTAGGCTGAAATAAATTAATCATTAATTTTAATTGAAATTATTGCATTATGAATTATAATTACCATTATTTTCCAGAGCCACTTCATGCAATTTCATTCACTAAAATAACAATGGCTGTCAAACACATTACTTACTACTTTGTTTGAAATGGGCTACCCAAAATATAAGTACGAAGCGATGAACTTGAATTTGGGTAGACGTCATTATTCAATTCCTACCCAACACGAAGTTCACAGCGACCATCACATTTAAATTATAGGTAATCGCCATGTTCAAATTTCTACCTAATTTTGGGTTGCCCATATATAAACTTCGCAGTGAGCAAATTTAATCCAAAAAATAGGTAATTTTGATTTTCATTTGTGTTTGTGTTCATGTCATCTGACAGGGTATCATTTGTCATGAAATTCGAAATGTCAAATGCTTCTGATAGGGTCAAATCAAGACTGTCAACTGGGCCCATATTATTGGCTCGAATCAAAACTCGTCGAAATGTTAATTGACGATAGCTTCATCCGGAGTGTTCATTTGTGTTTACATTTTGCTAGCGTTGCCAATTTTATTTTGTTTCCGCCACCCAATGTGGCTACGCCCTATCACTTTTGCGCGTGCTTAAACTAGGAATAGCCCCGATAGCAAACGAGTGGATCACAGGTTCGCTTGCTTCCGACGGCGGGTCGATGACCATCTCGCCCAGCGGATCCTCACCGGCTTTGTGCCGCTTCGGTTCCTAGGCCTCGTTCATCCTGCTAAGCCGCATCGAAATGAAACCCCTTAAACAGAAGTTCCTGAAGGGTATCGGATGGTTACCGGAACCCAGTATAGTTCAACCGTAAATCAGCCGGAATTCTAGCTGGTTCTAATTCGTTTTCCGGCACCAGTAATACAACCGATTCTAACTATAATCGGTTGTGTAACTGGAGCCGGAATACGAATTAGAACTAGCCAGAATTCCGGCTGAGCTTAACTGGGAAGTTTCAAAAAAAAATTAATCGGGGAAATAAAAATTTTCTGGTAACGCTCCAGCACCCCGTTGAATTCTAACGATTTCACCACCTGGGCACCAGTGACGATATGAAATGAACTTTGTTTACTTTCGACAAGTCAACATATTTCTTTATCTTAAATTTAAATTTTATTTCCACGTTTCCTGAGTTGGAAAAAAACATTGTTGTGATCACGAAAATCAGCTTTATAGATGTTTGAAATAAAAAAAAGATTTTTTCTCATTTAATGACCCAATTGACAATGTATTACCTCTTCTTTCATTAAAACATGCGGTCTTCCCGGATTTCGAAAAGGTTTCAGCTTTAAGCGAATTTTGCTTTCAGGAACATTACATGCAATCGCTGCCCGGCGGATAGAGTGATTGTTTCTAACAAGATCGACAGGGTTTTCCACGTCCACAAACGGGTAAGGCTTGCATACCATCCCGAATTGCTACAAGTGCGCAGAAATAAGAACACGATGTAAATAACGGTTCCAAGCATTCAATAGTAAATAAAATGAAAAATGTACCAGAATATACTTGAATGTTACCTACATTGCTCAATCACTGGAAAATTAGTCGGAAAAAAGTTATTTTTTCAGAAAAAATGCGTATTTAATGTTCGGAAACTTCTTAGCATTTTGACTGTTTAGCATGTAATGATCGCTTTGTTTATTTTTTGACCTTACATGAATGATTTTTCATGGTAAACAAATATAGTCAAGTATTAGCAATAAGTAAATAGATTTTTTGGAATAGTTGAAATTTTCGGAAATTTGCTGTGCCATGGTTTATTATCGTGGTGATAAGAAAGTGCGCAGAGTTTGGAGCTGTGCAAGGCTAGGTGCGTACACAATAATAAGAAGCGATTGCAGTGCTTTAAAATGCAGAGCAATCGTTTAATTCCAATTTCTGTCTAGCTTCACTCAAAATCCATACCCCCCCCCCTTGTTCAGTGAAAATCTCCGGGTCAAAGCCTCTCCAGAGGTGGCAAACCCTATCCCCGATTATTTTTTCGAAAACGGACAGAAAAAATACGGACGGATTATCTAAAACGTTAGATAGGGATATATTCAAGAAACTGGCAGGTAATCACAGTAAATGTACGTCATAAAGCATAAGCATAACAGATCGCCCGTAGTTGCTACTCCGTTATTGACCAGAACCAAAATGTTCATTGGAACAACATGCTTGGGAATAACATGATGAGCCACATTGTACAATCTATATTGATCCCTACATGCTGATCAATACCGACGCCGGCCACGAGAGTTGTTAGTAAGTGTGCCAATAGCGTTATCGTGTAATAATTGCTCTGGGCAGCTGGCTGCCGAGAATTTGGGAACTTTATCATTTGTTGTATTAATACGATTAGCAAAATAAGCAACTTGAACTCCGGATAGCCGGCTATAAGGAGCACTGCTTATATCCTTTAATAATATTCCATCACGCGACGAATTTTTTCGTGGTTTCTATCGTGTCGGTGCTGATTTTACGTGGCGATCGTTTGAATAAAATGCGGAATCTTATACAGAAGGTATTTGCCTGCGTCTTTATTTTTTTCTTGTGTCGAGTACTATTCTTGTAGATAGTTGGAATTGTAGTAAGAGGGGCTTTTATTAATTTTAAACTTTATTAAGAAGTGTAAAAACCGGAATGCAAACTGAGTTATTTCCGTTGTTGCGTTGTGTTGCGTTGTAGTACTCAAATGTACATCATAAATAGGCACAAACTTGACGATTTTTTTTTTCATTTTTTTTTCATTTCCATTCCTACTTAGTGGCTATTCCAGGGTTACTATACGTCCTGGTTTCCCAGGACATGTTCTGGTTTTTCATTGACTGTCCTGGTGTCCTAGGGAGGTGAGGAAAATGCTTGATTTGTCCTGGTTTTTCTCCTGGAAGCCTAACAAATTTCTATTTATTCAGTCATTCAGTCTTCACTTTCACTATGCTCCAGATCGCAGTTACGACCAACCGTAATCATAACTGCAACGTATAGTCATCTCCCATTGGAATGCGACAAACAAAACTTAATACAGCCGAATTTCCCATTGTACCTTCCGATGGTTTTTTTTAATCTCTCAAGAGTGCCTCGTCAATATCGATGAAACAATGGTTATCAGCGCTTCTTCTCGGCTCAAATCGCCTTTCAATCCGGGACCCGAAGAACAGTTGAATATCCAAGGCGGCTCATTTTCAAAGATAGCACCGCCGATGAAACACCCAATAAAAAAATAGGTGACAAGGGACGCGGACGAAATTAGCTGAGCACCGATCGGCTGGTTTGCCACCTATTTTTCGGCTGAAGATTTTTGGGGCGACACCTGGTAGTCGCAAGTCGCTGGTGAAACACCAATTATTTGATTATGCCAAATTTTCTTATCGCCGTATTTTTTCACTTTTCGGATCGAACTTTATTTTCCGAAAAACCATTTTTCACTATTTTTAAAATGTACACTGTGTTGCTAGACGTTTTCTGTGCACTTTTACTGTCCTTGCATCGGGAATCGACGAATGCGAGGAAAAGATTTTTTTTTCATTTGCCGAAATTAGATTTTCACACTGTCACCACTCGCGTCAGTCGAAAAAATGCTTTTATAAGCCACTTCACTTTATATTATCGTTTAATTGCACCGTTATTCACACTTTCGATAACCGGAAGGCAGTAAACTGTGCCGTAAATGATTAAAATTAACAGACGCGAAGGGAGCTCTACGAGAGTCAACCGCTCACGACGAAGATGCACACTCGAATCCTCTAATGGGCCCATCATATGTAAGAGCGAGAAAATATTTAATTTCCGCTAGCCGCGGCAATTGCTCTCTAGTAGTTATATTCTGGTTGCAGTTGAAAATCGAAATAGTGAACTTGCGCCTTTCGATTTTTCTCCTATTTTCAGCGTGTGGAACTAAAGCGCAACTGATGTAGATGATGCACAAGTTGATTCTCTAACATGTACACAAGATGCGCTTTAGGTGCCCACTCTGCATTGTTATTGACCAGAACCAAATTAGGTTGCAAAATGTTCATTAGAACAACATGCTTGGGAATAACATGATGAGCCACATTGTACAATCTATTCTGATCCCTGCATGTTGATCAATACCGACGCCGGCTACGTCCGAATGCAGATCTTCTGGGAAAGGAAGGAATGTTAGTCCGATACATGTTGCTACTAGAGACCGAGGAATCCTCTGCATTTCCACATGTATCACGGGAAAGGGAGAGTTGTTAGTAAATGTGCCAATACCGTTATCATGTAATAATTGCTCTGGGCAGCCGGCTGCCGAGAATTTGGGAAATTTATCATTTATTGTATCAATACGATTAGCAAAATAAGCAACTTGAACTTCGGATAGCCGGCTATAAGAAGCACTGCTTATATTTTTTAATAATATTCAATTACGCGACGAATTCGTCGTGGTTTCTATCATGTCGGTGCTGATTTTACCCGGCGTTCGTTTGAATAAAATGCAGAATTTTATACAGAAGGTTCATCAGACTCTTCCATAGGTGTCGTGGTTTGGAAGGGAATAGGGTCTAGGATTCGCTCCAAGCAAGCGATGCGACCTGCAAAGCATAGCCCGTTAGGTAGTAGTTTTGTTAGTCTTCGAGAACACGTCGCTCGAAAAATAAGATCTTGTTTAGTTTTTGGTTCTTTCCAAACTCTGGGCAGCCGGCCACCGAGAGTATCCCACGTTTACCCAACAAAAGAAATTCCAACCCCACACAGCCGATCGTGGGAGTATTGCCTAGAAAAGCTAATCTTATATGCGTAATGGGCCGGATCACTATTTATTGCGACATTATTTAGATTAATTTCGCTATTCCTTCTCTACGATATATTTTTGGGTTGAAAACTACCGAGTGATAATACGTTATACAGACAAAGAATTATGATAACTCGAGATGTTATAAATCAACGAAAGTATTTCCTATTTTCCATATTGGATTGTTTGTGAAATACACGTAACTTTAGTTGCCCACTCTGCAAATAGGCAAAAAACGAAAGGCGCAAGTCATTTTTTCGATTTTCAACTGCAACCAGAATATTCTATTTTAGCCCTAGCGATATGCATTTCCAAAAAAATATGAATCATCAACGTCCCATCATGAGTTTTTCGATGTCCGATCCGGTTTCGGAATGATGTGGTGGCCTCTATTTAAATGATATGAGCAGCTCAACATGAACCCACAATGGGGGTGGGCGTGGCGTAGTTGGTAAATCGATTGCCTTGTACTCAGCGCACCTGGGTTCGAGTCCCGACCCCGCACATAGGGTTAGAAATTTTTCACAAGAGATTTTTCTAACCCGAAGAGGCGAATGACCTCAAGGTTAAAACCTCTATAATCGAAATAAAAAAAAAAAAAAAAAAAAAATGAACCCACAATCAAAAAATAAACAAAGTTTCAGTACTCACCGACTCATGTTTAGATCCAGCTCTAATTGCTTTATCCTAAGTTTCTAGGCTGAAATAAATTAATCATTAATTTTAATTGAAATTATTGCATTATGAATTATAATTACCATTATTTTCCAGAGCCACTTCATGCAATTTCATTCACTAAAATAACAATGGCTGTCAAACACATTACTTACTACTTTGTTTGAAATGGGCTACCCAAAATATAAGTACGAAGCGATGAACTTGAATTTGGGTAGACGTCATTATTCAATTCCTACCCAACACGAAGTTCACAGCGACCATCACATTTAAATTATAGGTAATCGCCATGTTCAAATTTCTACCTAATTTTGGGTTGCCCATATATAAACTTCGCAGTGAGCAAATTTAATCCAAAAAATAGGTAATTTTGATTTTCATTTGTGTTTGTGTTCATGTCATCTGACAGGGTATCATTTGTCATGAAATTCGAAATGTCAAATGCTTCTGATAGGGTCAAATCAAGACTGTCAACTGGGCCCATATTATTGGCTCGAATCAAAACTCGTCGAAATGTTAATTGACGATAGCTTCATCCGGAGTGTTCATTTGTGTTTACATTTTGCTAGCGTTGCCAATTTTATTTTGTTTCCGCCACCCAATGTGGCTACGCCCTATCACTTTTGCGCGTGCTTAAACTAGGAATAGCCCCGATAGCAAACGAGTGGATCACAGGTTCGCTTGCTTCCGACGGCGGGTCGATGACCATCTCGCCCAGCGGATCCTCACCGGCTTTGTGCCGCTTCGGTTCCTAGGCCTCGTTCATCCTGCTAAGCCGCATCGAAATGAAACCCCTTAAACAGAAGTTCCTGAAGGGTATCGGATGGTTACCGGAACCCAGTATAGTTCAACCGTAAATCAGCCGGAATTCTAGCTGGTTCTAATTCGTTTTCCGGCACCAGTAATACAACCGATTCTAACTATAATCGGTTGTGTAACTGGAGCCGGAATACGAATTAGAACTAGCCAGAATTCCGGCTGAGCTTAACTGGGAAGTTTCAAAAAAAAATTAATCGGGGAAATAAAAATTTTCTGGTAACGCTCCAGCACCCCGTTGAATTCTAACGATTTCACCACCTGGGCACCAGTGACGATATGAAATGAACTTTGTTTACTTTCGACAAGTCAACATATTTCTTTATCTTAAATTTAAATTTTATTTCCACGTTTCCTGAGTTGGAAAAAAACATTGTTGTGATCACGAAAATCAGCTTTATAGATGTTTGTAATAAAAAAAAGATTTTTTCTCATTTAATGACCCAATTGACAATGTATTACCTCTTCTTTCATTAAAACATGCGGTCTTCCCGGATTTCGAAAAGGTTTCAGCTTTAAGCGAATTTTGCTTTCAGGAACATTACATGCAATCGCTGCCCGGCGGATAGAGTGATTGTTTCTAACAAGATCGACAGGGTTTTCCACGTCCACAAACGGGTAAGGCTTGCATACCATCCCGAATTGCTACAAGTGCGCAGAAATAAGAACACGATGTAAATAACGGTTCCAAGCATTCAATAGTAAATAAAATGAAAAATGTACCAGAATATACTTGAATGTTACCTACATTGCTCAATCACTGGAAAATTAGTCGGAAAAAAGTTATTTTTTCAGAAAAAATGCGTATTTAATGTTCGGAAACTTCTTAGCATTTTGACTGTTTAGCATGTAATGATCGCTTTGTTTATTTTTTGACCTTACATGAATGATTTTTCATGGTAAACAAATATAGTCAAGTATTAGCAATAAGTAAATAAATTTTTTGGAATAGTTGAAATTTTCGGAAATTTGCTGTGCCATGGTTTATTATCGTGGTGATAAGAAAGTGCGCAGAGTTTGGAGCTGTGCAAGGCTAGGTGCGTACACAATAATAAGAAGCGATTGCAGTGCTTTAAAATGCAGAGCAATCGTTTAATTCCAATTTCTGTCTAGCTTCACTCAAAATCCATACCCCCCCCCCCTTGTTCAGTGAAAATCTCCGGGTCAAAGCCTCTCCAGAGGTGGCAAACCCTATCCCCGATTATTTTTTCGAAAACGGACAGAAAAAATACGGACGGATTATCTAAAACGTTAGATAGGGATATATTCAAGAAACTGGCAGGTAATCACAGTATTTTTTATTTGCCACAATAATTTAAATAAATACTCAACAAAAGGTCTCCCCTGCCCTGTGATCGGTTGCAATTCTTGCGTATTAGGATATGTGGATGACTCGACAACGCATATTTAAAAAAGTCTCAAAATGAAGACAAGCTCAAGGAATGCAATCTCTTTTCGGTGCGACGATTGCGGAACACATAGTGAATAATTATCAGTCTTTAGTACTACAAAACGGAAATTTGATTATTCTTCCGGAAGCAATGGAAGCAGAAATTGAAGACAAAGTAGTTTCCCTTCCTGCTATAGATACGATCGTCAAGTTTACCAGTCTATCCAGCTTTTTACGTGCCATAATGGCGGTCTAAATTGTTCAGTTCGTAATACGTTTAATTGCCCTTTTTGACAATAATCAGCTGCAATTATAAAGCTAGTAGAATTAATTAAAGTGCTATGTTATAAAGCTAAAAAACAGCTCTCAACTCTCAGTCAGTCCATTTTGGATGAATAAAAATTTTGTGATTTTTTTTTTCACTCTTCGAAAGTAAATTGAAATTCAAATGTTGTTGCAGTATTTACAAATTATTGACTTCTTCCAAAGCTTAAAATAGGTATTTCTTACTTTTTCAAGAAAGTAAAAAGTATACATTTAACTTTGCAGATATGAGTATAATTTTCCCATTTTATACTATGTTGAAAGAATGAAAACTATGCATTTTTACTTTTTTTGGGTTGCGTAGGAAGTATGCAGACGTATATTTAGTGTACACAAAAGAGAGTAAAAACAATACACTAATTTCATGGGTAGTCCCAGTTTCCCACCAAAATGCGTACATCATAGTTATAGAGTACTTGGCCATCTGTAACAGTATTAGTGTGTTCAACGATTTGTTTTCCTCCACCTGTCATAATTTTTGATAGGTGGAAGAAAACAAATCGAAAGAAAGCTTTTTGGCCGGATTGTTTGCATGGGGAATCCAACACAACCGGTATTGTAGTCCCCAGAATAAGTTTCACAGTGTCACAGAGCATTTAAACGCCATTTAAATACTTTAGGAAAGCGATTTCAAACGATTAATTTGACTGACAGTTTTACATATGACAGCTGGAGGAAAACAAACCCCCAAGTAGTGTGAGTGAAATCATTTGCATAGAACTCTATAATAATGTTTGTTGTGGTTAACGTGTACGTACGCTACGCTTCGCAATGATAGAATGAAAATATTCGAGAATCACTGAGCAGCGTGTTCGCTGGTTCAACATGTCTCGACTTGTTAGGAGGCGCGCGCTTCAAAGTCTAGCGTGTGGTATGACTTGCGCTCGAAAATATTCAATATCTTACAACTCGAAAAAGAACCCACATTTCAATAAACTGGATTATGAAGGTAATAGAATGAAGAAGAAAATGATATATGTCTTGATGGGTTTAACCTGGTCCAAAGGCATATTTCACCTATTTCAATTATATAATCGTCATTAAACAAAAAGTTTTAGCTCTAAAATTTCTATAAAAATACAGTCTTAAAGCTTACCTAACAATGAGCAAAACAAACAAAAAATTACATTATTCGGATCAATACGACGGAAGATAATGCATTTTAATTAGGAGTAGATTTGGAAGAATTCATTGAATCATCAAAAATTAAAATGTCGATATTTCTGAAAATAATTTTTTCAGCAAAATCCAAAAATACGTGTGACGTTATTTTATATATAGAAGTTATACAAAAATATCGGATGATTTAAAAATGTCAAGTTTTAAAGGTGTGCGATTTGTAAAAGAATGACCAAGCTTCACGCTAGTTATGAGTGAGATAATACCGTTTGCCTCCCCGCCGCCGCGTCGGTATTTCAGCATCGTTTTTGGCGCATTTTGCTTTGTACCACTTCCCCGCTGTTATTAATATTTCGTTTGTATGTATGTGTTGGTAACTAAGCCTTACTAGAAAAAAGATTAACCGGTAGCATAAGGACTGTAACCGACAAACATCTACTCGCAAAATGCCTACTTTACATCTTAGGCCATAACGACACATAATGAGCAGTTATGCGAATGAGCTATATTCTCATCATTGCAGCAGCGATCACAAATGAGACAGCATGGAGACGATGGTGTGTTATTCAAGTTATCTCTGCACTGCATGAGCCAACAGCGTGTAGCTGTGGGGTACGATATTGTATTGAACAAGTATGAGGTTGGTTGAACACTAACGCATCGTTTGGGAGCTTTTCGCTCGCAGCTCGAGAGCGAAAAAACAGATGCATTTCATCTCTCAAAGATTCGTTTTGGGTGTGATAAAATTCTCGAAAACTTTACTGAAGACACCAAGATTTTCGAAACTACAGTTGTTTGAAGAATTAATGCATCCATCTGGGAGGATTATTCACCAAAATTATTTTACCAGAAGATATTTTAGGTTGCAAAATTCTTCGATAATTTTAAACCTCCAAAGCTGACGGTTTCGAAGCTATGTGATATTGATCGTAAAAAGTGTTTTCGAGTAATTATTTTGCTTTTCTTCGCTACTAAAGTTCATAACAAGAACGAGTCCTTGTATACGAAATTGTATTACGCCATTTGATTCAGTACTCAAATGTACGTCATAAAGCATAAGCATAACAGATCGCCCGTAGTTGCTACTCCGTTATTGACCAGAACCAAAATGTTCATTGGAACAACATGCTTGGGAATAACATGATGAGCCACATTGTACAATCTATATTGATCCCTACATGCTGATCAATACCGACGCCGGCCACGAGAGTTGTTAGTAAGTGTGCCAATAGCGTTATCGTGTAATAATTGCTCTGGGCAGCTGGCTGCCGAGAATTTGGGAACTTTATCATTTGTTGTATTAATACGATTAGCAAAATAAGCAACTTGAACTCCGGATAGCCGGCTATAAGGAGCACTGCTTATATCCTTTAATAATATTCCATCACGCGATGAATTTTTTCGTGGTTTCTATCGTGTCGGTGCTGATTTTACGTGGCGATCGTTTGAATAAAATGCGGAATCTTATACAGAAGGTATTTGCCTGCGTCTTTATTTTTTTCTTGTGTCGAGTACTATTCTTGTAGATAGTTGGAATTGTAGTAAGAGGGGCTTTTATTAATTTTAAACTTTATTAAGAAGTGTAAAAACCGGAATGCAAACTGAGTTATTTCCGTTGTTGCGTTGTGTTGCGTTGTAGTGCTCAAATGTACATCATAAATAGGCACAAACTTGACGATTTTTTTTTCATTTTTTTTTCATTTCCATTCCTACTTAGTGGCTATTCCAGGGTTACTATACGTCCTGGTTTCCCAGGACATGTTCTGGTTTTTCATTGACTGTCCTGGTGTCCTAGGGAGGTGAGGAAAATGCTTGATTTGTCCTGGTTTTTCTCCTGGAAGCCTAACAAATTTCTATTTATTCAGTCATTCAGTCTTCACTTTCACTATGCTCCAGATCGCAGTTACGACCAACCGTAATCATAACTGCAACGTATAGTCATCTCCCATTGGAATGCGACAAACAAAACTTAATACAGTCGAATTTCCCATTGTACCTTCCGATGGTTTTTTTTAATCTCTCAAGAGTGCCTCGTCAATATCGATGAAACAATGGTTATCAGCGCTTCTTCTCGGCTCAAATCGCCTTTCAATCCGGGACCCGAAGAATTCCCTTTGGTACCTCTGAAAAGACACATCGGCGTTTTGGTGCTTCTGCTGCTACTTGTGTTCACTTATGTTCGTCTTACTGGAAATCCATTCCATAAAAAGAAAAATATCAACCATCATGGAAAAATTTCATTGAGTGCTCTCTCGAGCTGGGGATCATGGGATTACTACAGGGTCGATACCAGTACCTATTCAGTCGCTCTGCTTGTTAACAGTGCAGTGAATCAAACGAGCGTTTCTACCTAAAGTCTGCTTTCTATATGTACCGTACCAGTATTATAAACAAGCAAAGCAATCGAATAATAAAATTCGTCCCAAGCCAGTGTGAACAATAAAGCACCGTTACTTTCATCGGTGCGATATCGATAATTCATTTTAAGATGTTTGAAACTCAACAGCAAAATTCAACAGCCTAACAAATTTCTATTTATTCAGTCAGTCTTCACTTTCACTATGCTCCAGATCGCAGTTACGACCAACCGTAATCATAACTGCAACGTATAGTCATCTCCCATTGGAATGCGACAAACAAAACTTAATACAGTCGAATTTCCCATTGTACCTTCCGATGGTTTTTTTTAATCTCTCAAGAGTGCCTCGTCAATATCGATGAAACAATGGTTATCAGCGCTTCTTCTCGGCTCAAATCGCCTTTCAATCCGGGACCCGAAGAATTCCCTTTGGTACCTCTGAAAAGACACATCGGCGTTTTGGTGCTTCTGCTGCTACTTGTGTTCACTTATGTTCGTCTTACTGGAAATCCATTCCATAAAAAGAAAAATATCAACCATCGTGGAAAAATTTCATTGAGTGCTCTCTCGAGCTGGGGATCATGGGATTACTACAGGGTCGATACCAGTACCTATTCAGTCGCTCTGCTTGTTAACAGTGCAGTGAATCAAACGAGCGTTTCTACCTAAAGTCTGCTTTCTATATGTACCGTACCAGTATTATAAACAAGCAAAGCAATCGAATAATAAAATTCGTCCCAAGCCAGTGTGAACAATAAAGCACCGTTACTTTCATCGGTGCGATATCGATAATTCATTTTAAGATGTTTGAAACTCAACAGCAAAATTCAACAGCAAATTTGCTAATGCAGTTCAGACTAACGGAAGTCGTCGTTATACAAGCCCACCACACTCTCGTTACTGATAACGATTAAAACTTTGGCCATAACGGAAAGCTACGCTATGGAAGACAACATGCAATACGTCGTTGAGCATGATAATGTTAGGACCAAGATACCCGTATATATTGACAATGATAAGATTGATATGCGTCTGCACGATCTACACCTGGGTGCTACTAATAAATTTATTACAACCATCATGTCGGAATACGTAAGATTTAAGTTTGAAACCAGAAGAAATTTTTTCTAGGTATTTCGAACGGTGTTTCTTTCATGAAAATGCGAGTGACGGAACCTATTCCGTCATATCTACACTTTCAATTCAAAGCAAAACGCGTGACCGAATCTCAAATCACGCTGTGCACGTATGAAGGACAGACCCCTGCGTGCCCTACGTTGTTACACAAGAAGACACACTACGAGAAACCATGTACACAAACCTCTAACGAAGCAATATCAACTGCAAGCATACCCATCACACAGGCCTTCATCAACATCAACTAAATTACAATTTACTGGAGTTGCAGCTCAGGCACCAAAGAATAGTGCAACAACAGAACCTACGCACAGCGTGTCCGATCATTGTGATGCTCCTACTACTTCCCAATCAACTGCTAGCACCACTGATAATAAAGTAAATAATAAAGAACACGGATACGCAATCGTGACCCGAAGGCCCCACAAACAACTCAAACCAGGTAATCGTGAAAGCCCATAGAACACTAACAGCGAGGATAGCATGAACGAAAACGATTAACCGAGAGAAAGCGAACGAAGCGATCCACAAGCAACAAGAGGCAATGAAATAAATCGATCTTCAATAAGAAATAAGATCTATACGCAAAGTAACAAAGCGCGTGCACAAGATCCGATAGATACACAATAAAATTCGATTTTTTTTATTTCGATCATAGAGGTTTTAACCTTAAGGTCATTCGCCTCTTCGGGTTAGAAAAATCTCTTATGAAAATTTCTAACCCAATGTGCGGGGTCGGGGCTCGAACCCAGGTGCGCTGCGTACAAGGCAATCGATTTACCAACTACGCTACGCCTACCCCCACTTCGAATTATTTATTTTTATTTACACATTGATAATATTAAAAGATCCACGGCTCAGGTAATGCATTGAGGCGTGGCAATGTCGATTGAGAGGTAGCGGGGGGAAGCAGTACTCTTTCGACTGTCCTGATTTTTTACTCGTCTGATATGGTCACCCTAGGCTATTCAAATCATTGATAGTAGAGGACTGTGTTCGGTGGTCGTCACTCTTTTGTTTTTGGCTCACAACATTACTCCAATAGAACAATATATTGGAATAAGCATGCCAATGGAAAGCTAAAGGCCTTAGCTAATAACTTATGAAAGAATTTAATTGGTGGTCGGTTGTCGGCACCCTAAGAAAATTTACTAAAAATGGAAAAATATTAATAAAAAAAATTACTAAAAGTGGAAAAATATTAATAAAACGCTTTTAATCCACCTAACAGTGTGATGAGACATTTCTTATAGCTCTTATCACTCTCTTCGGATATTATATCGTTTGAGAACATTTAGAACTTGATGCTTCGCGATGTTTTTGATAACACATACTACATGGGATAGTGGCAGGACTCAGAGAATCGCTCAAATCAGCATAGGACAACATCAGTGCTAGAAATCTCAAACCAAATCAATGGGGAAGCGAAAAAATGGCCCATAAAATAGACATACCAACGAATTATTGTTAATGCTCTGTTAATAAAAGTCAGTTGTGTGTATTCCCTCCGACCGGTTGTTTGTCAGCTGAGCTGCTTTCGCTTTTTCGTGGAAAATAGTCGCGCGATCGATTTCCATATCGTATTTTGCTGCCATTCACTTTTATCAGTTATAGTGCACTGTTTTCGGATCGTACATTTTACATCGCTGGTGATATTATAGATAAAAAGCCGATTTTTCACCCGATTAAACGAACTATCCGTTTGTTCTATCTTTCGGTGCTACCGCTTCTATACAGTCGAAAACAAAAGAACGTCATTCTTCATCATACCAGCTGTATCGAACAAGAGAAAGTCGTGCTGATTGAAGATGTTTTGCTGCGAATGTGCCTTGCCTATCATGCCTGGAGGGGTAACCATTTCTTGTGATGGATTTTGTCAGGATAATTATCATGCAGAATGTGCTGCAACAGGTACAAGAATATCTGGTGGATGTGTACCCCGTGTACGACGATCATGGACTGCGTTCGCAAGATGCAGGCTTTTCGAGATAAACGCGAGGCGATCACCGATGCTACTTCATTTACCCCTGCTCATGCGGCTACTGTTGCTGTCGATGTGAATACTGAGTGAATCAATTACCGAAATGGCTGAATCTCGTTTTTCTTTGGCGGAAACAAGTTCACCTCTAGCTCAATCAATCCCGCAAATGTCGTCCACTCGATTGAAACAAGGGTGTAGGGTTGCTGGTTCTTTGGAGTCAAGTAATTCTTAAAATCTTTGTTGGCTATTCTTTACGCGTGTCAGGAACACAGTGAGTGAGAAAGATATTGCTACTCTGGTCGCAGAATCACTCGGAACTAATGCTGCAATTGTGAAAAAGCTCGTACCTGAATGGAAGGAAGAGTCATTAATGCCGTTCATTTCATTCAAAGTAGAAATTGACGCAAGGCTAAGAAAAATAGCACTATCTCCATCAACATGGCCATTAGGACTCTGTTTCCGACAATTTCACGAAAAGTTTGACATTTGGGAGCCCCCACAGTGCTGAATTTGTAATTAAATTTTGTTTGGAATACTGTATTGTTACCTTTGCTTGTTGCTCGATTGTCTGTGTTGTTATATATTGTTACTGTGCATGTTAAATAATTTTAAGTAACAGTCTGTATGGCAGAATTAGCCAAAGACGAAGGAATAAATAAATAATATATCTAAATTGTGGTGGGAAAACTGAATTTTCCTAAAGGGGTTATATATTGTACTGAGCAAAAAAAATCGAAATTTTTTTTTGAATCGATTTGTTTATACTTTACTCAAATTTCCAACGCGACTGAGAACTAAGAAATCAACGCTTTTTCTTGAAAAAAGCGATACTAGTAGTGACACCATTCAAATAAAATCAACAGTGAATATTTCCAGTCTTGGTTTTATTTCCCATTTAAGAACTATTGTGTTTTTTACAACTTAGATTGCATGATGCAGTGATCGAAATCCACAACTTCATGAAGTATTTGAAATTATTAAAATAAAATTTGAGTTTGCTATTGAAATTGACAAAATGATAGTATCGCCCCTTTGGCGATTGTTTACTTTTTCGGTCCCACCTATCAGCATTAAAGTATCGCCCTTACGTTTTTTTACAATACCAATTTTACAATTGGTGGGGGTTTGGTAAAAATCGATGTTACTGGCCAAACGGCATAATTCCGAAACCGTAATTTTTGAAGTTTTAAAATTATGCAGAATTAATTTTTCAGAAAATAGTAACAGAGTTCGTGTCTTTAGCGAATTTGTTGAGACTTTATTGTAGTCATGAATATTAACCTGAGAAAATTCACCATAAATACTTCTTGGACGATAAACCTCTGAAATTGGCGGTTTCAAAATGATGCTATCTTGACCTTAAATTACTGTTTTTGAACATTTGACTTATACATATAATTGGTCATACAACAAAAATCAAATGCTCATCAAAATCGATCAGAACCTTTTTCATAAATTTCTCTCTACATTTGGAAAGTGTTATCCTCGTTATTAATCATATTACGTTTTCGTCTCGATTCGACGCATTTCCAAAATAAAAACCTGGTTTAATCCACCTAGTGGTGCAATTGTGCTTTTCTCATTTGTCCAGACTACGATTCCATGGCTGGTTATGTTCAATACAATGGTGGAAATGAATATTACATGTTCAGTACGATTTACACATACATACAATGGATCGACAGCCACGATCTTGAGATACTATGTGATACTGAAACATCGCTTGAAACCAGCGGCGGATCATGGAGAAAGATCCGGGAGGTCCAGGTCCTGCCGAAAAATTTTCAACTAAGAAATTTTAAACTAGTTTTAATTTTAAAGTAGCAACCCCTCACTGCATACTCCCTCCGGGCCGGTATAATTGACGATTTTTAGAGTGATTGCATAACCTTTCTATATGAGAAAGGCAAAAATGTACCAAAGTCCAAAGCAGTCAATTTTTGTCAAACATCTCAATGTTTCATGCATTTTAAAGTCATTTGGCATCAAAAATACAAATTTGATTTTGAAAATTTTTCATTTCAGTTTATATGGGAATTTGCTGTGTGATTGCACTCTTCAACTCGTAACTCCGGAACCGGAAGTCCAATCAATAAAAAATTCAATAGCAGCCGATGGGAAGGTTGTACCTTTCATTTGAGACTAACTTTGTGCAAATCGGTCCAGCCATCTCTGAGAAACAGAGGTCACATTTTTTCCACATTCACACATACACACACATACATACACACAGATATTTTCCGATCTCGACGAACTCAGTCGATTGGCATATGACACTCGGCCCTCCGGGTCGGGATTAGATTGACGAATTTTAGAGTGAATGAGAAAGGCAAAAACATTTTTAGCCAATGTTAAAAGTTATGCATTTTTTTGGTGAGCAGTTCTATGTTTCATAGACATTAAATCAATTTTAACTTCGCTTCCTATTAAATAAAGACCCTTATTACAGTACATCTCTACAAAAACGAGATCAATTTGAAAATAAATCTGAGGATTATGATTGATTACAGAACTCTGGAATTTTCTATTGGAATGTTTTCAGGCAGGAATTTGATATTGATGCAATTAGACAACTGTGAAATCAAGACCAATAGATCAGTTACATATCAGGAACCATTCCGACAATTTATCAGTAGTCCTCATGATCTGCATCAATCAATTTTCAACTTCAATCAATTTTTTTTTTGGGTGTGGTGGTGGGGGGTGGGGGGGGGGTTGTATTGTGTTAAACCCCAAAACCTTCTCTTGGCTACGCCGTTGCTCGGAATTATTTATTTCGCTTTTTTTGTAGATAGTAAAATGAAATACAAAATTCGTTTTATCGAAATAATGTTTAGCTTATTTCAATGGATTATTACTATATTGAACAATAAATAGGCGACAAAGAGTAATCAACAAACAACAAGCCATAACTTTTAAAGTATTCAAAATAGATATTTAAAGTCTTTAGTAAAGTTATTCGCAAAAGTAAGAGCTACAAATTTGCTGAAGACATCATTTCGATATAATAACATCCAAGAAAATTTGTGAAAATATCTCACTCATAGGGGGATTAATCAGCAAAAGCACAATACCAAAAGAAAGGGCATATTACCTCCATTAAATTCTCCTAAGATACTATTGACCTAAAATAAGCCGTTTTGGCGTTAATAATAGATTACATGTTTTTGGTCATATTTCTGGCAATGGGAAATGATAAAAATCTTTCGTCCGCATTTAATGTTAAATGTCTCTTATGATAATAGTCCGATTAAAACAATCTATAGCTTGTTCGCAAGGTATTCGTTAAATCTGTCTAAAAACATATAAATTGTTAATCTATGTTGTCAATTTCGGCAGATAATCCAAAAAAACTGCAAAAAACGCCATTTTTACACATTCAAACATTCATATCTTGGAAACTAAACATCAGAATCAAAAACAAATTAATAGCGTTCATACCAGGCATTGTAATTCTCTCTCACTCACGCGAGGAGAAGCTTATCCGATGTCCAACTTTTCCGAGATAAGATGAGTGGCAAAATTCTCCGTCTCCACAAATGGCGTGAGAAATAATTTTCCGGATAAAATTTATTTGATTTTTTCCTTCTCACCGTAGAAGGTGATAATATTTTAATTTCGTGGAAATCAATAAAAGCGTCAAAATATACATTCAATTTCAAAGAAAGGCGGCAAAGAAGTACGATAGACTTGTCGTTGGGATTTAGAACCGACTTGGTTCTAGCTTAGCAACGACGTGTTACTGAGCTTCGCACTTACTTCCTTATTGGATTTGATAAAGAATTTATTTTATTTTTGGTTTTTAAAGTTTCTTTTACCCGGAGGGAAATCTAGCAGGTCATAAGCCGGAAGTACGACTTATGATGACTACGGTTTTCCTAGCGGGTTGTACCTTGGAAAGGAGAAAAAGAAATAGATTATATGATAAAGTATACTTCACTACCAACTCCTCTGTTGGTTTGATTGACGTCTGCTGGGCGCTGGTAGGGACCTCTTTAACTGCGAATCACTACAAAGGAAAAAAGTGTCATCGGTTTCTACTTAGAAAGAAAAACGACTAAACACCTGCTATGGGAAAAAGCGACTGAACGACTGATTTAATTTCATATTCTTAAAACTATATATACAAATTCCTAACCTAACTATTCACCTACCTACTTAGTTCTAGCTATTCACCCTTCTCGCTCACTCCTACCGTGATGTGTTTTTTATTCCCTTCCGCCGTCCATTCGGTACGGCCGGCAAATTATGTTCCTGCCTTCTAGACTGTTTTAGGGTGGGTAAACAATTCAAATCCTAAACCCTTTGCGCTGGTAAACAAATCAATTCTATATCTTTCGGCGCGGGTAAAATTATCTATTTGGTATCGGTCTAGACCGGATACCTTTACGTTGGATTATTTTCCCAGGACCGTCGCTAGATCACTTTATTATTATTTTTATCTTTTACGGCCTTCGTGGCGGTACTTGCGCCTCGCCGGGATCGCCTACGTACACAATGCTGTATTATTTGGCAACCGTCTGAGAGTTTTATTACTATCGTCCCTTCTAGACGATAATTGCTTTCTTAGCATTTCCTCATGGTCCTTGCCAAGTAACTTACTATCATAAATTTCACCAGTTACCTGGAGTCTCGTCCCTGGTGGAAGCTTAGACCACCGTATGAATGGTGCAATTAATGCAGCTTGGGACACGAGCGTCGATGAGTAATTACGGCTATCATGAGGCCTTTTGTTATTATTGGGTAATTCGCCCACTCTCAATATATGCTTCCTTGAGCAATTTACTGGTTGATACATGAAGGCTTTCAGCCAACTTCAAACGTATGCATATATGTACCGTGAAGCGATCCTGAGCTCGACATTCCCGGCCCCGTAAATCTTCCTGAAGGTTTACTACTGTTTATGATCGAGCGACTGTCGCAGAATATAAAAATAGTTATACTTTTTTTTTCTTTGTCTAATTTGTTTGTTAATTATAATAATTATAACTCGTTATTATTGTTTACAATGAGCTTTCTGTAATGTTTCCCGGAAGGGGAAACAGACGATCCACTGGTCTTCTGATATCTTGTGTTGCAGTACATCTTTTAACCTTTAAGTATATAAAAATTATCACATATATAATGCTTATTAATCCTGTACCCATTAACACGTAGCTCAAAATAGATCGATTTACATTTTCCTCATTAAAATTGTTCGTTATGATAGTAAAATTTTTACTTCTAAATGGGTTTTCCGGTTTGGGTAATTCCCTTGTGTTGTTATTTCTAGGTTCAACATTAAAATTTATTTGAATCCTGTCCTTGAAAAACATTTTTGCCCTACTTTCTTCTTTAGCTATGAAGCCGTACATAGTGCTTTTATTATTCTGTATCCTACAATCTGAATCTAATCTAACTACAGCAGCTTTGTATGGTGGCGATATGATGTTATTCCGGCAATGGATTATAATGCTTGTTGTATCGCTGGCGTAGTAAAGAACTTGGTCCGCGTCCGTGAGAGCCGTTAACTCGGCATATGGTGGTGCTAAGTATTTGATGTTACAGCGAATTTTTGCAGCCTTGTGCGCCACCAGTCCAGAGATGCAGTCTAGCTCCTTTTGCACGATACTTGGCTCTACTATAAAATGGGTTTGGTTCATTCGTACCGGCTCTGTAGTCGGGTAGAAATATTCCCCGTTATGATCAATCAATATGCGAGTTTCCGTGATATCGATTATAGAATGATTTTCCGTATGAGGTACTGGAATTATCCGCAGCATTTCGTACTCCGTTCTGCTGATCACGATTGTATACATCACGATTACAATTGTTCCGTTGATCTGATGTGCTTCGTATTGTACTAATGATGGTTGTCGAAGAATTGTTAGTCCCGCTGGTAATGTCGCGGAAATATTGTCGAATGCCATAGTGAGTTCATCCTCCGTAAGTGGGTATGCTCGCATTCTTTTATATTTATGCAGCGTTGCGTCTATTGTTTCTCTAGATAACATAATTATCTCGATTAAACGGCTTTCTACGTATTCCGTTTCACCCAGTGCGTATCTTTTCTTTAAGTCGTTTGTGTCCTTCATCAGGTTATAGAATCGATCATTCAGGGTGTTTCCCATCTCGGCCGTCTGCCCGTTTAGTTGGCTTAGCGATTCAGATAGCTGATGGATCTTCTCGTTGTCGTGCATTCTGATTGCTGTTAATTCGTTTTCCACATCATTTTCGCCGAAGAGAAAGCTCCATAAAAATCCAAATATTCCTTTGGAACGGCGAGATCGAGATCTTTCGTAGTTAATTTCGGTTATCGCATCGTAGCATAGTTTATTAAAGACGCTTAATATTCTCTCTATGTTGTCGTTGTCCATATTCATATGTTTCCTGGTGGCGGACATGTTTCTCCGTATACCCTCTATTAGATCTATGTCTTCGGCTGGAGATATCATTGTATTGATATTGGTGCGCCATATTCCTCGTTTCATCAGGCTCGTACCGATGTGATCAAAGAACACTCCGTCCTGTTCTATAGGAGTGACCAACAATGAATTCACCGTACTGAGAACTGCCGCTGAAGTTATCATAGCTGCAAGTACAGAACGCGGAGAAAAGCGAATAAATGGTTTGGTTAATGACTTTCTTGGTCTTTTAGCTGGTGGAGTGCTCTTATTAGCTTCTCCCTTTGTTTCAATCCGGTGATCCTTGAAAGTCGGATCAGCGGATTCAGGTTCAGATATATGCATTAGAGTATGCTCTGATTCCTGTTTATCTTGCGTCGATTCTGGAACTAAGTCCTTTCTTTCGACGTCCAAAATTGCGAGTTTGGCAGTTGCGCGTCTAAAGGTGCCTTTTTTTGTTAGGACTTCGACTTGTCTAACAACGCCATCGTCGGATTTAATCAATTTGGTGACGCGTCCTTTCAACCAACGTCCTGGGGGTTCTTCGTTATCCACCATTAAAACTATATCGTCGAGTTTAACGGATCTAGAGTCACCAGTCCATTTTTCTCTGGTGATAAGGGTAGGAAGATATTCCTTTTTCCATTTATCCCAAAATATCGCCATAGCGTGTTGGATCCTCGCTTGTGATTTCTTGTCGTAAGGTTTTGGGTCACACTCAAAGGGTGGTGCGTATTTACCTGCCCTTCCCAAGATTGCGTGAAACGGAGTTAAGAGTTCATCATCTATATCCTTTAGGGCTCTATGTATTAGTGGTCTTGAGTTGACAAACCACTCAGCTTGGACTAAAGCTGATCGCAGCACCTCACTGGTAGGCGTCCTTACCGACATATCGTCTATCATGGCATTGAGCGCCTTTTTTATAACTCCGATCAACCTTTCCCAAACGCCTCCAAAATGCGGGGCTGCTGGAGGGTTGAAGACCCACGAGATTTCCAATTCCGCTGCTTCTCCTTGTCTCATTTTAGTATTGAGATCCTGAATAAGTCGTCTCAATTCCCTTTCGGCGCCAACGAAATTGGTTCCGTTGTCGCTATAAAGCTGAGTTACTTTACCTCTTCGACATTGGAAATTTTTAAAACATACGAAGAAGGCATCAGTGCTCAAATTTTCCGCCATCTCGATATGTATTCCTCGAGTAACTAGGCAGGTGAAAATTACTCCCCATTTTTTCTCCTTTACATTCCTACTTTTTTGAACATAGAAGGGTCCAAAATAGTCCACTCCACTATATTCAAACGGAAATGCATTTAGATTAGTCCTCACTCGTGGGAGAGGAGCCATTCTTGGCACTGCTACTCGAGCAGTATTCAAAACGCATTTTTGACAACAACTCTTTACATTCTTTAAAACGGCCTGTGCGTGTATGATGTAAAAACGCAGTGAAAGATTGTTTAAAACTGTATTATCTGCCTGGTGATAGCATTCTTCATGGTATCGCCTAACGAGTAGATTGGTAATGTGATTTTTTTGTGGTAGTATTATAGGGTATTTTTGCTCATAACCCACATGATCGCTGTATTCCAATCTACTTCGCGCCCTCATGACTCCAGTATTGGTGTCAATGAAGGGATATAATTTTCTTAAATATTCATCCCTGGGCACATAGTCCCTTACTTGTCTCCTTTCTTCATCATTCTGGATGTTATATCTTGGCATTCCTTTCATTTCCTTTGAGAATGCATCTACTTGAGCATCTCTGAATAAAAGATATTCGGCTTCTCTCTTATCATCCAGCGTTACAACGGGATCAAAATTATGCTTGGAAGTAGTGAATTCAATAAATTTCTTCCAAATGATCACTCTACGAACTAATTTACCCCAGTCTGAGAATGCCTTGACGTTTATAAAGTCGATATCGCAGGAATGTACGTTGACAAAATTACGCATCTCCTCATCCGTTGGTTGAATACTAGCTTCAGGCCAATTTATTTCCTCCCTTGCTAAAAATTCTGATCCGTCATACCAGTTTTTATCGTCCTTGGAGGCCTTGGTTCCAATATCTGCTGGGTTTTCCTTTGAGGGTACCCATCTCCATTGGCTTGGATCTGTCGTTTCAAGAATTTCTCCAACTCGACTTGATATGAACGATTTGTACTTACGAAGATCTGATTTTATCCAACCGAGAACTACCTTGGAATCGGACCAATATATTATTCTATCAAAGTGCAATCGAGATTCTTTAATTATTGTTTGGGCCAGTCGCGTTCCTAGCACCGCTGCCTGAAGCTCTAACCGTGGGATTGTGAGAGGCTTAATTGGTGCTACTTTAGTTTTTGCCGAGAGTAATCTGATACGATTATCGTTGCGATTTTTTATATATACGCACGCCGCGAATGCTTCCTCCGAAGCATCTACAAATACATGAAGTTCATTACTTCCGTCTTCTTTTGCCTCTAAATATCTAGGAATCCGCACATTTTCAGCTTCCTTAATTTTTTCTAACCAGTCAAGCCATTTAATTTGCAAGTGTTCTGGCAATTGTTCGTCCCACCCAACGCATGCGCGGTGTAATTCTTGCAAAAGAATTTTTCCGTGAATAGTCATATGCGCTATCAACCCTAGCGGATCATATACGCTTAGGACAAATGACATAACTTCACGGTGCGTTGGTATTCTTTTGCCTATAACAACTTCATCGCTCAATCTGTTTATATTAACGATGTATCCAAAGGAGTCTTCCTTAATACTCCAATAGACTCCTAGAACCTTTTCGACTACGGATTCTTTATCCTCAAACAATTTTTGACCCTTTTCCATCCTCCTTTCCGGAGGAATGGTGTTGGCTAACGCTTCACTATTTGTAACAAAGTTTCGAATATGGAATCCAGCCTCTTGTTGGACTTGGATTACATCCGAAACCATTTTTACGGCGGCATCAATTTCGTCGAAACTATCTAAATAGTCATCGACGTAATGTTGTTTTTCAATTGCGAATACCAAGCCGGGATTCGTCAATACGTATTTTTGTGCGTTAAAATTTTTTACTGCTTGTGCACACGACGGTGAGCAAGTCGATCCAAAAGTCATTACTTGCATTACATACACGTCCGGCTCTTTGTCGGTTTGACAACCTCGCCATAAAAATCGTTGAGCGTGCTGATCATCCGATTTTATACGGACTTGGTGGAACATTTCCTTAATGTCTCCACACACCGCAACTTTTCCTTCACGGAATCTCAACAATACTCCGTACAGAGAAGCTGTGGCATCAGGTCCCGACAGCAAATTGGAGTTAAACGATATGCCTTGAACCTTTGCAGCCGCATCAAAAACTAATCTTAACTTTGGTGGTACCTTGTTAGTATTACTAACAATAAAATGTGGTAAATAATACACTCGTTTAAATGGGTATTCAATTTCCTCCTTACTCAACTTCCTGATATATCCTTTTGATTCATAGTCCTTGAAGGTGCCGATAGCCCATTCCTTCTTATAGGCGTCTTTATTCAAGCTTCGCTCTAATATTCTGAGCCTGTTTAAGGCTGTGTCATAACTCTTTGGAAACTGAACATCATCATTTTTCCAAAGTAGTCCTATTTCATAATTGTTATCCTTTTTTTGTAGAGTACTTCGTATTATTTCCTTTGAGCGTTTAAGCTCTCTAGATTCAGGCAGACTTGGAACTGCTCTGACTCCGAAATCTTCTGTGGAGAAGAAATTTTTCATCATGCTTCTCAGTTCATCTTCTTGCTGAATGACCATCACGTGTTGGCTATTTGATTTGCCAAACACTAGCCATCCTAGTTTTGTTTTAATAGCGATGGGTTCATCTGATTTTCCTGATATATTTTGTTTTGAAACTAACAGGTGACTATGGCTCAGTCCTATCAATAGCTTGGGTTTATCATACGCGTACTCGGTAAGAGGAACTTTACTTAAGTATGGGTATTTCTCCCTTAGCTTGGATATATTCAGGGATTGGGCGGGTAAGTCTAAATTTTTTATTGTTTTCACATTTCTTAATGAGAACCTTTTCTTACTTGATCCAGATATCCTTAAGCTTACTGTTCTGCTATCTGTGACGCTTGAAATGTTTTGCGTCCATTTTAGTCGCAGGGTTTCTTTATTACCCTGAAGATCAAGTTTATCAGCAATTTCTTCGTCAATGAGGGTCAGTGATGAGCCAGCATCGAGAAAGGCTAATGTTTTTACTTGCTTTCCTCCGGAGTGGAGTGTAACCGGGAGAATTTGATAAAAATTACCACCTCTTGGTTCTTGGTGGTGATTAATTTCATTCGTAGATTTATTCTCTACGATGTGTATCAATGGATGATGTCTTAGTTTGCATCCATCCTTATTGCAGTTCCTTTTTGACCTGCAAAACTTGCCGATATGATTAGAGCGCAAACAGCGGAAGCATAATCTAGCTTCTTTAACTATTTCATATCGTCTCTCTGGTGGTGAGTTTTTAAACTTTTCACAATTCTCTAGATTGTGATCTAATGTGCAGGTTACACATTTCCTTTGGGATTGATTTCTTATCCCATTATAATTTTTTGCCTGATCTTGATGCAGGTGAACTCTCTTCTCGTCATTGTATGATCTCGATTTTGTCTGTGATGTTGCCCTATATATTCTGGCCGTAGGCTTTAACCAATTGCTCAGATCTGTTACCGTAGGCGTACAGTTCCTCAGAGCATTGGTCTGTGAAGTCTCTACCCACTTTAATTGTAGATTGAACGGTAATTTTTTAACCGTATCGTCTATTAATCTGTAATCATTGAGGTAGCCCGTTGCTTCTAACGCAGTCATATTATTGACTAAGTTTTCGAGGGCGTCAGAAATTTCTACAACGTCTCTTTTGGCTTTATACAGCTCACTAACCAATTCATCGTAGACTATTTTGGGAGAGCCAAACACCTCACCAAGTTTGTCTATAATTTCCTCTACATTTTCTGGGTCCAACATAAGTTGTTGAACACACTTTAAAGCTCTATTCTCCAGTACTGTCTAGAGTCTAGTTAGATTTTCTAAGTTAGTAAATCGACCTTCGAGTTAGATTTTCTAAGTTAGTAAAATCCTTCTAAACTTAGGCCATTCTCTGGCATGTCCACTAAACTTGGGCAAGGCTACTAGCGCTTGCCTTTTCAAGTATATACTCCAGTCAGACGAGTGTTCTGCTTTACTCGTATTCTGATGGGATTTCACAAGAGACGTCATATTCCTCTCGTGCATTTGTATAAATTCTATCATAGCTCTGTTATTAGCATCTTGTTGAAGTGCATTATTTTTTACCCCTAAACATTCAACGTTTTTCTTCAGCTCATCGTAATCTTTGTTACGTTGCTGGCACTTCACACAATACCAGGATTCTGTTCGTGCTGGTCGCTTATCCATCTCTACGCAAGATAGATGAAACCATCTATCACAATCGGAGCAGGTTATCATCTCGACCATTGCTCGATCTTTCTTTGTACAAAGCCGACAATGGCCGTTGGGATTCGACACGAATTCCATATTTTCTTAGAAGTATTTATCAATCGATCTCTAACAATCTTTCCAATTATAGAAAACTTGACTTAAACATCCAATTTTAAATAGTTGAAAACTATTCAAAATACTTTAATAAAATTTTAAGGAAGATTGTGCTCCGCTCCTCTCTGGAGCCACCAAAATGTCGTTGGGATTTAGAACCGACTTGGTTCTAGCTTAGCAACGACGTGTTACTGAGCTTCGCACTTACTTCCTTATTGGATTTGATAAAGAATTTATTTTATTTTTGGTTTTTAAAGTTTCTTTTACCCGGAGGGAAATCTAGCAGGTCATAAGCCGGAAGTACGACTTATGATGACTACGGTTTTCCTAGCGGGTTGTACCTTGGAAAGGAGAAAAAGAAATAGATTATATGATAAAGTATACTTCACTACCAACTCCTCTGTTGGTTTGATTGACGTCTGCTGGGCGCTGGTAGGGACCTCTTTAACTGCGAATCACTACAAAGGAAAAAAGTGTCATCGGTTTCTACTTAGAAAGAAAAACGACTAAACACCTGCTATGGGAAAAAGCGACTGAACGATTGATTTAATTTCATATTCTTAAAACTATATATACAAATTCCTAACCTAACTATTCACCTACCTACTTAGTTCTAGCTATTCACCCTTCTCGCTCACTCCTACCGTGATGTGTTTTTTATTCCCTTCCGCCGTCCATTCGGTACGGCCGGCAAATTATGTTCCTGCCTTCTAGACTGTTTTAGGGTGGGTAAACAATTCAAATCCTAAACCCTTTGCGCTGGTAAACAAATCAATTCTATATCTTTCGGCGCGGGTAAAATTATCTATTTGGTATCGGTCTAGACCGGATACCTTTACGTTGGATTATTTTCCCAGGACCGTCGCTAGATCACTTTATTATTATTTTTATCTTTTACGGCCTTCGTGGCGGTACTTGCGCCTCGCCGGGATCGCCTACGTACACAATGCTGTATTATTTGGCAACCGTCTGAGAGTTTTATTACTATCGTCCCTTCTAGACGATAATTGCTTTCTTAGCATTTCCTCATGGTCCTTGCCAAGTAACTTACTATCATAAATTTCACCAGTTACCTGGAGTCTCGTCCCTGGTGGAAGCTTAGACCACCGTATGAATGGTGCAATTAATGCAGCTTGGGACACGAGCGTCGATGAGTAATTACGGCTATCATGAGGCCTTTTGTTATTATTGAGTAATTCGCCCACTCTCAATATATGCTTCCTTGAGCAATTTACTGGTTGATACATGAAGGCTTTCATCCAACTTCAAACGTATGCATATATGTACCGTGAAGCGATCCTGAGCTCGACAAGACTTGTTCTTTCGTGTTTTGGAATAGTGACAGCAAGGCAGTGAGCGCCAAAACGATACCGTGATAAACTCATTCGCTCATTCTCCGGCTGTTTTGTTTATCCAGAGAAATAACACGTTGTATTTATCCGGAGAAGTTGCGTGAGTGCCAATAACTTTTCGTGTGAAAATGGGAGTTTTTAATGTCGCAGTAGCAAATTATCTAGACGCATTTACTCATATGAGCGATAAATGCAATGCCTGGTTCATACTGTTTTTTAGTTCTTTCATTTAAAATTGGTTTGGATAAGATCGGTTCAGCCATTGCTGAGAAACAGGAATGAGAATTTGTCCGATACATACACACACAGACACGTACACACACACAGACATTGTCCCAAATCGTCGAGCTGAGTCGATTGGTATATAGGACTCGGCCCTCCGGGCCTCGGAAAAAATCTTGAAAGTTTGAGCGAATTCTATACATTTCTTTTATAAGAAATGTAAAAATCATCAAGATTCAAAGGAAAAAGAAAATTTATTCATTTCAACTACCATCAAAGGCATTTTGAACATCATTCTTCATTAGAACCACAATTTTTCACATAAAACTGGTGCGAATAAGACGCACTGCTAATGCACTGACGGATCGCATTCACTGCTATTGAGCGAGTTTCAGGCAGTCCCTTTTTACATTTCTTATAAAAGAAATGTATAGAATTCGCTCAAACTTTCAAGATTTTTTCCGAGGCCCGGAGGGCCGAGTCTTATATACCAATCGACTCAGCTCGACGATTTGGGACAATGTCTGTGTGTGTGTATGTAACGGACAAATTCTCATTCGTGTTTCTCAGCAATGGCTGAACCGATCTTATCCAAACCAATTTTAAATGAAAGACCTATCAAACAGTAAGAACGCTATTAATTTGTTTTTAATTCTGATGTTTAGTTTCCAAGATGTGAATGTTTGAATGTGTAAAAATGGCGTTTTTCGCAGTTTTTTTTTAAATAACTGCCGAAATTGGCAATATAAATTAGATATGTTTTTAGACAGATTTAACGAATACCTTTCGAACAAGCTATAGATTGCTGAAATTGGACTTTTATCAAAAGAGATATTTAACATTAAATTGCGGACGAAAGATTTTTTTCATTTCCCATTGCCAGAAATATGACCAAAACATGTAATCTATTATTAACGCCAAAACGGCTTATTTTAGGTCACAGTATCTTCGGAGAATTTAATGAAGGCAATATGCCCTTTCTTTTGGTATTGCGCTTTTGCTGATAAATCCCCCTATGAGTGAGATATTATCACAAATTTTTTTCAGCAAATTTGTAGCCCTTACTTTTGCGAATAACTTTACTGAAGACTTCACATATCTATTTTGAATACTTTAAAAGTAATGGCTTGTTGTTTGTGGATTACTCTTTGTCGCCTTTTTATTGTTCAATATAGTAATAATCCATTGAAATAAGCCAAACATTATTTCGATAAAACGAATTTTGTATTTCATTTTTCTATCCACAACCGCTAGAAATAATCACCGAACGCGTCCAAGTTGTCTGGAAGGAATTGGATAACTTATCAGTGTAAAAATGTTCATTTGTGCGAACCTTCGGACTGCTATTTTTCTAACTTATAACCATCGGATTGATCTGAAACATATCGAAAAATGAAAAGCGGAATAAATAACTCCAAGCAACGCACTATGGTCCCAAAGCTGTATTTAGGAAGACAAAACTGTTTGCGCCAAAACCGTTGGTTTTAGATATATAGTATCTTCGGTAAACTTTGTTAGTACTTTCTTGCCGATTTTTTTATATTAGTTGAATTAGGGTTGTCCTTCTGGTTAGGGTGTTCAAAGTATCAACTTCTTAGATATGTAAAATTCAGCTACATAATGTTCTACAAAGTTATAAATCAATCAAATTTAAGCAACTTTTCTTAAGAAACTATGTGGCTATCCCGGCTCTTTAAAAATTGGTTTTCTATTAATATCTTTTTATGTGTTGATTCCTCGCTAATACTTTGTTCTAGAGGTTTTTAGAGCTTTTGTAAATACATATTTTTTCCGAAGCAATGAAGTTTCTATCTCTTTTGTTTGCATAGTTACAGGCGATTTTCAAAACAAAAATGGTTTTTTTCAAAGCTATATATCTTTCAACATTGCAAATGGATTTTCAATTCTTTAATTTCATTTGAAAGATCGAAATTTTTGTAGTTTTTGGTGAAAAAACTGCGGGAGCGTTATTTCTGTAAAATAAATAATTAATTTTTGAAAATGGTGTATTTATCAACAAAAATCGTTCATAACTTTTCAAATAGACGAGATAATAACTTTGTTACTTCAGCAAATATATTCGGCATACAAAGTTCTAAAAAAACAAACAAACTATTTACGATAAATCAATGTATGAAGTGACAAATGAGAAACAGTGATTTTAAGGGGTCACGTTTTCAACGTTCAATCTCTTATGGTAAAATGAACTGAGAAATAGTCATTGAGTGTGATAATACCGAATGTCATGGCAATTCTATTGGATTTGTAAACGTTTTTGAAAGAACAATCTACCGTACATCTAAATAGTACAGTGGATTTACAGTAGTGTTAGCTGCAAACTATCGTTAATTCTAAATTGGCCAACAAAAGTCATCTATGCTCACTTAAGTAAATCCTTTTTCATTTGGACTAGTGCTCAAAACGAGTGCTAGAAAGAAAATGTTTTAGTTCACGTCTTGTTATCTTAAAATAAAATCTTGAAACGAGTTTGTTATTCATAGCAGCGTAAATTATTGTATGCTTTTCCAACATTTATGCAATGTTTGAAAGTATAAATTAATTATCGACTATAATGACGGCTGTGGGTAAGTTAAAGAAAGATTCTCAATTTTTTGTTATTTCAAAACAAATAAAAGTAAGAGGTCTGAAAATCGCTAACCGCGAACTGGTAAAATAACTCATAAAGCATAATTCCCTAGCATCTATATAATGCATGATGACGGTACTTGCTTTATTGGCCCCGTAATAGATAAC
Organism: Topomyia yanbarensis; assembly: GCF_030247195.1. NCBI lineage: Eukaryota > Metazoa > Arthropoda > Insecta > Diptera > Culicidae > Topomyia > Topomyia yanbarensis. The sequence continues at coordinate 112,563,379 of NC_080670.1, forward strand.
TTTTATTTGGAGTTCACTATAGTACGCTATTGACACTATTGTGAATTCACGCTAACATGTAGTTGTACGGTAAAATGTTGTGTTTTCAAACAGTGTCACATATTCAATAGATTTTCATTATAACACACATTGACTATTTCTCAGTTGATTTTACCATAAGAGATTGAGCGATGCAAACGTGACCTCTTAAAATCACTATTTTTCATTTGTCACTTCATTCATTGATTTATCGTAAATACTTTGTTTGCAGCACTTTTAAAACTTTGCATGGCGAAGATTTTTGCTGAAGTAACAAAGTTATTATCTCGTCTATTTGAAAAGTTATGAACGATTTTTGTTGATAAATACACCATTTTCAAAAATTAATTATTTATTTTACAGAAATAACGCTCCCGCAGTTTTTTCACCAAAAACTACAAAAGTTTCGATCTTTCAAATGAAATTAAAAGATTGAAAATCCATTTGCAATGTTGAAAGATATTTAGCTTTAAAAAAAAACCATTTTTGTTTTGAAAATCGCCTGTAACTATGCAAACAAAAGAGATAGAAACTTCATTGCTTCGGAAAAAATATGTATTTACAAAAGTTCTAAAAACCTCTAGAACAAAGTATTAGCGAGAAATTAACACATAAAAAGATATTAATAGAAAACCAATTTTTAAAGAGCCACCCCACCTTAAATATTGCAAAAATTATAACACATGAACCATTAGAGATAGCCACATAGTTTCTTAAGAAACGTTGCTTCAATTTGATTGATTTATAACTTTGTAGAACATTATGTAGCTGAATTTCACATATCTAAGAAGTTGATACTTTGAACACCCTAACCACAAGGACCACCCTAATTCAACTAAAAATCGGCAAGAAAGTACTAACAAAGTTTACCGAAGATACTATATATCCAAAACCAATAGTTTTGGCGCAAACAGTTTTGTCTTCCTAAATACAGCTTTGGGACCATAGTGCAACGGCGTAGCCAAGAGAAGATTTTGGGGTTTACACCATACAACCACCCCACCCCACCCAAAAAAATATTGGATTGAAGTTGAAAATTTATTGATGCTGACGGATTTTATTCAATATTACAATAACAATTATCTGATCCGTACATTGAAAACCTGTTGTTGTAAACATCATGAGGATTTTTGATAAATTGTCGGAATGGGATCCTGATATGTAACAAATCTATTGGTTTTGATTTCACAGTGGACTAATAGCATCAATATCAACTTCCTGCCTGAAAACATTCCAATAGAAAATTCCAGAGTTCAATCATTATCATCAGATTTCTTTTCAAATTGAGCTGTCTGTGTGTATGTGGAAAAAAATGTGACCTCTGTTTCTCAGAGATGGCTGGACCGATTTACACAAAATTAGTCTCAAATGAAAGGTACAATCATCATATCGGCTGCTATTGTTTTTTTTTATTGATTGGACTTCCGGTTCCGGAGTTACGAGTTGAAGAGTGCAATCACACAACAAATTCTCATATAAACTGAAATGAAAAATTTGTATTTTTGATGCCAAATGACTTTAAACTGTATGAAACATTGAGATTTGATGTAAACTCGAAAAAATAATGTTTGATAAAAATTGACTTTTTTGGACTTTGGTACATTTTTGCCTTTCTCATATAGAAAGGTTATGCAATCACTCTAAAAATCGTCAATCATACCGGCCCGGAGGGAGTATGCAGTGAGAGGTCGCTACTTTAAAATTAAAACTAGTTTAAAATTTCTTAACAAGTTGAAAATGTTCGGTAGGACCCGGACCTCCCGGATCTTTCTCCATGATCCGCCACTGGTTTCAAGCGATGTTTCAGTATCACGTAGTATCTCAAGATCGTGGCTGTCGATCCATTGTATGTATGTGCAAATCGTACTGAACATTTAATATTCGTTTCCACCATTGCACAATGGGAAAAAAATACATTTAAATCAGTAACTTTGAAACACCTCAACGGAACATCATCACTTGTACCATATTAGGAAGAACAAATTCTGAGAATTCAAATGGTTTTATTCTTAGGGGAACGCGGGGCAAGTCCGACACCTTAAGCGCAATAATTTTTCTAAAATTCCACAAAGTTCCTAAAATTGTATATTCTGTGTATAATCCTTGTTTAGGTGGTTCTTAACAAAATATAATTTTTTCAGCGTTTCAAAAAAAATATTTCATTAAAAATTATTGGTTGCAAAAAAAATGGAGAAAAATGTCATTTTAAAAACGCTGCGGGTAAGACCGACACCCCAAAGGGGCAAGAGCGACCCCCTTTTGAACTTTCTTTTTGTCCAATTTTTTCCATTAAAAATGTATTGTGTATGTGTGATAACGTGCAATTATGTGTATATGAGTATGTGTGATGCAAACTTTCTGTAGTTTCATCGCGTAGTAAGAGGAAGAGCATTCGAATGCGTGGTGTTATGAATAAATAATGTTTAACGCATGGTTTATATTATGGTACAGGTTTTCTTAAGTAATTCTTTCGAGCTTTATTGCCACTTGTATAGCCATTCTAACGAGGAAGAGCTATTCTGCAAGCAGATTATATACGCTATTACTAGGACTCATTCACTTAGAAGTGACGCACGCTTCGTAGTAAGCTATCCGGTTCGTGTTGTGATTTTTCGGAACATTGTTGATCAACAATCCGACGGTCAATGGAATTTTTTCATCAATATCATTTCAAAATCTCATATTAGATTAGACTTTTCGTTTCTCTTTGTTGGTCGGCTTAAGACAATACTGATAAATAAATACAAAAAACATAGTTTCCGTGTATTTCAATTATTAACATGACGTAATTATAGTATAATTGAACACAACAAATATACCCAGTCGTTTGTATCGAATCAGAAACGAACCCAATTATCTAAACACCGTGTCGGTCTTACCCCACCCAAAAACTGTCGGTATTACCCCAACAGCGCCCATTTTTGTTAAATGCTCAATTAACAGTATTGAAATACTCTAACTTATCTTCAATACATACAAATAACGATATGGAGAGTAGAATAGAATGTGTGACAAAAAAACTGATCATTTTCAAAGCTTTTGTGTTATTAAAATCTTAAAATGTATCAACTAAAAATAACATCCAAAAGCGCATCAACTTTGCTTTCGCTTGTTTTGTTTATTTTGTTGACGTTTTTGAACCCATATGGCATCGATATGTATCGAAATGCCAAAAATAATGGTACTAATAATATCCTGTCATTATTGTATGATTTAAAATTTGATATCTGGGACAAGTCGTGGGGTGTCGGGCTTACCCAGGGTGTCGGGCTTCCCCCCAGTTCCCCTACATTGGGCAAAATAATGCAAGTTTGGATTTTGGGGTATTTAAACCCCAAAATCACCTATTTTTTAATAAAAAAAAACCTTATATCTCTGATCCACGCTGGAAATCCTACATGAATTGTACTGATTGTTACGTAAAAAACCTCAGGAAGCTAATGAAAGTATTTCCATTTTGGGCAGAATACGGGAAGTTGGGGATTTGGGATCTTTTAAATTAGAAATCTTATTGTATTAATCAATTCCTGAATCGCTATTTTTCACTAACGAAGTCGTATGTAAAATATCACATTAATTGAAAAAAATTAACTGAGGTGGTTTGAGTTTAAAAATAAAACAGGAAATTAGGATTTGTGACACTTGTACCCCAAATTAACCTATTTTTTATAAAACAGTTTACAGCTCCGATTCACGCTGGAAATCATACATGAATTGTATCGATTATTACGTAAACAAACCTCAGAAAGCTAATAAAAGTATTTTCATCTTGGGCAGAATACGGGAAGTTAGGGTTTTGGGACATTTTGTCGCTCGTATTACAGTATTTCAACTATTCTTTATATTATCTCGACTATTCTTCAATAAATGTACATACAATGCAATATTTTTAATGTTGAAACACTCAGTAACAGATCCAGAAGTAGTTTCATTATTGGTAAAATACAGGAAGTTTGGGATTTGGAATCTTTCGATTCAGAAATCTTATTGTATTAATAAACACCTGAATCGCTATTATTTACTAACGAAGTCGTATGTAAAATATCACCTTAATTGAAAAAAAAAAATCTCAGAAATTAACTGAGGTGGTTTGAGTTTAAATATATAACAGGAAATTAGGATTTGTGACACTTGTACCCCAAATTAACCTATTTTTTTATAAAACAGTTTACATCTCTGATTCACGCTGGAAATCATACATGAATTGTACCGATTATTACATAAACAAACCTCAGAAAGCTAATAAAAGTATTTTCATCTTGGGCAAAATACGGGAAGTTGGGGTTTTTGGGACATTTTGTCACTCGTATTACAGTATTTCAACTATTCTTGTTATTATCTCGACTATTCTTCAATAAATGTACATGCAATGCAATATTTTTAATGTTGAAACACTCAGTAACTAATCCAGAAGTTATTTAATTATTGGTGAAATACAGGAAGTTTGGGATTTGAGACCTTTTGATTCAGAAATCTTATTGTATTAATGAATACCTGAATCGCTATTATTTACTAACGAAGTCGTATGTAAAATATCACCTAAATTGAAAAAAAATCTCAGAAATTAACTGAGGTGGTTTGAGTTTAAATATAAAAAAGGAAATTAGGGTTTTGTGACACTTGAACCCCAAAATCACCTATTTTTTACATCTCTGATTCACGCTGGAAATCATACATGAATTGTACCGATTATTACGTAAACAAACCTCAGGAAGCTAATAAAAGTATTTTCATCTTGGGCAGAATACGGGAAGTAGGGGTTTTGGGATATTATAAACCAAGGAAAGTATATTACATTGTATTTATATTCTTTGGAAAATAGCAGAGATATTTACACGAGCAAATTAAACAAATTTCTGTGATATCGATGACAAAATCTTTCTAAACCCCGACATCCCGTATTTTTCCGAGAAAAAATAATTTCATTAAATTCCTGAGATTTTCAAAGTAAGAAATAAAACAACATATGTAGGATAAAGAGCGTGAATAAGTTTTATTTATGTTTTAAAAATTATGTGACTGTCGATGCAAAATGTCTCGAAAACCTGGCTTCTCATATTGTTTTTAAAATTAAACTATCCCATAACATGTACTATTTTCCCATTAAATAGTTTTACATAATTCAATTGTGAGTGGAAGAAACCGACCAACCGATTCTCTCGCCTGGTCCAACTGAGATATCTTTCCATTGTAGGCAATATTTTAGATATAATTTTATTAACAGATGGTAGAGATTGAAGTATTGCGCAAACCAATGAGATTTGTGAATTTGTTAACCTATTTTTAGTTCAGTTCTTGAGTGTTAAAATATTATTAAATAGTCCAGATGATAGCAAGAATACTATACTATCAACAGCAAATTTTCCCAAAATCTCCACTTCACGTATTGTGCCCAAGATGAAAATACTTCTATTCGCTTCTTAATTGTTTTACGTAATAATAGTTACAATTCAGGTTTTTTTACTTAATAGTCAGTAAAAGTCATATATGATTTCCAGCGTGAATCAGAGAAATAAACTGTTTTATAAAAAAAATTATTGAAGAATAGTCGAGATAATACCAAGAATAGTTGAAATACTGTAATACGAGCGACAAAATGTCCCAAAACCCAAACTTCCCGTATTCTGCCCAAGATGAAAATACTTTTATTAGCTTTCTGAGGTTTGTTTATGTAATAATCGGTAAAATTCATATATGATTTCCAGCGTGAATCAGAACTGTAAACTGTTTTATAAAAAATAGGTTAATTTGGGGTACAAGTGTCACAAATCCTAATTTCCTGTTTTATATTTAAACTCAAACCACCTCAGTTAATTTCTGAGATTTTTTTCAATTTAGGTAATATTTTACATACGACTTCGTTAGTAAATAATAGCGATTCAGGTGTTCATTAATACAATAAGATTTCTGAATTCAAAGGTCCCAAATTCTTTTATTTTACCAATAATGAAACAACTTCTGGATCAGTTACTGAGTGTTTCAACATTAAAAATATTGCATTGCATGTGCATTTATTGAAGAATAGTCGAGATAATATCAAGAATAGTTGAAATACTGTAATACGAACGACAAAATGTCCCAAAACCCCAACTTCCAGTGTTCTGTCCAAGATGAAAATACTTTTATTAGCTTTCTAAGGTTTGTTTACGTAATAATCGGTACAATTCATGTCTGATTTCCAGCGTGAATCAGAGATGTAAACTGTTTTATAAAAAATAGGTGATTTGGGGTTCAAGTGTCACAAAACCCTAATTTTTTGTTTTATATTGAAACTCAAACCAGTTCAGTTAATTTCTGAGATTTTTTTCAATTAAGGTGATATTTTATTTTACATACGACTTCGTTAGCAAAAAAAATAGCGATTCGGGAATTGATTATTACAATAAGATTTCTAATTTAAAAGATCCCAAATCCTCAACTTCCCGTATTCTGCCCAAGATGGAAATACTTTCATTAGCTTCCTGAGGTTTTTTTACGTAACAATCAGTACAATTCATGTAGGATTTCCAGCGTGGATCAGAGATATATGGTTTTTTATTAAAAAATAGGTGATTTTGGGGTTTAAATACCCCAAAATCCAAACTTCCTTATTTTGCCCAATGTAAGAATAAAGCCATTTGAATTCTCAGATTTTGTTCTCCTAAAATGGTACAAGTGATGATGTTCCGTTGAGGTGTTTCAAAGTTACTGATTTAAATGTATTTTTTTCTTCGTTTTTATTATTACGTAAACAAACCTCAGGAAGCTAATTAAAGTATTTTCATCTTGGGCAGAATACGGGAAGTAGGGGTTTTGGGATATTATAAACCAAGGAAAGTATATTACATTGTATATATATTCTTTGGAAAATAGCAGAGATATTTACACGAGCAAATTAAACAAATTTCTGTGATATCGATGACAAAATCTTTCTAAACCCCGACATCCCGTATTTTTCCGAGAAAAAATAATTTCATTAAATTCCTGAGATTTTCAAAGTAAGAAATAAAACAACATATGTAGGATAAAGAGCGTGAATAAGTTTTATTTATGTTTTAAAAATTATGTGACTGTCGATGCAAAATGTCTCGAAAACCTAGCTTCTCATATTGTTTTTAAAATTAAACTATCCCATAACATGTACTATTTTCCCATTAAATAGTTTTACATAATTCAATTGTGAGTGGAAGAAACCGACCAACCGATTCTCTCGCCTGGTCCAACTGAGATATCTTTCCATTGTAGGCAATATTTTAGATATAATTTTATTAACAGATGGTAGAGATTGAAGTATTGCGCAAACCAATGAGATTTGTGAATTTGTTAACCTATTTTTAGTTCAGTTCTTGAGTGTTCCCACATTAAATAGTCCAGATGATAGCAAGAATACTATACTATCAACAGCAAATTTTCCCAAAATCTCCACTTCACGTATTGTGCCCAAGATGAAAATACTTCTATTCGCTTCTTAATTGTTTTACGTAATAATAGTTACAATTCAGGTTTTTTTTACTTAATAGTCAGTAAAAGTCATATATGATTTCCAGCGTGAATCAGAGAAATAAACTGTTTTATAAAAAAAAATTATTGAAGAATAGTCGAGATAATACCAAGAATAGTTGAAATACTGTAATACGAGCGACAAAATGTCCCAAAACCCAAACTTCCCGTATTCTGCCCAAGATGAAAATACTTTTATTAGCTTTCTGAGGTTTGTTTATGTAATAATCGGTACAATTCATGTATGATTTCCAGCGTGAATCAGAACTGTAAACTGTTTTATAAAAAATAGGTTAATTTGGGGTACAAGTGTCACAAATCCTAATTTCCTGTTTTATATTTAAACTCAAACCACCTCAGTTAATTTCTGAGATTTTTTTCAATTTAGGTAATATTTTACATACGACTTCGTTAGTAAATAATAGCGATTCAGGTGTTCATTAATACAATAAGATTTCTGAATTCAAAGGTCCCAAATTCTTTTATTTTACCAATAATGAAACAACTTCTGGATCAGTTACTGAGTGTTTCAACATTAAAAATATTGCATTGCATGTGCATTTATTGAAGAATAGTCGAGATAATATCAAGAATAGTTGAAATACTGTAATACGAACGACAAAATGTCCCAAAACCCCAACTTCCAGTGTTCTGTCCAAGATGAAAATACTTTTATTAGCTTTCTAAGGTTTGTTTACGTAATAATCGGTACAATTCATGTCTGATTTCCAGCGTGAATCAGAGATGTAAACTGTTTTATAAAAAATAGGTGATTTGGGGTTCAAGTGTCACAAAACCCTAATTTTTTGTTTTATATTGAAACTCAAACCAGTTCAGTTAATTTCTGAGATTTTTTTCAATTAAGGTGATATTTTATTTTACATACGACTTCGTTAGCAAAAAAAATAGCGATTCGGGAATTGATTATTACAATAAGATTTCTAATTTAAAAGATCCCAAATCCTCAACTTCCCGTATTCTGCCCAAGATGGAAATACTTTCATTAGCTTCCTGAGGTTTTTTTACGTAACAATCAGTACAATTCATGTAGGATTTCCAGCGTGGATCAGAGATATATGGTTTTTTATTAAAAAATAGGTGATTTTGGGGTTTAAATACCCCAAAATCCAAACTTCCTTATTTTGCCCAATGTAAGAATAAAGCCATTTGAATTCTCAGATTTTGTTCTCCTAAAATGGTACAAGTGATGATGTTCCGTTGAGGTGTTTCAAAGTTACTGATTTAAATGTATTTTTTTCTTCGTTTTTTTCCATTGTGCATTGTATTGAACATAACCAGCCATGGAATCGTAGTCTGGACAAATGAGAAAAGCACAATTGCACCACTAGGTGGATCAAAAAAAGGTTTTCATTTTGGGAATGCGTCGAGTTGAGACGAAAACGTAATATGATTAATAACGAGGATAACACTTTCCGAATGTATAGAGAAATTTATGAAAAATGACGATTTCCATTCGACTCTAGCAGGCCTGATCGATTTTGATGAGATTTTTGTTGTATGACCAATTATATGAATAGGTGAAATAAATGTTCAAAAACAGTAATTTAAGGTCAAGATAGCATCATTTTGAAACCGCCAATTTTGGAGGTTTAGTATCTTCGATGAGTTGTACAAACGTTAAACAGCGCAACATTTGATAAAATATATATTTTATATTCATGACTACAATAAAGTCTCAACAAATTCGCTAAAGACACGAACTCTGTTACTATTTTCTGAAAAAATAATTTTGCATAATTTTAAAACTTCGAAAATTACGGTTTCGGAATTATGCCGTTTGGACAGTAAGATCGATTTTCGCCAAACCCCCACCAAACCGAATTTCTGGCTACGCCGCTGACTTCAAATCAGTAGAAACAAAGTCGCTCTACACTCGTTCACAAGAAACTTCTTCGAATGCTGAATATCTATTATAATACATTGAAACCCCGATTTTATCAGCCAAATATGAACATATGTTTGATGGGCTCTAGCAGACGAACAAGACTGAATTCGAGTAAATCCTTTCTTGAGCATGTTTTCCTTATCATGAAGGGAAATATGCAAAAATAAAAAGTTCATCATAATCAGAAATAGTTATCAGACTACATCAAGGGACGGGAAGAATATTTTAACAGCTTCAGTTCATTATAAAGTAAAAAAATTGCCCGATTTAGTCAATGTCCTCATTTTGTCAGCTGAAAATACACCATGAGACTGATAAAAATGGGTCTTTATTGTATGTATTTTTCACTGTGTTTCACATTAATAGGTACATTTCATTTTTGGGGATTTTTTTATTGCATCGAACAACAACAATTTTTAAATAGTTTTCGAGGGGTTATTTTATAGACTTCTTCCGAAATTTGGCGAACCTATTCCAATTCGTATACCAATTAATTGGTACACTTAAGGGTTTATATGTTGCAGATATAGAAAATACTGAAAATTTCAGCTTTTTTTCCTACACAATATTACGAAAGTTCATTAAACAATTTTTCCTAATAAGTTTGTGAAAATTATAAACTATTTGAAATTTTTTAATAGTTTTATTTTTTATTTAACCGTGATTTTTTAATAAATAGTAACCATCGCTTCACAACGTAGTCCATTTTTCATGGCTTGCGGTGAGCACGATCTCTCGAATTGCTGAACTGAAAATTATGGAATAGAAATTAATTTTTAGTATTCTTTACAGATTTAACTCGCCGCACAGATAGCTCTGAATTAGACCCGCTGGTGCCCTAAGACGATTTCGCTAGATTTTCAGAGCACTGTGCACCCAGTGCATTAACGCAAGTGACGGAAGGTAATCGAACAGTTTCGTGAAAATGAAAATTCCAATAATGATGATGATTTTCCCAAACGGTTCGTTTACGAGAGGTTTTCATTTGTTTTTTGGCATTAGGATTAGCGATAATTCAAATCAAGGATACTACTGGGAAGTCATGTCGAAGTAAAATTTGGAACTATGCACGCATGCACTTCACAGATAGCGTGATATCAGGAGCTGCGATTTCATTTGAACGCATTTTGTGAAAAGGGCGATACTTACAAATGTGAACGTAAGGCTTTTTCATACATGCATGGGCTTTGAAACGCAACAAATTAACCTAAAAATTTGGATTCTACGATATTGCTTTCTTAAACTACAGCAAAAAATACAACGGGCGAAACTGTATTTTTGTTTGTTTATTTAAAGTTTCGCCCTCCACGCTGTAAATAGTAACAATGATCGCTATTGAAAAAACCCGGACGAAATCGGTGGTGTAAAACGTTAGTTATTGCAAAAAAACGTAAGAGCGATACTTCAAAGGGCAGGGTTATTAATACGATACATTTTTCACGATAATTTATCAGCGTTACTCGTTAACGATAATGTATCGTCATCGGAAACTCCGTTAACGATAATGTATCGTCGCCTTCATCGTCATCGCCGATAATTGTATCGTCGTATTCATCGTCATCGTCGGTTAATCGGTAATCGCGATACATTTTGCGTTACTTTCCCGTTTATTGGAGTTGAAGTTGATGCGGTTAACTTTAAATTGTTTAGAAATAAATACCTATTGAAGGACATGTTGTTGGCAGTTGAAAATCAATAGTTTTGGACATTTTCTATGTACAGCGGGGTCCGACGATGCGCCAAAATGAATTTTTTTTTCAATTTTCGGGATTGTATTATATTGAAGGGAAAGTTGTTGGCAATTGAAGATCAATAATTTTGGACATTTTCAATACGCAGAAGGGTCCGACGATGTGAAAATTGAATTTTTTAAACTTTTCGTGTAAGTCGGTGCACAGAAGAGTCCCAGGTGCACAGTGTTTCCAAGCGACAAAAAGGTGATCTAAGATGTTTTGACCATGAAGAAAACAAATTTTGAGCTATTGTGTAATTAGTAATGTTTAGAACGCAAAAACATATATTGAAAAATCTACTAAACCACTATTATTAGGCCTTTCACAAATTACACTACACATTTAAAAGGTGTGGTGATTAACAGATTTTATTATAATTTTAATTTAAACTAGAAGATTTTGGATTTTAAAAAAGAGAAAATGCATATTTCCAATCTTTGTTTTCCTTTTCTAGTTGGGAAACTTTTAGTCCCCTCCTCCGTTTCTTCTCTCCACTATGTAACAAGATGCTTCATGCTTCCTTGTTTTACTCTTAAATATGTAGTGTAATTTATGAACTGCCTCATAATAGAGCTTTAGTCGTTTTTGCCTTTCTCATATAAAGAAAGGCTATGCAATCACTGTAAAAATCGACTTTTTAACCGAGGCCCATAAGCTGCTATTTTAGTTGTTCCGACTTCCGGTTCCGGAGTTGCGGGTTGAAGAGTGCGGTCACACAGCAAATTCCCATATAAACTGGTACCACCATGATGTTCAAATGATGTAAAACATATTAAAATAGATGTAACATTACTCTAGTTTACGGGTCTGAATCACTAATGATCAATCAAAGCAGCTTTGACCACATTGGCCACCTATGACGGTTCATGACGCCCCCAGGGAACCTGCCAAGTTCCTAAGCTAATATCACACCCATTCCCCAACGAATTCTCTACCGATTTTTACAAACTTGATTTCAAATGAAAGATACAGTAATACCATTGACTGCTGCTGAATTTCATTTGGTTCTGACTCTTGCTTCCGGAGTTACAGGGGTGTTAGTAAGGATACACTGGAATTTCCCATATAAATCGGTACAATCGTAATACCTCATAGGCTAAAAACTATTGAAATGGTCACCAAATTACTTCTAATCGCAGATCTAGATCACTGATTGCCAATCAAACATTCTTTGAATATATTGTCCACTATCGACGATTCCGGAAGTCCGGAATTAAGGGGATTATCCACAATTAAAGTCACATCGGTTCTTCGGTGATGACTGTACCGATTTTCTCAAACCAAGTCTCAAACGGAAGGCAAAATATGCAGTTGAGCATTGCATCGCCGCCCCTCCCCCCGCCTTGCCCTTACATCTCCCTCCTTCATCACTCCCCTCCCCTTGGACCACCCTCACGCCCGTATTTCCTTCATCCAGCCCGTATACCGAAATAAGATGAAGGATTTCTGACGCATCCTCCACTCCCACTCTACTAACCCCCCATTCCCTCCACTTTCAAACCCATTCCACCAACATTTCAAAATATAATCACATGAAGATAACATTGAACTCATGCTGATTAAGCTAATTAAATATTATTCTTTTGCCTTTCTCTTATAGAAAGGTTATGCAATTGCTACAAAAATCGACTTTCTAACCGAGGCCCGGAGTGCCGAGTCTCATATAACATTCGACTCAGTTCGCCGAGATCGCAAAATATGTATGTGTGTATGTATGTATGTATGTATGTGTGTATGAATGTATGTGTGTATGTATGTATGTGTGTATGTATGTATGTATGTATGTATGTATGTATGTATGTATGTATGTATGTATGTATGTATGTATGTATGTATGTATGTATGTGTGTATGTATGTATGAGTGTATGTATGTATGTATGTATGTGTGTATGTATGTATGTTTGTATGTATGTATGTGTGTATGTATGTATGTGTGTAAGTATGTATGTGTGTATGTATGTATGTGTGTATGTATGTATGTGTGTATGTATGTATGTGTGTATGTATGTATGTGTGTATGTATGTATGTGTGTATGTATGTATGTGTGTATGTATGTATGTGTGTATGTATGTATGTGTGTATGTGTGTATGTATGTATGTGTGTATGTATGTATGTGTGTATGTAAGTATGTGTGTATGTATGTATGTGTGTATGTATGTATGTATGTATGTATGTATGTATGTGTGTATGTATGTATGTATGTATGTATGTGTGTATGTATGTATGTTTGTATGTATGTATGTGTGTATGTATGTGTGTATGTATGTATGTGTGTATGTATGTATGTATGTATGTATGTATGTGTGTATGTATGTATGTATGTGTGCATGTATGTTTTTTTTTACAATGGAGAAGACCTTTACGTCCTAGCCCAGTACACGTGCTATTGGTAGGGTCCAATCTACCACACGGGGTGCACTGGGGGCGTGTCGGACTCGAATGGTGACCAGCCATTAATACCGACTAAACTCCATTGGGCTCCGCCATCATTCCTCCCAGGAACTACCTCTCGGTATTACTTCTGGGGGGATGGCTGTACTAAATGTACTCATTCACTCTCACTCACGCGTTCATACATCCTGTATGAGGCTTACTTGGGTGCTCTCTCAATCGCACTTTGATTCACTCTCAAACACTCCCACATGAGGCTGACTTTTGTGCTCACCTTTTACGTTCCATGCGAGGCTGACTTGTGTGCTCACCTTACTCATTCCTTGCGAGGCTTACTTTTGTGCTCGCCCTACCCATACCATGTGAGGCTGACTTGGGTGCTCACCCTATCACCTGATTCACTCTCAATCGTGCCACTCTATTGTACCTTTGTCACTCCCCCTGGCATCCCATGTGGGACATTTTTCTTAGGCCCCACTTCTGACATACCATGCGAGGCTGACTTGTGTGCTCACCTTTTTCATTCCTTGCTAGGCTGACTTTTGTGCTAGCCTCTACCAACCTGTGAGGCTGACTTTTATGCTCACCCTTAACATGCAGTGTGAGACTGACTTGGATGCTCACCCTTTCACTCCTCTGCCACGCCATGATGCATCGATAGCTTAGTTCCAACATACTACGCTACGACCCTCCCGTCTTGGCATGAGGCAGTCCACTTATACGCCTATACACTCACTCTTCTGTCTTGCTTCGGGGTGGCTGGGTTTACCCCTTACGCGGTTGCCATTCGCTGCGCCAAACCTGCCTCGGCATGAACAGACCATTCACTCCCTTTTTTGCGCTTGGCCTTTTTTGCTCCAGCTAACCAATCACTAGTTAGCCGTGCCCGCCGTCTGTTGCTCGGTTCGCCAGATTACCTGTAGCCTACTGGCAATCTGGATGGTAGCAGCCGAGACTGCGTTCCACTTCTCCACCGTTTGACACATCCGCTGAATAAGGGTATCCGGGGTTGTGTCCCAGCCACAGACGTCAAGCATTGCTCTTCTTTCGACGTCGAACCGATGACATACGAACAGTATGTGTTCGGCAGTTTCATCTACACCTGGGCAGTCCGGGCAGACTGGGACCTCCGCGTGTCCGAACCTGTGGAGGTACTGACGGAAACAGCCATGGCCTGACAGGAATTGTGTCAGGTGGAAGTGAACTTCCCCATGGGGTCTTCCCACCCAGCTCGATATGCTAGGTATCAGCCGGTGGGTCCACCTACCTTTCGAGGAGTTGTCCCACTCACGCTGCCATCTGGCGACCGAGGTCACCCTGGTGCGCTCGCGGGCTCCCCTATTTCCACGTAGCTCAAAGCACTCCTCATCTTCCCGAATGACCAGCCCGACTGGCATCATGCTCGCTATCACGCAGGATGCATCGTGTGATACCGTGCGGTAGGCAGATATCACTCTGAGGCACATCACGCGGTAGGTGCTCTCCAGTTTCTGTAGGTAACTGGTTACCCTCAGTGCTCTTGACCATGACGGGCCGCCGTACCTGAGGATAGATACGGCAACGCCTGCCAGTAACCTACGTCTACTGGCGCACACCTTTGAGCTGTTGGACATCATTCTCGATAGAGCCGCAACAGCAGTCGACGCTTTCTTGCACGTATAGTCGACATGGCTGCCGAAGGTCAGCTTGTCGTCTATAATGACTCCGAGAGACTTCAGATTCCGCTGTGAAGTGATCGCGACTTCTCCCACATGGATAACTGCATGTTGTGCCGACTTGCGGTTGTTGACGATAACTACCTCCGTCTTATGATGAGCGAGCTCCAGGCCTCTCGCGCTCATCCATTCCTCCACCGTGCTAATCGCGTGTTCTGCGGTTAGTTCTACCTCAGGAATTGACTCCCCGTAGACCTCCAAGGTTACGTCGTCGGCAAAGCCGACGATCTTGACCCCAGGAGGGAACTTCAGTCTCAGAACCCCGTCATACATGAGGTTCCATAGCACCGGGCCTAGGATCGAGCCCTGCGGGACTCCGGCGGTAATCGGAACCCTTTTCTGACTGGCATCGGTCTCGTATAGCAGTACGCGGTTTTGGAAGTAACTTTCCAGTATCCGGTACAGACCCACCGGTGGGCTAAGTCGGTGTAACGAGAGCGCGATGGCATCCCAGCTTGCGCTGTTGAATGCGTTCTTCACGTCAAGTGTCACTAACGCACAGTATCGAATGCCTCGCCTTTTTCGTTGGATCGCTATCTCGGCAGTATTTATCACTGAGTTGAGAGCGTCCACTGTGGACTTACCGTTCCGAAAGCCAAACTGGTTGCTTGACAGACCGTCCGTACCTTCCGCGTACGGGGTGAGCCTGTTGAGGATGATCCTCTCAAGCAGTTTGCCAGTCGTGTCTATCAGACAGATTGGTCTGTACGCCGATGGGTCGCCTGGCGGCTTCCCGGGCTTCGGCAACAGCACCAGTTTCTGCCTTTTCCATCTATCGGGGAAACGGCACTCGTCAAGGCATCTCTACATAGCTAGCCTGAACATGTTCGGGTTCGCTATGATTGCTGCCTTGAGAGCGTTGTTTGGAACTCCATCCGGCCCTGGAGCTTTGTTCATTGCTAGGGATTTAGCCACTGCGAGTAGTTCTTCATTCGTCACTGGAGCCACCATTTCGACTATGCCCGCACTGTCTCGTAGTGCAGGTGGCCAGGGGCTTGTGGCTCGAGACGGGAAGAGTACTTCGATAATCGTTGCCAACCAGTCCGGAGACCGTTCTGGGGGTGAAGAGCCCCCTTTGGTCTTGGCCATCACAGTCCGGTAGGCGTCAAGCCACGGATTCGCGTTGACACTCTCACACAGGTTGTCGAAACACGCTCTCTTGCTGCTTTTAATAGCCTTGTTAACGGCTAATTTCGCAACTCGAAACACTTCACGGCGGTTCTCTCTTGCATCCTCGGTGCGAGCTCTTTGCATCCTACGTCTAGCTCTGAGGCAGGCTGACCGTAGAGCTGCAATCTCGGCACTCCACCAGTATACCGGGCATCTGCCGCTTCTTGGCAGTGTTTTTCTCGGCATAGTGGCGTCGCACGCGCGTGATAGAACAGCTACCAGCGCATCCCCGCTTAGACTGTCGGTGTTGGCCTCCAGTCCCAGGGCCGCGGTGAAAGCTTCGCTGTCGAAGTGATTGGACTTCCACCCGCGTACCTGACAGGAATCTCCCGCCCTCGGATGCTGCACACCATAGTTGATCTTAAAGCGGATTGCTAAATGATCGCTATGGGTGTAGCCTTCGTCTACCCTCCATTCCATGCCTGTAGCCAGACTCGGGCTGGCAAAGGTCACATCAATCGGAGCCATTATTAGCTAGCACAGTATCGAGTTTCGCAAGCGCTTCCATTAGCGCTTGACCCCTGCTATTTGTACAGCGGCTGCCCCACTCCACTGCCCAAGCGTTGAAGTCTCCCGCTATTACTACCGGTTTCCGGCCCACGAGGTCCGACGAGAGCCTGTCGATCATCTGGTAGAACTGTTCTATTGGCCACCTTGGTGGGGCGTAGCAGCTGCAATAGAACACACCATTGATCTTGGCAATCGCCACACCCTCGGCGGAGGGGTGTATTACCTCTTGAACCGGGAACCTTCCCGTTGTACAGATTGCCACCATTCCAGACCCGTCCGACACCCAATTGCCGTTGCCGGCAGGGATGCTGTACGGGTCTGATAAGAGGGCGACATCTGTCCTCGACTCCGAGACCGACTGCCACAGCAGCTGTTGGGCTGCTGCACAATGGTTAAGATTTAGCTGTGTGACTCTCACGGCTTCTTCTTATTTAACTCGCCGAAGGGACACGAAGGTTCGCCCATAGCATGTTTATGGGCTTGCTTCTTAGCGGTGCAGATAAGGCACTTATATGCCTTAGTGCACCCCCGCTCTTTATGCCCCTCCTCGCCGCATCGACGACATAGCTTGCTCCTGTCTATGCCTTTGCATTCGTAAGCTTTATGGCCGGATTCTAGGCACCGATAGCACCTGTCCACTGAAGGCGGCTGGGGTATACTAATAGGGCATATCGACCAGCCGATCTTCAGCTTCCCTTTCTCGGTTACCTTTTTGGCATCCGCATTCAGTAGCCTGAGGTAGGCTACTTGGGTGCCAGAGGGTCCGTCCCTCAATCGCACAGAGGCCCGCTCGATTGTGACGCCGCATTGCTCCTTGACGGCTGCGACGACGTCTTCTGCGGTCGTGAACTCGTCCAAGTGCTTGCACTGGAGAGTTGTTTCCGCACCTAGCGACCTGATTTGGGCGCCCTCACCAAGGACCTCTTGGGCCAAGGCCTTATATACTGCACTTGATTGTGCGCCTCGCTTCAGTACCAGGAGCATCTCTCCCGTGTTGGTGCGTCTTACGCTACGCACATCCTGCCCAAGGGCCGAGAGGCTTTCGGCCGCCTTCATCGATTTAAGGACATCGGCGTATTTGTCCTTGTCGGTTTTTAACCACAAGGCTTCGCCTCTGTCCTTGGCCTTCCTCGCAGGCCGCGGTACCTCCGGTTTCGGTGCCGGCTTTTTCTTGGTGACCAGCGTCCAGGGGTTTGAGCCCCCCTGCCCCGGTCGTGCCGGGTTGCTGGTACCATCGCTCTCCGCCGCGAGGTCACTCTCGCCCTCGCTTACCTCACCCAGGCGGCGTTTGACCTTGACGGTTGCACGCCGAGTGGTGTCGGTTTTGGCACCCTCGCCTGGCGACTTCCTAGGGCGCTTCGCATTCGATGCCGTCTTGCGATTGCCCTTTCCTTTTCCCTTCGAGGGGAACTCGGTCGCCGCTCCGATCGACGTGGCTGCTCCGTAGAAGGTAAAGGCCACTGTCTGTGAACCTCTATCGACCTTCTCTCTTTCCTCCCTATTGGAGGCCACTGTCTGGATTTCTCTGTCGGGCCTCTCCCGACATTCCACCCTCTCAACATAGGCCTGCTGTTCCTGTCTTGCGACACGAACAGCTTTTCGGAGCTCCAGAAGGCTCAACTTCAACTCCTTGGCTATGTTCTACTTTGCGCTAGCGAAGTCGATTATAGAATCGAGTTGCTTCGCTACTGTATGTATGTGTGTATGTATGTATGTATGTATGTATGTATGTATGTGTATATGTATGTATGTGTGTATGTATGTATGTGTGTATGTATGTATGTGTGTATGTATGTATGTATGTGTGTATGTATGTATGTATGTAAGTGTGTATGTATGTATGTATGTATGTTTTTTTTTTTTTTTTTTGAGAGCAGTAAAAAAATTTTCAGAAAAACCCTGAGTGAGGAAAAATGTACAAAAACCCCATTGTCAGGGAACGGGCTTGGGCTGCCATCACCCGACCCGCTAAAAACCACTGCTCTTGCCCGGAACCTGATTCCTCCCCGGCACTACCTTACGGCATTACTTCGGGGAGGGGTTTTTATGTGCATAGCACGCACTCTAATTCAACTGCTTACTAGTTCGTTTCTTCCGTAGGGTGACAGCCCCACTCCTCTACACACCACCAATTCTCTACCATCCACACAGACTGGCAAGCTCTGCATGGCAGTTGGGAAGCTGGCTGTGAGTCGAGGCTTAGTACTCCTCCCCTACGAGTACAGTCTGAGCGGCAAACTTCTGACTGTCTATTTCACCGAGCCCTGCGGCTCGCTTGTGCCGGTTAGCACCGCAACTCCCTTCTCGCACCATTCAACGCCGTTTACTCTTTGAGCACCAGACTTGTTCGCGAACTACTCGGTCTAGTCCCCGACGATGGACCTAGCCTACTCCGACGGAGAATTCCCCGGCGAGAGAAGTTCTCCCGAAACCGAGCCAACCAACCAGATGTCGAGGTCAGTTCGGCGATTCCGGTGGAGCAGAGCGTCCGGTTCGCTGATGCCCCGACGACCTGCGACTGGTGGTATTTCGTCGCGGTCTACTCAGTCTAGTCCCCGGCGGTGGATCTAGCTTACGCCGACGGAGAGTTCCCCGGCGAAGGAGGCTCCCCCGGTACCGATTCTTCTTTTGTTTTAGCACCACAATTTCATGAGCTCTTTGGCTTCCTCTCGTTCCGTTTCGCCCGATCTACTCGATCTAGTCCCCGGCGGTGGATCTAGCCTACTCAACGGGCCATACAGTAGGTGCTGAGGTCTATCCGGCGATTCCGGTTGGAGCGTAACTTCCGGTTCACCGGCGCCCCAGCGACTCACTGCTAGCTCTGCGACGCGGTCTACTCGGTCCAATCCCCGGCGGTGGATATAGCCTACTCACGAGCTACCCGGAAGGATGTCGAGGTCGGTTCAGCGATTCCGGTGAAGCTTGACGTCCGGTTCCCAGGCGCCCCGACGACCCAACTCGGTGCTACATCACGCACTACTCAACTGGTCCCCGGCGGTGGACCTAGTCTACACAGTTGGAGAGTTCCCCGGCGGCGGAATTTCTCTCGAAACCCGATTTGCGGTTTCTTGTTGGTCTCTACGCCACTTCCTCTGCAACTCGGAGAGTATGCTCGAGACCACTCTGTTGACAGCGTCCCAGGTATGTTCGTCACGGCACATCTCTTCGACGATATTGTCCGCTGTCATACCAGGTATACCCCTACGAACTTCTTCGAATCTAGGGCATTCGAAGACCACGTGTTCCGGTGTCTCCTGCACGGTCGCGCAACCCGGGCAAAGGGGTGACGAAGCATGTCCAAACCGATGCAAGTACTTCCGGAAGCATCCGTGCCCGGACAAAAACTGCGTCAAATGGAAGTTCACCTCTCCATGCTTCCTATGTACCCAGGCCGATACATTTGGGATGAGTCGGTGGGTCCACCTTCCTTTCTCCGCGTTGTCCCACTCCTGTTGCCATTTAGCCAACGAGTCCACTCGAACCTGTCTCCTAGCGTTACGTGCATTTCTCCGCTGATAGCATTCCACGTCCTCCGCCAGGGTAATGCAGATGGGGATCATCCCGGCGATAACGCATACTGCCTCCGACGATATTGTTCTGTAGGCACTCGCGACTCGTACGGCCATCAGTCGGAATGTCCTGTTTAGCTTTTCACGGTTCCGCTTGGTTTTCAGCGCAGCACTCCAGGCAGGAACCCCATATCGGAGTATCGATGACGAAACAGTAGATAGCAGACGTCTCGTGCTGCTTCTCGGACCGCCGACGTTTGGCATGATTCTCGCTATTGCGTTCGTTGCCTTCGCCGACTTTTCACAGGCGTAATCAACGTGGTTGTTGAAGCTCAACCGGTCGTCGATTATAACTCCCAATTGCTTCAATGCACGTTTCGATGCAATCACGTGCCCTCCGACGTCGATCTGCATCCGTTGGACCGATCTGCAGTTACTGACCAACAACACCTCCGTCTTGTGGTGAGCTATTTGCAGCTTGACCCCGTTCATCCAGCTCACGATCGCGTCTATTGTCTCCGTCACCGACACCTCCACTTCTTCAAGTGTCTCACCCATCACCGTTAGTGACACGTCGTCCGCGAAACCTACGATTTTCACTTTCCTAGGCAGCTGCAGCGTTAACACCTCATCGTACATCCCGTTCCAAAGGGTTGGACCGAGAATGGATCCCTGAGGAACGCCCGCTGTGACACGCAATGACTTCTGTCCTTCGCTCGTCTCGTACAGTAGCACTCTGCTCTCAAAGTAGCTCTTCAGGATCTGGCACAGATAGTCGGGAACCTTCATTCTATGCAGCGCTGCAGCGATGGCTTCCCAGCTGGCACTGTTGAACGCGTTCTTCACATCTATCGTGACCACAGCGCAGTATCGATCTCCTCTTCGCTTCTGTTTAGATGACTTCTCGGCACTCTCGAGCACTATCCGAATTGCATCCACTGTCGATGCTCCTTTGCGGAAACCAAACTGCATCTTGGACAGTCCGCGCTCACCTTCCGTGAATTTCGTCAACCTGTTAAGAATGATCCTTTCCAGGAGTTTTCCGAGTGTATCCAGCAGTCATATGGGTCTGTACGAAGTCGGGTCGCCAGGTGGCTTCCCTGGCTTCGGCAGCAACACCAGCTTCTGGACCTTCCATATTTCGGGGAAGTTGCCTTCATTTAGGCACTTCTGCATCACTATCCTGAACATGTCCGGATATGCCAGGATCGCAGCTTTCAGTACCACGTTTGGTATTCCATCCAGACGAGGGGCTTTCTTTGGTTTTAGGCGCTTCGATGCTTCTACTAGCTCGTCGTTAGTCACTTGCCGATCCATGTTTGTTCCTTCTTCCTCGCCGTGCGGTGACGGTGGCCATATAGTTGGATCGTGCTTCGGGAAAAGACCCTCGACGATTATCTTCAGCTTGCTCGGACACATTTCGGCTGGCGTCGTCGGACCCTTCATTTTCGCCATCACGACTCGGTATGCGTCACCCCAGGGATTGGCGTCTACTTCTCGGCATAGCTCCTTGTGGCACTCTGACTTGCTAAGTCTGATCTCCCGTTTTAGAGCGGCCCTAGCTTCCCGAAACGATGCCTTATGCTCTTCTCTATCTGGTTCCGACCTTGCTCTTTGGGCCCGCCTTCTGGCTCTGAGACAAGCAACGCGTAACGTACTAAGCGTCTCGTTCCACCAGTAAGCTGGACGCCGTTTGTTGCGTGGTTCCAGTTTTCGCGGCATTGTGGCGTCACAAGCCGCCACAATCCTTCTTGTTAGGTCAGCCGCATCCACGTTCTCGATCCCGCCGTTCGGCCGAAGTGCCTCAACAAAGAGGTCTTTGTTGAAGGCTTTCGTCTTCCACTTTCGTTCGCCGGTCACCCTTCTCTGTACTGCCGCGGGGTTCCGTTGGCCGATACGGTAGCGAATCTCCTGGTGGTCACTATGCGTATACGTTTCGCATACTCTCCAATCCATGTTCGCCGTCAATGAGGGACTACAGAATGTGACGTCTATGATGGACTCCCTCCCGTCTCTCCGAAATGTACTAACAGAGCCTTCATTGCACAATCGTACGTCGCTAGAGCTTCCTGCAGGATACACCCTCTTGTGTTGGTTACTCTACTGCCCCATTCCACAGCCCAGGCGTTGAAGTCACCACCAATGACTACCGGCTTCCGATCGATCAACTGCTCGGTTAACTGCTCCAGCATTAGGCTGAACTGCTCTACTGTCCACCTTGGGGGAGCGTAACAGCTACATACGAAGATGCCGTTGATTTTGGCTATCACGAAACCCTCATAGGAACGTTCTACCACTTCTTGGATAGGGAATCTTCCCATTACTTGTATCGCTGCGGTTCCTGATCTATCCGCCACCCAGTTACCGTTATTAGGGGGGACTTGATAAGGCTCTGCGATCAAAGCGACATCGCACATAGTTTCTGTCGTAGACTGCCACAACAGTTGCTGTGCGGTATCACAGTGATTCAGGTTTATCTGGGTCATCTCCATCACCGTTGGCCTGCAGTCGCCTTCTTGTACGCTGGGCATTTAAAGCCACCCGTCTGATGGTCGTTTCCTTCCGCTGGGGTGCAAAGCAAGCACTTCGGCCTCTGCGTGCAGTCTCTCGCAAGATGGCCCGTCTCTCCGCATTTCCAGCACATCCCGGATCTGTCCGGGCCTTTGCAAGCCCCTGCTAAATGTCCAAAGCCTAAACATTTGAAGCATTTCTCTGCTTGTTTGTTTACTCGTGGGGCGGCTCTCAGTAGGCATCTCGACCATCCAACTGTAACCTTACCTACCTCCAGTGCCTTGTCTGCAGCGGTTACCGGTAAACGTATCATCGCTATCTGCGTTCCTCCGTATCCCTTCCTTAACCGGATCGTCATGTGCACCTCGCCCAGTTTGCACTGCTGCTTCATAGCACCTCTCAGCTCGTCTTCCGTCGTTATTTCGTCGAGGTCTTTGCACACGATTACCATCTCCGGGCTTAAGGCTTTAACTTCTGCCTTTCCACCCATTGATTTAGTTATAGTCTCCTGCAAGGCAGAGCTACTAGTCGTAGTATTCTTCTTAAGCTCGAGGAGCATCTCATTTTTTTGGGTACGCCTGACTCTTAACACGTTTTCCCCCAAATCTTTCAGCTCCGGGTCCTCTCGGACCTTTTTGAGCAGTGCTGCGTACGTAGTCTCGTCATTTGCTTTGACGAACACGGCTTCTCCCTTAGGCGCCTTCTGACGAACCGAGGGTTCTGATTTCCTCTTCTGCTCCCCTTTTCGCTCCTCCTTCTTTTTTTGCTGTTTCCCGCGTTTCTCCTTCCGACCTACAACGGTGCTCCAGCTTTCACCCTGTAAGGTGGCGTCCTTTTCTTCGGCAGCAACAGCATCCTCGAGCGTCTGCCTCTTTGACCCGCCTGGTCTTTCTTCTCCTGGTGAGGATCTTGTCCTCTTTGGAGTTATGGGAACTGGCGTGTTCTCCACTCCAATCTGCCTCTCCTTACCCTGTTTCGGAGGGGCTAGGAGGACAGTGGCCTTAGCCGACGCGGATGCTCGCTCAGCTGAATCTGCCCTCTGCGTTGCCGTATCGTACTCTTTCACGGCAGACAGTAGCGCCTTCCGGATTTTGATGACCATCTCCTTAATGTCTTTGTGGACATTGTTTCTCATGTCCACGAGCTTGTGGAGCTCCTCCACCAAGTGCCTCGCTACCACTACCTTTGGCGTTTGTGGGGTGTAGCTCCTTCCGCTCTGCTCCGGCTGTTTTTGTTGCTGCTGTTGCTGTTGCTTCGGCTTCCCCTCCTCCTGCTCTTGCTGGGTGGCTTCAGCTACTATTGGTGGTGGTGACCTCACCAACCCACCTCTGGCAAACGGATTTGCCGTGCCTGCTCCATTTATATCGGTTGCTTGTTGTTTCTCCATTTTATTTTATTGGGTCCCAACTCCGGGCCGCTATCTCCACTCGCTGCACATAGTCGCCTCTCGCGATCCCATGATTATCTATGCTGCCGAAAAGCAGCAGTGAGGTCATGCAAGGGTTGACACCATCTCTCATGGGGAGTAGTGTTCAGAGCCGGATCGGCGTAAATCGGGAATACTTCAACCGAACCTAGTACCACCAACCAAATGATGGCGAGTTTCGAACGTACCCGGAGACCTGCCAGCGTTTTGTTGGAACGGAGGCAGCCATGCTGTTAGCCCACTCGCCATTTCAAGTCGGTGTCATCCTTCCTTACTCAGGGAGTAGAACAGCACGCCTGTCAGCCCTAAGTCGCCATCCTTTTCGTCATCCGTGTCCTGTCCGTTGCCGTTCGCCATGGCCAGTATACCATAATCAAGATGTTACTGGCGTCGATCCTGATGTGCCGGTTGGCACTCCGGTTGGGCTAGAGTGCTTTTATTGCCCAGATCTTAGATTATTGGAATCTTAGGATCTTAGCAGAAGCGAGGTCACCCTGGTGCGCTCGCGGGCTCCCCTATTTCCACGTAGCTCAAAGCACTCCTCATCTTCCCGAATGACCAGCCCGACTGGCATCATGCTCGCTATCACGCAGGATGCATCGTGTGATACCGTGCGGTAGGCAGATATCACTCTGAGGCACATCACGCGGTAGGTGCTCTCCAGTTTCTGTAGGTAACTGGTTACCCTCAGTGCTCTTGACCATGACGGGCCGCCGTACCTGAGGATAGATACGGCAACGCCTGCCAGTAACCTACGTCTACTGGCGCACACCTTTGAGCTGTTGGACATCATTCTCGATAGTGCCGCAACAGCAGTCGACGCTCTCTTGCACGTATAGTCGACATGTCTGCCGAAGGTCAGCTTGTCGTTTATAATGACTCCGAGAGACTTCAGACTTCGCTGTGAAGTGATCGCGACTTCTCCCACATGGATAACTGCATGTTGTGCCGACTTGCGGTTGTTGACGATAACTACCTCCGTCTTATGATGAGCGAGCTCCAGGCCTCTCGCGCTCATCCATTCCTCCACCGTGCTAATCGCGTGTTCTGCGGTTAGTTCTACCTCAGGAATTGACTCCCCGTAGACCTCCAAGGTTACGTCGTCGACAAAGCCGACGATCTTGACCCCAGGAGGGAACTTCAGTCTCAGAACCCCGTCATACATGAGGTTCCATAGCATCGGGCCTAGGATCGAGCCCTGCGGGACTCCGGCGGTAATCGGAACCCTTTTCTGACCGGCATCGGTCTCGTATAGCAGTACGCGGTTTTGGAAGTAACTTTCCAGGATCCGGTACAGACCCACCGGTAGGCTAAGCCGGTGTAACGAGAGCGCGATGGCATCCCAGCTTGCGCTGTTGAATGCGTTCTTCACGTCTAGTGTCACTAACGCACAGTATCGAATACCTCGCCTTTTTCGTTGGATTGCTATCTCGGCAGTATTTATCACTGAGTTGAGAGCGTCCACTGTGGACTTACCCTTCCGAAAGCCAAACTGGTTGCTTGACAGACCGTCCGTACCTTCCGCGTACGGGGTGAGCCTGTTGAGGATGATCCTCTCAAGCAGTTTGCCAGTCGTGTCTATCAGACAGATTGGTCTGTACGCCGATGGGTCGCCTGGCGGCTTCCCGGGCTTCGGCAACAGCACCAGTTTCTGCCTTTTCCATCTATCGGGGAAACGGCACTCGTCGAGGCATCTCTGCATAGCTAGCCTGAACATGTTCGGGTTCGCTATGATCGCTGCCTTGAGAGCGTTGTTTGGAACTCCATCCGGCCCTGGAGCTTTGTTCATTGCTAGAGATTTAGCCACTGCGAGTAGTTCTTCGTTCGTCACTGGAGCCACCATTTCGACCGTGCCCGCACTGTCTCGTAGTGCAGGTGGCCATGGGCTTGTGGCTCGAGACGGGAAGAGTACTTCGATAATCGTTGCCAACCGGTCCGGAGACCGTTCTGGGGGTGAGGAGCCCCCTTTGGTCTTGGCCATCACAATCCGGTAGGCGTCACCCCACGGATTCGCGTTGGCACTCTCACGCAGGTTGTCGAAACACGCTCTCTTGCTGCTTTTAATAGCCTTGTTAAGGGCTAATTTCGCAGCTCGAAACGCTTCACGGCGGTTCTCTCTTGCATCCTCGGTGCGAGTTCTTTGCATCTTACGTCTAGCTCTGAGACAGGCTGACCGTAGAGCTGCAATCTCGGCACTCCACCAGTATACCGGGCATCTACCGTTTCTTGGCAGTGTTTTTCTCGGCATACTGGCGTCGCACGCGCGTGATAGAACAGCTACCAGCGCATCCCCGCTTAGACTGTCGGTGTTGGCCTCCAGTCCCAGGGCCGCGGTGAAAGCTTCGCTGTCGAAGTGATTGGACTTCCACCCGCGTACCTGACAGGGATCTCCCGCCCTCGGATGCTGCACACCATAGTTGATCTTAAAGCGGATTGCTAAATGATCACTATGGGTGTAGCCTTCGTCTACCCCCATTCCATGCCTGGAGCCAGACTCGGGCTGGCAAAGGTCAAATCAATCCACGCCTCCACTCCGTTTCTACGGAATGTACTAGCGGAGCCATCATTAGCTAGCACAGTACGAGTTTCGCAAACGCTTCCATTAGCGCTTTTTTTTTTACAATGGAGAAGACCTTTACGTCCTAGCCCAGTACACGTGCTAACGGTAGGGTCCAATCTACCACACGGGGTGCACTGGGGGCGTGTCGGACTCGAATGGTGACCAGCCATTAATACCGACTAAACTCCATTGGGCTCCGCCATCATTCCTCCCAGGAACTACCTCTCGGTATTACTTCTGGGGGGATGGCTGTACTCAATGTACTCATTCACTCTCACTCGCGCGATCATACATCCTGTATGAGGCTTACTTGGGTGCTCTCTCAATCACACTTTGATTCACTCTCGAACACTCCCACATGAGGCTGACTTTTGTGCTCACCTTTTACGTTCCATGCGAGGCTGACTTGTGTGCTCACCTTACTCATTCCTTGCTAGGCTTACTTTTGTGCTCGCCCTACCCATCCATGTGAGGCTGACTTGGGTGCTCACCCTATCACCTGATTCACTCTCAATCGTGCCACTCTATTGTACCTTTGTCACTCCCTCTGGCATCCCATGTGGGACATTTTTCTTAGGCCCCACTTCTGACATACCATGCGAGGCTGACTTGTGTGCTCACCTTTTTCATTCCTTGCTAGGCTGACTTTTGTGCTAGCCTCTACCAACCTGTGAGGCTGACTTTTATGCTCACCCTTAACATGCAGTGTGAGACTGACTTGGATGCTCACCCTTTCACTCCTCTGCCACGCCATGATGCATCGATAGCTTAGTTCCAACATACTACGCTACGACCCTCCCGTCTTGGCATGAGGCAGTCCACTTATACGCCTATACACTCACTCTTCTGTCTTGCTTTGGGGTGGCTGGGTTTACCCCTTACGCGGTTGTCATTCGCTGCGCCAACCTACCTCGGCATGAACAGACCATTCACTCTCTTATTTTGCGCTTGGCCTTTTTCGCTCCAACTAACCAATCACTAGTTAGCCGTGCCCGCCGTCTGTTGCTCGGTTCGCCAGATTACCTGTAGCCTACTGGCAATCTGGATGGTAGCAGCCGAGACTGCGTTCCACTTCTCCACCGTTTGACACATCCGCTGAATAAGGGTATCCGGGGTTGTGTCCCAGCCACAGACGTCAAGCATTGCTCTTCTTTCGACGTCGAACCGATGACATACGAACAGTATGTGCTCGGCAGTTTCATCTACACCTGGGCAGTCCGGGCAGACTGGGACCTCCGCGTGTCCGAACCTGTGGAGGTACTGACGGAAACAGCCATGGCCTGACAGGAATTGTGTCAGGTGGAAGTGAACTTCCCCATGGGGTCTTCCCACCCAGCTCGATATGCTAGGTATCAGCCGGTGGGTCCACCTACCTTTAGAGGAGTTGTCCCACTCACGCTGCCATCTGGCGACCGAGGTCACCCTGGTG
Organism: Topomyia yanbarensis; assembly: GCF_030247195.1. Taxonomy (NCBI): domain Eukaryota; kingdom Metazoa; phylum Arthropoda; class Insecta; order Diptera; family Culicidae; genus Topomyia; species Topomyia yanbarensis. Next base: position 112,591,739 of record NC_080670.1, read on the forward strand.
CGCTCGCGGGCTCCCCTATTTCCATGTAGCTCAAAGCACTCCTCATCTTCCCGAATGACCAGCCCGACTGGCATCATGCTCGCTATCACGCAGGATGCATCGTGTGATACCGTGCGGTAGGCAGATATCACTCTGGGGCACATCACGCGGTAGGTGCTCTCCAGTTTCTGTAGGTAACTGGTTACCCTCAGTGCTCTTGACCATGACGGGCCGCCGTACCTGAGGATAGATACGGCAACGCCTGCCAGTAACCTACGTCTACTGGCGCACACCTTTGAGCTGTTGGACATCATTCTCGATAGTGCCGCAACAGCAGTCGACGCTCTCTTGCACGTATAGTCGACATGGCTGCCGAAGGTCAGCTTGTCGTCTATAATGACTCCGAGAGACTTCAGACTTCGCTGTGAAGTGATCGCGACTTCTCCCACATGGATAACTGCATGTTGTGCCGACTTGCGGTTGTTGACGATAACTACCTCCGTCTTATGATGAGCGAGCTCCAGGCCTCTCGCGCTCATCCATTCCTCCACCGTGCCAATCGCGTGTTCTGCGGTTAGTTCTACCTCAGGAATTGACTCCCCGTAGACCTCCAAGGTTACGTCGTCAGCAAAGCCGACGATCTTGACCCCAGGAGGGCACTTCAGTCGCAGGACCCCGTCATACATGAGGTTCCATAGCACCGGGCCTAGGATCGAGCCCTGCGGGACTCCGGCGGTAATCGGAACCCTTTTCTAACCGGCATCGGTCTCGTATATCAGTACGCGGTTTTGGAAGTAACTTTCCAGGATCCGGTACAGACCCACCGGTAGGCTAAGCCGGTGTAACGAGAGCGCGATGGCATCCCAGCTCGCGCTGTTGAATGCGTTCTTCACGTCAAGTGTCACTAACGCACAGTATCGAATACCTCGCCTTTTTCGTTGGATCGCTATCTCGGCAGTATTTATCACTGAGTTGAGAGCGTCCACTGTGGACTTACCCTTTCGAAAGCCAAACTGGTTGCTTGACAGACCGTCCGTACCTTCCGCGTACGGGGTGAGCCTGTTGAGGATGATCCTCTCAAGCAGTTTGCCAGTCGTGTCTATCAGACAGATTGGTCTGTACGCCGATGGGTCGCCTGGCGGCTTCCCGGGCTTCGGCAACAGCACCAGTTTCTGCCTTTTCCATCTATCGGGGAAACGGCACTCGTCAAGGCATCTCTGCATAGCTAGCCTGAACATGTTCGGGTTCGCTATGATCGCTGCCTTGAGAGCGTTGTTTGGAACTCCATCCGGCCCTGGAGCTTTGTTCATTGCTAGGGATTTAGCCACTGCGAGTAGTTCTTCATTCGTCACTGGAGCCACCATTTCGACCGTGCCCGCACTGTCTCGTAGTGCAGGTGGCCAGGGGCTTGTGGCTCGAGACGGGAAGAGTACTTCGATAATCGTTGCCAACCGGTCCGGAGACCGTTCTGGGGGTGAGGAGCCCCCTTTGGTCTTGGCCATCACAATCCGGTAGGCGTCACCCCACGGATTCGCGTTGGCACTCTCACACAGGTTGTCGAAACACGCTCTCTTGCTGCTTTTAATAGCCTTGTTAAGGGCTAATTTCGCAGCTCGAAACACTTCACGGCGGTTCTCTCTTGCATCCTCGGTGCGAGCTCTTTGTATCCTACGTCTAGCTCTGAGACAGGCTGACCGTAGCTGCAATCTCGGCACTCCACCAGTATACCGGGCATCTACCGTTTCTTGGCAGTGTTTTTCTCGGCATAGTGGCGTCGCACGCGCGTGATAGAACAGCTACCAGCGCATCCCCGCTTAGACTGTCGGTGTTGGCCTCCAGTCCCAGGGCCGCGGTGAAAGCTTCGCTGTCGAAGTGATTGGACTTCCACCCGCGTACCTGACAGGGATCTCCCGCCCTCGGATGCTGCACACCATAGTTGATCTTAAAGCGGATTGCTAAATGATCGCTATGGGTGTAGCCTTCGTCTACCCTCCATTCCATGCCTGGAGCCAGACTCGGGCTGGCAAAGGTCAAATCAATCCATGCCTCCACTCCGTTTCTACGGAATGTACTAGCGGAGCCATCATTAGCTAGCACAGTATCGAGTTTCGCAAGCGCTTCCATTAGCGCTTGACCCCTGCTATTTGTACAGCGGCTGCCCCACTCCACTGCCCAAGCGTTGAAGTCTCCCGCTATTACTACCGGTTTCCGGCCCACGAGGTCCGACGAGAGCCTGTCGATCATCTGGTAGAACTGTTCTATTGGCCACCTTGGTGGGGCGTAGCAGCTGCAATAGAACACACCATTGATCTTGGCAATCGCCACACCCTCGGCGGAGGGGTGTATTACCTCTTGAACCGGGAACCTTCCCGTTGTACAGATTGCCACCATTCCAGACCCGTCCGACACCCAATTGCCGTTGCCGGCAGGGATGCTGTACGGGTCTGATAAGAGGGCGACATCTGTCCTCGACTCCGAGACCGACTGCCACAGCAGCTGTTGGGCTGCTGCACAATGGTTAAGATTTAGCTGTGTGACTCTCACGGCTTCTTCTTATTTAACTCGCCGAAGGGACACGAAGGTTCGCCCATAGCATGTTTATGGGCTTGCTTCTTAGCGGTGCAGATAAGGCACTTATATGCCTTAGTGCACCCCCGCTCTTTATGCCCCTCCTCGCCGCATCGACGACATAGCTTGCTCCTGTCTATGCCTTTGCATTCGTAAGCTTTATGGCCGGATTCTAGGCACCGATAGCACCTGTCCACTGAAGGCGGCTGGGGTATACTAATAGGGCATACCGACCAGCCGATCTTCAGCTTCCCTTTCTCGGTTACCTTTTTGGCATCCGCATTCAGTAACCTGAGGTAGGCTACTTGGGTGCCAGAGGGTCCGTCCCTCAATCGCACAGAGGCCCGCTCGATTGTGACGCCGCATTGCTCCTTGACGGCTGCGACGACGTCTTCTGCGGTCGCGAACTCGTCCAAGTGCTTGCACTGGAGAGTTGTTTCCGCACCTAGCGACCTGATTTGGGCGCCCTCACCAAGGACCTCTTGGGCCAAGGCCTTATATACTGCACTTGATTGTGCGCCTCGCTTCAGCACCAGGAGCATCTCTCCCGTATTGGTGCGTCTTACGCTACGCACATCCTGCCCAAGGGCCGAGAGACTTTCGGCCGCCTTCATCAATTTAAGGACATCGGCGTATTTGTCCTTGTCGGTTTTTAACCACAAGGCTTCGCCTCTGTCCTTGGCCTTCCTCGCAGGCCGCGGTACCTCCGGTTTCGGTGCCGGCTTTTTCTTGGTAACCAGCGTCCAGGGGTTTGAGCCCCCCTGCCCCGGTCGTGCCGGGTTGCTTGTACCATCGCTCTCCACAGCGAGGTCACTCTCGCCCTCGCTTACCTCACCCAGGCGGCGTTTGACCTTGACGGTTGCACGCCGAGTGGTGTCGGTTTTGGCACCCTCTCCTGGCGACTTCCTAGGGCGCTTCGCATTCGATGCCGTCTTGCGATTGCCCTTTCCTTTTCCCTTCGAGGGGAACTCGGTCGCCGCTCCGATCGACGTGGCTGCTCCGTAGAAGGTAAAGGCCACTGTCTGTGAACCTCTATTGACCTTCTCTCTTTCCTCCCTATTGGAGGCCACTGTCTGGGTTTCTCTGTCGGGCCTCTCCCGACATTCCACCCTCTCAACATATGCCTGCTGTTCCTGTCTTGCGACACGAACAGCTTTTCGGAGCTCCAGAAGGCTCAACTTCAACTCCTTGGCTATGTTCTGCTTTGCGCTAGCGAAGTCGATTATAGCATCGAGTTGCTTCGCTACTTTGCGCATCGCAGCTATTGGCCCCTCCGATGCATTGGTAGGGGTATTGCCTACCGCTGCTGGGGGGTCACTGGTGCTTTCGGGTGCAGCACTCATCGCTCCACTACTCTCCCCACGGGGGGGAGACCTCGCCAAACCACCTCTTGCGAAGGGGTTTGGCACCTCCGTCTGTTTATTTTTATTTTTATTTGCCTCCATGTATAGTCCCACGAGTAGCGCGAGAAATATATGTCCGCCACGCCAGAGCTCCGCATTAGCGTGGTAAGGGACGCTTACTGTGGGGGTTGCCCAGGTACCCCACAGGCTCCGTTAACGATCGAGCATCTTTTTCACCCCCTCGATCACTCATCCCTCGGCACGGGTCGCTTCACGCCTTGGAATTGGGGTTATGCCCTACCTTGCTTTACGTGGTGATCTCGGCCCGGATCATCACAACCATCCTCCTTTACCAGGGCTTTGGACCTGTAGCTCTGGATCTCAATAGTTCCATGTACGTATATTATTACAGACATGCTACTATTGGGATCCGTCATTCGCTAGCGAAGTTCCATTAGCGCTTGACCCCTGCTATTTGTACAGCGGCTGCCCCACTCCACTGCCCAAGCGTTGAAGTCTCCCGCTATTACTACCGGTTTCCGGCCCACGAGGTCCGACGAGAGCCTGTCGATCATCTGGTAGAACTGTTCTATTGGCCACCTTGGTGGGGCGTAGCAGCTGCAATAGAACACACCATTGATCTTGGCAATCGCCACACCCTCGGCGGAGGGGTGTATTACCTCTTGAACCGGGAACCTTCCCGTTGTACAGATTGCCACCATTCCAGACCCGTCCGACACCCAATTGCCGTTGCCGGCAGGGATGCTGTACGGGTCTGATAAGAGGGCGACATCTGTCCTCGACTCCGAGACCGACTGCCACAGCAGCTGTTGGGCTGCTGCACAATGGTTAAGATTTAGCTGTGTGACTCTCACGGCTTCTTCTTATTTAACTCGCCGAAGGGACACGAAGGTTCGCCCATAGCATGTTTATGGGCTTGCTTCTTAGCGGTGCAGATAAGGCACTTATATGCCTTAGTGCACCCCCGCTCTTTATGCCCCTCCTCGCCGCATCGACGACATAGCTTGCTCCTGTCTATGCCTTTGCATTCGTAAGCTTTATGGCCGGATTCTAGGCACCGATAGCACCTGTCCACTGAAGGCGGCTGGGGTATACTAATAGGGCATATCGACCAGCCGATCTTCAGCTTCCCTTTCTCGGTTACCTTTTTGGCATCCGCATTCAGTAGCCTGAGGTAGGCTACTTGGGTGCCAGAGGGTCCGTCCCTCAATCGCACAGAGGCCCGCTCGATTGTGACGCCGCATTGCTCCTTGACGGCTGCGACGACGTCTTCTGCGGTCGTGAACTCGTCCAAGTGCTTGCACTGGAGAGTTGTTTCCGCACCTAGCGACCTGATTTGGGCGCCCTCACCAAGGACCTCTTGGGCCAAGGCCTTATATACTGCACTTGATTGTGCGCCTCGCTTCAGTACCAGGAGCATCTCTCCCGTGTTGGTGCGTCTTACGCTACGCACATCCTGCCCAAGGGCCGAGAGGCTTTCGGCCGCCTTCATCGATTTAAGGACATCGGCGTATTTGTCCTTGTCGGTTTTTAACCACAAGGCTTCGCCTCTGTCCTTGGCCTTCCTCGCAGGCCGCGGTACCTCCGGTTTCGGTGCCGGCTTTTTCTTGGTGACCAGCGTCCAGGGGTTTGAGCCCCCCTGCCCCGGTCGTGCCGGGTTGCTGGTACCATCGCTCTCCGCCGCGAGGTCACTCTCGCCCTCGCTTACCTCACCCAGGCGGCGTTTGACCTTGACGGTTGCACGCCGAGTGGTGTCGGTTTTGGCACCCTCGCCTGGCGACTTCCTAGGGCGCTTCGCATTCGATGCCGTCTTGCGATTGCCCTTTCCTTTTCCCTTCGAGGGGAACTCGGTCGCCGCTCCGATCGACGTGGCTGCTCCGTAGAAGGTAAAGGCCACTGTCTGTGAACCTCTATCGACCTTCTCTCTTTCCTCCCTATTGGAGGCCACTGTCTGGGTTTCTCTGTCGGGCCTCTCCCGACATTCCACCCTCTCAACATAGGCCTGCTGTTCCTGTCTTGCGACACGAACAGCTTTTCGGAGCTCCAGAAGGCTCAACTTCAACTCCTTGGCTATGTTCTACTTTGCGCTAGCGAAGTCGATTATAGAATCGAGTTGCTTCGCTACTGTATGTATGTGTGTATGTATGTATGTATGTATTTTTTTTTTTTTTTTTTTTTTTTTTACAATGGAGAAGACCTTTATGTCCTAGCCCAGTACACGTGCTAACGGTAGGGTCCAATCTACCACACGGGGTGCACTGGGGGCGTGTCGGACTCGAATGGTGACCAGCCATTAATACCGACTAAACTCCATTGGGCTCCGCCATCATTCCTCCCAGGAACTACCTCTCGGTATTACTTCTGGGGGGATGGCTGTACTCAATGTACTCATTCACTCTCACTCGCGCGATCATACATCCTGTATGAGGCTTACTTGGGTGCTCTCTCAATCACACTTTGATTCACTCTCAAACACTCCCACATGAGGCTGACTTTTGTGCTCACCTTTTACGTTCCATGCGAGGCTGACTTGTGTGCTCACCTTACTCATTCCTTGCTAGGCTTACTTTTGTGCTCGCCCTACCCATACATGTGAGGCTGACTTGGGTGCTCACCCTATCACCTGATTCACTCTCAATCGTGCCACTCTATTGTACCTTTGTCACTCCCTCTGGCATCCCATGTGGGACATTTTTCTTAGGCCCCACTTCTGACATACCATGCGAGGCTGACTTTTGTGCTCACCTTTTTCATTCCTTGCTTGCTACCAACCTGTGAGGCTGACTTTTATGCTCACCCTTAACATGCAGTGTGAGACTGACTTGGATGCTCACCCTTTCACTCCTCTGCCACGCCATGAGGCATCGATAGCTTAGTTCCAACATACTACGCTACGACCCTCCCGTCTTGGCATGAGGCAGTCCACTTATACGCCTATACACTCACTCTTCTGTCTTGCTTCGGGGTGGCTGGGTTTACCCCTTGCGCGGTTGCCATTCGCTGCGCCAACCAACCTCGGCATGAACAGACCATTCACTCTCTTATTTTGCGCTTGGCCTTTTTCGCTCCAACTAACCAATCACTAGTTAGCCGTGCCCGCCGTCTGTTGCTCGGTTCGCCAGATTACCTGTAGCCTACTGGCAATCTGGATGGTAGCAGCCGAGACTGCGTTCCACTTCTCCACCGTTTGACACATCCGCTGGATAAGGGTATCCGGGGTTGTGTCCCAGCCACAGACGTCAAGCATTGCTCTTCTTTCGACGTCGAACCGATGACATACGAACAGTATGTGTTCGGCAGTTTCATCTACACCTGGGCAGTCCGGGCAGACTGGGACCTCCGCGTGTCCGAACCTGTGGAGGTACTGACGGAAACAGCCATGGCCTGACAGGAATTGTGTCAGGTGGAAGTGAACTTCCCCATGGGGTCTTCCCACCCAGCTCGATATGCTAGGTATCAGCCGGTGGGTCCACCTACCTTTCGAGGAGTTGTCCCACTCACGCTGCCATCTGGCGACCGAGGTCACCCTGGTGCGCTCGCGGGCTCCCCTATTTCCACGTAGCTCAAAGCACTCCTCATCTTCCCGAATGACCAGCCCGACTGGCATCATGCTCGCTATCACGCAGGATGCATCGTGTGATACCGTGCGGTAGGCAGATATCACTCTGAGGCACATCACGCGGTAGGTGCTCTCCAGTTTCTGTAGGTAACTGGTTACCCTCAGTGCTCTTGACCATGACGGGCCGCCGTACCTGAGGATAGATACGGCAACGCCTGCCAGTAACCTACGTCTACTGGCGCACACCTTTGAGCTGTTGGACATCATTCTCGATAGTGCCGCAACAGCAGTCGACGCTCTCTTGCACGTATAGTCGACATGGCTGCCGAAGGTCAGCTTGTCGTCTATAATGACTCCGAGAGACTTCAGACTTCGCTGTGAAGTGATCGCGACTTCTCCCACATGGATAACTGCATGTTGTGCCGACTTGCGGTTGTTGACGATAACTACCTCCGTCTTATGATGAGCGAGCTCCAGGCCTCTCGCGCTCATCCATTCCTCCACCGTGCTAATCGCGTGTTCTGCGGTTAGTTCTACCTCAGGAATTGACTCCCCGTAGACCTCCAAGGTTACGTCGTCGGCAAAGCCGACGATCTTGACCCCAGGAGGGAACTTCAGTCTCAGAACCCCGTCATACATGAGGTTCCATAACACCGGGCCTAGGATCGAGCCCTGCGGGACTCCGGCGGTAATCGGAACCCTTTTCTGACCGGCATCGGTCTCGTATAGCAGTACGCGGTTTTGGAAGTAACTTTCCAGGATCCGGTACAGACCCACCGGTAGGCTAAGCCGGTGTAACGAGAGCGCGATGGCATCCCAGCTTGCGCTGTTGAATGCATTCTTCACGTCAAGTGTCACTAACGCACAGTATCGAATACCTCGCCTTTTTCGTTGGATCGCTATCTCGGCAGTATTTATCACTGAGTTGAGAGCGTCCACTGTGGACTTACCCTTCCGAAAGCCAAACTGGTTGCTTGACAGACCGTCCGTACCTTCCGCGTACGGGGTGAGTCTGTTGAGGATGATCCTCTCAAGCAGTTTGCCAGTCGTGTCTATCAGACAGATTGGTCTGTACGCCGATGGGTCGCCTGGCGGCTTCCCGGGCTTCGGCAACAGCACCAGTTTCTGCCTTTTCCATCTATCGGGGAAACGGCACTCGTCAAGGCATCTCTGCATAGCTAGCCTGAACATGTTCGGGTTCGCTATGATCGCTGCCTTGAGAGCGTTGTTCGGGACTCCATCCGGCCCTGGAGCTTTGTTCATTGCTAGGGATTTAGCCACTGCGAGTAGTTCTTCGTTCGTCACTGGAGCCACCATTTCGACCGTGCCCGCACTGTCTCGTAGTGCAGGTGGCCAGGGGCTTGTGGCTCGAGACGGGAAGAGTACTTCGATAATCGTTGCCAACCGGTCCGGAGACCGTTCAGGGGGTGAGGAGCCCCCTTTGGTCTTGGCCATCACAATCCGGTAGGCGTCACCCCACGGATTCGCGTTGGCACTCTCACACAGGTTGTCGAAACACGCTCTCTTGCTGCTTTTAATAGCCTTGTTAAGGGCTAATTTCGCAGCTCGAAACGCTTCACGGCGGTTCTCTCTTGCATCCTCGGTGCGAGCTCTTTGCATCCTACGTCTAGCTCTGAGACAGGCTGACCGTAGAGCTGCAATCTCGGCACTCCACCAGTATACCGGGCATCTACCGTTTCTTGGCAGTGTTTTTCTCGGCATAGTGGCGTCGCACGCGCGTGATAGAACAGCTACCAGCGCATCCCCGCTTAGACTGTCGGTGTTGGCCTCCAGTCCCAGGGCCGCGGTGAAAGCTTCGCTGTCGAAGTGATTGGACTTCCACCCGCGTACCTGACAGGGATCTCCCGCCCTCGGATGCTGCACACCATAGTTGATCTTAAAGCGGATTGCTAAATGATCGCTATGGGTGTAGCCTTCGTCTACCCTCCATTCCATGCCTGGAGCCAGACTCGGGCTGGCAAAGGTCAAATCAATCCACGCCTCCACTCCGTTTCTACGGAATGTACTAGCGGAGCCATCATTAGCTAGCACAGTATCGAGTTTCGCAAACGCTTCCATTAGCGCTTGACCCCTGCTATTTGTACAGCGGCTGCCCCACTCCACTGCCCAAGCGTTGAAGTCTCCCGCTATTACTACCGGTTTCCGGCCCACGAGGTCCGACGAGAGCCTGTCGATCATCTGGTAGAACTGTTCTATTGGCCACCTTGGTGGGGCGTAGCAGCTGCAATAGAACACACCATTGATCTTGGCAATCGCCACACCCTCGGCGGAGGGGTGTATTACCTCTTGAACCGGGAACCTTCCCGTTGTACAGATTGCCACCATTCCAGACCCGTCCGACACCCAATTGCCGTTGCCGGCAGGGATACTGTACGGGTCTGATAAGAGGGCGACATCTGTCCTCGACTCCGAGACCGACTGCCACAGCAGCTGTTGGGCTGCTGCACAATGGTTAAGATTTAGCTGTGTGACTCTCACGGCTTCTTCTTATTTAACTCGCCGAAGGGACACGAAGGTCCGCCCATAGCATGTTTATGGGCTTGCTTCTTGCTGGTGCAGATAAGGCACTTATATGCCTTAGTGCACCCCCGCTCTTTATGCCCCTCCTCGCCGCATCGACGACATAGCTTGCTCCTGTCTAGGCCTTTACATTCGTAAGCTTTATGGCCGGATTCTAGGCACCGATAGCACCTGTCCACTGAAGGCGGCTGGGGTATACTAATAGGGCATACCGACCAGCCGATCTTCAGCTTCCCTTTCTCGGTTACCTTTTTGGCATCCGCATTCAGTAGCCTGAGGTAGGCTACTTGGGTGCCAGAGGGTCCGTCCCTCAATCGCACAGAGGCCCGCTCGATTGTGACGCCGCATTGCTCCTTGACGGCTGCGACGACGTCTTCTGCGGTCGTGAACTCGTCCAAGTGCTTGCACTGGAGAGTTGATTCCGCACCTAGCGACCTGATTTGGGCGCCCTCGCCAAGGACCTCTTGAGCCAAGGCCTTATATATTGCACTTGATTGTGCGCCTCGCTTCAGCACCAGGAGCATCTCTCCCGTGTTGGTGCGTCTTACGCTACGCACATCCTGCCCAAGGGCCGAGAGGCTTTCGGCCGCCTTCATCGATTTAAGGACATCGGCGTATTTGTCCTTGTCGGTTTTTAACCACAAGGCTTCGCCTCTGTCCTTGGCCTTCCTCGCAGGCCGCGGTACCTCCGGTTTCGGTGCCGGCTTCTTCTTGGTAACCAGCGTCCAGGGGTTTGAGCCCCCCTGCCCCGGTCGTGTCGGGTTGCTGGTACCATCGCTCTCCACAGCGAGGTCACTCTCGCCCTCGCTTACCTCACCCAGGCGGCGTTTGGCCTTGACGGTTGCACGCCGAGTGGTGTCGGTTTTGGCACCCTCTCCTGGTGACTTCCTAGGGCGCTTCGCATTCGATGCCGTCTTGCGATTGCCCTTTCCCTTTCCCTTCGAGGGGAACTCGGTCGCCGCTCCGATCGACGTGGCTGCTCCATAGAAGGTAAAGGCCACTGTCTGTGAACCTCTATTAACCTTCTCTCTTTCCTCCCTATTGGAGGCCACTGTCTGGGTTTCTCTGTCGGGCCTCTCCCGACATTCCACCCTCTCAACATATGCCTGCTGTTCCTGTCTTGCGACACGAACAGCTTTCCGGAGCTCCAGAAGGCTCAACTTCAACTCCTTGGCTATGTTCTGCTTTGCGCTAGCGAAGTCGATTATAGCATCGAGTTGCTTCGCTACTTTGCGCATCGCAGCTATTGGCCCCTCCGATGCATTGGTAGGGGTATTGCCTACCGCTGCTGGGGGGTCACTGGTGCTTTCGAGTACAGCACTCATCGTTCCACTACTCTCCCCACGGGGGGGAGACCTCGCCAAACCACCTCTTGCGAAGGGGTTTGGCACCTCCGTCTGTTTATTTTTATTATTTTTATTTTGCTCCATGAAAATTCCCACGAGTAGCGCGAGAAATATATGTCCGCCACGCCAGAGCTCCGCATTAGCGTGGTAAGGGACGCTTACTGTGGGGGTTGCCCAGGTACCCCACAGGCTCCGTTAACGATCGAGCATCTTTTTCACCCCCTCGATCACTCATCCCTCGGCACGGGTCGCTTCACGCCTTGGAATTGGGGTTATGCCCTACCTTGCTTTACGTGGTGATCTCGGCCCGGATCATCACAACCATCCTCCTTTACCAGGGCTTTGGACCTGTAGCTCTGGATCTCAATAGTTCCATGTACGTATGTTATTACAGACATGCTACTATTGGGATCCGTCATTCGCTAGCGGAGTTGTATGTATGTATGTATGTATGTATGTGTATATGTATGTATGTGTGTATGTATGTATGTGTGTATGTATGTATGTGTGTATGTATGTATGTATGTGTGTATGTATGTATGTATGTAAGTGTGTATGTATGTATGTATGTATGTTTTTTTTTTTTTTTTTTGAGAGCAGTAAAAAAATTTTCAGAAAAACCCTGAGTGAGGAAAAATGTACAAAAACCCCATTGTCAGGGAACGGGCTTGGGCTGCCATCACCCGACCCGCTAAAAACCACTGCTCTTGCCCGGAACCTGATTCCTCCCCGGCACTACCTTACGGCATTACTTCGGGGAGGGGTTTTTATGTGCATAGCACGCACTCTAATTCAACTGCTTACTAGTTCGTTTCTTCCGTAGGGTGACAGCCCCACTCCTCTACACACCACCAATTCTCTACCATCCACACAGACTGGCAAGCTCTGCATGGCAGTTGGGAAGCTGGCTGTGAGTCGAGGCTTAGTACTCCTCCCCTACGAGTACAGTCTGAGCGGCAAACTTCTGACTGTCTATTTCACCGAGCCCTGCGGCTCGCTTGTGCCGGTTAGCACCGCAACTCCCTTCTCGCACCATTCAACGCCGTTTACTCTTTGAGCACCAGACTTGTTCGCGAACTACTCGGTCTAGTCCCCGACGATGGACCTAGCCTACTCCGACGGAGAATTCCCCGGCGAGAGAAGTTCTCCCGAAACCGAGCCAACCAACCAGATGTCGAGGTCAGTTCGGCGATTCCGGTGGAGCAGAGCGTCCGGTTCGCTGATGCCCCGACGACCTGCGACTGGTGGTATTTCGTCGCGGTCTACTCAGTCTAGTCCCCGGCGGTGGATCTAGCTTACGCCGACGGAGAGTTCCCCGGCGAAGGAGGCTCCCCCGGTACCGATTCTTCTTTTGTTTTAGCACCACAATTTCATGAGCTCTTTGGCTTCCTCTCGTTCCGTTTCGCCCGATCTACTCGATCTAGTCCCCGGCGGTGGATCTAGCCTACTCAACGGGCCATACAGTAGGTGCTGAGGTCTATCCGGCGATTCCGGTTGGAGCGTAACTTCCGGTTCACCGGCGCCCCAGCGACTCACTGCTAGCTCTGCGACGCGGTCTACTCGGTCCAATCCCCGGCGGTGGATATAGCCTACTCACGAGCTACCCGGAAGGATGTCGAGGTCGGTTCAGCGATTCCGGTGAAGCTTGACGTCCGGTTCCCAGGCGCCCCGACGACCCAACTCGGTGCTACATCACGCACTACTCAACTGGTCCCCGGCGGTGGACCTAGTCTACACAGTTGGAGAGTTCCCCGGCGGCGGAATTTCTCTCGAAACCCGATTTGCGGTTTCTTGTTGGTCTCTACGCCACTTCCTCTGCAACTCGGAGAGTATGCTCGAGACCACTCTGTTGACAGCGTCCCAGGTATGTTCGTCACGGCACATCTCTTCGACGATATTGTCCGCTGTCATACCAGGTATACCCCTACGAACTTCTTCGAATCTAGGGCATTCGAAGACCACGTGTTCCGGTGTCTCCTGCACGGTCGCACAACCCGGGCAAAGGGGTGACGAAGCATGTCCAAACCGATGCAAGTACTTCCGGAAGCATCCGTGCCCGGACAAAAACTGCGTCAAATGGAAGTTCACCTCTCCATGCTTCCTATGTACCCAGGCCGATACATTTGGGATGAGTTGGTGGGTCCACCTTCCTTTCTCCGCGATGTCCCACTCCTGTTGCCATTTAGCCAACGAGTCCGCTCGAACCTGTCTCCTAGCGTTACGTGCATTTCTCCCCTGATAGCATTCCACGTCCTCCGCCAGGGTAATGCAGATGGGGATCATCCCGGCGATAACGCATACTGCCTCCGACGATATTGTTCTGTAGGCACTCGCGACTCGTACGGCCATCAGTCGGAATGTCCTGTTTAGCTTTTCACGGTTCCGCTTGGTTTTCAGCGCAGCACTCCAGGCAGGAACCCCATATCGGAGTATCGATGACGAAACATAAGATAGCAGACGTCTCGTGCTGCTTCTCGGACCGCCGACGTTTGGCATGATTCTCGCTATTGCGCTCGTTGCCTTCGCCGACTTTTCACAGGCGTAATCAACGTGGTTGTTGAAGCTCAACCGGTCGTCGATTATAACTCCCAATTGCTTCAATGCACGTTTCGATGCAATCACGTGCCCTCCGACGTCGATCTGCATCCGTTGGACCGATCTGCAGTTACTGACCAACAACACCTCCGTCTTGTGGTGAGCTATTTGCAGCTTGACCCCGTTCATCCAGCTCTCGATCGCGTCTATTGTCTCCGTCACCGACACCTCCACTTCTTCAAGTGTCTCACCCATCACCGTTAGTGACACGTCGTCCGCGAAACCTACGATTTTCACTTTCCTAGGCAGCTGCAGCGTTAACACCCCATCGTACATCCCGTTCCAAAGAGTTGGACGGAGAATGGATCCCTGAGGAACGCCCGCTGTGACACGCAATGACTTCTGTCCTTCGCTCGTCTCGTACAGTAGCACTCTGCTCTCAAAGTAGCTCTTCAGGATCTGGCACAGATAGTCGGGAACCCTCATTCTATGCAGCGCTGCAGCGATGGCTTCCCAGCTGGTACTGTTGAACGCGTTCTTCACATCTATCGTGACCACAGCGCAGTATCGATCTCCTCTTCGCTTCTGTTTAGATGACTTCTCGGCACTCTCGAGCACTATCCGAATTGCATCCACTGTCGATGCTCCTTTGCGGAAACCAAACTGCATCTTGGACAGTCCGCGCTCACCTTCCCTGAATTTCGTCAACCTGTTAAGAATGATCCTTTCCAGGAGTTTTCCGAGTGTATCCAGCAGGCATATGGGTCTGTACGAAGTCGGGTCGCCAGGTGGCTTCCCTGGCTTCGGCAGCAACACCAGCTTCTGGACCTTCCACATTTCGGGGAAGTTGCCTTCATTTAGGCACTTCTGCATCACTATCCTGAACATGTCCGGATATGCCAGGATCGCAGCTTTCAGTACCACGTTTGGTATTCCATCCGGACCAGGGGCTTTCTTTGGTTTTAGGCGCTTCGATGCTTCTACTAGCTCGTCGTTAGTCACTTGCCGATCCATGTTTGTTCCTTCTTCCTCGCCGTGCGGTGACGGTGGCCATATAGTTGGGTCGTGCTTCGGGAAAAGACCCTCGACGATTATCTTCAGCTTGCTCGGACACATTTCGGCTGGCGTCGTCGGACCCTTCATTTTCGCCATCACGACTCGGTATGCGTCACCCCAGGGATTGGCGTCTACTTCTCGGCATAGCTCCTTGTGGCACTGTGACTTGCTAAGTCTGATCTCCCGTTTTAGAGCGGCCCTAGCTTCCCGAAACGATGCCTTATGCTCTTCTCTATCTGGTTCCGACCTTGCTCTTTGGGCCCGCCTTCTGGCTCTGAGACAAGCAGCGCGTAACGTACTAAGCGTCTCGTTCCACCAGTAAGCTGGACGCCGTTTGTTGCGTGGTTCCAGTTTTCGCGGCATTGTGGCGTCACAAGCCGCCACAATCCTTCTTGTTAGGTCAGCCGCATCCACGTTCTCGATCCCGCCGTTCGGCCGAAGTGCCTCAACAAAGAGGTCTTTGTTGAAGGCTTTCGTCTTCCACTTTCGTTCGCCGGTCACCCTTCTCTGTACTGCCGCGGGGTTCCGTTGGCCGATACGGTAGCGAATCTCCTGGTGGTCACTATGCGTATACGTTTCGCATACTCTCCAATCCATGTTCGCCGTCAATGAGGGACTACAGAATGTGACGTCTATGATGGACTCCCTCCCGTCTCTCCGAAATGTACTAACAGAGCCTTCATTGCACAATCGTACGTCGCTAGAGCTTCCTGCAGGATACACCCTCTTGTGTTGGTTACTCTACTGCCCCATTCCACAGCCCAGGCGTTGAAGTCACCACCAATGACTACCGGCTTCCGATCGATCAACTGCTCGGTTAACTGCTCCAGCATTAGGCTGAACTGCTCTACTGTCCACCTTGGGGGAGCGTAACAGCTACATACGAAGATGCCGTTGATTTTGGCTATCACGAAACCCTCATAGGAACGTTCTACCACTTCTTGGATAGGGAATCTTCCCATTACTTGTATCGCTGCGGTTCCTGATCTATCCGCCACCCAGTTACCGTTATTAGGGGGGACTTGATAAGGCTCTGCGATCAAAGCGACATCGCACATAGTTTCTGTCGTAGACTGCCACAACAGTTGCTGTGCGGTATCACAGTGATTCAGGTTTATCTGGGTCATCTCCATCACCGTTGGCCTGCAGTCGCCTTCTTGTACGCTGGGCATTTAAAGCCACCCGTCTGATGGTCGTTTCCTTCCGCTGGGGTGCAAAGCAAGCACTTCGGCCTCTGCGTGCAGTCTCTCGCAAGATGGCCCGTCTCTCCGCATTTCCAGCACATCCCGGATCTGTCCGGGCCTTTGCAAGCCCCTGCTAAATGTCCAAAGCCTAAACATTTGAAGCATTTCTCTGCTTGTTTGTTTACTCGTGGGGCGGCTCTCAGTAGGCATCTCGACCATCCAACTGTAACCTTACCTACCTCCAGTGCCTTGTCTGCAGCGGTTACCGGTAAACGTATCATCGCTATCTGCGTTCCTCCGTATCCCTTCCTTAACCGGATCGTCATGTGCACCTCGCCCAGTTTGCACTGCTGCTTCATAGCACCTCTCAGCTCGTCTTCCGTCGTTATTTCGTCGAGGTCTTTGCACACGATTACCATCTCCGGGCTTAAGGCTTTAACTTCTGCCTTTCCACCCATTGATTTAGTTATAGTCTCCTGCAAGGCAGAGCTACTAGTCGTAGTATTCTTCTTAAGCTCGAGGAGCATCTCATTTTTTTGGGTACGCCTGACTCTTAACACGTTTTCCCCCAAATCTTTCAGCTCCGGGTCCTCTCGGACCTTTTTGAGCAGTGCTGCGTACGTAGTCTCGTCATTTGCTTTGACGAGCACGGCTTCTCCCTTAGGCGCCTTCTGACGAACCGAGGGTTCTGATTTCCTCTTCTGCTCCCCTTTTCGCTCCTCCTTCTTTTTTGCTGTTTCCCGCGTTTCTCCTTCCGACCTACAACGGTGCTCCAGCTTTCACCCTGTAAGGTGGCGTCCTTTTCTTCGGCAGCAACAGCATCCTCGAGCGTCTGCCTCTTTGACCCGCCTGGTCTTTCTTCTCCTGGTGAGGATCTTGTCCTCTTTGGAGTTATGGGAACTGGCGTGTTCTCCACTCCAATCTGCCTCTCCTTACCCTGTTTCGGAGGGGCTAGGAGGACAGTGGCCTTAGCCGACGCGGATGCTCGCTCAGCTGAATCTGCCCTCTGCGTTGCCGTATCGTACTCTTTCACGGCAGACAGTAGCGCCTTCCGGATTTTGATGACCATCTCCTTAATGTCTTTGTGGACATTGTTTCTCATGTCCACGAACTTGTGGAGCTCCTCCACCAAGTGCCTCGCTACCACTACCTTTGGCGTTTGTGGGGTGTAGCTCCTTCCGCTCTGCTCCGGCTGTTTTCGTTGCTGCTGTTGCTGTTGCTTCGGCTTCCCCTCCTCCTGCTCTTGCTGGGTGACTTCAGCTACTATTGGTGGTGGTGACCTCACCAACCCACCTCTGGCAAACGGATTTGCCGTGCCTGCTCCATTTATATCGGTTGCTTGTTGTTTCTCCATTTTATTTTATTGGGTCCC
Source organism: Topomyia yanbarensis (assembly GCF_030247195.1). Lineage (NCBI taxonomy): Eukaryota > Metazoa > Arthropoda > Insecta > Diptera > Culicidae > Topomyia > Topomyia yanbarensis. Next base: position 112,609,243 of record NC_080670.1, read on the forward strand.
AACTCCGGGTCGCTATCTCCACTCGCTGCACATAGTCGCCTCTCGCGATCCCATGATTATCTATGCTGCCGAAAAGCAGCAGTGAGGTCATGCAAGGGTTGGCACCATCTCTCATGGGGAGTAGTGTTCAGAGCCGGATCGGCGTAAATCGGGAATGCTTCAGCCGAACCTAGTACCACCAACCAAATGATGGCGAGTTTCGAACGTACCCGGAGACCTGCCAGGGTTTTGTTGGAACGGAGGCAGCCATGCTGTTAGCCCACTCGCCATTTCAAGTCGGTGTCATCTTTCCTTACTCAGGGAGTAGAACAGCACGCCTGTCAGCCCTAAGTCGCCATCCTTTTCGTCATCCGTGTCCTGTCCGTTGCCGTTCGCCATGGCCAGTATACCATAATCAAGATGTTACTGGCGTCGATCCTGATGTGCCGGTTGGCACTCCGGTTGAGCTAGAGTGCTTTTATTGCCCGGATCTTAGATTATTGGAATCTTAGGATCTTAGCAGAAGCGGCACAGACTCGCTTCGTCGGAGCTGCTTTCGGAGTTATGGCTTTTTTTAGAGGTTCAGAAGAGCCCAAACTTAGCCCCACCATATCCTAGCAAAACTCCCCAACTGGCAGTAGGGCTGTGGGGGGGGGGGGGGGTTCGTTAGGCCCCTAGACTCCTGTCCTTCCTGTCCCTGCTGCCCCCTGTATGTATGTATGTATGTATGTATGTATGTATGTATGTATGTATGTATGTATGTATGTATGTATGTATGTATGTATGTATGTATGTATGTATGTATTATGTATGTATGTATGTATGTATGTATGTATGTATGTATGTATGTATGTATGTATGTATGTATGTATGTATGTATGTATGTATGTATGTATGTATGTATGTATGTATGTATGTATGTATGTATGTATGTATGTATGTATGTATGTATGTATGTATGTATGTATGTATGTATGTGTGTGTGTATGTATGTATGTATGTATGTATGTATGTATGTATGTAAGTATGTATGTATGTATGTATGTATGTATGTATGTATGTATGTATGTATGTATGTATGTATGTATGTATGTATGTATGTATGTATGTATGTATGTTTTTTTTTTTTTTTTGAGAGCAGTAAAAAAAATTTCAGAAAAACCCTGAGTGAGGAAAAATGTACAAAAACCCCATTGTCAGGGAACGGGTTTGGGCTGCCATCACCCGACCCGCTAAAAACCACTGCTCTTGCCCAGAACCTGATTCCTCCCCGGCACTACCTTACGGCATTACTTCGGGGAGGGGTTTTTATGTGCATAGCACGCACTCTAATTCAACTACTTACTAGTTCGTTTCTTCCGTAGGGTGACAGCCCACTCCTCTACACACCACCAATTCTCTACCATCCACACAGACTGGCAAGCTCTGCATGGCAGTCGGAAAGCTGGCTGTGAGTCGAGGCTTAGTACTCCTCCCCTACGAGTACAGTCTGAGCGGCAAACTTCTGACTGTCTATTTCACCGAGCCCTGCGGCTCGCTTGTGCCGGTTAGCACCGCAACTCCCTTCTCGCACCATTCAACGCCGTTTACTCTTTGAGCACCAGACTTGTTCGCGAACTACTCGGTCTAGTCCCCGACGATGGACCTAGCCTACTCCGACGGAGAATTCCCCGGCGAGAGAAGTTCTCCCGAAACCGAGCCAACCAACCAGATGTCGAGGTCAGTTCGGCGATTCCGGTGGAGCAGAGCGTCCGGTTCGCTGATGCCCCGACGACCTGCGACTGGTGGTATTTCGTCGCGGTCTACTCAGTCTAGTCCCCGGCGGTGGATCTAGCTTACGCCGACGGAGAGTTCCCCGGCGAAGGAGGCTCCCCCGGTACCGATTCTTCTTTTGTTTTAGCACCACAATTTCATGAGCTCTTTGGCTTCCTCTCGTTCCGTTTCGTCCGATCTACTCGATCTAGTCCCCGGCGGTGGATCTAGCCTACTCAACGGGCCATACAGTAGGTGCTGAGGTCTATCCGGCGATTCCGGTTGGAGCGTAACTTCCGGTTCACCGGCGCCCCAACGACTCACTGCTAGCTCTGCGACGCGGTCTACTCGGTCCAATCCCCGGCGGTGGATATAGCCTACTCACGAGCTACCCGGAAGGATGTCGAGGTCGGTTCAGCGATTCCGGTGAAGCTTGACGTCCGGTTCTCAGGCGCCCCGACGACTCAACTCGGTGCTACATCACGCACTACTCAACTGGTCCCCGGCGGTGGACCTAGTCTACACAATTGGAGAGTTCCCCGGCGGCGGAATTTCTCTCGAAACCCGATTTGCGGTTTCTTGTTGGTCTCTACGCCACTTCCTCTGCAACTCGGAGAGTATGCTCGAGACCACTCTGTTGACAGCGTCCCAGGTATGTTCGTCACGGCACATCTCTTCGACGATATTGTCCGCTGTCATACCAGGTATACCCCTACGAACTTCTTCGAATCTAGGGCATTCGAAGACCACGTGTTCCGGTGTCTCCTGCACGGTCGCACAACCCGGGCAAAGGGGTGACGAAGCATGCCCAAACCGATGCAAGTACTTCCGGAAGCATCCGTGCCCGGACAAAAACTGCGTCAAATGGAAGTTCACCTCTCCATGCTTCCTATGTACCCAGGCCGATACATTTGGGATGAGTCGGTGGGTCCACCTTCCTTTCTCCGCGTTGTCCCACTCCTGTTGCCATTTAGCCAACGAGTCCGCTCGAACCTGTCTCCTAGCGTTACGTGTATTTCTCCGCTGATAGCATTCCACGTCCTCCGCCAGGGTAATGCAGATGGGGATCATCCCGGCGATAACGCATACTGCCTCCGACGATATTGTTCTGTAGGCACTCGCGACTCGTACGGCCATCAGTCGGAATGTCCTGTTTAGCTTTTCACGGTTCCGCTTGGTTTTCAGCGCAGCACTCCAGGCAGGAACCCCATATCGGAGTATCGATGACGAAACAGTAGATAGCAGACGTCTCGTGCTGCTTCTCGGACCGCCGACGTTTGGCATGATTCTCGCTATTGCGTTCGTTGCCTTCGCCGACTTTTCACAGGCGTAATCAACGTGGTTGTTGAAGCTCAACCGGTCGTCGATTATAACTCCCAATTGCTTCAATGCACGTTTCGATGCAATCACGTGCCCTCCGACGTCGATCTGCATCCGTTGGACCGATCTGCAGTTACTGACCAACAACACCTCCGTCTTGTGGTGGGCTATTTGCAGCTTGACCCCGTTCATCCAGCTCTCGATCGCGTCTATTGTCTCCGTCACCGACACCTCCACTTCTTCAAGTGTCTCACCCATCACCGTTAGTGACACGTCGTCCGCGAAACCTACGATTTTCACTTTCCTAGGCAGCTGCAGCGTTAACACCCCATCGTACATCCCGTTCCAAAGGGTTGGACCGAGAATGGATCCCTGAGGAACGCCCGCTGTGACACGCAATGACTTCTGTCCTTCGCTCGTCTCGTACAGTAGCACTCTGCTCTCAAAGTAGCTCTTCAGGATCTGGCACAGATAGTCGGGAACCCTCATTCTATGCAGCGCTGCAGCGATGGCTTCCCAGCTGGCACTGTTGAACGCGTTCTTCACATCTATCGTGACCACAGCGCAGTATCGATCTCCTCTTCGCTTCTGTTTAGATGACTTCTCGGCACTCTCGAGCACTATCCGAATTGCATCCACTGTCGATGCTCCTTTGCGGAAACCAAACTGCATCTTGGACAGTCCGCGCTCACCTTCCGTGAATTTCGTCAACCTGTTAAGAATGATCCTTTCCAGGAGTTTTCCGAGTGTATCCAGCAGGCATATGGGTCTGTACGAAGTCGGGTCGCCAGGTGGCTTCCCTGGCTTCGGCAGCAACACCAGCTTCTGGACCTTCCACATTTCGGGGAAGTTGCCTTCATTTAGGCACTTCTGCATCACTATCCTGAACATGTCCGGATATGCCAGGATCGCAGCTTTCAGTACCACGTTTGGTATTCCATCCGGACCAGGGGCTTTCTTTGGTTTTAGGCGCTTCGATGCTTCTACTAGCTCTTCGTTAGTCACTTGCCGATCCATGTTTGTTCCTTCTTCCTCGCCGTGCGGTGACGGTGGCCATATAGTTGGATCGTGCTTCGGGAAAAGACCCTCGACGATTATCTTCAGCTTGCTCGGACACATTTCGGCTGGCGTCGTCGGACCCTTCATTTTCGCCATCACGACTCGGTATGCGTCACCCCAGGGATTGGCGTCTACTTCTCGGCATAGCTCCTTGTGGCACTCTGACTTGCTAAGTCTGATCTCCCGTTTTAGAGCGGCCCTAGCTTCCCGAAACGATGCCTTATGCTCTTCTCTATCTGGTTCCGACCTTGCTCTTTGGGCCCGCCTTCTGGCTCTGAGACAAGCAGCGCGTAACGTACTAAGCGTATGTATTTATGTATGTATGTATGTATGTATGTATGTATGTATGCATGTATGTATGTATGTATGTATGTATGTATGTATGTATGTATGTATGTATGTATGTATGTATGTATGTATGTGTATGTGCGGATTTGTTAACAAAATATCCACATCGGTTTCTCGGGAATGGCTGAACCGATTTATACAAACTAAGATTCAAATGAAAGCTATAATATTCCCATAGGTTGCTATTGAATTTCATTTTCAACCGACATCTTGTTCCCGATTACGAGTTGAAGAGTATAGTTACAAAACAAAATTTGTTGAGTTGTCCACATCGGTTTCTCGGAATTTTCTAAACCGATTTTGACAAACTTGATTTTAAATGAAAGGTCCATCAGTTGCTGTTGAATTTTGTGTGGATCCGAGTTCTGGATCCTGAATTACAGGGTGATACGTACAATCACGCAGCAAATCCCGATTCTAACGAATTCTGCGATGAATGTGAAAAGGTGAATTTTTTTCCAAAATGTAAACACAACTGTTGAATTTGTAGATCTAGGTCACCAACAGTCATTCAAAGTCTCTTTGGCCACACTGGCCACCATCGACGGATCCGGAAGCATCCAAATTCAGAATAACGGTTATATTGGTTTCTCGAAAATGGCTAGATCGATTTGATCAACTTAGTCTCAAATGAAAGGTGTTGCGTCACCGGAAACTGATATTAAATTCCATCTCCATCCGACTTCCGGTTCCGGAGTTACGGGTTGTGGAGTGCGATCACATAGAAAACTCCGATTCAAACCGATACCGCGATGAATGCAAAAAGGTGCTCTTATATACACTTACCAATTGTAATAATAATGAAAGACATTTCCATAATGTTATATTGTACGAACCAGCTATTAAATCATAGTTTGGAGAAATGAGAAAGGCACAATTGCACCTCTAGGTGGATTAAACCAGGTTTTTGAATACAGTGAAGACCCGTTTTTATCAGCCCCTTGGTGAATTTTAGACTGTTAAAAAGATGACATTGACAAAATCGGCACATATTTTTTTTTTTTGGTTCTGAAGCGAAGTCGAAACGCAAACACCTGGACTAACATATATTTTTTCTTGTTTTTAATAAACCGCAGCGGTTAATATATTCTTCTTTAGTCCCTCGACAAAGCCTCATAACCTGTTCTGATCATTTTGTAAAAATGTCCCTTAAGGAGGTCTTACAGTACAGTATTTTTATTTTTGTAAATTTTGCATCACTAAGATAAGAAAAATATTCTAAAGAAGGAATTTACTCGAATTTGACTTGAACGTAGGCTAGAGCTCACCAAACGTTTTTGATAGTGTTGTTTTACAGATTCGTATTGGTATAGCTTCGTCTGCGGAAAATTGCGGCTTCCATATAAAAATATTGCTTTTTGAACACTAAAACATTCGATAACTTCTAAAATGTAAGAGATACAAAATAAACTCACATTGCAAAAATTCTGTATTTTTTATGCAGAATAAAATCTTGGAGCATTTCGAAATTCTACAGAATTACCAGGACAAGTATTTTGAAAAAAAGCAATTTTCAGGGGTATATCAAAGCTATCTCCACAAATGTATATTAAAATCGACAGATAGACAAATTTTCTCTTCAGCAAAGTTAAAGCTCAACAACTTTGCCAAAAAAAAGTTTTTTTAAATGAAAACTTGCCTCTCAGCTTCAGAGGGATTAATCACCCAACTAATACCTTTTAAAGTTCGCGAAAAGTTAAAAAAAAATCTATTTTGACCCACCGACGGTACATTGAAAATGCCCAAAACTATTAATTTTCACTTACCAATAACTTCTTCAATATAAAAATATAAAAAACTTTCCCCAAAGGTTGAAAAAATCCATTTTGACAAATCGTCGAACCCCCTGTGTATTGCAAATGTCCAAAACTATTGATTGTCAACTGCCAATAACTTTCCCTTCAATATAAAACATTCCCGAAAATCAGACAAAAAATTCCATTTTGGCACATTGTCTGACCCCCCTCTTGCATAGAAAATGTCCAAAATTATTGATTTACAACTGCCAACAACATGTCCTTCAATCATAACCCTCCGAGCTCTCGATCGAAGCAGTTCGTTTTCTGGTGCCGTGCATAAAGTGAATAAGAATAAATATTGTCAGTGAAGGTCAACCATTGTTTGAGGCAGTCTTTGTTCGCCGGTGCCCAGGCTGGTGAAGTGAATACCAGAATAGCCGGAATCGCCGCTATATAAGCTAAGTATTTTTTTTCTTTCGTTTCCCTTTCCCCGATCGGTCTCTACTTCTTCCATTTCCCCTGAAAATAAGTTTCATCTCTCGTTTACACCACGTGTTATCCTCGTGCCTAAATGGCCGAGGGCGAAGTAACATTGGATGGAAATGATATTCCCATGGATTTACCGGATAAACCCGAAATTACTCCCTCCCCTGATTCCCCCAGTCCTCCCCGTATTAAAACATACCCAGCCAGTTCAAATGAACCCTGGGTGGTGTATTTCCGGCCCAACACAAAATCGTCCAATATTCCAGAAATCTCACGGGAGCTGACTGCTAACTACTCGTCCGTAGCCCAGATAACACGTGTTCGAGCTAATAAGATACGCGTTATAGTAAATGACCTCGACCAGGCAAACCAGATTGCTCGAAGCGAGCGTTTTACGAGGCAATTCAAAGTGTATGTGCCTTGTAGGGTTGTGGAGATCGATGGGGTCGTCGCCGAACCGGGTCTAAAGTGCGAAGACCTGTTGAAGTACGGGGTTGACTGCTTTAAGGACCCTTCACTTCAAAAGGTGAAGATTCTGGAATGCAAGCAATTGTATTCCGCAAAAACTGAAGATGATAAGACAACTTATTCTCCGTCAGACTCGATTCGGGTGACTTTCTCCGGATCTGCTCTTCTCAACTATGTCCTCCTGGATAAGGTTCGCCTACCTGTTCGCCTGTTTGTACCACGGGTAATGTACTGCAGCAATTGCAAGCAACTGGGCCACACAACCACTTATTGTGGCAATAAAAAACGGTGCGGCAAATGCGAGGGAGAGCATGAGGATGACGCTTGCGGTGGAGAAACTGAGAAGTGTATTTACTGCGGGGGCCCTCCGCATGCTCTTAAGTCATGCCCGGCGTACAAGCAGCGCGGTGATAAAATTAAGCGCTCCCTTAAGGATCGCTCGAGGCACTCTTATGCAGAAATGCTAAAGAATGCTTCGCCATCTGTCCCTTCCGAAAATTCCTTTGCTCTTTTGGCTGGCGTTGAGCAAGAATCTGACGACCCACAAGAGGGAACATCATTGGCTAACCCAGGGGAATCCAGGAAGAGGAGAAATCTAGCCTCCCCTACATTGCCTCGTAAGGGTGCCAAGGTGTCGTCCACTCAGAGTGTGCCAACTACAATCAATAAATTCAACGGAAGTGATGCACAAAAGCCGAAGCAATTTGCTCCAGGGCTTGGAAATATTAATTCTAACAAGGAGTACCCACCACTTCCAGGGACACCAAAAAACCCAAGTGTCCCCTTTTTTCAAACAGATACTCAGTCCAGTAGCGGACTAATGAAATTTTCTGACATAGTGGACTTCATTTTCACAGCTTTCAATGTTACTGATCCTCTTAAAAGCCTTCTGATACGTTTTCTCCCTATAGTGCAAACATTTTTGAAGCAGTTGACTACTAAATGGCCCCTCCTTGCAGCGATCGTATCCTTCGATGGCTAAGTCATCGAACGAGGTCACCGATTCGATCACTGTTCTACAGTGGAACAGCAGAAGTATCCTCCCGAAAATCGATTCCTTTAATTTTTACTAAATAGTTTAAAATGTGATGCTTTCGCATTATGTGAAACTTGGTTAACTTCCGACATAAATCTCAACTTCCACGACTTTAATATAATTCATCTGGATCGAGAAAACCCCTATGGAGGAGTACTTTTGGGGATCAAAAAGTACTATTCTTTCAACCGAATTAACCTCCTTTCGATACCTTTGTAAAGTTTTAATCAAAGCTACATTCCTCCTAGAGCCTCGGTAGGGCACCGAACGCTTTGTAATATCACGGAATCCTTACCGGAACCGCGGCTAGTTCTGGGAGACTTTAACTCGCGCGGTACGGTATGGGGCTGTCTTCATGATGATAATAGATCAACATTAATCCAAGATCTTTGCGATAATTTCAACATGACCATCTTAAACACGGGAGAAATGACGCGGATTCCTACACCACCAGCACGCGCAAGCGCGTTGGATTTATAGCTTTGCTCGACATCGCTACAGTTAGATTGCATGTGGAAGGTGATCCCTGATCCCCACGGTAGCGATCATTTGCCTATCGTGATTTCAATTGCTAACGGTTCAAGACCATCGGAAACAATCAATGTCTCGTATGACCCCACACGGAACATTGATTGGAAGAGTTACGCGACCGCAATATCCGTTAAAATCGAATCCACTCAAGAACTTCCTCCGGAGGAAGAGTACAGGTTTTTGGCTGGCTTGATTCTCGACAGTGCGAATCAAGCTCAGACTAAACCAGTACCCAGCGCGAATACCCATGGACGGTCTCCCACCCTGTGGTGGGATAAAGAGTGCTCAGAGCTGTACGCGGAGAAGTCCACTGCATATAAGGCCTTCCGGGAAGACGGGTTACCCGCTAGCTATCAACAGTACGTGTCGTTAGATATGCGAATGAAGAGTCTAATGAAAGCCAAAAAACGCAGTTATTGGCGCCGGTTCGTCGACGGGTTAACGAGAGAAACAGCGATGAGCACTCTTTGGGGTATGGCTCGACGTATGCGTAACCGAAACAGTACCAACGAGAACGTGGAATATTCAAACCGTTGGATATTCGCTTTCGCCAAGAAGATCTGTCCGGACTCTGTCCCGGTACAGAAAACGTGCCGCGCCGCGTCTCCTCCCGATAGCGCGAACGAAACACCTTTTACGATGGTGGAGTTCTCACTTGCTCTCTTGTCATGCAACAATAACGCCCCAGGGTTAGACAGAATCAAATTCAACTTGCTGAAGAATCTGCCTGATACTGCAAAAAGGCGCTTGTTGAATTTATTTAACAAGTTTCTTGAGGGTAACATTGTCCCACATGAATGGAGGCAAGTGAAGGTCATCGCCATCCAAAAACCAGGAAAACCAGCCTCCGACCACAACTCGTATCGGCCGATTGCAATGCTGTTCTGTATTCGGAAGTTGTTCGAGAAAATGATCTTGTTTCGCCTCGACAATTAGGTTGAAGCAAATGGCTTACTGTCAGATACACAATTTGGCTTCCGCAAAGGCAAAGGGACGAACGATTGTCTTGCGTTGCTTTCTACAGAAATCCAAATGGCCTATGCTAACAAAGAGCAGATGGCATCAGTCTTCTTGGATATTAAGGGGGCTTTTGACTCAGTTTCTATCAACATTCTGTCAGAGAAGCTGCACCAGCATGGTCTTTCGCCAATTTTAAATAACTTTTTGCTAAACCTGTTGCCTGAAAAGCACATGCACTTTTCGCATGGCGATTTAACAAAATCGCGATTTAGCTACATGGGTCTTCCCCAGGGCTCATGTCTAAGTCCCCTAATCTACAATTTTTACGTGAATGACATTGACGATTGTCTTGCCAATTCATGCACGCTAAGGCAATTTGCAGACGACGGGGTGGTCTCTGTTACAGGGCTCAAAGCTGCCGACTTGCAAGTACCATTACAAAATACTTTGGACAATTTGTCTGCTTGGGCTCTTCAGCTGGGTATCGAGTTCTCCATGAAGAAAACTGAGTTGGTTGTTTTTTTCTAGGAAGCGCGAGCCGGCGCAACTCCAGCTTCTAATAATGGGTGAAACGATCAATCAGGTTTTCACATTTAAATATCTCGGGGTCTGGTTCGACTCCAAAGGTACCTGGGGATGTCACATTAGGTATCTGAAACAGAAATGCCAACAAAGGATCAATTCTCTCCATACAATAACTGGAACATGGTGGGGTGCACACCCAGGAGACCCAGGTTATACCAAACAACGATATTGTCCGTGATGGAGTACGGGTGTTTCTGTTTCCGCTCCGCTGCGAACATACACTTCATCAAACTGGAGAGAATCCAGTATTTTTGCTTGCGCATTGCCTTGGGTTGCATGCACTCGACCCATACGATGAGTCTCGAAGTGCTGACGGGCGTTATTCCGCTAAAAAATCGTTTTTGGGGACTCTCATATCGATTGCACATCCGATGCGACATTCTGAACCCGTTGGTGATTAAAATCTTCGAGAGGCTCGTCGAGCTTAATTCTCAAACCCGATTTATGGCCTTGTACTACGACTACATGGCACAGAGCATTAATCCTTCTTCATATACTCCCAACCGTGTTCGTTTCCTAGATACTTCTGATTCTACTGTATTCTTCGACACATTCATGAAGGAAGAGATTCGTGGAATCCCGGTCCATATGCGCCCGCAAGTGATCCCCAATATATTTTATAATAAATTCCGAGAAGTCGACTGTGACAAAATGTTCTACACTGACGGATCAAATCTCGATGGGTCCACTGGCTTCGGTATCTTCAACAATGCTATCACCACTTCATTCAAGCTCAATGATCCCGCTTCAGTTTACGTCGCAGAGTTAGCTGCAATTCAGTACACCCTTGGGATCATCGACACTCTGCCCACAGATCACTACTTCATCATTTCGGACAGCCTCAGCTCTATCGAGGCTTTTCGTTCGATGAAGCCCAAAAAGCAATTCCCATATTTCCTGGGGAAGATACGGGAGTCGTTGTGTACGTTATCTGAAAAATCTTACCAGATTACTTTTGTTTCGGTCCCCTCTCATTGCTCTATCGCGGACAATGAAAAGGCCGACTCATTAGCAAAGGTGGGCTCATTAAATGGTGACATATACGAAAGACCAATCTGCTTCAACGAATTTTTTAGTGTTTGTCGTCAGAGGACACTCAACAGCTGGCAAACCTCGTGGAGCAATGGTGAACTTGGACGATGGCTACATTCCATTATCCCAAAGGTATCAACGAAGCCTTGGTTCAGGGGGATGTATGTGGGTCGGGATTTTATTCGTGTAATGTCCCGACTTATGTCCAACCACTAAACTTTAGATGCGCATTTGCGGCGTATTGGGCTTGCGGAGAGTAGTCTGTGCGCTTGTGACGAGGGCTATCACGACATCGAGCACGTTGTCTGGGTATGCGCCGGGTATTTGGACGCCAGATCTCAGTTAAAGGATTCCCTTCGGACCGAGGTAGACCACCCAATGTCCCAGTCCGAGATATGCTGGCAAATCGTGATTTCCCCTATATGTCCCTTATTTATACTTTCATAAAAACGATAGATATCCCAATTTAGCCCCTCTCTTTTTATTTCTCGTTTTTAGAAGTTTTCTCCTGCCTTGTGGAACCGATCAGCTCCAGACTGCCACTATGTAACCGCCGTCGCCTTTACCACTACGGAAACTGAACCGAGAGCGACTCGAGGTCCGATGACTTTTGAAGGATTCCCCGCGGGTCCGAAGAATACCATCCGCCAATCCGACCTACTAGACTGAGGCGCTAATTGGTTTCGCTGATCTCCCGTTTGTCCGAAAGTTGCAAGTTTTGCTCTTCTCTCCCGGTCACCATCTACGCATTCTCTCCCCTGTCCTTGATACAACTGCTTCTACACCGATTTTGGAAATAATCCCCCCTCTGAATATCTTGACCAAGCATAAGTCTCCAATAAAAAATCAAATTTGTATTCCGTATTCCTAGTTTTAAGATATTTGTAATTTTACTTCTTTGTTAAAACTATTGTCCCCCATCTTGTAAATAGAATTGTATCCCTACCCGATCAGAAACACATAACAGAAATATTTCAAAAATTTATCTCACGTTGTCACTTGTTATAAATTTCTGTTATTTTAACTGCTAACGAGATCAAATTTATAACACAATATGTTACAAAAATTGTGTTCTGTTATAATCTTGTTATTTCATTCTGATCGGGTAGTTTTAAAACACCGGTGAAATTTTTCATAAATATTTGTTCCCCCTTTTGTGTACCAAACTATATTGTTAGTTTTAAGATAACTGTAAATATTTCATAAAAACTATTACTATTGAATTCCTTGTTTTAAAATTTTTCATAAAAAAATTTTTTTTTACCCCTTTCTTCTATATAGAATCTTAATTCTAGTCTTAAGATAGCTGTAAAATTTTTCTCTTTCATAAAAAAAATATTTCAACATTGTAACCTCCTAGTTTTAACATATCCAAAATGTAAAAACAAAAGAATTTGGCACCGCCAAGCTAACGCATTTGTGCCTATCAAATAAACGAAATGAATAAAAAAAAACCTGTTTTAATCCACCTAGAGGTGCAATTGTGCCTTTCTCATTTCTCCAAACTATGATTTAATAGCTGGTTCGTACAATATAACTTTATGGAAATGTCTTTCATTCTTATTACACTTGGTAAGTATATATAAGAGCACCTTTTTGCATTCATCGCGGTATCGGTTTGAATCGGAGTTTTCTATGTGATCGACCTCCACAACCCGTAACTCCGGTGCTGGAAGTCGGATGGAGATGGAATTTAATATCAGTTTCTGGGGACGCAACACCTTTCATTTGAGACTAAGTTGAGCAAATCTAGCCATTTTCGAGAAACCAATATAACCGTTATTCTGACTTTGGATGCTTCCGGATCCGTCGATGGTGGCCAGTGTGGCCAAAGAGACTTTGAATGACTGTTGGGGACCTAGATCTACAAATTCAACAGTTGTGTTTACATTTTGGAAAAAAAATCACCTTTTTACATTCATCGCAGAATTCGTTAGAATCGGGATTTGCTGCGTGATCGTACGTATCACCCTGTAATTCAGGAACCAGAACTCGGATCCACACAAAATTCAACAGCAGCTGATGGACCTTTCATTTAAAATTAAGTTTGTCAAAATCGGTTCAGAAAATTCCGAGAAACCGATTTGGAAAAATCAACAAATTTTGTTTTGTAACCATACTCTTCAACTCGTAATTCGGAACAAGATGTCGGTTGAAAATGAAATTCAATAGCAACCTATGGGAATATTATACCTTTCATTTGAATCTTAGTTTGTAAAAATCGGTTCAGCCATCTCTGAGTAACCGATGTGGACATTTTGTTAACAAATCCGCACATACACACATATACATACACACATACACATACACACATACATACATACATACATACACACATACATACACACAGATATTTTGCGATCTCGGCGAACTGAGTCGAATGTTATATGAGACTCGGCCCTCCGGGCCTCGGTTAGAAAGTCGGTTTTTGGAGCAATTGCATAACCTTTCTATATAAGAAAGGCAAAAGAATAATATTTAATTAGCTTAATAAGCATGAGTTCAATGTTATCTTCATGTGATTATAATTTGCAAAGGTTGGTGGAATGCGTTTGAACGTGTAGGGAATGGGGGTTTAGTAGAGTGGGTGTGGAGGATGCGTCAGAAATCCTTCATCTTATTTCGGTATACGGGGTGGATGAAGGAAATCTGGGCGTGAGGGTGATCCAAGAAGAGGGGAGTGATGAAGGAGGGAGGTGTAAGGGCAAAGTGGGGAGGGGGGGGGGGGGGGAAGGGGCGGCTACGCAATACTCAACTGCATATTTTGCCTTCCATTTGAGACTTGGTTTGAGAAAATCGGTTCAGTCATCACCGATGAACCGATGTGACTTTAATTGTGGAATATGCCCGGAATTCCGGACTTCCGGAATCGTCGATAGTGGACAATATATTCAAAGAATGTTTGATTGGCAATCAGTGATCTAGATCTACGATTAGAAGTAATTTGGTGACCATTTCAATAGTTTTTAGCCTCTGAGGTATTACGATTGTACCGATTTATATGGGAAATTCCAGTGTATCCTTACTAACACCCCTGTAACTCCGGAAGCAAGAGTCAGAACCGAATGAAATTCAGCAGCAGTCAATGGCATTACTGTGTCTTTCATTTGAAATTAAGTTCGTAAAAATCGGTAGAGAATTCGTTGTGGAATGGGTGTGATATTAGCTTAGGAACTTGGCGGGTTCCCCGAGGGCGTCATGAACCGTCATAGGTGGCCAATGTGGTCAAAGCTGCTTTGATTGATCATTAGTGATCCAGACCCGCAAACTAGAGTAATGTTACATCAATTTTAATATGTTTTACATCATTTGAACATTATGGTGGTACCAGTTTATATGGGAATTTGCTGTGTGACCGCACTCTTCAACCCGTAACTCCGGAACCGGAAGTCGGATCAACTAAAAATTCAATAGCAGCTTATGGGAGCGTTATACCTTTCAGATGAAACTAAGTTTGCGAAAATCGGTTCAGCCATCTCTGAGAAAATTGTGTGAGTTTAAATGACACACACACACATACACACACACATACACACACACATACATACACACACACAGACATTTGCCGATCTCGACGAACTGAATCGAATGGTGTATGATACTCGGCCCTCCGGGCCTCGGTTAAAAAGTAAAAAAATTTTTACAGTGATTGCATAGCCTTTCTTTATATGAGAAAGGCAAAACATGTGCTTCAATAGTTATTTATTTCTAAACAATTGAAAGTTAATCGCATCAACTTCAACTCCAATAAACGGGAAAGTAACGCAAAATGTATCGCGATAACCACCGATGAATTATTGACGATGACGATGAATCCGACGATACATTATCGTTAACGGAGTTTCCGATGACGTTGAAGGGTGGTTAACGTTATCGACGATGACGTTTGATTATGGATTAACAACCCTGGGCGATACTATCATTTTGTCAATTTCAATAGCAAAAACAAATTTTAATTTAAAAATTTCAAATACTTTATGAAGTTTTGGGTTTCGATCACTGAATCATGCAATCTAGGATGTAAAAAACACAATAGTTCTTAAATAGGAAATAAAACCAAGTCTGAAAATATTCACTGTTGATTCTCTTTGAATGGTGTCACTGCTAGTATCGCCCTTTTCAAGAAAAAG
The DNA here is from genome assembly GCF_030247195.1 of Topomyia yanbarensis. Taxonomy (NCBI): domain Eukaryota; kingdom Metazoa; phylum Arthropoda; class Insecta; order Diptera; family Culicidae; genus Topomyia; species Topomyia yanbarensis. The sequence continues at coordinate 112,624,668 of NC_080670.1, forward strand.
CATTGATTTCTTAGTTCTCAGTCGCGTTGGAAATTTGAGTAAAGTATAAACTTAAAATAGAAAAAAAATTTAGGAAAATTCAGTTTTCCTACCACAATGCATTGATTGAGGAATTTAGATATTTTATTAACAGCAATAATTCGTTTGTATGTCTATTTTATGGGCCATTTGTTCGCTTTCCCATTGATTTGGTTTGAGATTTCTAGCACTGATGTTGTTGTCCTATGCTGATTTGAGCGATTCTCTGAGTCCTGCCACTATCCCATGTAGTATGTGTTATCAAAAACATCGCAAAGCATCAAATTCTAAATGTTCTCAAACGATATAATATCCGAAGAGAGTGATCAGAGTTATAAGAAATGTCTCATCACACTGTTAGGTGGATTAAAAGCGTTTTTGCCAAAGCTTTTAAGGAACCGGGGGCAAGTCCGACACTTTAAGCGCAATCATTTTTCTAAAATGCCACAAAGCTCCAAAAATTGTATATTCTGTGCATAATCCTTGTTTAGATGGTTCTTAACAAGATATAATTTTTTCTGCGTTTGAAAAAATTGGATTCACTAAAAATTATTGGTTGCCAAAAAATGGAGAAAAATAACATTTTAAAAACGCTGCGGGTAAGACCGACACCCCGAAGTGGCAAGAGCGACACCCTTGTTAGCTTTCCTTTTGTCCAATTTTTTTCATTAAAAATGTGTTGTGTATGTGTGAAAAGGTGTTATTATGTGTATATGAGTATGTGTGATGCAAATGCATTCTGAGAATTTCATAAGTCTCGACATATGAACCAGCCTTCTGACAATGCCATTGGACCCTTTAGAACGTCATAGGCAGGCTTGTGAATTCATTTAGCTTTATTCATGCACTCCATAGACGTACAAATAATGTATTTCATAAAAAAGTCTTATGACTTCGCTCCAATATATGCGTTTAAGAATTTTATAGTTTTTCTCATGAAACATATGAGATCTGTTGCTGATTCTATAAAATTATATTTTGTATTTCATAAACGTCACTTTTGTGAAAAGTTCATAATTGTTTTTTATGAATTCAGTCCTGGCCTGGACGGCCAACCAGGAGCTAATAGTTTTAGGCCAGCACTTTTTGGTTACCGCTGTTTGAAACAAAAGAAATGAGATTTTTAGTCAAATTGCAGCAAAATTTTAGTGTAAGGGTTAGAATAGAAATTGCAACAAAATTTTAAATAATTGTTTTTTTTTGTTATTCAATAAATTACTGTGAGCATTAAATCAGTTTACATGGTTATGATTTTTACAGAAGATATCCGATCTATTTTAATAAAATATCTAAATTTCATATATCCATAATTTGTAGTAAACAGCAATTGCAATCAACTAGTATATAAAAATTGATAGGCCGCTATTTTTAATACAAAAATAATCACTAAATAATTATAATACATATAGTTGAGACCAATTATATTGTCTATTTATTTATGTAGACAACTCTATTTTATATTCTTCTTGATGAAAATTAACGATGAAACGTCTACCTGTTCAATAATGAAAAAAAATCAGTCAACATACCACTGAGATATGGCCTTTTCAAGTAAACATTCCAACTTTCATCTATTTTTTTTAAATTACACATTATATTTAACGTTTGGTAGACAACCCTATTTTCATATTTTTTCAGTGCACCATATTAATAACACCATTTGTACATTATATTTATGTAATAAAATAGTAAGGGTTTCCTTTAAAAATCGCGACACGTATAAACGATCTAAATAGTCAATGGACAAACATGGATTCACGCTTGAAGTCTGGTAGAAAACCCATCTATGACCGCATACCACATCCAAACTGTTATAACTTTCGATTCCGTCAATGAAATATTTCCAAACTTGCAGGGGATATACTTGATTACTATAGCTTTTGAATGCCATGTACTAAATAAGTAGACAAATATTTTTTTGTTCATAGAGATTGGACCAAACCCGTGGGTGTTTGCTGGTAGCCTTATGAAACGTATCATAAAACTTCAAATCGCCATATCTCTCGAATCCCTCGATGGATCCTTTTGAAATTCACTAAAAAGATGCTTGGATACTGTATCTGTCGACTGCCGTATGCCAAATTTATGGTCATTTTTTTTAGTTAATAACGGTTTTAGGAACACCGTGACACGTAACGTTTCGGCTTACTGCTCTTCAGCCATCGTCGGACGCCTACAAACATTTATTTAGCATTAACGTTAACATCAATTTGTTTACAAAAAATTACAAAGCTAGCATTCACAAATTAAAGACAATTTACAATTAACTCACATAAACTTATATCACGCATCTCCATTTACTCTCGTTCACTCTCCACTGCTAGGCGGGCGATCATTCTTCGACTGTCTGCGTTCCTCGCTATTCCAACACTGTCGAAGCTTGGTTAGAGTAAGATACTGATTTAATAAAACTTTTGTTCCACAATACACCCACCCAACCGTAAGCTTCTCGTTTTAGATAATTCGGCGATAAGTTTCGTGTTCTAAAAACGGCTTAAGCGGCATTCATGTTCAATTAAAGCTTAAGCAGCTGAAAAGCTCGCTAGGAACTTTAAACTGTGCCGAACTACTATCAAAGAATCTCTTCCATGGAAATGTCTCATTTCTGTACGACATTATGATCTATCAGATTTACGTTTTAAAGATTAATCATATTAACACAGAGATTCATGAGTTGGCTGATAATTTTTACAAGCTTTCAAACCCAAAAATAGTGGAACATAAGTTACATAAAGGCCTGTACATTAACACACTATGCTATTATAACCGTTTTGGCTATTTCAAAATCTTGAAAAATTTAAATGTAATCTAACGCTTACACCAATAACGATACAAAGTCCACGTGGACATTTCCCATACCCCTACCCGTGGACAAGCGTGGACTTTCTCGTGACCCCTACCCACCCCTAAATTGTCCACGTGGTATATGGATGGCCCCTTATAGGTTACAGATAGAGAAAATACAGAAATTTACAGTTTTTTTTCTTACACAATATAACAACAGCTGATTAAACAACTTTCCCGAATAAAATTGTGAAAAGTATAAAGTATTTGAAATTTTTTAATAGATTTTCAGAGCATCGTGCACTCAGTGCACTAACGCAAGTGACGGAAATTTATCGAAAAGTTTCGTGAAAAGGAAAATTCCAGTAATAAGGATGATTTTCACTAACGGGTATCGAGTTTTTTATTTGTTCTTTGGCATTAGGATTAGCGAAAATCATTTCAATCAAAGATATTACTGAAGGTCACTTTTAGAAAAGTCGATATCGAAGTAAAGTTTGAGCTATGCATGCATGCACACTAAATTTTGCTTGCCGAATATCAGCAAAATTTTGCTGAATTTTGCCTTTCTGAAATATCAGCAATACTTTTAGCAAAAAATATTTCACTGAAATTACTGCAATTCAAAACTGTCAAAATTTGCTGAACTGTCAGTTTGATTTGCTGAAACTCAGCAAAATTGCCATTCTTTCACTGATTGTTTCAGAAATCAAATTCTATAGATTTGCTGATTTTCGTCAAAATAATGGGCTTTACTAAAAATCAGCGTAACAAAAATGGCAAAGCTGAACTCTTAGCAAATACAGTTTTGCTGAAAAGTTCCAGCAAACTATTTTGCTGAAATAAAATACAAAAAATTGGTGTGTGCACTTCAGAGGTAGCGTGATATCAAAAGCTGCAATTTCAGTTCTTAGTTATCAGTTGCATTGGAAATTTGAGTAAACGCTATTGATAGTATGAACTTCAAATTGATTCAAAAAAAAAATTTGCGGTTTTTTTGCTCAGTACAACATACATAATTCTTTTAGAAAAATTCAGTTTCTCCCACACAATGTATTCATTGAAGAATTTAGATATGTTATTCGCAGAGTATTAGCAATAATTCGTTTGTATGTCTATTTTATTGGCCAATTTTCCGCTTTTCCATTGATTTGGTATAGCCTTTGAGATTTCTAGTACAGATGTTGTCTTATACTGATTTGAGCGATTCTCTGAGTCCTGCCATTATCCCATGTAGTATGTGCTATCAAAAACATCGTGAAGCATCAAGTTCTAAATGATCTCAATCCATATAATATCCGAAGAGAGTGATAAAAATTATAAGAAATGTCTCATCATACTGTTTGGTGGATTAAAAGCGTTTTTGTAAAATATATTGCTATCCAATGCTGAAGAAAAATAGAAATCGGTGAACAAACTAAGATATGGCCAGTCAAAGTAGCGTTTCCATTTTTTCTTCGCTGACTTTGTTTTACTCTTTTCACTTTAACTTACGGTAGACAACCCTATTATTCTATTTTTTTCGGTACGATGTTCACAAACGACATACCTTTCCAGTGGTGAAGACAGATTTAAAATCGATTTAGTAACAGCTGAGATATGATCGGTCAAAGTAAGCGATCCCATTATTTTGGACCCCCTTGGTAGTCCACGTAACTTTTTACCCCCTTGGTATTCTGAGTGTTAAAAGCGTAAATGTTTGAGTAATATTATTTGCTTACCTGCCAATTCAAGTCTTTAAAGCTTACATAGAGAGTTTTTATTTGACAGCTTTTATGGTAATCCATCATTTGATCAATTAGCGGATTTCGCATTTCGGTCTTGTTTTTGCGTTTTCGCTGCGTATTTCGCTTGCTTCTTGGCTGAATATGTAGAACAGGTGTCACCAGCTATGAAATACAATGATTGCCAATTAAGTCATTAAGGGACAAGGAAGTATCAGTACCCTACGGAGTAGTAAATTACGTACCTGCGATCCTTTACAATATATAACAATGAAAGGTTGATGCTTGTCGTCTCCCTTTGTGCTTACAAGACCAATGTCATCTAATTTTATCTCCTTATCTGAAACAAAGTACATCGAACAATAAGGTTTATATAACTGGTAGGTTATATGATTATATCGTGGGATTATGTTGTCTATCTTAAAAGGAGGGATAAGGGTTTCAGCGTTAAAACACTTTTTTGCGATTTTTTTTTAAATTAAGGTAAAGCGAATCGATAAAAAAGATTGACCAGCGACGACGAAGCCTTATCTGAAAAAACACGATTTGCGGTGTTAGCTGCCCATGATAGCAAATCAGTCCCATAAAGATAGGAAATCTCATAAAAAACGGGACAAATATGCGATCATGGACAGTTAACTGCCATTCAAACACTACTTAACCGATTGAGGTTTGGGAGATAATTCTAGAGAAAATTTTCAATAGGACGTAAGTAACATTGAGAGCCTCTCTTTGTTTACTTTCTCTTTTGTTTATTACGACGTCATTACAACACTTTGCACTAATTTTCCAGTGCATATCGAAAGGCGACGGTTTTTACTAGAGTATTATGCAAAGAGTTTAGTAGTAAATGTTGAAATGGCCGAGTAATGAACAGAAGAGAAAGACCCCAAAGAGAATCTTTCATTGTTACTTACGTCCTATTGAAAATTTTCTGTAGAATTTTTCAATCAACCTTCCAGCAGTCATGCTAGTGCACTGAGTGCACGCTGCTCTGAAAATCTAGCGAAATCGTCTTAGGGCACCAGCGGCTGCTCGTTCAGTGGGGCATAAGCACGACTTCCGGCGGTTTAAAGGGAGTGTTTTACTCATAAATTGGTGGAAATGCGATTTTCAAGAAAAATTCCGCAATTTTATAAGTAGAAAGCCCCCTGAATTGAAAAATTAACTTGAAAACTCAACATAGGGGTTAGGTATTTTTACATAGAATGTGCATGTAAAGTTTGAAATAAATCTGTTAAGTTCTTTTTGAATAGCAGTTTGTTAACGCAAATCGTGTTTTTTTCAGAGGCGTTCCACAAAAAGCTTCGTCACCGAGTCGTTTGTCGATATTTTTGCGAAGAAAAATTACAGAATGTTATTGAAATGCTACATTATAATGTACAACACCAGTTTGCTACACTGAAATTTCCGAAAAAAATCGCAAAAAAATGTTTTTCGCTGAAACCCTTACCCGCCCCCCTTAATCAATCTGTCTTATCAGTCAGTCTAACACGAATATAGTACAAGTCGAGGCGGGGCGAGCAATTTCTCTATCTTTTTTCCCATTTTTGTTAACGACCTTTTTGAGTCAATTTTTAACTGTTGTAACGGCATTTAATTAGCAATGGACTGGAGGATGAAATATATTTTTCAATATTAAGAGCCATAGTACTCAAGGGAGTAAAGGAGTTGAAGGAAGAAAAGCTTAGAAAAGCGTGGAATAAAGTTATATGAGCAAGCTTAGAGTTTCCCGGCTACTTTAACTTTTTTGTCTTCTACCTCAGGGGTCAGGATATTTTGGCATTTGAAATGCGAATCACCTGCTTCTGCTGCATGTCCTGAGTGAGCGTAAAGTAACTTTGTACTTAATGCTGTCGGAACCAACAAAAAGTGAAGTCACGGGAAATTTTCATACTAGACACTGCAATGTTGAAGCCCTTGAATGAGCCAGTTTATTTTTGCTTTTTTGTCCCTCAGCAACATTTTGTCGGTTTCGACAACATGAAGTACAAAGTTACTTTACGCACGGAAGCAAATCGTTGTCCGTTTTCATGAATAAAAACCAACTTAATCCACCGAGCAGTGAGATGAGACATTTCTTACGCATATCACTGTTGGATCATTTATGAGTTTGCAGAACTCATGCGAAGTAGTCACACAACAATTTCTAGCCGCACGAAAACCTCGAATAAATTATAGAACATCAATAAAACGAACAAAATAAAAAAATAAAGCGAAAAATGAAAATAATATGAGAAAGGTAAAAAGTTTTCAAATTCATATAATGAATAGAATGATTAATATAAATCAAAATAATAAAATACGTAAATCAAATTACTTTAGCTCATGAAATGAAAAATTTGGCGAAAAACCATTTAACAATAATTATAAAATTAATACAATAAATTAAATTGAATAAAATAAATAAGTGGATTGTCTGATCATGAAATGAATAAAATTAAAGAAATTAACAAGTTGAAAAAAGAATAAAGTGTTTAGAATGAAAAAAGTGAATGAAATACTTTATTTTATTGATTTGAGTAAAATGCATAAAAAATAAACTGACCAGAGTGAATCCAGAAACTGAAACGAATAAAATAGATAAAACGAATCCAAATGAACAAAATTAATAAAAAGTATGCTGAATGAAATCAATAATTAAAAGGCGATGATCATATATTTTAAATTAGGTAAATATTCAAAATGAATAAAATAAATAAGGCGAATAAAATCCATAAAATGAGAAAAGTGAAAAAATGACCATTTAGAATGAAATTCAAAAACATTTTTAAAGCAAATGAATAAACTGGATTGTGCGAATTTGAGAACTATTGTATCAGAAAGTTATGAAATGTTTTCGAAAATCCCATCATCTGAACATGGCTAATAATTATACACTGAACTTTATAGGGCTTCTCTCAACAAATTCGCTAAAGACACGAACTCTGTTACTATTTTCTGAAAAATTAATTCTGCATAATTTTAAAACTTCAAAAATTACGGTTTCGGATTTATGCCGTTTGGACAGTAAGATCGATTTTCACCAAGCCGCTGACTTCAAGTAAATAGAAACAAAGTCGTTCTACAGTTGTTCACAGGAAACTACTTCGAATGCTAAATATCTATTATAATACATTGAAACCCCGATTTTATCAGCCAAATATGAACATATGCTTGATTGGCTCTAACAGACGAACAAGACTGAATTCGAGTAAATCCTTTCTTGAGCATGTTTTCCTTATCATGAAGATGGAAATATGCAAAAATAAAAAGTTCATCATAATCAGAAATAGTTATCAGACAAAATCAAGGAACGGAAAGAATATTTTAACAGGTTCAGTTTATTATAAAGAAAAAAATTGCCCGATTTAGTCAATGTCCTCATTTTGTCAGCCTAAAATACACCATGAGAGTCAGATCGTATCAACCACTCGGAGTGATCGGTTGAGTTTATTTTTTTCTCGCTATGGCCCTTGATCGCCTGGAAAATAAGTGCTCGGCCTACGCCACCCGGAGCTTTCTTTCAATCTCGGACTCAGCCATCCGACTCCAATCGTATTTCGCTACCCCAGCGATAGTTCACGCGAGTGCAGTGTCAATTATCCCGATCAGTAGTGCGAATACCAAGTGCGTCAAAAGTCGCTTCCCTACGGCTCCGTCCCACCCCGAGGGGCCGCGGAGCCGCCAAAGGTCATTCCCGACCCAATTTAGCAAAATTCCAAGCTTACTACGGCATTTTCTCGAGAAAATTGGACATCGAAAGTTGTACCAGGTAACAGGAGCGCAGACTCACAAGTAGGTAAACAACTCGCGCCTCCACCGAAACTTCAATTTCAAATCGATAAATGCGACCGCGCCTCCACCAAAACAAATATTCAAACTAAGTGAAAAACTTGCGTCTCCACCAAGTCGAATTTTCAAACCTAGTGAAAAACTTGCGCCCCCATTAAATTGCCGACCGTCGGCGATTTGTATGAGTGTGTAGCAGCGAACCCTAGAGTCGAACCGGTGCCCGTGTGTGTAGTGACTTGTACGAGAGTTTTGTGAGGAACCCCACCAACAATAACAAAATGCCGCGCCCCCTCCCCCAGATTGGGGCGGGGAACCACCCATTAGTCGATCTCTCCCCGGCTACATGAACTCAGGGGACGTAATTAACCAATAGACCCTACTATTAAGAGCAATCGACGAGCCACGAAACACGGAACAGCGTCTCCCCGCCGATCCCTTTCTTATCCTGAAATCGGTACAAGCTGTGCTTGAGACTGACCCAAGAAACCTGGTGAGCGCAACAAAAGAGGTAAAGGGGTACAGATATGTGCTGAGAACCCGATCCAAGAAAACCTTTATAGCACTACAGAAAATGAACCAGCTCATAGGCGGCCAACACTCAACATAGTACAGGGCGTTATCTACGATCCCGACACAAAAGACGTAGAAGAAGCTAGACTTCTGGAAGAGCTGAAGACTCAGGGGGTCACGAACGTTCGGAGAATCACAAAAATGGTTATCCTATCATTCTCAGGTTCTATCCTTCCGAAGCACGTATATATTGGTCTACTGCGCACCAGAATTCGCCCGTACTACCTACTGCCGATGATGGCTTCAAGTGCGGGCACTTCGGGCACGGTAGTCGTTTCTGCCCAAACCCCGCCGCCTGCCTGAACTGCAGCAAAGAACACGAAACGTCAAAGGAAAACCCCTGTGTCAACCCAAGCCTCTGTATCAACTGCGGACAAGGACACTCGACATGCAGCCGGGAGTGTCCCAAATTCATTGAGGAGGATATGATTACCAAAGCAAAAATCGACAATAACATCACCTATCCCGAAGCAAGAGCTCTAATAACCAAACGATTGCAAATCCCAACCTATGCCAGCACCATTAAAGGAAACACCAAGGACGACGAAAAGGACACAATCATAGCCCAGCTACAAAAAGAACTAGCAACCCTGAAGGAAAGCAAAGCTCAAAGCGCGGAAGACAATAAAGACCAGATGATCAATATTCTTAAGGAACACTGTGCCAAGCAGGCAAAACAGCTGCAAGCAGCCTCCGCTGAAATAGCCAAACTCCGACAAGCCGTAACCGAACTTTACAAACATCAGTCCACCAACCCCTCGGAGAACACCAACGAAAACGCTTTTAAGGGAACGAAAGCCAAAAAGGGTAAGTTTATTGAACCAACTACCGTTGCAGGAACTTCTATCGGCCCGTTCAGCCTGTCGGAACCTAGAAGATCCAATCGCCAGAAAGAAAAAGACTCCCGAAAAAGTGGCACTGATAAATCCAGAAGCCCGAACTCCAAAGCAACTCCCGACATAACTCTGCTAACACCCAACAATGACTCTACAATGTCTTGGTCCCAGCTCAACAGCATCACTGAACAACCTAAATCAGGCACCCTCATCGGACCCCGACAACCCATTCATCATCTCCGAATAAACACAACAGCTCGCAAACGCGTAACCCGGCAGTCAGCAAACAACAAAAGTAATTAAATTCAACAGCCGAAACAAAACAAACAATATTCCCGCGTCGACCCCGACCAGGGACGTTCCGGGTCCTCCCGATGCACCCCCGGCGGCTGTTGACGCGGGCCCGGGTTTTACCCAGGACACAAAGAACTCAACAACTTGGATTCCACCCCCAAACGCTCAGACCACAGCAACATCAACCGTTATCCCCGTCACCCAAGCCCTATAGCCGGATGCTCGTGGCACCCAGTACGGTTCCACTACGGGAACAGCGATTCGAACGAGCCGCAACGGAACATCAATACCTGTTCCAATAGTCCGTCAGCAGAATCCGTTTGCTCGGATTCACACCAGATTAGCAATAACAAAAAACCGCATGCATCAAAAAAGCCCCCTCCCTCGCGCCGCTCCCGACTCGGGAGGTGCCGGAAACATCCGATGAGTCCCCGACGGTTGCCGGCGCGGGGAACCCGGGGCTTCCTCGGGTAAGTTCTACCAAACCCGTAACCCGACCGGATTCATCTGTCGCACTCTTCCTCTATACAGAGTCCCACGGTACAAAATCAGCCGCATCATTGCAGAACGTCAGCGTTACCAAAGAAAGCAACAGACTTCAATCCGCCCACAACACAACTTGCTCATCGTGCACCAAAAAAGTCCACCTCCCCGCGTCGCCCCCGACTCGGTAAGTGCCGGAGACATCTGAAGAATCCCCGACAATTGCCGGCGCGGGGAACCCGGGTCCCTCCCGTGTAAGTTCCCACCATATTATAACTCACCAGATCCCAATTGCTGTCGCCTCTACCCTTTCCACAAAAGCACAAATAGGTCATACGCTCCCTATAAGCAAAGCCGCGGCGGTTCCCCCACCGCCCGTTCTACCAACTTCGACAAGGCCCAGCAGCCGACCGGCGAGGAATCGTGGTCCCAACCGTATCTCTGACCCTCTACCCGTAGGAACAAACTACACACTGGCCATTCAGTGGAACACCAACGGCCTGAGAACAAACCTAGGAGACCTCCAACACATGATTGCTCGCTTAGCGCCCATCTGTCTCGCTATCCAAGAGACACACATAAAAGGCGATACGGATCCATCACCGTGGTTCGGGTACCGTTACACCTGGGATTCAGCTAAAGACTTAACTATATGCTCTAGCTCCATCGCCGGAGCCTGCGGATGGTCGGTCCTAGCCGACATGGCGAACAGTGATCAACTCCCTATCACAATCTCTCATGGTCGATTGCCCCCATCCACGTCGCGACGCCGCCGTTGGATCTATGATCGAGCGGATTGGCCCACCTACGAAGACAACATATCGGACGCTCTCGATCGAGATCGCAATTACTCCCCAGAGGAACCCGTAGAAGTTATGACTCAGGCCGCAAAATCATGCATCCCGCGAACTAGCTCAGCACCACGAAACCGGGCGGTTCACTGGTGGAACCCAGAAGTAGCGAAGGCAATCAAGGATCGACGAAAAGCTCTTCAAGCTCTTAAAAATACTCCCCCTGACCATCACCAATGGGATGAGCGATCGGCGGACTTTCGACATTTCAGGAATCAGGCTAGACAAGCCATCGCGAAAGCCAAGGAGGCCAGCTGGACAGCCTTCCTGGGCGGGATAAGTTCCAAATGGTCGACTGCGGAACTGTGGAGAAGGGTAAATGCCCTTAGTGGCAAAAGGAGACAAAACGGTTTTGCACTATCGCTCAACGGTACCACGACAGTTGAACCTTCCGAAATTGCAAACGAAATCGGGAAACACTTCGCATTCATCTCGGGGGACTCTTCCCTCCCACCCTCCTTTCTCAAAACGAAGACAGCCATAGAAGCTACTCCTACAATCTTCACGCCAGATGCGAGTCAAAATTACAACATACCTTTCTCCGGGGTGGAACTTGCCTCTGCGCTAAGCACAGCAAAAGGCAATTCTGCCGGACTTGACGCCGTCGGTTATCCTCTGCTAAGACATCTACCTCCAGTTGCCAAGCGTGCGCTACTAGACGGATTCAACAGGATCTGGGGAGGCGAGCCCCTACCAGACAACTGGAAAACCGCCCTCATGACCCCATCCCGAAGAAATGCGAAGGAACCAGAAGCCCGAATGACTTCCGACCCATCAGTCTCCTCCCCTGCATTGGGAAAACGATGGAAAAAATGGTGAACAGACGCCTGTTAACTCTCCTCGAGGAACAGGACCTTCTTGATCGTCGGCAGTTCGCTTTCCGAAAGGGACTCGGTACAAGTATTCATTTAGGCTGCCTCGACGAAATCTTAAGCGACACCATAGCCAACGACCTGCATGCGGACATTGCCATCCTTGATCTCACCAAGGCATACAACACGGTATGGCGCGAAGGAGTGCTTCGCCAGCTGCATCAATGGGGCATCCGCGGAAACCTTGGCTGCTTCATAAAACAATACCGTAGTGACCGAAGCTTCAGGGTAGGTATCGGAAGAAACCAATCAGACCTATTTTGGGAGGCAAACGGGGTACCCCAAGGCTCGGCGCTGGCTGTCACACTATTCCTAGTCAGCATGAACTCTCTCTTTGCCACGCTCCCGAAAGGCATATTCGTAATTATCAACGCAGACGACGTGATGCTTATAGCGACCGGGAAAACGACCGGCCGCACTAGACTAAAGCTGCAGGCTGCCGTAAACGCCGTTGGTCGGTGGGCCAACTCGGTCGGTTTCAGCATCTCCGCCCCAAAATGCGCTATTTCACACTGTTGCAACTCTTGCCACTTAGCCACCGACCGGCCGGTCAAACTCGCTGGAACAGTAATACCATTCCGTAAAAAGCCAAAAATCTTTGGCGTGATAATCGACCGTAAGATGACATTCCTTCCACACTTTCGACGGGTGAAAAAGGATTGCGAAAGAAGGAAACGTCTTATCCGCACCATCAGCTCGAAATACCCGAGGTGGAATAGGCAAAGCGCACTTAACATCAGCCAGGCCCTCATCCACAGTCGTCTTTCTATGGCCTTGAAAAAACCAGTCGTAATTGGGAGGGTTTAATCGATATCCTCGCACCTCTGTATCACGGAGCAATCAGATCAGCCTCAAACCTGCTGCCAAGCACCCCCGCCGAAGCTGCCTGCGTCGAAGCTGGCGTCCTTCCCTGTCGGTGGGCAGTGGCAGTAGCCGTTCTAAGACGAGCCATGGGGTTCCTAGAAAAAACATCGGGTGATGATGCCATCTACTACAAACAGCTATGGGCATACACACCATGCTTGCCAATGCCCCTCTTCCCACAGTCGCACAGCTACATCGGGTCAACAACCGCGCCTGGCACGACCGCGGTCCAAACATTGACATCAGTCTGGCTGTATCCACCAGAGCAGGCGATCCTTCCCGGGCTGCCAGAGCCAAATTCCAACAAATGGTCGAACAAAAATACTCAAACCATCTGCACATCTACACAGACGGCTTGAAACTTGGCGAGGGGGTTGGGCGCGGGGGTAAGCGGAATCGGAGCGGGCCTCGCCCGTCGTCCACCCTCCGTGTGTTCCGTGTTCTCCGCGGAAGCTGCCGCAATCGCAATTGCGGTTACCAACAAAACCGAAGACACACCAACTGTGATCTTCTCCGATTCCCTCTCAGTCATCGAAGCACTGGAATCAGGGGAGTCCAAGCACCCTTACGTCCAAGCCATAGAACAATCCTGTGACCCATTAACTACCATATGCTGGGTACCCGGACACAGCGGAATCCGCCCTATTCTCTAATGAGGTACCGTCATCCGACATCATCAGGGAACTCAAGGCGAAGACCTCTGAGCACTTCATCACTCACTGGAGGACCCTCCGAGGCTACCCTCAGAAGGTAAAGGGAGACCTCGAAAAATGGACAGACCGCGAAAACCGAGTTGAACAAAGAGCGCTATCCCGCTTCCGCGTGGGACATACGAGGCTCACCCCTGCCCACACCATTACCCGCGTCGACCCCCCAATATGTACATCTTGCAGCACTAGACTCACGGTAACTCCGCTAGTGAATGACGGATCTCAATAGTGGCATGTCTGTAATAATATACGTACATTGACTATTGAGAACCAGAGCTACATGTCCAAAGCCCTGGTAAAGGATGGTTGTGATGATCTGGGCCGAGGTCACCACGTAAAGCAAGGTAGGTCATAACCCCAATTCCAAGGCGTGAAGTGACCCGTGCCGAGGGATGAGTGATCGAGGGGGTGAAAAAGATGCTCGATTGTTAACGGAGCCTGTGGGGTACCTGGGCAACCCCCACAGTAAGCGTCCCTTACCACGTTAATGCGGAGCTCTGGCGTGGCGGACATCTATTCTCGCGCTACTCGTGGGATTAAACATGGAGTTAACAAAAAATAAAAATAAACAGTCGGAGGTGCCAAACCCCTTCGCTAGAGGTGGTTTGGCGAGGTCTCCCCCCCCCCCCCGTGGGGAGAGTAGTGGAGCGATGGGTGCTGCATCTGAAAGCACCAGTGACCCCCCAGCAGCGGTAGGAAATACCCCTACCAACGCACCGGACGGGCCATTATCGGCGATGCGCAAAGTGGTGGAACAGCTCGATGCAATAATCGAGTACACTAGCGCAAAGCAAATATAAGCAAGGAGTTAAAACAGAGTCTCCTGGAACTCCGGAAAACTGTTCGTGTCGCAAGACAGAAACAGCAGGCTTATACCAAGAGGGTGGAATGTCGGGAGAAGTCCGACAGAGAGACCCAGACAGTGGCCTCCGAGAGGGAGGGAAAAGAGAAGGTCGATACGGGCACTCAGATAGTGGCCTTCACCTTCTATGGAGCAGCCACGTCGCTCGAAGCGGCGGCCGAGTTCCCCTCGAAGGGAAAAGGCAAGGGCAAGGGCAATCGCGAGACGGCGTCGAACGCGAAGCGCCCTAGGAAGTCGCAAGCCGAGGGTGCAAAAAGCGACACCACACGGCGTGCAACCGTTAAGGGGAAACTTGATGGAATCACGCGCGGGGCTTTGCCGATTTTTTAAAAATCGCCGGTAAAAAATTTCGAAAAAAGGAAAACATACAAAACTCGAGCATCGTCGAAGCTACATTTTAGTATTTTTTAAGTTGCGAAATTTGGTGTTTTGTTTGAATGGTGTACCGGCAAAACTTTGATTTTCAAATATCTCTTATATTTCCTATGCAAGTACTACTTTTTATTTACATACATTTGTTGAGAATTTTATAAGGAACATTTCCACCGCTTACATCACATAGAATCGAAGCACCGTTTCGGAGATATGTACATTTTGCCGTACATCAAACCATATTTAGAAAAATCATACTTGCGCCGCTGCGGATTAAAAATTTTACACTGTTGCCGTCATTTTACCCATGCTTGGTTGGTGTGCAAACGAAATGAAATCCCACGTGCTCCTCTTGATTTTTAAATTATTCGAAGTCATTTCCCGCTAATCAGACCAGTTGACATTGATCATGTTATACATATGTATTTTGAATAAATTGGTTTTTTTACAGAAAATGTTACAAATTTATGCAAGTTTTATTTTATCCTCGCGGAAGTCGCATTAGTGGTACACTAAACGAGCAGCCGCCGTTGCTCAAAGATGATTTCGCTAGAGTTTCTCAACGTGGTGCACTCGGGGCACTAGCATGACTGGCGCCGGAAGGTTATTATGAATTAGAAATATGTGATGTAAATTTTGTAGTAATATAAAGCCTCCTAACTAAAATGCATTTAAACAGTGTTTTATTAGAAATGCTACTTCTGCTTTACTACAAATAATCTGTTAACTAAAATAAGTTTTGCAACTGAATTGATAAGGAATATGGATTTAATTTTATCATATGCAGTCTTCAGTTACCCGACGACGCGGATCATTGTTTATTTTATAACAGCAGAAAGATGGTTTTCGATAACATGTCTCCAAAATGTAGATTGAAGTTTCTATAAACATTTTGTGCATAGATATTCTTATAACATGTTCTAGACCAACACAGCACAAGTTAGTTCGTGCTTCAGGCATGTCTGACAGGTTCACAGTTTTTTGAAACTGTTTATAATCTATGACTATGAATGAAACGTATGGAACGAATAAAAATGCAATTAATATATTGAAAATAAATGTAATGAACTTATGTACATATTATAAATATGATTGAAGATAATGGTGATATATGAAGTATGTAACAAAATACTGACAATACACATCAGTTCCACACTAAATTTAGGAAAACCGTATTACCGTCGGGGAACTTTCTTCGTATTTCTTGGTGATTGTATCGATGTTTGTGAATTCAAGGTTTAGGAGTTCATACATCAGATATCAGTTTGTCTTCACATCTCATCCTGAGTAGAAGCTAAAAATCGACCCGCACAAGTGAAAAAGTCAATTCTACCTACAAGCCGATCGGTGCCTATCGCACAAGCAGTCCATATCATATCAGTGCACAAACAATATTGTATTGTTACCTCCGGCTGCGGAGTGAAATGAGTTTGCCAAATGAAACAAAAGTGCCCGTGCTACGGGATAACACGATTTCGATCAACTTTAATAAAACTCGTGTTAGACCCACAGTTCAGGAAGTGGAGAAATTAGTTAAAGTTAAAATGGAGCTTAATTTCGCTGAAGTTACGTACATTCAGCTACATCACGTTAAAAATTGTGTTTTGATCACGTTTAGAAGTTTAGCACAGGCATAAAACTTCATTGAAAAGAACAACATGCAACATGAGGTCGAGTTTAATAACACCAGAATCAAGATCCCGGTGCATATGGAAAACGACATGGTGGACGTACGTATCCATGATTTGGCCCCACGCACTAAGAAAGATCACATCAAACAAATCATGTCGCAATATGGAGAAGTAGAATCTATTACGAATGACACCTGGAGAATTTTTTTCACTGGCATTCCCAACGGCGTTCGTATTGTGAGGATGCGAGTACCTTCTTACATGACTATCGAATGCAAATCTCCGAAAGATGGAGTGACCTATAAACAAACAACGCTAATCACATATCCTGGGCAGACACCAACATGCCAATTCTGTAACCATACAGCCCACTGCGGAAAAACATGCGCGGAAGCAACTAATCAAAAGTCGTCTACTACAGCCAACTCTAACAAGCAGCCACCGACACCTTCCGATAAACCAAAAACAACGATCCAATTAACCTATAATGCAGGTACAACCACGACCACCGCTCCCAAACCAACAACTAGCATTGCCAATAAAGAAGAAAATACCGATGAAGACGGATATACAACAGCGACTCGTAAGAAAAAGAAACAAATAAGAACCTCTGATCGTGAACAGCAAGAAAGCAGTACCGATGATGACATAGACAGGAACGATAACGCGAGAGAAGGCAGACTGAGTGACCCCCAAGCGACTTCACCGCCAAGGAAAAGGATCTCAACACGCAGCAGCAAACTGCGTCAACAAGATCTGAAAGACCGACATTCATAGCATTTTTTTACTTATTGTAAAAAATTAAAAGACCCACGGCTCAGTTGTGCTAACGCATTGAGCCGTTTCAAATAAATCAAATAAATCTGATGTATTTTTTTGTTATTCGAAGTGAACCTGCAAAATGCTCGACGAAATTCTAAATCAATTTCATTTAAACAAACATGTTCTAACTAAGTATTATTTTACTCTTTGAATCCTTTTCAAATCAAACACGGAAGACTGGCACCTAATAATTAAGCTGCTTTGATCATATTGTTGGGTATTGGGCCCACAAAAAAATTCTAAAAAAATACACTTTTCAAAATAAAATGCTAATTTCAAACATTTATAGATCATGTAAGAATGAATTCGTACTCATATGATTTTGTACAGGTTGTTACGCACAATGTCAAAAAAATTATCCTAAGTTTGCTTCGAACTCATCATCAGACAATTGTTGATTTTATTTTATCGTTTATCAAACTGGAATTAATTTCTGAGACCTCCTGTACTTTGCATAATTTCCAGAAAGGGTTTCGTTTACTGAAGGGTAAATCTAGTTTCATAGCAAATTATTTGTTTGGCCGCAACTAGGGTTCGCAGTACCGACCCTTTTTGGCGAGAACCGGTACTACGGTACTGAAGCCCTCAGTACCGGTAGTACCGGGAAAGTACCGGTACACGATTTTTTTTTAAATTCGAAAAAAGCTTCAAAGTGAAATTGAATTCTCAAACTGATGACCTTATTCTTAGATGATTGATTTGTGCTGATCAAAAAAACATGTTAATTGTTTTTAATTGCTTTCGAATGGCATGCTCATTTCAGTAGAAGATATTTTTCGTATGCGGCACCTTCTTTTATTTTGAAATATAGGCCACTTTGAAAACACTAACTGCTAAGCGGTGCGACTTATGACGACTTCAACAGATGTGTAAATATAAGAAACCCTATTAACAACAGTAAATCAAATCGAGAATGGCAGTAAAACCGAGCAGGTTGCTCGCATTTCCTCTCTTGCTTTTCTGTGAATAGGTTTCAACCCTTGCTTTCCTGTAAGTAAGAGTTTTGCTGAATTTTCCGATCACCAATAATTACAAATCGCCCCATTTGAAGTCATTCACCAAGTCCAAATTTGTTAGCTACTAAATCGCTGTTCGTTCATTTATGAATAAAGTTTAAAGAGCAAACCAAATACAGACATGACTTAGACCATAGTCTTATTACGCGCCACCCAGTGAATAATGGAAACCAATCAGAATGTCGCTAATAACAAATGCATAGAAATTTTTTCTGTCTCTTACACTAGATGTGAATATTTTTGAATTTAGTACAAGATCGTTAAAATTTAATTTCGATAAAATAAAGCAGGAATTTAAACATACCGTTCAGTACAACGGGAGATAGTAATATTTAACTTCTAGAATTATTATGATGATGGCCCCACCTCATTCCCTCACAAAGGTGTTAGCTCAACGATTTATCTAGAAGGAAATTAATATAATTAAAAGTCATCTTGCAGGCCGATATTTTGAACCAGGTCCACCTAGAGAGTCTACATTATTTTCATAAAAAAATTGTATGGTACCGAAAATACCCGTACTGGCTATTGTTCAGTACCGGTACCAAAAATGGTCGGTATTTCCGGGATTTTCGGTACCAGTATTACCGGTGCCACAACCCTAGCAGCAACTCGAGAATGGAGGTTTTCGAATGGTCATCAATTTAATTAAATTTTCTCATAATAAGTATTAATAGGAGTATTGATTTACTTAAATTACTAGCATTGACTATTAAATTTTGTAATAAAGCAAAGCACTGGTACTACATTTCATTGTGGAACTTGACATTCTATGTCAACAATCTTCTTAGTATACCGTGTACAAAACAATTGCAGGGCTAGTGCTATGATCCTACTGACCATTACAAATATTGTTATGTGGAATCAATGTCGGCTTTGTTTTGTAAATCATGATTATAACTTAAAACAGAACTAGTGCCTATTCATAATTTAAAAAAAAAAATGCTGCAATTGTGCCTTTCTCAACCATGTGTACTAGGATTTCACGGTTGGTTATGTTCATTATAAACTTTCAAATGCATATATATTTATACAAAAATACGAATCAATATTCGGGATAAAAAAGTAATCGGCGGTTTGAGACTTAGGTTGGTCGTCATGATCTGCTGGTGGAAGAAGATGAGTACTAATCGCTCCACGAATAGGAAGAATATTTTATGCCCAAATAATTTATGCGCCAAAACATTTTCACAAAAATTTCCGGAATACGATAATAATCAATTGATAAACTTATTTTAATCCACCTAGTTGTGCAATTGTGCTTTTGTTATTTCTCTAAACCATGACTCCATGAGTGGGATTAATATAATTGTGGGAGTATATATTGCATTCTTAGTACACTTTGCACTTATACACAATAGCTTGCCAGCCACGAACGTAATGAGCTACGTGTCGACGGTGAAACACTTGGAACAAAAACTATAATTTTGAATTAGCTATCTCTTTAGCCGACGCCGGCGGTAAAACATGATGATGAGTTATGTTCTACCATAGACCATGCGGTAGACTTGGGTGCAACGCCCAACTCCTACTCTGCAGAAGGCAAAGAATTCTTCACATTTTCCTTTCGATCATGCCGATATGAGCCTGTCTACTTCTAGTTTTCCGTTCTAAGTTTATAACTGATTCGCTCTAGAATACCTATCCGTCTTTCAATTTCATTGCTTTCGTTTCTCTTAGTCTCAAATTTGCCGGAAATAGCCAACAAAATCGATACAGTAGAACCATGCGGCAATTAAAACATAGTAACCCATAAAAAAATGATTTTACGCTCTGTGCGTTATATAATTATTGAACACATTGTTTATGGTGAGACAGTCTAGATTATTAATTGAGTCAGAAAAGTAGCAAACAAAATAGAAGGTGGAAAAGACCGCAACCGCAAGACCCGCCAGTTTTTTATAATCGCAAAAATTGTGTTTTACATTTCGTTCCGAAACATCGCGACTCCTTCACCGTTCTAATCGTGAAATTATCAATTGGTCTGCTTTGGCATCAAAAATACAAATTGGATGCTTCAATTTCCAGTTTATTTTATCTCCGCTTAATTATCCCAGCTTCTGTGGACTCAGCAATCGTCGTAGGTGGCCAATGTGATCAAATCGACTGTTCGTCATTAGTGATCTAGACTGGAAAATCCAAGTAATTTTGCAGCCATTTTAAGAAGTTTTGCGTTATTTTAATAGCATAATGGTACCAGTTTATATGGAAATTGCTTTGTGGTCGCACTCTTTAACTCGGAACCGGAATTCCGATCGACACAAAGTTCAATAGCAGCCGATGGGAAGGTTGTACCTTCCATGAGACTAAGATTGAGCAAATCGGTCCAGCCATCTTTAAGAAAAATGAGTAACATTTTAGAAACATGCACACATACATACACATGGGCAGAAGGAGTGCAGAACATGAGTTCAGGGCGTCACGACCCCCCCACCCCCGGGATTTATTGCGAGTTGGGGAGTCTTGTTAGGACATAATGGGGTATACAATGTTAGGCTCTGCAGAACCTCTGTGAAAAGCCACATAAACCCGAAAGCAGCTCCGTCGAAGCGGCGCCTCTTCCGCTAACGATTTTATCATAAATAATCCAACTGGAGTGCTAACCGGCACATTATAGTCGATTCCAGTAAGATCCTAATTTTTGCACACTGTCGGCAGAACATGGCTGAGAATAACGATTTAATCGAAATTGACCGACAAACGACAGCCATTCTTTTACCCTAGGATGGATACACTTTCCCGAAACGGCATGTGAGCTAATGCTACTAGCTACCCCCCGTCCCGATGAAACTTTTGCAGGTCTCCAAGTACGCTCGAAACCCGGTGGAAGTAGGCTCAGTTGAACGTTCCTGACTAGCGCCGATCCGGCTCTGAACGCGGTACCCCATGAAAGGCCGCATCAACCTTTACATGCGACTTCACTGTTCGCAAAATTAACTATGAAATCATATGAGGCGACTACTTATTACGGGCGTAGATAGCGGCTTGAAGTTGTGACCCAAAAAGCATTGAAGAAAACAAAACAACAAAAATTTAAAAAAATTCTAACTAAGCAAGTGTGGTGAACCCGTTCACCAAAAATGAACTAGCGAGGCCGCCAACCCAGCAAAACGACCAAGGGCAACAGCATATGCAACCGCGACAGCAGTGAGAGCAGCCCAGGGAGGCCATACCAAGCACGAGCAGTGATAAAGCAATAGGTCGCCAAAGAAAGCTAAGGTTTCAGATGTGTTACCCAAAATGACCAGCCTAAAGTGACGAAACTGAGGCAAAAATCATAAAAGTCTACAAATGCGCGAAAAGCAGGGGCGACGTGACGGATAGATCAGGGATCAAGTGATTAGCATCAAATCTGCCGTAGCAGTAGCGAACCAATGCCGTTACTGAAAGCGCTGAAAAGAGAACGATGACCACGGAGATAGTGAAGTAAAGCCTATGAGACGCCGAAGGTTGACCGGTATTCCCATTCTGTAAAAAGAGCAAGGTTGGCAAAAGATAGCGAAACAGCCGACAAATTGAGAGTAGATAGTAAATGATAGAAACCGTAGAAGAGAGGAGGAAAAACAATAAGAAATGGATAAAAAGAAGAAAGAAGACCATCGGCCGCACCAGGAGAGGTGTATGAGAGATACTCTAGTCGTCAAAGCAAACGATGGCGTGACGTACGCTGCGATCCTCAAAAAGCGTGAGAAAGGGTCTCAAGCTGAAGGAGCTGGAGGACAATGTAGTAAGAACCAGACGCACTCAGAAAGGCGAGATACTGTTTGAGCTGAAGAAGAATCAATTAATCAAGAGCTCTACCTATCTGGAACTTGTGGCAGAAGCGGTGGAAGGAGAAGCAAATCTGAGAGCATTAGTTCAAGAAGCGGTGGTCGAATGCAGAAATCTGGACGAGATCACAACGAAAGACGAAGTGAGAAGCGCGCTACTAGAGCAATGTAACGTGATAAATAGCAGATGCCAATCAGGTTAAGGAAGGCATATAGTGGCACTCAGACAGCAGCGATACACTTACCGCCAGCTACAGACAACCAGCTTATGTCGACCGGTAAGATCAAAGTAGGATGGTCGGTATACACATTACAATTGATACCTAGAGCCACTAATCAAACGGAAAGGTGTTTCAGGTGTGTTTCGACCATCAGACGAGAAACTGTAGAGGACACATCTGATCTGTGCAGAAAATGTGGGGAGAAGGGACACATTGCTAGTGACTGCACAAAGCAACCGAAGTGCTTGCTCTGCACGAATGATGCTTCTTATGTCCAGAGCACAAAAAAGTGAAGGCAAGCCAATGATGATTGGGATAGCCCAGCTTAACCTCAATCATTGCGAAATAGCACAGCAACTGTTGTGTCAGTCAACAACAGAAACGAAGGGCGACGTTGCAATTATTTCAGAGGTGTACCGTGTTTCTCCCGATAACGGTAACTAGGTGGTGGATAGTGCAGAGATGGCTGCAATTCAAGTAATGGGTGGTTTCCCTGTCCAAGAGATGATGGATAACACACACGAAGGCTTTGTGATCGTCAGGATCATCGGTGTATTCGTCTTTAGATGCTATGCTCCTCCAAGATAGACACTAGAACAGTACAATCAGATACTGGACTCACTAACCGACTCGTTAGTCGAACGAACGCCAGTTGTTAGTATACTTTAACGCTTGGGCCGTGGAGTGGGGTACCAGGCTGTTCAACGCAAGAGGTTTCAGCATGTTGGAAGCCCTGGCGGTCGAGAATCCAACGAATGTATTGGTAGAACGAAAGGCTCAGTATCCTTAGTGCTGCCGTTGATGTAAACAGTAGATAATCTGGTGACAATCGAGTCTCCAACGACGAGCTCCTTATAGTGAAAAAAGGGCTGAATGCGAAGAAAGCTCCCGTTACGAAAACGGTGTCCCTAACGTGGCACTGAAGACCGCTATGCTGGCGTTTCCGGACAAGTACAGGATAGTCCTACAGAAATGCCTAGACGATGACTACTTCGCCGATAGATGGAAGATCCAGAAGCTAGTGTTGCTGCAAAACCAGGGATTCAGCATCGTATCAGCCTACATGCCTACACAAGGAGATTCAGAATCGTATCAGCCAACATGCCTGCTGGATGTCTTGGTAAACTTCTGGAAAGGGTCATTCTCAACAGGCTGACGACCTACGCTGAAAGTGAGAATGGACTATAGCAAAGGCAGTTCGGATTCCGGAAAGGGATATCGACGGTGGACGCCATCGACACAGTCGTCGTGAGCGCGGAGAAAGCACCGAAGCAAACGAAAGGGGGAAAACGCTATTGTTCCGTGTTAACGATCGACGTGAAGAACGCGTTCAGAAGTGCCAGCTGGGTGGCTATCGCCGTTGCGCTGCACAGCATGCGGGTTCCGGACTATCTGTGCAAGGTTGTGAATAGTTACTTTCAGAACCGAGTATTGCTCCAAGAAAAATGAACATGGGCCAGAGGTCGGTGATACTCTTCAGGGCACTTGGCCCACGCTCTGGGATATAATGTACAACGGAATGTTAACACTGGAACTGCCCAGGTGAATTTAGATCGTCGGCTTTGCAGATGACGTTGGCCTGACAATAACCGTCGAGACCCTGGAGGAGGTAGAGATGTTGACGGTAGAGACAATAGGCGTCCTGGAAATCTGGATGGTTGATGTCAAGTTGCAGGTGACTCACCACAAGACGGAGGTAAAAAAATCAAGGTGTCGTGATCAGCGTCGGCGGACACTCAATACCATCGATGCGCGCGCTAAATCACCTAGGTGTGGTAATCGACGATCGGTTCAACTAAAGCATCCATGTTTACTATATATGCGAGAAGGCAGCGAGAACAAATAACGTACTGGCAGGGACATGCCAAACTTCGGAGCAAGACGGCTCCAGGCGAACCGGTCTAGGCTGCTGCACTAAACTCAAAGCGAAACCGGACGACGTTGACAAGCACAAGCGGCACCTACTGACTGGCCCGTTGAGTACGCAAGGTACACCGCCGGGACTATACCCAGTAGATCAGGAAGAAGCGGGTAGCTAAATGGTTCACGGAAACGAAAATTGGTATCGGGAGAAATCTACCGCCGGGGTATTCACTGTAGGGTGATTCACCACCGTGCGTGGACTATCCGACTACATCAAGCCAAGCAAGGTGGTGACATATTTTTCAAATTTAAGAGCAATAGTACTCAAGGAAGAGCAAGGAGTTGGAGGAAGAAAGTAACGAGAGAAATTCCGCCTCAGTGAATTTTCAGTCGGAGTAGAGTGAGTTCACTGCCGGGGACTACCCGAGTAGCTCGGAAAAAGACTGAGAGCTGCAAGTCACACAGAAACAGGAGTTAAATAGAATCAGCTGCTACGGTTCACTGAGACAGGAGGTAAATGGCGATGTAATAGATGAAGAGGAAAAGCATGAGTCGAGAGTTAAATGGTTCACGGATCAAATGAGGCTCCGGAGCTGCGGAAAACTCGTGAGCAAATAAAGAGGTGCGACGAAAGCGTAGGGATATTGACACTTTAGCCACGAACCATTACTTATTCATTTCGGATAGACTCAGCTCCATAGAGATTATTCGTTCAACGAAACATGGGAAGTATTTTTGGTATTTTCAAGGGGTAACTAGACGGTTAAATTGGACAGTCCCGAAGGTATCAGCGAAGCTTCGAGAGGTCGATTGACGGGAGTACCTCAGGCCGCCATACTCGACCCAACACTGTGGAATATAATATATAGCGGGGTGTTAACACTGGAACTGCTCGGAAGAGTTGAGATAAAGGGTATACGGAATCAAATGGCATTATTTTGAAATAGCTGAAACTATTTTTCCATTAGGCATTTTATATTGAAATTCTGGGTGAAATTTTTTTAATGTGTTTAAATTGTGAAAGTTTCAGTATCAATTGAATGGCTGGGGTTCAAAAGGGGCTAAAAACTTTCGCATTTCCAAATTAACATTGTTTTTATTGTTAAAATACACGATTTTATTAGAAATTCATTGGTTTATGTCGTCTATCAAAATTAAGACCATTATATGAAGTACCTTTCAATTCACGAGCATTTTCGAAGTTCGAAGGGTTAATCCCGGGGGTACCTTGGGTCCAAAGGGGGGAAAACCATAACTCAGACGTCCTTTCTTGATCTTTCGTTTTAGAGTTATGGTGTTCGGCAAAGTTGTTGCATGGCTTCTAGCGCTTTATTTGATCATTTCATATTAGATCGGAATTCAGTCGCTACGACGGTGCTGTAATCAACTTTTCAATGGAACGAGATAAGACCAGGAAGAAGATGGTGTCTCCAACAAAGTTTTATGTCAGGTTTATAAGCATATCTTTCGAAGTTACTCACTTTGTAGGTCCTACAAGTTTCGAAATATGGCGCATTTTTGGAAACATACAGGACCTAGTAAATTTGCATATTCAAAAGATATATTGAAAATGATAGAACCTACACCCTACAATTTTCTCAAAGACACCACATTTCTATATAGCTTTATTAAAAATTGATAAGTGCCCTAGCGACTGAATTCCGAACTAGTATGATTCAACCAAATAAAGCGTTAGGTGCCATACACCAACTTTTCCGAAGACATCTTAACTACATAACGGAAGATAATAATTGATTCCACGTTTTTATTTAATTTTCCTACCACAATGTACCGTTTTTCTCTTGATCCCTTATTGCTCGGTCAACTTTCAATGTAGCGACATGACACTTTCACTGGAATTTTCGAAAAATTACGTTTAACAATATACATTCACGCAAGAAATCTATATTGGATAGAAAATAGTCATACATAGCAATTATGTGAGCGGCACTCACCTTCAGGAACGACTGTTTGGGCCAAAACGTCAACTCACAATGCAATCAAACTAAAAACAGTATTATATCGAGTTATGTAAGCTACAACATTACATTTACTGATGGCAAATCGATCGACTATTTTTTCTTGAAACCTCGGAAAAAGAATGAGAAAACTCGAATAAAACTCCATAAAACACAATGTGGGACTAGTCCCTTTTGGACGCCAGCTAGTACTGAGGTAACCCACATGGTTAACTTTGACTGCTAATAGCAAAAAATCTAAAAATTTAAATTTTCAAATTTCTCAAATGACAGTCCGCATAAATTACATGGAACTGTTAAAAAATACAAAAATGTCAAATTTGGAAAAATAATTGTAATTGTAAATATCTCCTCCTCTATACTGAAGTATGAAGCGCGCTACTAGAGCAATGTAACGTGACAAATAGCAGATGCCAATCAGGTTAAGGAAGGCATATAGTGGCACTCAGACAGCAGCGATACACTTACCGCCAGCTACAGACAACCAGCTTATGTCGACCGGTAAGATCAAAGTAGGATGGTCGGTATACACATTACAATTGATACCTAGAGCCACTAATCAAACGGAAAGGTGTTTCAGGTGTGTTTCGACCATCAGACGAGAAACTGTAGAGGACACATCTGATCTGTGCAGAAAATGTGGGGAGAAGGGACACATTGCTAGTGACTGCACAAAGCAACCGAAGTGCTTGCTCTGCACGAATGATGCTTCTTATGTCCAGAGCACAAAAAAGCGAAGGCAAGCCAATGATGATTGGGATAGCCCAGCTTAACCTCAATCATTGCGAAATAGCACAGCAACTGTTGTGTCAGTCAACAACAGAAACGAAGGGCGACGTTGCAATTATTTCAGAGGTGTACCGTGTTCCTCCCGATAACGGTAACTAGGTGGTGGATAGTGCAGAGATGGCTGCAATTCAAGTAATGGGTGGTTTCCCTGTCCAAGAGATGATGGATAACACACACGAAGGCTTTGTGATCGTCAGGATCATCGGTGTATTCGTCTTTAGATGCTATGCTCCTCCGAGATGGACACTAGAACAGTACAATCAGATACTGGACTCACTAACCGACTCGTTAGTCGGACGAACGCCAGTTGTTAGTATACTTTAACGCTTGGGCCGTGGAGTGGGGTACCAGGCTGTTCAACGCAAGAGGTTTCAGCATGTTGGAAGCCCTGGCGGTCGAGAATCCAACGAATGTATTGGTAGAACGAAAGGCTCAGTATCCTTAGTGCTGCCGTTGATGTAAACAGTAGATAATCTGGTGACAATCGAGTCTCCAACGACGAGCTCCTTATAGTGAAAAAAGGGCTGAATGCGAAGAAAGCTCCCGTTACGAAAACGGTATCCCTAACGTGGCACTGAAGACCGCTATGCTGGCGTTTCCGGACAAGTACAGGATAGTCCTACAGAAATGCCTAGACGATGACTACTTCGCCGATAGATGGAAGATCCAGAAGCTAGTGTTGCTGCAAAACCAGGGATTCAGCATCGTATCAGCCTACATGCCTACACAAGGAGATTCAGAATCGTATCAGCCAACATGCCTGCTGGATGTCTTGGTAAACTTCTGGAAAGGGTCATTCTCAACAGGCTGACGACCTACGCTGAAAGTGAGAATGGACTATAGCAAAGGCAGTTCGGATTCCGGAAAGGGATATCGACGGTGAACGCCATCGACACAGTCATCGTGAGCGCGGAGAAAGCACCGAAGCAAACGAAAGGGGGAAAACCCTATTGTTCCGTGTTAACGATCGAGATGAAGAACGCGTTCAGAAGTGCCAGCTGGGTGGCTATCGCCGTTGCGCTGCACAGCATGCGGGTTCCGGACTATCTGTGCAAGGTTGTGAATAGTTACTTTCAGAACCGAGTATTGCTCCAAGAAAAATGAACATGGGCCAGAGGTCGGTGATACTCTTCAGGGCACTTGGCCCACGCTCTGGGATATAATGTACAACGGAATGTTAACACTGGAACTGCCCAGGTGAATTTAGATCGTCGGCTTTGCAGATGACGTTGGCCTGACAATAACCGTCGAGACCCTGGAGGAGGTAGAGATGTTGACGGTAGAGACAATAGGCGTCCTGGAAATCTGGATGGTTGATGTCAAGTTGCAGGTGACTCACCACAAGACGGAGGTAAAAAAAATCAAGGTGTCGTGATCAGCGTCGGCGAACACTCAATACCATCGATGCGCGCGCTAAATCACCTAGGTGTGGTAATCGACGATCGGTTCAACTAAAGCATCCATGTTTACTATATATGCGAGAAGGCAGCGAGAACAAATAACGTACTGGCAGGGACATGCCAAACTTCGGAGCAAGACGGCTCCAGGCGAACCGGTCTAGGCTGCTGCACTAAACTCAAAGCGATACCGGACGACGTTGACAAGCACAAGCGGCACCTACTGACTGGCCCGTTGAGTACGCAAGGTACACCGCCGGGACTATACCCAGTAGATCAGGAAGAAGCGGGGAGCTAAATGGTTCACGGAAACGAAAATTGGTATCGGGAGAAATCTACCGCCGGGGTATTCACTGTAGGGTGATTCACCACCGTGCGTGGACTATCCGACTACATCAAGCCAAGTAAGGTGGTGACATATTTTTCAAATTTAAGAGCAATAGTACTCAAGGAAGAGCAAGGAGTTGGAGGAAGAAAGTAACGAGAGAAATTCCGCCTCAGTGAATTTTCAGTCGGAGTAGAGTGAGTTCACTGCCGGGGACTACCCGAGTAGCTCGGAAAAAGACTGAGAGCTGCAAGTCACACAGAAACAGGAGTTAAATAGAATCAGCTGCTACGGCTCACTGAGACAGGAGGTAAATGGCGATGTAATAGATGAAGAGGAAAAGCATGAGTCGAGAGTTAAATGGTTCACGGATCAAATGAGGCTCCGGAGCTGCGGAAAACTCGTGAGCAAATAAAGAGGTGCGACGAAAGCGTAGGGATATTGACACTTTAGCCACGAACCATTACTTATTCATTTCGGATAGACTCAGCTCCATAGAGATTATTCGTTCAACGAAACATGGGAAGTATTTTTGGTATTTTCAAGGGGTAACTAGACGGTTAAATTGGACAGTCCCGAAGGTATCAGCGAAGCTTCGAGAGGTCGATTAACGGGAGTACCTCAGGCCGCCATACTCGACCCAACACTGTGGAACATAATATATAGCGGGGTGTTAACACTGGAACTGCTCGGAAGAGTTGAGATAAAGGGTATACGGAATCAAATGGCATTATTTTGAAATAGCTGAAACTATTTTTCCATTAGGCATTTTATATTGAAATTCTGGGTGAAATTTTTTTAATGTGTTTAAATTGTGAAAGTTTCAGTATCAATTGAATGGCTGGGGTTCAAAAGGGGCTAAAAACTTTCGCATTTCCAAATTAACATTGTTTTTATTGTTAAAATACATGATTTTATTAGAAATTCATTGGTTTACGTCGCCTATCAAAAATAAGACCATTATATGAAGTACCTTTCAATTCACGAGCATTTTCGAAGTTCGAAGGGTTAATCCCGGGGGTACCTTGGGTCCAAAGGGGGGAAAACCACAACTCAGACGTCCTTTCTTGATCTTTCGTTTTAGAGTTATGGTGTTCGGCAAAGTTGTTGCATGGCTTCTAGCGCTTTATTTGATCATTTCATATTAGATCGGAATTCAGTCGCTACGACGGTGCTGTAATCAACTTTTTAATGGAACGAGATAAGACCAGGAAGAAGATGGTGTCTCCAACAAAGTTTTATGTCAGGTTTATAAGCATATCTTTCGAAGTTACTCACTTTGTAGGTCCTACAAGTTTCGAAATATGACGCATTTTTGGAAACATACAGGACCTAGAAAATTTGCATATTCAAAAGATATATTGAAAATGATAGAACCTACACCCTACAATTTTCTCAAAGACACCACATTTCTATATAGCTTTATTAAAAATTGATAAGTGCCCTAGCGACTGAATTCCGAACTAGTATGATTCAACCAAATAAAGCGTTAGGTGCCATACACCAACTTTTCAGAAGACATCTTAACTACATAACGGAAGATAATAATTGATTCCACGTTTTTATTTAATTTTCCTACCACAATGTACCGTTTTTCTCTTGATCCCTTATTGCTCGGTCAACTTTCAATGTAGCGACATGACACTTTCACTGGAATTTTCGAAAAATTACGTTTAACAATATACATTCACGCAAGAAATCTATATTGGATAGAAAATAGTCATACATAGCAATTATGTGAGCTGCACTCACCTTCAGGAACGACTGTTTGGGCCAAAACGTCAACTCACAATGCAATCAAACTAAAAACAGTATTATATCGAGTTATGTAAGCTACAACATTACATTTACTGATGGCAAATCGATCGACTATTTTTTCTTGAAACCTCGGAAAAAGAATGAGAAAACTCGAATAAAACTCCATAAAACACAATGTGGGACTAGTCCCTTTTGGACGCCAGCTAGTACTGGGGTAACCCACATGGTTAACTTTGACTGCTAATAGCAAAAAATCTAAAAATTTAAATTTTCAAATTTCTCAAATGACAGTCCGCATAAATTACATGGAACTGTTAAAAAATACAAAAATGTCAAATTTGGAAAAATAATTGTAATTGTAAATATCTCCTCCTCTATACTGAAGTATGGCGTTTCCAGCTTGGGCTGCTGCGCTGAGCTTAAAGAGGAAACAAACAAAGCTGACGTGCACGTATCTTCTAATGGCTATTGGTGTCGCGGGCGCGTACAGAACGGTATCGTCGATACCAGTGGAGGAATACACGAAATTTAAGGAGACTTAGAGTGGACTTTTCTTTGTTTTACATTTTGAATTCCTTAAAACTAGGGGGTGACACATTTAAATAATATTTTGTTTTTATATAATGAAACCAAAGAAATTTCACAGCTAACCTATACATATACAAGAGGGGATAATATAATATTCATAAGATTACCCGAGCAAATACTCATGGGTTCAAACATCACATAGCCCCTTGAAAAGACCTTAAACATGGTCCGTGCCAAAATTCCCAACCATCAAGACACCATAAAATGGTCTGAATAACCCATAAATACACCACCATATGGTAATTCATATGGGATCTAACGGACCATGGTAATGGTGTTTTCATGGGTTGAACCCATTTCAAACACCCATGTCAAGCCCCATGAGCATGGGGGTATTATGGGCTTTCCGTTTGCTCGGGTAGGGGGTCATTTTTTGTGTTTTTGTATAGTAATGTACTTTAGGATTTTTAGCAGGGAGATTATTGGACCAATTAATTATTAAAATTTTACATATTAAAACTAGAAATAACTAGAGGGAGTGGTTCAATTTAATTAAGATTAGGGGGGATTAATTAGGGTTATTTTTAAGTATTGGTACTGTTGGGCATTTCTTAACGAGATTATATATTGATCAACTAAAACTAGAGGACAGGAGGGCACATAAGTTTTGCGAAGATATTCAAGAGGAAGAAGGGGGATGGAGTGTGAAGTCCTACATCTGTGTATCAGAGACAGAGGAGAGGGGGTGGACAGGAAGGGAGGGGGGGGGTACGATATCAAACTTTCAATTTCCGGCATCGGGAATCAACGGTAAGGATTACATATTCGGACGGATGCATCATGTATTGGGGCACCGGTAGGTCCTTCTCGAGCCGGCAGGGGTCCTCCAGACTATTCATCACCCCTTTGTCCGGAGTGTGTGAATAGGCAGATTGCGCCCGAATACGTGGATTTCCATAGTCCATAGATTCAAAGAACTTGTCCTTCGTGATAGTCCATATTATTATCAAAGAGGTGTCTCACGACGAACATACTTTGAACGCTGTCATCAGAGTAGTGACGCCTATACTCTTCAGGCTGCACTGCAAGTGGCGAAGGGGTCATCAAAATAGTACTGCCGGCTAGAAAACCGCCATGAAACAACAATTCGTGTTCGGGAGAATTTCCATCTTCGGGAAACTCTCCATCGGAATAGATTAGACCGGTTGTGGGTAGTCGAGGCGCCGACGTACCGCTCCATCTGGAATCGCCGGACTGATCTCGATACTCTATCGGGTAGCTCGTGAGCGGGCTAGATCCACCACTGGATCTGTATCGAGTAGATCGAAGCGAAGCTGGAAGCTCACTTGCCCATTGGTACCCAGGAAAATTCCGTCGCCGGAGAACTGGCAGTCGGAGTAGAGTAGTTTCATCGCTGGGAAATATTCGAAACTGGAGTATTACTCGTGGAATCAGCAGCTAAACGGATCACGACAACAGGAGCTAAATGACTCACAGAAACCGAAGCTAAACGGTTTGCGATATTTTCCGCAGGAGAATATCCGAGTGGAGTTCGGGGCGAAATGGCTCAAGTACGCAGAAGTTCTAAGAGGTGTAATGTATGGCGAGAATGACGAAACGCAGGACGCAGCTACATGGTTTAAAGGTCGAGGAATTTCATGGATTAAACAAGACTTGGAGTTAACTGCGGAAATGTAATGTAGCTCCGTTGGGTAAAAGCAGACGAAGAATCGCTTACTATTACTAAAATATAAGATTTGTTTATTGAATAAAAATATACAATTTAGGCGCACTCACAAAAAACTGCACAATATAATTTGTACATAAACATCGGAAAATATTCTTGAAAAGTGTGACAAATCAGTATTTTATCAGTTTAGAGAAAAAATTAATTTGAAACATAAATGATTCGACAGACCATTCAAAATAAATAAGCAATCTAAGAAAAAAGTCGCACTGCTAATCAAAGATTTACCTTTTCTTAGTATTACAATTTTATTAATAATACGCAATGTTCTGCAAAAATGCAATCCGATGTAAACTTTCTAAAAAAAATAAAAGAAATTAAAATTTGTTGTAAAGAGACGCCATCAAAAAATTAATTGTAAGCTGGCTCTGGTGCCACATACATATAAATCACCCATATAAATATTTACATGGTGTCTTTGAAAAAGCTATGACCATTGAATTGTGATATAACCTGGCAGAATTTTTTTTTATTGTGGAATAATAAAAGGATTTCTCGAAATAGGAATACCTTTGAAATACAAGGTGTCAAAATGTTTTGATGCATAATCCAGTTTTATTAAACTTTGCTGAAGATGTCATCTTATGCCAGAAAATACTTTTCATGGCTTGGCAACCTTGTACGGCATGGTGCTCAACGTGTGTTTCGTGATCCACTGGGGCGTAGGTTGGAGTGATTCAAACAGAAGGTTTTTGATTGATACAGAAGTATAGTAGACCCTAGGTCAAACTGAGAGCACCTTGACATGTTCAAAAAATCAAGGAATTCGCTAGGTTTAATTTATTTTAAAAGAACTTTTCAAATACACTTTTAACTGATTAACTGGCTGACTACACACTTTGTTCTCAATAAGACTGAGAAAATAATTAGGTAGTCTAAGAAATATCACATGTTTTGACCGAAGCGCCTACGCATTTGAAGAGAGGTGAAGAGGCTCCTCGAAATCTGCAATACTTTCACTTTAAATCGTAACGCCCGGTTTATTAGGTAAAGATGACGGTTTTTATTAATTCATAACAATGCATTGCACAATGGTTCCTAAGCCGTTTCATGCTTATCATCATCATTATCGTGGCGGCCTCTTCTATGTTACCTACTGGACATAACTTTAGCTTGTCCCTTTACTGGCATTCGTACTACATATTCAGCCAACTTCTGCCGATGTCAAAATATTTATACACTTCGTATGAATATCAATGAGGAAATGTCTATAATATTCTTAATACACTTTGCACCTACATACAATGGCTTGTCAGCCAAGAACTTGATTAGTTACGTGTCGACGCTGAAACACTTGAAACAAATAAATATAATATTTATGTAGCTAAATCGCCATTTGTGCAATGTTGTCTTCCTGCTAACTTAGTTTGGTATGCAGGGTGGGTAGGTGAGTGGAGTGAATAACCTACAACCGAACCGCAGTTTGTTTCCGTATGCCTGGTAGGCGAAGGCTCTGATAATATGAAGGGGTGGGTCTAACGGAGGTTGGCCTGAAGAAGATGATATGGGGTTGCAGTTTGAGAGGGTATGATGGGGGAGATTTAATGGGTTTAATGGGAGGAGGTGATATGTGGTAACTCCTCGCCACACGCTCATAGCTGCGCCAAAAAGCTTATTTTAGATAAAAAATTAGGATAAAGTTGACAATTTTCAGTGTGTTGGCATAACCTTTCTGTATAAAAAGGCAAATATAACATAAAAACAAAAAAAGGCAAAAATAATCAAAAGCAAATAAGTCCAACAAACCGGCCGTCGAAAGTGGCCAAAGCGAATTGGGTTAGTCATTAGCGAGTGCTAAATTCAGGTAATTTGGAACCCATTTCAATAAGTTTTGCATCACTGTGATATCACGGCAATCCAGTTTCTACACCATGTACCGTAAACCGGGGTGACATTGATCACTTTTCGAAGTAATTATTACATATTTTTAGACGTAACACATTTTTTTCAAGTTTAATATTTTTAAACCATGTACTGATGTATGGAGAACAGGATTTGATGGTTTTACCTGAAATTGTCCGCCTTCAGCTATTTTTCCAAAAATAATTTCAAGTTGAAGTACGTTTTCGTATTCCGGGGTGACTTTGATAACCTGCATGTTCACCCACAAAAAGGTATTGATGTCAATGTTTTTCATTCAAATGTTTGTTTAAACTAATTATGGAAAGATACTCATTGTTAAATAGACGTTAATTGGTATTATACAAAGTATTTCAATGTACTGTAAAATTTGAGTAACGAAAATTCGTATAATTTGTGTCCAACTAGAATAAAAGTTTCTGAAAACCTTTAAAACTGCTAAAATTGTTTTATTTCAGTGCTTTATCAATATTCAAAAAGTTTCATCTATTTTAACCCGCTGGAATATTGAACAATAAAAAAATTTTGCGAATTTTAGCTTAAAATAATTTGAAATAATTGCCAACTAGTTTCACAAAAAATGTATTCAAAATAAACAAACTCTTAAAAATAAATTTAGCACATCCCAATCTAAAGGAAAATAAAAACTCGCTTGTAATTTACTACTCTTGCTCAAATCTGAGATTTATTTGTTTTATAAAAAAATAGACACTATACGAAGCTTCGTAAAAATAAGGTAACGTTCGGTTTTTTTTATAGTTTTTGTACAAAAAAACCAAAAATATACTCAAAATGTCTAGCAAATCAGCATTTTATAAGTTTAGAGTAAAAACCATTTCAAATTAAAATGATACGGTAGACTATTCTGGTTTAATAAGCGATCTACGAAAAACGTTTTGAGTGATCAAAGTCACCCCGATGATCAAAAACACTCCGGTTTACGGTACACACGTACATGTGCAAGCATACATATATACATACATACATACACAGACATTTTCCGACCTTGACGAAGTGAGTCGAATGGAATATGACACATCACCCTTTGGGCCAAATCTTTAACTATTTTTAGAGTTATGACAAAACTTAAACACAAGCAGGATTCAAAGAGTAAAATAATACTTAGTTATAAAATGTTTGTTAAAATGAAATTGATTTAGAATTTCGTAAAGCATTTTGCAGGTTCACCTCCAATAAAAAAAAATCTGATATATCTGATGTATGAACTCCTAAACCTTGAATTCACAAACATCAATACAATTACCAAAAAATTCGAAGAAAGTTCCCCGACGCTAATACATACCTAAAACTAAACAATCTGGCGAAAGTTTCATTGTTTTCCTAAATTTAGTGTGGAACTGATGTGTATTGTCAGTATTTTGTTACATACTTCATATATCACCATTATCTTCAATCATATTTATAATATGTACATTTATTTTCAATATATTAATTGCATTTTTATTCGTTCCATACGTTTCATTCATAGTCATAGATTATAAACAGTATCAAAAAACTGTGAACCTGTCAGACATGCCTGAAGCACCAACTAACTTGTGCTGTGTTGGTCTAGAACATGTTATAAGAATATCTATGCACAAAATGTTTATAGAAACTTCAATCTACATTTTGGAGACATGTTATCGAAAACCATCTTTCTGCTGTTATAAAATAAACAATGATCCGCGTCGTCGGGTAACTGAAGACTGCTAAAATTAAATCCATATTCCTTATCAATTCAGTTGCAAAACTTATTTTAGTTAACAGATTATTTGTAGTAAAGCAGAAGTAGCATTTCTAATAAAACACTGTTTAAATGCATTTTAGTTAGGAGGCTTTTTATATTACTACAAAATTTACATCATATATTTCTAATTCATAATAACCTTCCGGCGCCAGTCATGCTAGTGCCCCGAGTGCACCACGTTGAGAAACTCTAGCGAAATCATCTTTGAGCAACGGCGGCTGCTCGTTTAGTGTACCACTAATGCGACTTCCGCGAGATAAAATAAAACTTGCATAAATTTGTAACATTTTCTGTAAAAAAACCAATTTATTCAAAATACATATGTATAACATGATCAATGTCAACTGGTCTGATTAGCGGGAAATGACTTCGAAAAATTTAAAAATCAACAGGAGCACGTGGGATTTCATTTCGTTTGCACACCAACCAAGCATGGGTAAAATGTAAAATTTTTAATCCGCAGCGGCGCAAGTATGATTTTTCTAAATATGGTTTGATGTACGGCAAAATGTACATATCTCCGAAACGGTGCTTCGATTCTATGTGATGTAAGCGGTGGAAATGTTCCTTATAAAATTCTCAACAAATGTATGTAAATAAAAAGTAGTACTTGCATAGGAAATATAAGAGATATTTGAAAATCAAAGCTTTGCCGGTACACCATTCAAACAAAACACCAAATTTCGCAACTTAAAAAATACTAAAATGTAGCTTAGACGATACTCGAGTTTTGTATGTTTTCCTTTTTTCGAAATTTTTTACCGGCGATTTTTTAAAAATCGGCGAATCCCCGCGCGCGATTCCATTAAGTTTCCCCTTAAGGATAGGTTGCATTTTTAGTTGTGAAATTAGTTAGTGCTCTACTGTGATGTGATTTGATCGAACAGAATTTTTTTTTTCAAAAAGCAATATACGGGTAATTCAGGGCAATACTGGTGTGGATGTTAATTGTATACCCGCTCAAAAAAATACGGGAAACCCATGAGATCCTCACTGGCATTATGGATATTAGAGCCTTTACATTGGTAATGAATGTAGGTTAAGTATCTCAGTTGATTAACGCAACATTAACTCTCCGGAAGTCGCGCAAATGGCACACCGAGCGAGCAGCCGCTGGTGCGCTAAGACGATTTCGCTAGATTTTCAGAGAAGCATGCACTCAGTGCACTAGCGCGACTTCTGGAAGGTTACACAGTCCTCGCCAATGCGGCTTTTTAAACAAAATGAAAACAAAAAAGCATAATAATAAATTGAGCCGATCTCACCAAATTTCCCTGGATACTCCACAACAGGCACTAGTACCAGTGAGTACTCTGCTATAAGAATCAACCAGAATTGCACTTCAACTGCAGGGTCCGGGTGACTGAATGCACCGAGACTTTCCAACTTCACACTGCGGCATTCCCAATGACATTAACAGGTGTAACTCCTTCGTGAGCTCTTCTTTTTGATGAACTCGTTGTTTTCAAGCACTTCCCGATTGACGAGCACGTTCATATTTTCTAGATTTTTCACAAACATACAGCAATCTCTTCGTTAATGTCAAAAAATCTTCAATAATTAGCTTTGGTTCATATTCGGCACTTGGTTAAAGCGCCTTTACTCCGCCAACCAGATCAGAAATTCATTAGTTCACCGTTCGCTAATATTTTTTTTTCTTTTGATGGATGCAGGATAGACAAACAAAATCATCCTGCAAGGTTTCCTAAGCAATTATTATTTCCATATTTCAATGAACTTTAACATTCAATAAAGTGATAGAATATTATCAAGTTATTCATTTTCAATCGTCCTGGCATACTTATTTTCAAATATACTTTCTGAAACACTCAAATTTTCATGGCGTAATAACGCTATGGACACAAAAAAAGTTGCTGCCTTGAGTGATTTCGTGATACTTACTCTTGAATCTCAATAAAACAAATGAAAAAGAGATATTATCAAAACAAATATATTATTTTGGTGTACAATCCCGCAAAATGCGTCACTTAAAATTTTTAAAATTCAAGTAGCAGTATGATAATTATTCCATGAGAACCTGAAGAAACTTTGCTTAGATTTCTTGCATTTCTGAAAACACGAAAATACATCTGTGTTCAAAAATGTTACAAAACAGTCAAGTCCAGTAAAGAAATTAATTATAGTGAACCAAAAAATACGTTCGGTGGTATTTGTGGAATGTCGAAAATATTTACTTCAACAATTAAAAATTTCATCAGGTTTTCATCAATGCTGTGTAGAAATAAAACTTTACAAAAAATTGTGACATGTGATAAATGATGGAACTTCCAAATAATTTTCAATTTAGCAAGCCTCAATTATTGTTTGGAATAAAGCCAAAGATGTTTTTAGGTATGTGTAATCAATTCAACGCAAAACCGTTGGTTTCAAAAGATCATCAGTTTCAAAATCATCAAATGTTAACATACAAATTCATTGGATAACATAGAAAAATTTTTTTTCCATTATTTGGCGTATAAAGATAAAATAGCATCGCGGTTTGTTTCAGTCTCGTGAAATCATAAAAAATAGATCTCCCAAGAGCTTCGAAAATCATCAAATTTTAATGAAGAAATTTATTTGAAATCATTTTCAACTATTTCTACATTCAGAATTACTCAAAAACAGTTGTGCTAAAAGCTTTCGATATTTCGAGCTTTCGTAGCACGCCATCTGCATCAACCCAGGGATAACTTTTAGTAGGGGAATTATGATTAAAACCGACACCTTAAGCTTAACAATTTTTCTAAGTTGCCACAAAACCAATACAATTATAGTTTTTATGCAGAATTCTTCTTCAGAAAATTCTTAACAAGACTTAATTTTTGTCAGCGCTTCAAAAAATTAATTTCATTAAAAATTATTGGTTGTAAAACTTGGAAAACAAAGTGACTTTTTGTAGGCACTGCGGGTAAAACCGACACCCTTTGTTTTTTTTACAATGGAGAAGACCTTTACGTCCTAGTCCAGTACACGTGCTATTGGTAGGGTCCAATCTACCACACGGGGTGCACTGGGGGCGTGTCGGGCTCGAATGGTGACCAGCCATTAATACCGACTAAACTCCATTGGGCTCCGCCATCATTCCTCCCAGGAACTACCTCTCGGTATTACTTCTGGGGGGATGACTGTACTAAATGTACTCATTCACTCTCACTCACGCGTTCATACGTCCTGTATGAAGCTTACTTGGGTGCTCTCTCAATCGCACTTTGATTCACTCTCAAACACTCCCACATGAGGCTGACTTTTGTGCTCACCTTTTTCGTTCCTTGCGAGGCTGACTTGTGTGCTCACCTTACCCATTCCTTGCTAGGCTTACTTTTGTGCTCGCCCCACCCATACCATGTGAGGCTGACTTGGGTGCTCACCCTATCACCTGATTCACTCTCGATCGTGCCACTCTATTGTACCTCTGTCACTCCCCCTGGCATCCCATGTGGGACATTTTTCTTAGGCCCCACTTCTGACATACCATGCGAGGCTGACTTGTGTGCTCACCTTTTTCATTCCTTGCTAGGCTGCCTTTTGTGCTAGCCTCTACCATACCGTGTGAGACTGACTTGGATGCTCACCCTTTCACTCCTCTGCCACGCCATGAGGTATCGATAGCTAAGTCCCAACATACTACGCTACGACCCTCCCGTCTTGGCATGAGGCAGTCCACTTATACGCCTATACACTCACTCTTCTGTCTTGCTTCGGGGTGGCTGGGTTTACCCCTTACGCGGTTGCCAGTCGCTGTGCCAAACCTGCCTCGGCATGAACAGACCATTCACTCCCTTTTTTTGCGCTTGGCCTTTTTCGCTCCAGCTAACCAATCACTAGTTAGCCGTGCCCGTCATCTGTTGCTCGGTTCGCCAGATTACCTGTAGCCTACTGGCAATCTGGATGGTAGCAGCCGAGACTGCGTTCCACTTCTCCACCGATTGACACATCCGCTGAATAAGGGTATCAGGGGTTGTGTCCCAGCCACAGACGTCAAGCATTGCTCTTCTTTCGACGACGAACCGAGGACATACGAGCAGTATGTGTTCGGCAGTTTCGTCTACACCTGGGCAGTCCGGGCAGACTGGGACCTCCGCGTGCCCGAACCTGTGGAGGTACTGTCGGAAACAGCCATGGCCTGACAGGAATTGTGTCAGGTGGAAGTGAACTTCCCCATGGAGTCTTCCCACCCAGCTCGATATGCTAGGTATCAGCCGGTGGGTCCACCTACCTTTCGAGGAGTTGTCCCACTCACGCTGTCATCTGGCGACCGAGGTCACCCTGGTGCGCTCGCGGGCTCCCCTATTTCCACGTAGCTCAAAGCACTCCTCATCTTCCCGAATGACCAGCCCGACTGGCATCATGCTCGCTATCACGCAGGATGCATCGTGTGATACCGTGCGGTAGGCAGATATCACTCTGAGGCACATCACGCGGTAGGTGCTCTCCAGTTTCTGTAGGTAACTGGTTACCCTCAGTGCTCTTGACCATGACGGGCCGCCGTACCTGAGGATAGATACGGCAACGCCTGCCAGTAACCTACGTCTACTGGCGCACACCTTTGAGCTGTTGGACATCATTCTCGATAGAGCCGCAACAGCAGTCGACGCTCTCTTGCATGTATAGTCGACATGGCTGCCGAAGGTCAGCTTGTCATCTATAATGACTCCGAGAGACTTCAGACTTCGCTGTGAAGTGATCGCGACTTCTCCCACATGGATAACTGCATGTTGTGCCGACTTGCGGTGGCCTTGTTAAGGGCCACTTTCGCAGCGCGAACAACTTCACGGCGGGTCTCTCTTGCATCCTCGGTGCGAGCTCTTTGCATCCTACGACTAGCTCTGAGCCAGGCTGACCGTAGAGCTGCAATCTGGGCACTCCACCAGTATACCGGGCATCTGCTGTTTCTTGGCAGTGTTTTTCTCGGCATAGTGGCGTCGCACGCGCGTGATAGAACAGCTACCAGCGCATCCCCGCTTAGACTGTCGGTCTTGGCCTCCAGTCCCAGGGCCGCGGTGAAAGCTTCGCTGTCGAAGTGATTGGACTTCCACCCGCGTACCTGACAGGGATCTCCCGCCCTCGGATGCTGCACACCATAGCTGATCCTAAAGCGGATTGCTAAATGATCGCTATGGGTGTAGCCTTCGTCTACCCTCCATTCCATGCCTGGAGCCAGACTCGGGCTGGCAAATGTTAGGTCAATCCACGCCTCCACTCCGTTTCTACGGAATGTACTAGCGGAGCCATTATTAGCTAGCACAGTATCGAGTTTCGCAAGCGCCTCCATTAGCGCTTGACCCCTGCTATTTGTACAGCGGCTGCCCCACTCCACTGCCCAAGCGTTAAAGTCTCCCGCTATGACTACCGGTTTCCGGCCCACTAGGTCCGACGAGAGCCTGTCGATCATCTGGTTGAACTGTTCTATCGGCCACCTTGGTGGGGCGTTTTTTTTTACAACGGAAAAGACCTTTATGTCCTAGCCCAGTACACGTGCTATTGGTAGGGTCCAATCTATCACACGGGGTGCACTGGGGGCGTGTCGGACTCGAATGGTGACCAGCCATTAATACCGACTAAACTCCATTGGGCTCCGCCATCATTCCTCCCAGGAACTACCTCTCGGTATTACTTCTGGGGGGATGGCTGAACTAAATGTACTCATTCACTCTCACTCACGCGTTCATACATCCTGTATGAAGCTTACTTGGGTGCTCTCTCAATCGCACTTTGATTCACTCTCAAACACTCCCACATGAGGCTGACTTTTGTGCTCACCTTTTACATTCCATGCGAGGCTGACTTGTGTGCTCACCTTACTCGTTCCTTGTTAGGCTTACTTTTGTGCTCGCCCCACCCATACCATGTGAGGCTGACTTGGGTGCTCACCCTATCACCTGATTCACTCTCAATCGTGCCACTCTATTGTACCTTTGTCACTCCCCCTGGCATCCCATGTGGGACATTTTTCTTAGGCCCCACTTCTGACATACCATGCGAGGCTGACATGTGTGCTCACCTTTTTCATTCCTTGCTAGGCTGACTTTTGTGCTAGCCTCTACCAACCTGTGAGGCTGACTTTTATGCTCACCCTTAACATGCCGTGTGAGACTGACTTGGATGCTCACCCTTTCACTCCTCTGCCACGCCATGAGGCATCGATAGCTAAGTTCCAACATACTACGCTACGACCCTCTTGTCTACACTCACTCTTCTGTCTTGCTTCGGGGTGGCTGGGTTTACCCCTTACGCGGTTGCCATTCGCTGCGCCAAACCTGCCTCGGCATGAACAGACCATTCACTCCCTTTTTTGCGCTTGGCCTTTTTCGCTCCAGCTAACCAATCACTAGTTAGCCGTGCCCGTCGTCTGTTGCTCGGTTCGCCAGATTACCTGTAGCCTACTGGCAATCTGGATGGTAGCAGCCGAGACTGCGTTCCACTTCTCCACCGATTGACACATCCGCTGAATAAGGGTATCAGGGGTTGTGTCCCAGCCATAGACGTCAAGCATTGCTCTTCTTTCGACGTCGAACCGATGACATACGAACAGTATGTGTTCGGCAGTTTCATCTACACCTGGGCAGTCCGGGCAGACTGGGACCTCCGCGTGCCCGAACCTGTGGAGGTACTGACGGAAACAGCCATGGCCTGACAGGAATTGTGTCAGGTGGAAGTGAACTTCCCCATGGGGTCTTCCCACCCAGTTCGATATGCTAGGTATCAGCCGGTGGGTCCACCTACCTTTCGAGGAGTTGTCCCACTCACGCTGCCAGCTGGCGACCGAGGTCACCCTGGTGCGCTCGCGGGCTCCCCTATTTCCACGTAGCTCAAAGCACTCCTCATCTTCCCGAATGACCAGCCCGACTGGCATCATGCTCGCTATCACGCAGGATGCATCGTGTGATACCGTGCGGTAGGCAGATATCTCTCTGAGGCACATCACGCGGTAGGTGCTCTCCAGTTTCTGTAGGTAACTGGTTACCCTCAGTGCTCTTGACCATGACGGGCCGCCGTACCTGAGGATAGATACGGCAACGCCTGCCAGTAACCTACGTCTACTGGCGCACACCTTTGAGCTGTTGGACATCATTCTCGATAGAGTCGCAACAGCAGTCGACGCTCTCTTGCACGTATAGTCGACATGGCTGCCGAAGGTTAGCTTGTCGTCTATAATGACTCCGAGAGACTTCAGACTTCGCTGTGAAGTGATCGCGACTTCGCCCACATGGATAACTGCATGTTGTGCCGACTTGCGGTTGTTGACGATAACTACCTCCGTCTTATGATGAGCGAGCTCCAGGCCTCTCGCGCTCATCCATTCCTCCACCGTGCTAATCGCGTGTTCTGCGGTTAGTTTTTCCTCAGGAATTGACTCCCCGTAGACCTCCAAGGTTACGTCGTCGGCAAAGCCGACGATCTTGACCCCAGGAGGGAACTTCAGTCTCAGAACCCCGTCATACATGAGGTTCCATAGCACCGGGCCTAGGATCGAGCCCTGCGGGACTCCGGCGGTAATCGGAACCCTTTTCTGACCGGCATCGGTCTCGTATAGCAGTACGCGGTTCTGGAAGTAACTTTCCAGGATCCGGTACAGACCCACCGGTAGGCTAAGCCGGTGTAACGAGAGCGCGATGGCATCCCAGCTTGCGCTGTTGAATGCGTTCTTCACGTCAAGTGTCACTAACGCACAGTATCGAATGCCTCGCCTTTTTTGTTGGATCGCTATCTCAGCAGTATTTATCACTGAGTTGAGAGCGTCCACTGTGGACTTACCCTTCCGAAAGCCAAACTGGTTGCTTGACAGACCGTCCGTACCTTCCGCGTACGGGGTGAGCCTGTTGAGGATGGTCCTCTCAAGCAGTTTGCCAGTCGTGTCGATCAGACAGATTGGTCTGTACGCCGATGGGTCGCCTGGCGGCTTCCCGGACTTCGGCAACAGCACTAATTTCTGCCTTTTCCATCTATCGGGGAAACGGCACTCGTCAAGGCATCTCTGCATAGCTAGCCTGAACAAGTTCGGGTTCGCTATGATCGCTGCCTTGAGAGCATTGTTTGGAACTCCATCCGGCCCTGGAGCTTTGTTCATTGCTATGGATTTAGCCACTGCGAGTAGTTCTTCATTCGTCACTGGAGCCACCATTTCGACCGTGCTCGCACTGTCTCGTAGTGCAGGTGGCCAGGGGCTTGTGGCTCGAGACGGGAAGAGTACTTCGATAATCGTTGCCAACCGGTCCGGGGTGAGGACTCACACAAGTTGTCGAAACACGCTCTCTTGCTGCTTTTAATAGCCTTGTTAAGGGCCAATTTCGCAGCTCGAAACACTTCACGGCGGTTCTCTCTTGCATCCTCGGTGCGAGCTCTTTGCATCCTACGTCTAGCTCTGAGGCAGGCTGATCGTAGAGCTGCAATCTCGGCACTCCACCAGTATACCGGGCATCTGCCGTTTCTTGGCAGTGTTTTTCTCGGCATAGTGGCGTCGCACGCGCGTGATAGAACAGCTACCAGCGCATCCCC
The DNA here is from genome assembly GCF_030247195.1 of Topomyia yanbarensis. Lineage (NCBI taxonomy): Eukaryota > Metazoa > Arthropoda > Insecta > Diptera > Culicidae > Topomyia > Topomyia yanbarensis. The sequence continues at coordinate 112,669,634 of NC_080670.1, forward strand.
GCTTAGACTGTCGGTGTTGGCCTCCAGTCCCAGGGCCGCGGTGAAAGCTTCGCTGTCGAAGTGATTGGACTTCCACCCGCGTACCTGACAGGGATCTCCCGCCCTCGGATGCTGCACACAATAGTTGATCTTAAAGCGGATTGCTAAATGATCGCTATGGGTGTAGCCTTCGTCTACCCTCCATTCCATGCCTGGAGCCAGACTCGGGCTGGCAAATGTTAGGTCAATCCACGCCTCCACTCCGTTTCTACGGAATGTACTAGCGGAGCCATTATTAGCTAGCACAGTATCGAGTTTCGCAAGCGCCTCCATTAGCGCTTGACCCCTGCTATTTGTACAGCGGCTGCCTCACTCCACTGCCCAAGCGTTAAAGTCTCCCGCTATGACTACCGGTTTCCGGCCCACTAGGTCCAACGAGAGCCTGTCGATCATCTGGTTGAACTGTTCTATTGGCCACCTTGGTGGGGCGTAGCAGCTGCAATAGAACACACCATTGATCTTGGCAATCGCCACACCCTCGGCTTGAGGTAGAACTAACCGTAGAACACGCGATTAGCACGGTGGAGGAATGGATGAGCGCGAGAGTCCTGGAGCTCGCTCATCATAAGACGGAGGTAGTTATCGTCAACAACCGCAAGTCGGCACAACATGCAGTTATCCATGTGGGAGAAGTCGCGATCACTTCACAGCGAAGTCTGAAGTCTCTCGGAGTCATTATAGATGACAAGCTGACCTTCGGCAGCCATGTCGACTATACGTGCAAGAGAGCGTCGACTGCTGTTGCGGCACTATCGAGAATGATGTCCAACAGCTCAAAGGTGTGCGCCAGTAGACGTAGGTTACTGGCAGGCGTTGCCGTATCTATCCTCAGGTACGGCGGCCCGTCATGGTCAAGAGCACTGAGGGTAACCAGTTACCTACAGAAACTGGAGAGCACCTACCGCGTGATGTGCCTCAGAGTGATATCTGCCTACCGCACGGTATCACACGATGCATCCTGCGTGATAGCGAGCATGATGCCAGTCGGGCTGGTCATTCGGGAAGATGAGGAGTGCTTTGAGCTACGTGGAAATAGGGGAGCCCGCGAGCGCACCAGGGTGACCTCGGTCGCCAGATGGCAGCGTGAGTGGGACAACTCCTCGAAAGGTAGGTGGACCCACCGGCTGATACCTAGCATATCGAGCTGGGTGGGAAGACCCCATGGGGAAGTTCACTTCCACCTGACACAATTCCTGTCAGGCCATGGCTGTTTCCTTCAGTACCTCCACAGGTTCGGGCACGCGGAGGTCCCAGTCTGCCCGGACTGCCCAGGTGTAGATGAAACTGCCGAACACATACTGTTCGTATGTCATCGGTTCGACGTCGAAAGAAGAGCAATGCTTGACGTCTGTGGCTGGGACACAACCCCTGATACCCTTATTCAGCGGATGTGTCAATCGGTGGAGAAGTGGAACGCAGTCTCGGCTGCTACCATCCAGATTGCCAGTAGGCTACAGGTAATCTGGCGAAACGAGCAACAGACGACGGGCACGGCTAACTAGTGATTGGTTAGCTGGAGCGAAAAAGGCCAAGCGCAAAAAAGAGAGTGAATGGTCTGTTCATGCCGAGGCAGTTTGGCGCTGCGAATGGCAACCGCGTAAGGGGTAAACCCAGCCACCCCGAAGCAAGACAGAAGAGTGAGTGTATAGGCGTATAAGTGGACTGCCTCATGCCAAGACGGGAGGGTCGTAGTGTAGTATGTTGGAACTAAGTTATCGATGCCTCATGGCGTGGCAGAGGAGTGAAAGGGTGAGCATCCAAGTCAGTCTCACACTGCATGTTAAGGGTGAGCATAAAAGTCAGCCTCACAGGTTGGTAGAGGCTAGCACAAAAGTCAGCCTAGCAAGGAATGAAAAAGGTGAGCACACAAGTCAGCCTCGCATGGTATGTCAGAAGTGGGGCCTAAGAAAAATGTCCCACATGGGATGCCAGGGGGAGTGACAAAGGTACAATAGAGTGGCACGATTGAGAATGAATCAGGTGATAGGGTGAGCACCCAAGTCAGCCTCACATGGTATGGGTGGGGCGAGCACAAAAGTAAGCCTAACAAGGAACGAGTAAGGTGAGCACACAAGTCAGCCTCGCATGGAACGTAAAAGGTGAGCACAAAAGTCAGCCTTATGTGGGAGTGTTTGAGAGTGAATCAAAGTGCGATTGAGAGAGCACCCAAGTAAGCCTCATACAGGATGTATGAACGCGTGAGTGAGAGTGAATGAGTACATTTAGTACAGCCATCCCCCCAGAAGTAATACCGAGAGGTAGTTCCTGGGAGGAATGATGGCGGAGCCCAATGGAGTTTAGTCGGTATTAATGGCTGGTCACCATTCGAGTCCGACACGCCCCCAGTGCACCCCGTGCGGTAGATTGGACCCTACCAATAGCACGTGTACTGGGCTAGGACATAAAGGTCTTCTCCATCGTAAAAAAAAAACACCCTCGGCGGAGGAGTGTATTACCTCTTGAACCGGGAACCGTCCCGTTGTACAGATTGCCACCATTCCAGACCCGTCCGACACCCAATTGCCGTTGCCGTCAGGGATGCGGTACGGGTCTGATAAGAGGGCGACATCTGTCCTCGACTCCGAGACCGACTGCCACAGCAGCTGTTGGGTTGCTGCACAATGGTTAAGATTTAGCTGTGTGACGTTCACGGCTTCTTCTTATTTACCTCACCGAAGGGTCACGCAGGTCCGCCCATAGCATGTTTATGGGCTTGCTTCTTAGCGGTGCAGATAAGGCACTTGTGTGCCTTAGTGCAACCCCGCTCTTTATGTCCCTCCTCGTTGCAGCGACGACAGTTTGCTCCTATCTATGCCTTTGCACTCGTATGCTTTGTGGCCGGACTCAAGGCACCGATAGCACCTATCCACTGAAGGCGGCTGGGGTATGCTAATGAGGCATACCGACCAGCCGATCTTCAGCTTCCCTTTCTCGGTTACCTTTTTGGCATCCGCCTTCAGTAGCCTGAGGTAGGCTACTTGGGTGCCAGAGGGTCCATCTCTAAATCGCACAGAGGCCCGCTCAATTGTGACGCCGCATTGTTCCTTAACGGCTGCGGCGACATCTTCTGCGGTCGTGAACTCGTCCAGATGCTTGCACTGGAGAGTCATTTCCGCCCCTAGCGACCTGACTTGGGCGCCCTCACCAAGGACCTCTTGGGCCAAGGCCTTGTATACCGCACTAGATTGTGCGCCTCGCTTCAGCACCAGAAGCATTTCTCCCGTGTTGGTGCGTCTCACGCTACGCACATCTTGCCCAAGGGCCGAAAGGCTTTCGGCCGCCTTCATCGACTTTAGGACATCGGCGTATTTGTCCTTGTCGGTTTTTAACCACAAGGCCTCGCCTCTGTCCTTGGCCTTCTTCGCGGGCCGCGGTACCTCCGGTGTCGGTGCCGGCTTCTTCTTGGTGACCAGCGTCCAGGGGTTTGGGCCCCCCTGCCCCGGTCGCGCCGGGTTGCTGGTACCAACGCTCTGCTCAGCGAGGTCACTCTCGCCCTCGCTTACCTCGGCCAGACGGCGTTTGGCCTTAACAGTTGCACGCCGTGTGGTGTCGGTTTTTGCACCCTCGCCTGGCGACTTCCTAGGGCGCTTCGCGTTCGACGCCGTCTTGCGATTGCCCTTGCCCTTGCCCTTGCCTTTTCCCTTCGAGGGGAACTCGGCCGCCGCTTCGAGCGACGTGGCTGCTCCATAGAAGGTGAAGGCCACTGTCTGAGTGGCCGTATCGACCTTCTCTTTTCCCTCCCTCTTGGAGGCCACTGTCTGGGTTTCTCTGTCGGACTTCTCCCGACATTCCACCCTCTTGGCATAAGCCTGCTGTTTCTGTCTTGCGACACGAACAGTTTTTCGGAGTTCCAGGAGACTCTGTTTTAACTCCTTGCTTATGTTTTGCTTTGCGCTAGTGTACTCGATTATTGAATCGAGCTGCTCCACCACTTTGCGCATCGCAGATAGTGGCCCGTCCGGTGCGTTGGTAGGGCTATTTCCTACCGCTGCTGGGGGGTCACTGGTGCTTTCAGATGCAGAACTCATCGCTCCACTACTCTCCCCACGAGGGGAGACCTCGCCAAACCACCTCTAGCGAAGGGTTTTGGCACCTCCGACTGTTTATTGTTTTTGTTTTTGTTCTCCATGTTTGTACCCACGAGTAGCGCGAGAATAAATGTCCGCCACGCCAGAGCTCCGCATTAACGCACAGTGGTTGGAGGCTGGCCAAAACCTCAAAAATTTATTTTTGAAATATTGATATTTTATATTTTTCCTGAATTTTTCATGTATTGAATGATGTATATTCAAAATTTTATGATCATTGGATAAGAACACGATTTTTAACATGAGTTTAAACGTAGCAAAGTCCGAACTTTTTAATGATTTTCATTTCCGAAACCACCATTGCTCTGTTCACTTTAAATGCATGTTGCTCTTTTGATTTTGGTCCGATTTTAGCACAACTAGTTTCATTGTGTAGACGAACGAAAGTCCTTGGTTAGTGAATAAAATACATTTGGTAAATTTACTTGGAACTATGACTTATTAGTTTAAATATGTTTGAGGGGGTCAGATCAAAAATAATTTTTTCACTAAGGTATTCTGTATAAATTTCGGAATCATTTCGGAACGGTCACATAGTATACATTCTATGGGAAATAACCTCTACTTTTCGAATATCATGGTTTCGTTCTGCGCCTAGGTGCGCAAAATTTTTTAAGGAGAAGTTTGATGCTTTGTTGCTGATATGGAAGCGCATGGTGTTTTGTGCAAAATAGTTAGACAATCTACAGTAAACCAACACGTTATACAATGGATTTAAAGTAGTGTTCTTCATTTTTTATGATATTGCTGACATTGATGAACAGTAACGGAAAATCTATCATGAAAACGGGATCATAGTTATAAGAAAGGTTCAATGACACTGTATGGAAAAATGCATTTAATATTCTACGACTTTTGACATCAAAAATGAGCTCAGCACCTCAAAATTAGCTTAAATTGTGATTTTCAGCCAAATTAGGTAACATTTGAGGTTTTGTCCGTCTTTTGTTTGAAGACCCGCCACTGTGTAACGTGGTAAGGGACGCTTACTGTGGGGGTTGCCCAGGTACCCCACAGGCTCCGTAAACGATCGAGTATCTTTTCACTCCCTCGATCACTCATCCCTCGGCACGGGTCGCTTCACGCCTTGGAATTGGGGTTATGACCTACCTTGCTTTACGTGGTGACCTCGGCCCAGATCATCACAACCATCCTCCTTTACCAGGGCTTTGGACCTGTAGCTCTGGTTCTCAATAGTTCCATGTAGGGGAACATGGGGAGACTTGACCAAGCGCAAAATTCTATTTTCGGCAATGGCGTCTCCTATTCGATTCTTAATTTTTTTTCAAAAATATTTTTATACTTGTTTCGATCCCTTAAGGTAATTTTGAAAGTTTGGAGTAAAAAATCCTTTCCTTGCAGAAAATATTACGTGATTAATAAATTTGCATTAAATTATGTAATTTTTTATCAAACTTTGTATGGACATATCTACTCGACTACTAATTACTATTAAAGGACTAATATACCCTCTTAATCCTTGTGAAGCAGTGAAATGATTTTACATAAATTGGAACATTGGAATAGTTATTACTAGAATTCGCATGAAATTGAACGCAATAACTAATGTTGGGGAGACTTGACCAAGATTTTATGGGGAGACTTGACCAAGTGGCGATCAGCTGAAGAAAAATACAAAATTCCTAATATTTATTATGCTTTGGTACCTACTGTTAATGTTAATCACGCCATAAAAAAAACCCACCCCAAACATAAGTCTTTATATTTTAAAATTTGTAAGCAAAGTTAGCAATAGTGGGACTGATTTCGTGACGTGTGAACATGCAATGCAAGCAGTACAGTTAATCCTTAAAAAGAAATGCATTTAAAAAAATCAAAATTTATCAAATGCAACTCTTTTATATTTTTTACTGCTACCTAAGGATCTCGACAATAGGGAAAAAATAAGTACAGTATGTTTTATGTCATTATTTTTTGTTATGATTTTTCAAAATTCTCTTGGTCAAGTCTCTCCACGCCTTGGTCAAGTCTCCCCGCAATGGGGAGACTTGACCAGAAAAAACGATCACAGAAAAACTTTTGTAACTTTTCAAAAATTAAATTAAAAATTCTGAAAAAAAATCATGAAGACGCGCAATAACTTTGCAATATATCTGAATGATTTTTGGGGGATTGAAGGCTTTTTTAGAGATTTATGCAGTTTTAGCTGAAAACCTGGTCAAGTCTCCCCATGTTCCCCTACGTATATTATTACAGACATGCCACTATTGAGATCCGTCATTCGCTAGCAGAGTTGACACCCTATAGGGGTAAGATCGACACCCCCTTTAATTTATTTTCCCTCCACTTTATTAAAATCTTTATCTTTATTAAAAATGAGATATATGCGTGAATAATAAAGTGAGTATGTATGATGCAAATATGTGCTTTTTATTGCTTCATAATGTAGTGAAGGGAAGAAAGTTCGAAATCGTAGTACTATAAATAAGAGTATTTTATGCTACAAGATTATTTATTGATGAGTATTTCCAAATAATCCTTGCGCCCATCGTTGCAACCTCCAGTGTCATATTATTTCGTAAGAGAAGATTTGCAAGCGTTCTACGTTTTGCTGATTGGATTCATTCACTTATAAGTGACACACACACTTCTTAGTAAAACTATCTTTTTCAGATTTGATTTTTCGGACTCTGATCATCAACGATCTATTGGGGTAAACATAAGATCATTGTCTCATTGTGATAAAATTCGTCTATGACAAACCAATGATCGGTTTGATGAGCTTTTTGCAGAAATAGCAACAGCTTCGATAGAATCAGATAAGCAAAAATTCCATTTTTTGATTTTTAAAGAGACTTACAAGAAATAAACACAATAAAAGTATTTCTGTGCATTTCTGTTGATACTATAGTGTTCTAATAGGCTAATTGAAGTGTCACAAAGATCCCCAGTATTTTGAACCATCTTAACAGTGTGTCGGTTTTACCCTAACCATAGGGTGTCGGTTTTACCCCAACAGCGCACATTTTTTTATAAAAGCGATTAAAAATATTGAATTTCTCAAACTCGTCTTCAATGCACCTAGTTGATCAAAGGACAGGCCGATAATAATAGGTACTGAAAAATGTGGTGATTTGAAAAAACTTTTGTTCGGTTAAAACCTTAAAATCTACCAACGAAATTTAACATCCAGACGAGTATGAACGCTGCTGTCGTATGTTTTGTTTATTTTTATGACATTCGGCGTACTAACGTAAATCCAATTTTTCATCAAATGCTCTAAATAAACGTACTAGTAATAATGTATCATTATGAAATGAATAAAAATTTGATTTCTAGGAAATGTTGGGTGTCGGTTTTACCCACAGTGTCGGTTTTTTCCACAATTCCCCTAGAGGAATTCCACGAAAATCCGTCCGAAAATCTTTAAAATCGTGACCGACCATCTTAGATTCCAATGAAACTTTACACGTTTCACCGTCATGCAAGACTAAATATTTTCCACAGGTAATAAGATTATTTTGACTTAAGAGCAACTTTTCAAAAGGGCGTGAACGTTTCTACGTGCATGAATTTCAAAATTTTTTTGCTCGATTACTGTATTTTATACAGCAAAACTATCTGAAAACGAGTTACAGGGAATGAATACTTCTGTCTGAAAAAAATATACACTGAAAAAAATGTTGTGTCATTTTTCAAAAAAACAAAAATTTATGATAAAAATTTAAATTGCGAAAAAACCCATTTTTTTAAATTTTTTATATTTTGGTACCAAAAACCTAAAGAGAAAAGAAACATTTTGATTTTGATTGCATGATGGAGAAAAAATCGGTAAAAAAGTTTTCCTAACAATAACTTCGTACATGTTTTTAAATTTCATACTAATAGACATACAAAATTGTAATTCTATTACAGAATATAATTCTAAGCACCATTTAAAATCAAAATGCATTTAACAAAAATATTCCAAAATGCGATAGTTTTCGAGATATTTGAAATTTTGCTCCTTCAAAAACAATTAATTCGTGTAATTATGCTCTTTTTAAAAGTTATTCGCGTTACCCCATCAAAAAATATCAAAAATTTAATGTTTATTGTTTAAAAGACGTAAAAGCAACTTTTTAGTTTGTATCCTGGAGAAGCTTTCAATAAAAAAAGTTTTCCTAACAACAACTTTTGACATTTTTTTATAATTCTTACTATTTCCAGTCAAAAATACAATTTTCTTTTTGAATATGATTCTAAACGCCATTTTAAATCGAAATTATCTTAACAAAAAATTTCTAGAATGTAGTAGTTCTCGAGATATTTTAACTTTTTTTTTACCAACATAACTATTTTGCTTTATTACGACCTTTTCATAAGTTAGTCGTGTTTCTCCATCAACAATAATAGGTTTTTCAAAAGGCCCGTAAACTTTCCTGCAACTTTCTCTTTGACATCAAGGCGATATTGTGAAACATTTTAAAGTTACATGAAAACAACCAACATATGATTCAGCTATATAGTTTAATCAACAGACCCTATGGTTGAAATATATTTTGGTTGCTTTCATGTAACTTTCAAATGGTTTACAATATCGCCTTGATGTCAAAGAGAAAGTTGCAGGAAAGTTTACGGGCCTTTTGAAAAACCTATTATTGTTGATGGAGAAACGCGACTAACTTATGAAAAGGTTGTAATAAAACAAAATAATTGTGTTGTTAAAACAAAAGTTAAAATATCTCGAAAACTACTACATTTTAGAAATTTTTTGTTAAGATCATTTCGATTTAAAATGGCGTTTAGAATCATATTCAAAAAGAAAATTGTATTTTTGACTGCAAATAGTAAGAATTATAAAAATATGTCAAAAGTTGTTGTTAGGAAAACTTTTTTATTGAAAGCTTCTCCATGATACAAATACACTAAAAAGGTTGCTTTTACGTCTTTAAAACGATAAACATTAAATTTTTGACATTTTGTGATGGGGTAACGCGAATAACTTTTAAAAAGAGCATAATTACACGAATTAATTGTTTTTGAAGCAGCAAAATTTCAAATATCTCGAAAACTAGCGCATTTTGGAAGATTTTTGTTAAATGCATTTTGATTTTAAATGGTGCTTAGAATTATATTCTGTAATAAAATTACAATTTTGTATGTCAATTAGTATGAAATTTAAAAACATGTACGAAGTTATTGTTAGAAAAACTTTTTTACCGATTTTTTCTCCATCATGCAATCAAAATCAAAGTGTTTCTTTTCTCTTTAGGTTTTTGGTAACAAAATATAAAAAATTTAAAAAAATGGGTTTTTTCGCAATTTAAATTTTTATCATAATTTTTTGGTTTTTTGAAAAATGACACAACATTTTTTTCAGTGTATATTTTTTTCGGACAGAATTATTCGTTCCCTGTTCTCAGATAGTTTTGCTGTATAAAATACAGTAATCGAACAAAAAAAAATTGAAATTCATACACGTAGAAACGTTTACGCCCTTTTGAAAAATTACTCTTATATCAAAATATTCCAATTGCCAGAGAATATCATGGAGATTCATACAGCGAACACACCTGCAAAGTTTCGTTCGAATCGACGATGGTCATATTTTGCGGTCGGCCGGTTTCTCATGGAATCCCTCCCTACACTTTTTTCTTTTCGTATCTTTCCACGCTGTTTCGCGTGCTGTAGACTGCGTATCGCGAGGAAAATTGAAAAACGCTGTTATGAAGTTTTCCAAAACGATTTTTTCTTTATACCATCAGATTCCTTAGTTTCTAAAGAATCCGTACATATGCTATACTTGGGTAATTTTGTGAGAAATATCGTAGAAACAGCAGGTTGGAAATAAATGCTCCACTTTTGCGCACCTATACATACAAATTTTGCTTTAGTTGTGTCTGTGCGGGTGGAAAAACTGCACTTAGTAAAATGGAAATTTTTCAATGAAAAGCGGAAAATATGGAAAATCGGAGAAAATCACGTACTAGAAAAATCGTTTAGCTATCTTGTAGTGGAAAAATCAAAATTTTAAACACATGATTGCAAAAACTGTGTGCTTTTTCAGCCGGAAAAAGCACACAGTTTTCCGAGTTGTCATTTTCTTCGAAAATAAAATAAAAAACCTGTTTTAATCCACCTAGCGGTGCAATTGTGCCTTTCTCATTTCTCTATGGCACGGAGGCTTTTTATGTTCAACATAATTGTGGAAATGTCCATTACATTCTTAGTACACTTTGCACTTATACACAATGGCATGCCAGCCACGAACTTGATGAGCTACGTGTCGACGGTGAAACACTTGAAACAAAAAAATATCATACTCCAATAGCCTAATCAGCATTAGATCAATGTTATCTGCTTGCTAACTCATTTTGTCATGCGGGGGTGGGTATGTGAGGAGGGCGAAAGTCCCATGAACGAACGACTCCCCAGCTTAAATTGGTATGCTTTGTGATATAGTGGTGGTTTAAAGATGATGGGGTTGAAAGGGAGGGGTATGAGGGCTGGATGGGGTGGTGGTTTGAGGGGTGATTTAAGGAGATTTTTAAAGGAGGGGAGTGAACAGTAGAGGGGGGGGGGGTGTAACCCCTCTCCGTAAACCATCAACTACGCCCCTGTTAAAATCCAGAAACCTTATGAGAGTCGAAAAAAAATGAGGCCGGGATTAGGTTGACGTTTTTCAGAGTGATTGCATAACCTTTCTATATGAGAAAGGCAAAAATGTGCCAAAATCCAAAAAAGTGAATTGTCGTCAAATTTATTAGCATCAAAAATAAAAATTCTATTTTTAATTTTTCCTATAGTTTATATGAGAAATTTCTGTGTGGCCGCACTCTGAAACCCGTAATTCCGGAACCAGAATTCCGATCGATCCAAAATTCAATAGCAGCCGATGGGAAGGTTGCACCTTTCATTTGAGACTAAGTTTGGACAAATCGATCCAGCCATCTCTGAGAAAAATGAGTGACATTATTTGACACATACGCACATACATACACACACACACACATACATACACACATACACACACACACACACATACAGACTTTTTCCGATCTCGACGAACTGAATCGAATGGGATATGACACTCGGCCCTCCGGGCCGGGATTAGGTTGACGTTTTTCAGAGTGATTGCATAACCTTTCTATATGAGAAAGGCAAAAAGGTGCGAAATCGGCAGTCCCAAAAAGTCGATTTTCAGAAAAAAAAATTTTCGAGATAACATAAAATCTCGACGTTTCATGCATTTTAAAGATGTTTGGCATCAAAAATACGAATTCGATTTCTGAAATTTCATGAGGTCCCCCCTTTGAAAAAAAAAATTTGAGTTCCGGCTTATATGGGAATTTCATATGTGACCGGACGATTTAGTCTATATTTCCGGACCCATATAAGCGATCCGTGCGAAATTTTATTGACATCTATGGGGATATTATAGCTATCATTTGGGACTAAGTTTGTGAAAATCGGCCCAGCCATTTTCGGGAAACTGATGTGAGTTCGTAAATTTTGAAAGATGACCGCTTTTCCCGGGCACTTCCGGAACCGTCTATGGTGGTCAATGTAGTCAACGAAAGTTTGGTTGGCCGTCGATGACCTAGAACAGCAAATTTAAGTTGTTTGAGAGACATTTTAGCGAAATTTTTACCTTTTTTGCTTTCATCGGAGTATCGGTTTGAATCACAATTTGCTATGTGATCGCACGCCATAACCTGTAACTCCGGAACCGGAAGTCGGATCGGGATGAAATTAAATAGCCATTTATGGGGACGCAATACCTTTCATTTGAGGCCAAGCTTAGTCGAATCGGTCTAGCCATCTCCGAGAAACCGATGTGACTGTTATTCTGAATTTAGATGCTTCCGCCGGGGCTTCCGGAACCGATGATGGTGGCCAATGTGGCCAAATAGACTTTGAATGGATGTTAGTGACCTAATACTACAAATCGAAGCAGTTGTGGTCATATTTTGGAAAAAAATTCACCTTTATACATTCATTGCAGAATTTATTAAAATCGACATTTTCTGCGTGTTCGTACTCATCACCCTGTAATTCCGGAACCGGAAGTCGGATCCATTAGAAATTCAATAGCAGCCTATGGGAACGTTGCACCTTTCATTTGAGACTAAGTTTGTCAAAATCGGTTCAGCCATCTCTGAGAAAAATGAGTGACATTTTTGGTCACATACACACACACATACGCACATACACACACACATACATACATACACACATACATACACACACAGACATTTGCCGAACTCGACGAACTGAATCGAATGGTATATATCACTCGGCCCTCCGGGCCTCCGTTAAAAAGTCGGTTTTCAGAGCAATTGCAATACCTTTCTATTAAGAAAGGCAAAACGTGTTTAATCCACCTAACAACGCTTTTTCTTGAAAAGGGCGATACTAGCAGTGATACCATTCAAAAAAAATCAACAGTGAATATTTCCAGACTTGGTTTTATTTCCTATTTAAGAACTATTGTGTTTTTTGACATCCTAGATTGCATGATTCAGTGATCGAAACCCAAAACTTCATAAAGTATTTGAAATTATTAAATTAAAATTTGTTTTTGCTATTGAAATTGACAAAATGATAGTATCGGCCCTTTGGCGATTGTTTACTTTTTCGGTCCCATCTATCAGCATTGAAGTATCGCCTTGACGTTTTTTACAATAACTACCGTTTTACACCACCGATTTCGTCCGGGTTTTTTCAATAGAGATCATTGTTACTATTTACAGCTGGTATCAGTTTGATAATCCTAAAAAAATACGAAAATAACAGTTTCGCCTCTAAACTGCTAGCAAAAAAAGTATCGCCCTGTTTGTTTGCATGGAGCGTGGAGGGCGAAACTTTAAATAAACAAACAAAAATACAGTTTCGCCCGTTGTATTTTTTGCTGTAGTTTAAGAAAGCAATATCGTAGAATCAAAATTTTTAGGTTAATTTGTTGCGTTTCAAAGCCCTCATTCGCATGTAAGAAAAAAGCCCTATGTTTACATTTGTAAGTATCGCCCTTTTCACAAAAAAGCGTTGAAATGAAATCGCAGCTCCTGATATCACGCTATCTCTGAAGTACATGCGTGCATAGTTTCAAATTTTACTTCGACATCGACTTTTTCTATAGGTGACTTCCCAGTAGTATTCTTGATTTGAATTATTATCGCTAATCCTAATGCCAAAGAACAAATAAAAACCTCACGAAAACGAACCGTTTGGGAAAATCATCATCATTACTGGAACTTTCATTTTCACGAAACTTTTCGATAACCTTCCGTCACTTGCGTTAATGCACTGGGTGCACAGTAGGGTGACAGGAAAAAAATGACCCCTATCGGCCCACCTCTGCGTCGATTCCTAGTCCAACCAGGAGTACTTGCACCAAAGTTGAAGCAAATCGGACAAGTCTAACTACCGGACCAACGGGCCTGAAGTTTGTATGGGAATTTTCAACAATTTACATGGAGAAAACCCACCAGCACGCATTTTCGCCGCTAGGTGGCACTGTATGCATCGTATTATCACTGTAAGTGAAAATAAGAAGGATAATTGAATTGTCTACAACTTAGTCGAAGACTGCAAGTAAATCCGACTTTGTTAAAAGAAGTTATTAAACTTTTAATGAAGTGATATCTGAGTCAGTTTTGCATGGGGCCTAACAGTGCATGGTTGTGTATCAGTACTCGATTCACACGAACTAAACATTTTTGTGAAATAATCGTTAGGTTTAGCTCAATGGTATGTTCAGAGGAATTATAGTAAATAATACGAGTCATGCTTTGATTAGAAAACTTTAGTTCCACCTGTTACCGCATAGAGGGCGCCAACACTAACTTTTCAACGGAGAGATAGAAATTTGGTGTCTTCTACAAAGTTATAGAACAGGCATTTTTAAGTATTTCTTCTGAACATCTTGATACTCTATCTCTCTTCTATGAAAAGTTAGTAGTGGCGCCCTCTATGCGGTCACAGGTGGAACTAAAATTTTCTAACCAAAACATAACTCGTATTATTTACTATAATTCGTGTAAACATACTATTCGGCTAAATCTAACCATTATTTCACAAAAATATATAGTTCGCGGGAGTCGAGTACTGATACACAACCATGCACTGCTAGGCCCAATGCAAAACTGACTCAGACATCACTTCATTAAAAGTTTAATAACTGCTTTTAACATAGCCGGATTTACTAGCAGTCTTCGACAAAGTTGTAGATAATTAAAATATCTTTCTTATTTTCACTTACAGTGATAATACGATGTATACAGTGCCACCTAGCGGCGAAAATACGAGCTAGTGAGTTTTCTCCATGTAAATTGTTGAAAAATCCAATATAAACTTCAGGCACGTTGGTCCGGTAGTTAGACTTGTCCGATTTGCTTCAAATTTGATACAAGTACTTCTGGTGGGACTAGGAATCGACTCAGGGGTGGGCCGATTGAGTTTTCAAAAATTCATCATTTTTCTGGGCAGTCTAGTGCACAGTGCTCTAAAAATCTAGCGAAATCGTCTTAGAACACCAGCGGGTCTGTAAAGAATACTAAAAATTAATTACTATTCCATAATTTTCAGTTCAGCAATTGCACCATGGGCCACAAATCGATTTTTTTGGTCGAAAATCCAGAACTTATAAACCGTTAGTACTAGACTTTCAGTGTCTTTGGAACAAATTCTCTACAATAAGTGCTCTTCATTTTAGGGAAAACAAAATTAGGGTGGCCCTCTCGATTTTTTAAATAAAAAAAATATCTCCTGAATGAAAAAAGATAGGAGAATATGATCTTCCAAAGAAATGTAGAGAAAGCAATTTTGAGTAACTTTACTGAAAACGTCGAAACTCTATCTTCAACGGTTTTTATTTTACAGCGATTTCCCTTGTTCCGTTTAGGGTGGCTCTTAAAAATTCAGTTTTTTTAATATAACTTCTTTGAAGTTGATTTCTCGTGAATGTCAACTTCAGACTAAAGTTAGCTCTTACAAATGCGCACAATTCTTCTTCAGAGACGAACTCATTAACTTTTATATAAACAGAGTTATTGACGATTTTATGCTAAAAATTCGACATTTTCTAAGCTAAATAACTCCGAAGGTGGCAAAAAGTGGAAACCAATGTTATGACCATCTGATAGTACTTTAAAAACACTACAAAATAAGGGGTACATGGTTTGTCTCCTAGCTACTGTTCATGTGAAATGTTAGCTTATAAACTACCTCTGTTCCATGGGCCAAAAATCGATATTTTGTTGAAAATCCAGTTCTTATATCCCGTAAGTGCTAGACATTCAGTGTCTTCAGAAGAATTTCTTCACCATAAGTGCGCTTCATTTCGGTGTAAAAAACTGGGTGGTCTCCTTGATTTTTGGAATGAAAATAATTTCTCCTGAACAATAATAATAGAAGTATAAAGCCCTACAGAAAATAAAAAATAATCATGTTTGAGTAACTTTGTTACTCAATTCCTTAACTATCATCAGAGGCTTTTATTTTACGGCATTTTCCATCATTTGGTTTGGCCTGACCTTTAAAAAATAGTGTTTCAATAAAATACTTTTGAAGTAAATTTTCCAAAAAATTTGTTCTGATAAATGCCTATTTTTTCTTTGGAGTTTAAAAAGTTTAAAAATCTAACATATTGCATTTTTTCAGTGGTAAATTTTTTTCTCAGCGTTTCAACAATTTCTGGATTTACACGACAATTGCACGCCCAATACTGTCATACGGATGCCTTGTGTGGTGGCAGAGGGGAGAGGTGGTGACAGTCCAGTCAAAGCTAAACCATCTGCAAAGAATGGCGCTCATGGCGTTGACTGGTGCTTTCACCACGACTCCGACTGCTGCTCTTGAGGCACTTCTAAACATCAAACCATTACACATACACTTAAAACAAGAAGCACTATCTTGTGCATACAGACTGCAGGTTACTGGGCTTTGGAACAGTAATCATGTTGATCTTGCTACCAGTCATACACGATTGTGGTCACAAATGGTTACATGGGGTGAAGATATTCTTGCTCCCAGCGATATTACACTCACTTGTAGTTTTCCTTACAGGACATTCCATGTGAAGATTCCCTCTCGAGAGGAGTGGTTGTCTGGCTTTATGGAAAGACAACAACAAACGCAAGTGGTTTGCTACACTGACGGTTCTCTGATGGAGGGACTTGCTGGTGCTGGTGTCTACTGTCGTGAAATGAGATTGGAACAATCTCACTCACTAGGTAGATACTGTACTGTATTCCAAGCAGAAATCTTTGCGATTATGTGCGGGGTGCAATCGGCCCTTCAACTGAGTTTGTCCGGCAGAGTTATAAACTTCTGCTCCGATAGTCAGGCTGCAATCAAGGCCCTTAGCTCAGACAAATCCCGGTCCAAGCTAGTGATCGCGTGCCGAACCCAAATTGAAGAACTAAGCATTGTCAACACTATCTACCTTGTCTGGGTGCCCGGACATTGCGGTATTACTGGAAATGAATGGGCTGACGAATTGGCCAGGGCAGGTTCAGCGATTGACTTCGTTGGTCGTGAGCCAGCGCTGCCAATTTCGACAAGTTGGATAAGGGAAAAAATACGGTCCTGGGCTTCGTCCGAGCACCGCAATTATTGGAGAAATCTACAAACGTGTCGCCAAACAAAGGCGTTTCTAGAACAACCATGCCCAGTGGTTTCGAAAAATCTCTTACATTTTTCAAAGCTCCACTGCGGCATGCTGACCAGGGCTTTAACCGGCCACTGCAAACTCAATTATCACATGGCAACTATTCAGCGCGCTGAGTCTTTTTCATGTGATCTTTGTGAATCCGACTACGGAACCTCATATCATCTGATATGCAACTGTCCAGCGGTAGCGCAATTGCGATTTCGGGTCTTCAGCCGTCCTTATATAGACGAAACCATGTTTGGTCGACTGAAACTCAGAGACATACTAAAGTTTCTTGTCCAATGTGGTAAAGAGCTTTAGGCTTATTCGCAGGCAAGTTGAACTACTTGTGAGTTTAACTTACCTGTTGTTTATTTTTGTTTTGTGCTGTTATTTTTCCCACCCTTCCAATTCTACTTCCCTACACCTCCTTGTCCTTTCCTTCCGCTCAGGAAATGATGAAACACACGGCAAGGCACAAATCCCCGACTATGTACGGGGAACGTGCCATTTGAGCCAATATATACTGATTCCTGGTAAATTTTTTTCTCTGCGTTTCAACAATTTCTACACTGATGCGTAGAAAACTGCCCATTTTGAATAAAAGTGGAATAACTCACTTAATGGGTAAAGAGCTTGTACGTCAACCTGGTTACGTTTTAACTATTATTTCTCGTGGAAAACTTACAACGAAATGCGTGAAAAATACCCATTAATGAAAATCGTCCCAGAATGAAAAATACTGAAAATAGTTTTTTTTCTGAATTTAACAAAATTGTACAACACCAGTTTTACATTATTTCCCTCGGTTAAAAGTATAAGAATCCTGATAGAATCTCTATCCTAAAGCCTGAAATCAACATAAAAACTGTCAGTTGACAGAATCCCTGAATCTTCCAGGGCAGTCTAAATTGTTGAATTATCGCATATTTGCACAATTCTAAATAGTCTAAACTGCTGTTTTTAATAAGTAGGTTATCTCGCTTGAAGTAATTCATTATTAGCATCAATATATACATTTGCATAACTTCACCGAGTTATTATGAAATGGATTAGAAGTACTCATTGTTAGAAAAAAAAGTACTCATAGTTGACAGCTCGAATAACTTCCGAAAATAAGCAATTTATATTGATATCATTGATAAAGTTTTTTTTTGCCGCGTTTGAAAAATAACTTCGAAGGAGGAGACTACCAATCTATCCGTTGGATAATAATAAAAAATACTATAAATGAGAGCTGAACAGCTTGTCCCCCAACGTACATTCACGTGGATTTTTTTGTTAATTTCCAAAGGCAAAAAATGGTATTTTGCGAAACTATGCGGAACATTACAGTGAGCTGAAGCAGAGGAGGTAATATAATTAATAAAAGACAAATAAATCATTAATGCTAACCAAAGGGTGTTCCTTTACGGTAAACCTGAGCTTTCAATATATTGTAATATATTCATAATAATTTCTTTTTTGCCATGCGAATAAAACGTATGCCATGCAAATACTCCAAACATTCATTTCATAAACCGTAGTCCGAAAACCACATGTTTTATGTACAATTTCACTCCACGAAACAAGTTTAGAATAACATCTTCCGAGTGTACCGATTTGCATCAGAGATCCGGATATGTGTGAATGCCAAATGAAATCCAATACTCTGGAGCTACACCATCTCAGGGGAATCGCTAGAGAGAATGACAGTTATCAGAGACCTCGGAGTACTCCTGGACTCACAACTGACATTCAGAAATCATTACTCTCATGTTATAGCACAAACAAATAGAAACCTCGGCTTCATTATAAGAATCGCCAAAGAATTCACTGATCCATATTGTTTACGGGCACTCTATTTCTCACTAGTTCGATCTGTCCTGGAAGATTCAGCACCCATTTGGTGTCCTTATACAAACATTTGGATCAACCGAATAGAAGCAGTGCAGGCAAGATTCCTCCGTTTTGCTCTTAGAACTCTCCCATGGCGTAACCCAGCAGAGTTACCACCGTACATCGATCGCTGTCGTCTGCTCGATATGGAATCCCTAGCGAAAAGGCGGAACACATTTAGAGCAGTATTTGTTGGGAAGATATTAACTGGTCAAATAGATGCTCCAGATATTCTCTCACAAATAAATATCTATGTGCCCCCTAGAAATCTCAGATCGCATAACTTCTTAAGACTGGAATTTCAGCGCACAGAGTACGGTCAGAACGAACCCTTAGGACGATGTGTAATGTTTTTAATAGTGTTTATGACCATTTTGACTTTTCTGTATCTTGTGATGTTTTCAAAAATAGACTAAGAAGGTTGACTTAGATTTTAAGATTCCATTTTTGTAATATTTGTAATTTTTGTTCTTGCAATACTGTGTACTATGTGATTAAGTTTAATTGTAGTGTAAAATCATTGTAATCAACTGTGAAAAATTTGAAAAGATGATGGGTTTTTACGCCCATTTGAGGATTGCTTCTGAAGCATATCCTGAAATGGGCTTTTCCCATTCTAGAAACATTTCATGTAGACCAACACAGGTCAGATGAAAAATAAGAATAAATAAATATAAGAACGGCGACTATGTATGATAAATATATATTTTAAGTACGAATTTAGATAATACCGCATGCATTCTCTATAACAGAGGGAGTTTATAAGCAAACATTTCACATGAACAGTAGCTAGGAGACAAACCATGAACCCCTTATTTTGTAGTGTTTTTAAAGTACTATCAGATGGTCATAACATTGATTGCTTACTGTAGAGAATTTGTCCCAAAGACACTGAAAGTCTAGTACTAACGGTTTATAAGTTCTGGATTTTCGACCAAAAAAATCGATTTGTGGCCCATGGTGAATTGGAGAGATCGTGCTCACCGCAAGCCATGAAAAATAGACTACGTTGTGAAGCGATGGTCACTATTTATTAAGAAATCACGGTTAAATAAAAAATAAAACTATTAAAAAAAATTCAAATAGTTTATAATTTTCACAAACTTATTAGGAAAAATTGTTTAATAAGCTTTCGTAATATTGTGTAGGAAAAAAGCTGAAAATTTGAAAATAAATCTGAGGATTATGATTGATTACAGAACTCTGGAATTTTCTATTGGAATGTCTTCAGGCAGGAATTTGATATTGATGCTATTAGACAACTGTGAAATCAAGACCAATAGATCAGTTACATATCACAGGACCCCATTCCGACAATTTATCAAAAGTCCTCATGATGTTTACAACAACAGGTTATCAATCTACGGATCAGATAATTTTATTGTAATATTGAATTAAATCAGTTTGCATCAATAAATTTTCAACTTCAATCCAATATTTTTTTTTGGTGTGGTGGGGGGGGGCTGTATGGTGTTAAACCCCAAAACCTTCTCTTGGCTACGCCGTTGCTTGGAGTTATTTATTTCGCTTTTTATTTTCCGAAAGCTTTCAGATCGATCCGATGGTCATAAGTTAGAAAAATTGCAGTCAGAAGGTTCGCACAAATGAGCATTTTTGCACTGATAAGTTATCAAGTTCCTTCCAGACAACTTGGAAGTGTTCGGTGATTATTTCTAGCGGTTGTAGATAGAAAAATGAAATACAAAATTCGATTTATCGAAATAATGTTTGGCTTATTTCAATGGATTATTACTATATTGAACAATAAATAGGCGACGAAGAGTAATCCACCAACAACAAGCCATAATTTTTAAAGTGTTCAAAATAGATATTTGAAGTCTTCAGTAAAGTTATTCGCAAAAGTAAGAGCTACAAATTTGCTGAAGGCATCATTTCGTTATAATCACTTCCAAGAAAATTTGTGAAAATATCTCACTCATAGAGGGATTAGTCAGCAAAAGCATAATACCAAAAGAAAGAGCATATTTCCTCCATTAAATTCTCCGAAGATACTATTGACTTAAAATAAGCCGTTTTGGCGTTAATAATAGATTACATGTTTTTGGTCATATTTCTGGCAATGGGAAATGATAAAAATCTTTCGTCCGCATTTAATGTTAAATATCTCTTTTTATAATAGTGCGATTTTAACAATCTATAGTTTGTTCGAAAGGTATTCGTTAAAGCTGTCTAAAACATATAAATTGTTAATCTATATTGTCAATTCCGGCAGATAATTTAAAAAAAAACTGCAAAAAACGCCATTTTTACGCATTCTAACATTCATATCTCGAGTACTTTTTCAAATGGACGTAAGTAACATTGAGAGCCTCTCTTTGTTTACTTTCTCTTTCGTTTATTACGACGTCATTACAACACTTTATACTAATTTTCCAGTACATTTCGAAAGCCGACGGTTTTTACCACAATATTATGCAAAGAGTAGTGTAGTAAATGTTGAAATGGCCGAGTAATGAACAGAAGAGAAAGACCTCAAAGAGAATCTCTCATTGTTACTTACGTCCATTTGAAAAAGTACTCGAGATATCTTAAAAACTAAACATCAGAATCAAAAACAAATTAATAGCGTTCATACTGTTTTTTAGTTCTTTCATTTAAAATTGGTTTGGATAAGATCGGTTCAGCCATTGCTGAGAAACACGAATGAGAATTTGTCCGTTACATACACACACAGACACACACACACACAGACATTGTCCCAAATCGTCGAGCTGAGTCGATTGGTATATAAGACTCGGCCCTCCGGGCCTCGGAAAAAATCTTGAAAGTTTGAGCGAATTCTATACATTTCTTTTATAAGAAATGTAAAACGTTTTTAATCCACCTAACAGTGTGATGAGACATTTCTTATAACTCTTATCACTCTCTTCGGCTATTATATCGTTTGAGAACATTTAGAACTTGATGCTTCGCGATTCTTTTGATAACACATACTACATGGGATAGTGGCAGGACTCAGAGAACCGCTCAATTCAGCATAACAACATCAGTGCTAGAAATCTCAAACCAAATCAATGGGAAAGCGAAAAAATGGCCCATAAAATAGACATACCAACGAATTATTGTTAATGATCTGTTAATAAAATATCTAAATTGTGGTGGGAAAACTGAATTTCCTAAAGGGGTTATATATTGTACTGAGCCAAAAAAATCGAATTTTTTTTTTGAATCGTTTCGAAGTTTATACTTTATTCAAATTTCCAACGCGACTGAGAACTAAGAAAATTTTAATGAAATCGCAGCTCCTGATATCACGCTATCTCTGAAGTGCATGCGTGCATAGTTTCAAATTTTACTTCGACATCGACTTTTTCTAAAGGTGACTTCCCAGTAGTATCCTTGATTTGAATTATTATCGCTAATCCTAATGCCAAAGAACAAATAAAAACCTCACAAAAACGAACCGTTCGGAAAAATTATCATCATTACTGTAAATTCGAAACTTTTCGATAACCTTCCGTCACTTGCGTTAATGCACTGGGTGCACAGTGCTCTGAAAATCTAGCGAAATCGTCTTAGGGCACCAGCGGGTCTGTAAAGAATACTAAAAATTAATTTCTATTCCATAATTTTCAGTTCAGCAATTCGAGAGATCGTGCTCACCGCAAGCCATGAAAAATAGACTACGTTGTGAAGCTATGGTCAATATTTATTAAAAAATCACGGTTAAATAAAAAATAAAACTAATAAAAAAATTCAAATAGTTTATAATTTTCACAAACTTATTAGGAAAAATTGTTTAATAAGCTTTCGTAATATTATGTAGGAAAAAAGCTGAAAATTTCAGTATTTTCTCTATCTGCAACATATAAACCCTTAAGTATACCAATTAATTGGTATACGAATTGGAATAGGTTCGCCAAATTTTGGAAGAAGTCTATAAAATAACCCCTTGATAACTACCTAAAAATTGTTGTAGTTCGATGCAATAAAACAATCTCCAAAATAGAAATGTACCTATTAATGTGAAACACAGCGAATAATACATACAATAAAGACCCATTTTTATCAGTCTCATGGTGTATTTTAGGGTGACATTGACATTGATCACTAAATCGGGCTTTTTTTTCTTTATAATAAACTGAAGCTGTTAAAATATTCTTCTCGTCCCTTGATGTAGTCTGATAACTATTTCTGATTATGATGAGCTTTTTATTTTCGCATATTTCGCATATCTTCATGATAAGGAAAACATGCTCAAGAAAGGATTTACTCGAATTCAGTCTTGTTCGTCTGCTAGAGCCCATCAAACATATATTCATATTTGGCTGATATAATCGGGGTTTCAATGTGTTATAATAGATATTCAGCATTCGAAGAAGTTTCTTTTGAACGAGTGTAGAACGACTTTGCCTCTACTTACTTGAAATCAGCGGCGTAGCCAGAAATTCGGTTTGGTGAAAATCGATCTTACTGTCCAAACGGCATAATTCCGAAACCGTAATTTTTGAAGTTTTAAAATTATGCAAAATTAATTTTTCAGAAAATAGTAACAGAGTTCGTGTCTTTAGCGAATTTGTTGAGACTTTATTGTAGTCATGAATATTAACCTGAGAAAATTCACCATAAATACTTCTTGGACGATATACCGTCAACGTTGTTTAACGTTTGTAAAACTCATCAAAGATACTAACCCTCCGAAATTGGCGGTTTCAAAATTATGCTATCTTGACCTTAAATTACTGTTTTTGAACATTTAACCTATACATATAAATGGTCATACAATAAAAATCAAATGCTCATCAAAATCGATCAGAACCTGCTAGAATCGAATGGAAATCGTCATTTTTCATAAATTTCTCTCTACATTCGGGAAGCGTTATCCTCGTTATTAATCATATTACGTTTTTGTCTCAACTCGACGCATTCCCAAAATAAAAACCTGTTTTAATCCACCTAGTGGTGCAATTGTGCTTGTCTCATTTGTCCAGACTACGATTCCATGGCTGGTTATGTTCAATACAATGGTGGAAATGAATATTACATGTTCAGTACGATTTGCACATACATACAATGGATCGACAGCCACGATCTTGAGATACTATGTGATATTGAAACATCGCTTGAAACCAGCGGCGGATCATGGAGAAAGATCCGGGAGGTCCAGGTCTTGCCGAAAATTTTCAACTTGTTAAGAAATTTTAAACTAGTTTTAATTTTAAAGTAGCAACCCCTCACTGCATACTCCCTCCGGGCCGGTATGATTGACGATTTTTGGAGTGATTGCATAACCTTTCTATATGAGAAAGGCAAAAATGTACCAAAGTCTAAAGAAGTCAATTTTTGTCAAACATCTCAATGTTTCATGCATTTTAAAGTCATTTGGCATCAAAAATACAAATTTGATTTTGAAAATTTTTCATTTCAGTTTATATGGGAATTTGCTGTGTGAGTGCACTCTTCAACTCGTAACTCCGGAACCGGAAGTCCAATCAATAAAAATTCAATAGCAGCCGATGGGAAAGGTACCTTTCATTTGAGACTAACTTTGTGCAAATCGATCCAGCCATCTCTGATTAACAGAGGTCACATTTTTTTCCACATACACACATACACACACAGATATTTTCCAATCTCGACGAACTCAGTCGATTGGCATATGACACTCGGCCCTCCGGGTCGGGATTAGATTGACGAATTTTAGAGTGAATGAGAAAGGCAAAAACATTTTTAGGAAATGTTGAAAATTATGCATTATGTTTCATAGACATTAAATCAATTTTAACTTCACTTTCTATTAAATAAAGACCCTTATTACAGTACATCTCTACAAAAGCGAGATCAATTTGAAAATAAATCTGAGGATTATGATTGATTACAGAACTCTGGAATTTTCTATTGGAATGTTTTCAGGCAGGAATTTGAAATTGATGCTATTAGACAACTGTGAAATCAAGACCAATAGATCAGTTACATATCAGGAACCATTCCGACAATTTATCAAAAGTCCTCATGATGTTTACAACAACAGGTTATCAATCTACGGATCAGATAATTGTTATTGTAATATTGAATTAAATCAGTCAGCATCCATAAATTTTCAACTTCAATCCAATATTTTTTTTGGGTGTGTTGGGGGGGGGGGGGGAAGGGTTGTATTGTCTTAAACCCCGAAATCTTCTCTTGGCTACGCCGTTGCTTGGAGTTATTAATTTCGCTTTTCATTTTTCGATATGTTTCAGATCGATCCGATGGTTATAAGTTAGAAAAATTGCAGTGAGAAGGTTCGTACAAATGAACATTTTTGCACTGATAAGTTATCAAGTTCCTTCCAGACAACTTGAAAGTGTTCGGTGATTATTTCTAGCGGTTGTAGATAGAAAAATGAAATACAAAATTCGATTTATCGAAATAATGTTTGGCTTATTTCAATGGATTATAAAATAAATAGGCGACAAAGAGTAATCCACAAACAACAAGCCATAACTTTTAAAGTATTCATAATAGGTATTTGAAGTCTTCAGTAAAGTTATTCGCAAAAGTAAGAGCTACAAATTTGCTGAAGGCATCATTTCGATGTAATCACTTCCAAGAAAAATTGTGAAAATATCTCACTCATAGGGGGATTAATCAGCAAAAGCATAATACCAAAAGAAAGGGCATATTGCCTTCATTATATTCTCCGAAGATACGATTGTCCTAAAATAAGCCGTTTTGGCGTTAAAAATAGATTACATGTTTTTGGTCTTATTTCTGGCAATGGGAAATGATAAAAATCTTTCGTCCGCATTTAATGTTAAATATCTCTTTTGATAATAGTCCGATTTCAACAATCTATAGCTTGTTCGAAAGGTATTCGTTGAAGCTATCTAAAAACGTATAAATTGGTAATCTATATTGTCAATTCCGGCAGATAATTTAAAAAAAAACTGCAAAAAAACGCCATTTTTACGCATTCAAACATTCATATCATGGAAACCAAACATCAGAATCAAAAACAAATTAATAGCGTTCATACTGTTTTTTAGTTCTTTCATTTAAAACTGGTTTGGATAAGATCGGTTCAGCCATTGCTGAGAAACACGAATGAGAATTTGTCCGTTACACACACACACACAGACATTGTCCCAAATCGTCGAGCTGAGTCGATTGGTATATAAGACTCGGCCCTCCGGGCCTCGGAAAAAATCTTGAAGGTTTGAGCGAATTCTATACCTTTCCTTTATAAGAAATGTAAAACCGCAAAAACACGAAAAAATGGCGGATTTCCCGACGGAGGCCTTAAGGGGGTTGCCTTAGAAAACACTTTATAAATCGATAACTTTAAGTCGTACAAGTTCAAGTTGCTCAACAAAATTCTTCATTATGAGCATTTCTAAAACTTTGTCGAAGACACCAACTTCCTACCTTGTCAGTATAAAAAGTTAATTTTTCTAGTTCAATCATAGTAAGGCGTGCCTCAATTTAATTTTTATCAGATTGTGGGGAATATTCATATAAACAATTCTTCTAAAGACACTCTGTGAGTATATTCGATGGTTTGGCCTTTAGTGAATTAAGTTCACGTTTTTGGCATTTCCGATCACTGTGCGCTGCCTGCTGGCTCGTGGTGGATTCGGATTGGTTTGTAGTAGTTGTTAAGCCAACCGACTAAAACTAAACCTCTTGTATCTCGTAATCCTCATCCATACGGGGCAACCGTTACGTACTGTTTTAGTAGGGATTGTGTTCTTGCTTATTTTATTTTGTGTTAATCATCATGTTTTTATCCAAAGCTAATTTTCCTAACTTGCTGTCCAACCTTCGCGATATATCTGACCTGCTCAGGTCTGCTGCAAATATCGTCACCTGTTGAGACATGAACCGATCCGGAGGTGTCGGCCATAAGAATTTACATTTGTTTACAACCACCATCGGCGGGCTTCTTGGTGCTAGTCGTTCCTATTTATCTGCTAGCTGGTGCTAAGAACTTCTCGGCGGCGGTATTTCACCCTATACCGATGCCCACTCCAACGAAATATATCATAGGGCGTTGAAATTTCTCTAGACAACGATATCCCGATTGTTGTCTCCAACTTCGTGTTCTTCCTCTTTAGCTGCCGTTGCTAGTCCGCTGACCGACATCTGCTGTCTACTCCCTACTGTTGCTAATATCGAAGCTTGTCGAAACGTGAACCGATCCTTCAGAGAAGCCGTCCAACTCGACATACATCCCTTTCCAGCAACCCACGCAAAGTTTCGTCCTTGGTTTCTTGATTGACTTGTTTCTAGAGTGACCAAACTCAAATGACATTTAATGTGTCAAAACGGTTTGCAGTATATTTTTTTTCCTGAACAGGAAGTTAATAAATTTTTAAAAGTAATTCAAAACCCTCATGGGGGGGGGGGTTGAACCCCCAAACCTCCCCCCCCCTATGCACAGGGGCCTATCGGTCTAAAGCTCTTTGCCTCCTCAAAAGTGACGCGGCCACCTTTGGAAATGAATTTTACAGTTTTTTCCCGCCACGCTAATGGAATGTATCCTGTTGCAAGACTACAAGTAAGAACCTTTTTTTAAATACGCTTGAAGCGTTCATATCCTTTTTGTAGAAGAACTGGAATGATTCCATCCTTTCCCGGAGACTTATACGGAGCAAAACTTTCAATTGCCCATTTGATCGAGTCGGTTGTCACAATTCTACGAGCAAATGCCCAAAAATCAGAACTACCTGAAAAGAACACAAGGGATGTCGTCAGTGATGGCTCCGTACAGCCTGGAAAGTGTGTGTCAACAGTTGAGTACTACATCTTCGTCAGACGAGCATTCACCATCAGCAGTTCTAATTGAACGAACATGAAAGTCTTTCGATTTCGAAAGTAACTTATTGAATCTACTAGTCTCGTTGAGACTTGAGTCATTTGTGCAGAGGCTTTTCCAACCACTTCGCTCAGATGATCGAAGGGCATTTCTGTATGCTTTACGAGCCAACTTAAAGGCTTCCGACTTGTCCCGGCATCTGCGATTCCAAGCTCTTCTACATAACTTTTTGAGTCGAACATGTTCGGTATTCACCAAGGTGTTCTTCTAGAAGCACGCCTAACTCGAAGCGAACAAGCCTCTTGGTATGCTGCTATGTGGTGGGCATTTGCATCACTGCCAATTATGAGAGGTATACCATTTCTGCCACAGTATGATACAACCCTTTTGAAATCATCATAAGGTGATGGTTTATTATGCGGCAAATATGGCGAACAATAGTCATATTTCTTGTTTATGTTGTCAACAGTCATATTTACCGTGACAGCACAAATATCGCGAGCTGTGAGGTCGGATATAAGACAAGCGTCAATAGCACTATTCGCAATTATACATGCACGAGGCATTTCAAGTGGATTTGTCATGCCGTTTTTGTTGAAAGCTACGAAGTCGGTGAAGTTTCCTTTATGGAAATATGGTTCTTGAACCAAAGCTATGGAAGCTTTTCCTTCCTGCTCAAGGCGGGATAGATTCATAGTTGCTGTATGTTTATGCTGAAAATTAATTTGTGCTACTCTAACCATACTCGATTTCAGCATTTTTTTTATTCATTTCGTTTATTTGATAGGCACAAATGCGTTAGCTTGGCGGTGCCAAATTCTTTCGTTTTGGATACATCATCAGCATTTGTTGTACAGCAACTAGAAGATACCAAACACGTTGGCTTATAATCGCCTATAGCGAACCCCGAAATGGGTATTAGGGACATGACCATCATTGGAATCCCATGACTTGCAAAGAAACAAACGTCCACTGTGTTAGAGATTCGCTTAACACAGCAAGGGTAAGACTCATGACACTCCGTGCGCTACTGGCATATTTTAGTCCTGCCAGCCATTCAGTCCTCGGCACGGAGAAACACCTTGACTTGAGGACTCCTGTTTTCAGTCGCCTCTTATGACATGGGAACAGGAAACCAGTGGATCAATTATTGGTTGAAATACTTAAACCCGCCGGATACCACACTGCCTCTAGGCTGGTTTTGTCCGGAGAAAGATAATAGACTGTTATCAACCTCTTAGTGGACCACAGCATTCAATATCACAAAAGTATATTAATCATACTTTCATACCAAACCATAATAAAGTAGTGAATATTATAAAGTAGGATTTGAATTTTTTTGATAGAATTACTTTTGATAAAAGGTGTTGTGACTATCGCTTTACAACGCAGTTTATTTTTATGGCTTGCGGTGAGCATGGTGTCTCACGAATCGCTGAAATAAAAATTATAGAATGCACATTAGTTTTCAGCATTCTTTACTGATTTTAGCCTTCCGGACGGCAAATGGCCCTGAACGATACCCGTTAGTGCCCTAAAACTAATTCGCTAGATTTTTAGAGCATCGTGCATCTAGTGAACTAGCATTAGTGACGGAAGATCATCGAAGAGTTTCGCAAAAAAAGTTCCAGTAATTTTTATGATTCTCCCTAACGGGTTTTGAGTGTTTTTTTAAAATTGTTCTTCGGCATTAGGTTTATCAATAGTGGTTCAAATCAAAGATACTACTGGGAAGTTTTAGATCGATTGATTCAATAATATTCGAACTATGTTGCTCACCGTGAGATCACTTTTCAGTACATACGCAAGCACCTGAAGTGTACGTAGTGTGATATCAAGAGCTGCAATTTCAGTTCTTAGTTATCAGTCGTGTAAAAATATGGGTTCACCCTATTTAGAGTATGCAATTTAAATACATGCAATATTTTTTTCGATTGTTTTGGTCCAGAACAACATTTATAGCTGGATTGATTGAAGAACTCAGATATTTTATTAACAAAGTATTAGTAATAAATCGTTTGTTCGTCTATTTTATATGCTATTTTTTCGCTTTATCTTTGATTTGGTTTATACCTTCAAATTTCTCGGACAGATGTTGTCACATTTATTTGAGCGTTTCTATGAGTTCTGTTACTGTCCTATGTAGTACGTGTTATCAGAAACACCGCGCAGCATCATGTTCGAAATGTTCTCAATCAGTATAATATTCGAAGAGAGAGAGAGATAAGAGTTATAAGAAATATTACATCTTAATGTTAGGAGGGTTAAAACCGTTTTACTTTTACACATAGCATTCATAATTATTTATAATCGAGCACGGAATTTCGAAAAACATTGTTTTTATAAAAGTAAAAGCAAAACAATTAAAGTAATGGAAACTTACAAGCATGAGATGTTAATCAGCATAACTCTGAAAGTCTGCAAGATTTTTTGAAGCTGTCCGATGATGAGAACCCCTTAACAGATATTTAAACATTGTCCATTGCATGCTTAGGGGATCCACAATAGTTTTATTTACGGACAAAGTGATCAAGTTTGTCGCCCCGTGTACTTATCATTAAGATGTCTCTTACGCGTTAAGCAGTAAGAGATGTTTTAGAACCCTACAAAAAGTTAAACTTGTTACCTGTACGATGTATGGAATATGCTCCAATATAAAATCCTCTATTTGATTTTTTGTTGTTGACCCATTCCAGAACCGCATCAGTAACGTTCAGCTCGATCCATCCATCGTATTCTAAAGACACCTCTATTTCTGACAGCTTCCGAAGTTCTTCTTCGCTACAGATAAAAAAGATGTTTTAAATCAAATCGTAAAGGGGGTAATTAATAACTTTTATAATCGCATGGATATTTTTTTATTTACATATTGCAGAAATTAAAAGAATACTATAATTTGCTGCAATCTACCGGTATTGTGCTTTCCACCGAAGATTAACACGCGACGGAATCGATTCAAAATATTGAAAGAATTGAAAATATATACTGTTGGCTCCAACCGCAAAGTTTAGAACAAACATCAGGCAAAATAGAGGACCTGTTGGCCAGGAATCGCACGGTCATGAATTGACAGTTCAAGGATTTATTGACCCCTTCACTACCTGCTGATCGAAAATTGGAAAGCATTTGTTACTTTTTTTGGTACCCATGTAATTTATTAACCCTAGAGCGTTGCACTGGGGTACAAATGTACCCCACGCCTTCTTTGGGACCCTGTAAAAACGCGAATTCGACATTTACCGACCTGGGACGCTAACCATAATTAAATTTAGAGTTCCTAGTACCCGGTCAAAAAAAATGCGGACGAACATGTTCAGGCGATTTAAACAGTTTGACGTTTGACTCAACTCACCTGGGCTAATTGCCCCTAGGAACAAACGCAATTTGCGAATGCGATTAAAAGGCAATTTCAACACTTAGACAAATTTTCTGGCGGCTGAAATAGACTTGGTAGTTTTTTGCGTTTTTCAATGTTTAGCTTAAGCTTAAAATTGTTTTTTTAAACAATTGGCGTGTTCTCGCTTGTATTTTGTTTGTCTAGTACACTTCATTTAGCAAACGAATGTGGGAAATTGTGGAATCGTGTGTAAATATAGTGGAACAAGATCTCTGACCTAAACTCTTAATAAAAGTCAGACTGTGGTAAGTTTTGGTGTGCAATGCCAATTTCACCATTGATTCTTCCTATAGTTTGGTGGTGATTACCTAGTGTAGTGATAAGTTTATGTGAGTAGATAATGAATCCGAAAATAAGTAATATTTGTAATTTTCATATTAGGCAATTAAGGGCGATTAAATGGCGCGTTCCCTGGGCGATTTGGGGGTGATTTAAGGGCGGGTAGAGTGGCAAGAAAATGACGGTGGCAAATCGCCCAAATGTTGCATTTGAAATAGCCCCCTAATTGCCAGCAAATTGAAGGGCAATTAGGGCATCCGAGTTGGCAAATAGCCCCCCGTTAGCCAGCAACTTGCCCTTTTTGACTGGGGTGGAATCGTGTGTAAGGATAGTGGAACAAGATCTCTGACCTAAAGTCTTAATGAAAGTCAGATTGTGGTAAGTTTTGGTGTGCAATATTAATTTCACCATTGATTCTTCCTATAGTTTGGTGATGATTACCTAGTGTAGTGATAAGTTTATGTGAGTAGAAAATGAATCCGAAAATAAGTAATATTTGTAATTTTCATATTAGGCAATTAAGGGCGATTAAATAGCGCGTTCCCTGGGCGATTTGGGGGCGATTTAAGGGCGGGTAAGACGGCCAAAAAATGACGGCGGCGAATCGCCCAAATGTTGCATTTAAAATAGCCCCCTAATTACCAGCAATTTGCTGGAAAATTGAAGGTCTATGAGCGCATCCGAGTTGGCAAATAGCTCCCCGTTAGCCAGAAACTTGCCCTTTTTGACTGGGTAATAGTAGGAAAAAAGGTATAGCCAGTTTGCTAATAGCCTTCGTGGAAGCAGGTGTCAAAGTTGGCGTGGGGGTACATTTGTACCCCAGTGTACGGTTGCCGTTAGTGTTTCGTCATGTTTCGTGCTGTCAGTGGAAATGTGATTCGTGACAATACCAATTTAAATACTGATTGTTTTACTACGATAGATACAATTAGTATTATATAATCGTTTTTAATCGTTTAATTAATTTAATTTAATTTTGAAGCGGAACAAAAAATCGTTCTCATTTTTGCTGATTTTTATTGTTTTATTGTTAATTTTTTATAGTTTTTCAAAACAATGGCTCGTAAGTATAATTTGCGCACAATCATAATTGTAACAGTAACATTGCGTGTTACCAATGTATAACTGGTCAGAAATATTTTTTCATTTCAATTTCCACCCCATTTCGTGGTAATTTCCAAACCCGATTTTTAAACTTTCACTCTTCAAAATAATTGCAGGTTTTCAAAAATATCGAAATTCCATTTTATACCGTATCAAGATCATTCTTTCAACTTTTAGAATCATTTGATTTTTTTCAAATTTGTTGAAGATTCGCAAAATTATAGTAATCTTTGTAAAAAAAGTCATTTTATTGTGTTCAAACCAATGTATGTATCATTGATTCAATAAATTCCGTACTTTCACTTAGGGTTCGTCGCGGTGCGGATGTGGGCGGTAAATGGATTGTCCGCACCGCAACCGCAAAAAATATTAAAACCGCACCGCTTACCGCAACCGCATTGCATTTACCGCACTGCACCATGCGGTAAAATTGAATTAAAAATTAAATAGTGTTGAAAAATTATTCTTTTATTTTATATAACCATATGTAGTAAAATGTAATTCTTATTTACACGAAAATTTACTTTGACGGACTCCTCAGAATGTAAAACAATTATGAAAAAATCAATTTTTGCGATTTTTATTAATAAAATACCGTTAATTTTAAGACAAATGCTTTCGAAACAAGGTAAAACATTGTCATTCCTCTAAATATTAGCATAGCGCTGAAGTCCTATGAAATATAGTTGTATTTCATTATTATACACAGAAAAATGTTCTTCGCAGCAATTAATAGAAAAACCTTTAATTTACTTATACTTCAGTTAATAGACCTTTCTCGTCCGACCTAACCCCCTTTTTTCTTATTTTTATTCAAAAGACTACACATTTTTAAGAATATTGCCGTTGAAATGAGACTATTTGGAGCTATCGTGATTTTTTATTGATTTTTTTAAATTTGAAAAATGCAAGAATGTTGAGTATTTTTTTTCACCTTTGCAAGAATGGTGGGACTCAAAATGTGTGTTTGGGCAACACGGTTTTGTATATTTTTGCTTGAGCTCCTGGCAACGCGGCAAATGAAGTGGTGAGTCGCGGTACAAAGTTCATTGATTATGTAAACAAACTAAAGTGAACCTCTCGGTGGAGAACATTGCATGATAATGTTTAACCTCACTTTTTTGACAGTTCAGAGAGATTGTTTACATAGTCTTGGAATTTTTGTTGATTCGATCATAGTATGAGAAACTTGGTTTGGTTCGCTGCCAAATGGTAACACTTTCCAAACAAGGTCGCTCAGCTGTAATTTTGATTTTTGATTCATTGAAGAAGTAAGGAATTTCTAGCCAAACATTTGAAAAAGGCCTACTGCCAAATGCAAACAAATCGAATTTTCATGTTCTCTATTAAAATCCTGGGACAAAACCTGTGGATAGATGTTTTCTTTTTCATTTTTTCTGTTCATTTGATCTCTTGTCTTGCATAGCCACTCTTTCTTCCTCACATATTTTAAATGGACTGGCTACATTTGACTGTTCCCCCTCACTGCATTTGACGGTTCCCTTTGGCTGCATTTGACAGCTGCCCCTGGCTGCAATTGACATTAGGTTTTTTCGTATCCACACGTCACGTCCCAGTTAAAAACTATCTATCTGACCATGTGCATAAACATAACGCAACAATGGATTATGAAGAATTTTGATAATGATTTTATAACAAATTATAAAAGGGCCCGGCTGATATAAAAGTCCTAACTAGCAATACGCATATTATAAAATGATTATAAAGGATTATTGTAACTGATTCCAAAATGATTATAAAGGCAGTGAAATACGTACACAATGAATTAAGGGGAGTGTCTGATGTAAACAATTTGCGCAATCAAACCAAATAAAACAGTATTAAATTTTTAAATAGAATTATAATGAATTCGACCAAAACTTCTTTTACCTTTTTCTCAAGGTTTACGTTTGGCAGTGATCCTTTTCAAACGTTTGGGTAGAATTTAGATTATTTTATCGTTGTTGCGATCAATTTCATTTGGTTTGTTTTGTTCACAATGTTAGTCGCAGAGCATTTTGGTGATCTATGGCAATTGATGACCTTTACACCCCATACTAGGTCCGCTCCTGTTGCAGTTGTTTCGCCCCGTCCGGCACCGAGTCAACCGATGTCCAGCCTGCACCGCACTCGTCTGTCGCTATGCCAATGGCAGGTACTTGGATTGAAGGCTAAAATGTCAGCTACGGCTGATGGTGTTGCTGCAATCGGTTTGCCTTCGGCCACGTTGGACATTCGGCTAACGGGAATATTCAGCGATTCCAATTCGAAGGAAGCAGCGCCAGTAGCAGACTGCTTCGGTTCAACAATACGCTCCGGTATCGGACGAAGCTAACACTCCGGCAGGACGAAGGTTTCAATGAGGGGCTCAGGCATAAGTAGCAGAGTCCTTGCACTTACTGCTTGTCGAGTGAACAATTCCGACGAAACCACTGCCGCTCTCGCCAAGTTTGATCACCGTGATTAGTGCGACGTCAGCGGTATAGTGCCAGGAATAGTCGAGGAGAGTGCCAGGACTGACTTGCCGAGAGCTACAAGATTAAATAGCAGGGCGTTTTTAAAGTGACCGTAGTATAACGTAGAGGCTTTAGGCAGATGATTTATTCAGCAGAATAAGATAGCAAAATTACC
Source organism: Topomyia yanbarensis (assembly GCF_030247195.1). NCBI lineage: Eukaryota > Metazoa > Arthropoda > Insecta > Diptera > Culicidae > Topomyia > Topomyia yanbarensis. The sequence continues at coordinate 112,704,403 of NC_080670.1, forward strand.
CAAAACATAAGAGCTGGCTGCCGAAGTGAATCCACACACATCGTCACCTACAGAGGCAAGCAATATTGGAACGCAGCGAAATTCCTCACAATGAATTGATCTCGTTAGATGAAATTCCAGGAAGTACAATTTTCATAGCATAATTTAATCGACCGAAATTGTAGTCCTCAGTCGAGAGAGAGAGAGACTGATAGAGTAGCAGCAGCTAGGAATTTTCTTTCGAAAGCTAGCAGCGGTTTCGCGTATCCTGCGCTAAGTAGAGAGCGTTAAGACAGATCTGACCAACTGTTCCGTCCGGTACCACCATAACACACGGCACCGGCGACACATATATTCACAACATACTAATTACTTATCCTTCAGAAAAAGTAAATAAATTGACTATGAAATCTATCATTCGCTGCCTAGTTATTTCGTGCCAATTTGAACAAGACAGCAGTTGCAGATAGCTTTATTGCGGTGCCAAAATTAATGCAACTCGGGATATAATATAAATTTACATATAATTTCTCCTCCCTGATATTCTACCAGAATATATAATGCTCTGCATTATTATCACTCCAATCAAATCCTTCTTACTCCTTGTCGTCAGTGCCGAGCGCTATTTTGCATTTTCCGGCTAAATCAACGACAATGCGATAATCAACGAAACTTTTAGTGTAATGGAACTTGAAACCGAATAATAAATGATTGTTCCATTCGAAAGCGATAACCTTGTTGTCCTCATGTTTGCAGCTATCATACGCTGGTAGGCATTCTGACCAATGGAAACGTTCTTCGATATGGGCATTGAACGATCAAAATCATTTCAACAACTTATCATCGACCGAATTCGTTACCTATAAAGTTCAGGTAAACTTCACCACCCAAAAATGAATAATCAATCGGATCATCTTGTTAGGAATTAACCCACGAGCAAACAAACAAATGTGTACAAATCCTTATCCATCATCCAGAAAGCAATCGTTTTATAGCCCAATGCTTGATCTTTCGATTCAGCATATGCCACCGGGTTTTACATCCAGCGCTGATTGGTCAATGTATGAACCAGGTTACCATTGTTCCAATCCTCATCCCTCTTGAGTTGATATTCTTTCAAAGAGCATCGAAAGTATTCAAGTAATGTAAATTTTAAAAGTCCGTGTAAACAAATCTTAGGTAAACAAGCACACCGAACTGTCAGAAAAGTGAGGTTATACATTTTCACACAATGCTCTATATTTTTGACAGGTATATGAATGAATCATTTCAGCATCAGTGATGCCAGGTCTATTTAAACAATAGCCTGCAGTAAAAATATAAAAGTCTGCAGATTGCTACAAAAATCTTCAATAAATGCGACGTAGAAATGTAGTATGTATATAATTTAAATGATCAAAAATGTTGAAGGCTGGTGTATAAATTGGCTGGCATAGGCTTTGTTCTGCTAAATATTTGTAATCTGCAAAAGATCTGCAGTGAAAACGCAAAATCTACAGAATTACTAATATATATGCAGATCTGGCATCCTTTTAGTATTCCCCACAGGAAATTCAGCCAAATGGTGTAAAAATACGGGGAAACAAGGCAAGATAGGTATTCAGAATATGGGGTTAAATGAGCAGCTTGCACTATTTTTGATTTTTTCAATAGTTAGAGGTACCAAATCATCGCGGCAATAGGAAGTAACGAATTGGGGATAAAAAAGGAAGCATCCTATCATATAAAATTTTTTGACGAGAAAGGTCTATTTAAAAAATGGAATAATGAAGTTGTAAATTTTTTCTTTCGATTTCTTTATTTGCAATGACTTTGACACATGAAATATAATGAACGTTTTTCGCATTTACGTAGTAAATATCACCTTTAATGCGCAAAGGAAATTCACCAAAAAAATTAAAGGAAAAACACTAGTATTTCTATGTAGTATTCCAATACATGATGAATTTCATCAATACGAACGACTCCATATTTGATGAAAAAAATCGTTCTACACATAACATCTAATCAGGAATCCATTCCATATCAACCGGTAGGGGAGAGTGGGTATGCTTGATCCCACTTTTGCTTTTTTCTTAAAACTTTTCAATGAAATAAAAATTTAAATTGCAAAATTCGCCATCTTGTAGTCAATTCGAATTGTGAGAGCTATGAGTAATGTATAAATCCGAATACTATGTCCTGTCAGTAATTTGAACAGTTTTGAAAATCATACCAAAACGAGGTTTTTGTAAAAACGTGTGGTAACTTGATCCTCTGCCTACTAGGGCTAAAGAAACAAAGCACACTATGACCTACAGATACAAAAGCTCAGCTCCCAAATTATCCTGACAAATTAAATATTAAGACTACCTTTTTTGACGCACGACAAACTTTAACCACAGTAGAAAGTCAAGACAAGTATTTGCGGTAAATCGGTGCTGTTTAACTGGTTTTTCCAACCTTCAATAACTTTGTTCAGAGATGGACTATAAATTCTAGAACTTGGGAAGTGGACTCTGGAACCTAGCGGACACTTGTTCGGAGGGTCGAATTGCGATTGAAACCACTTAACTTCTTTCGATGCTTCTATTTAATAACTTAAAACATTTTTACTTTTAATATAGTAACTGGTAATATAACAACTGTTCACTTGAACGGCTCACAAAACTTTGATGATGAAACGCGCACGCACCGCCATTTTATATTGCCCACACGCGCCAAAATGTCCTTTCCCTCTCTACTGTTTCCGTAACGGCGACGCGTCGAGAAATTTCTCGAACAATCATAGCAAGCGAGGGGTCTGCAAATATTAATTCTCAATTTTTTCTCGGGCTGTCAGTATGCAGCACGAACATCCTCCCAAGCGGAAGTGGTTGACGACTTCAAGTTTCAAGAATTGGAAGCGGGGCCAGCTTGTGGATTGGCCGTTCCAGTATTCCCGACTGTGTCTTCAAGCTGACAACTCGAACCATGTTGTCTGGATCTGGGTGAGCTTTAATAATTTTTGCAAGTCTCCATGATTGGGGAGGTAGATTGTCCTCCTTTATCATGACAATCATGCCCTCCTTGGCGTTGGCCTTCTTCTTAGTCCATTTGCCCCTGGTTTGTAGCTCCATCAGATACTCACGTGACCAACGCCTCCAAAAGTTGTCACGAAGTACCTGCACGTACTGCCAACGGGACAACCTAGTGGTAGGAATCTCCTCATAAGTTGGCTCCGGAATCGCCATCAGCGGACGGTCGATTAAAAAGTGACCAGGTGTAAGCGGTTCGAGATCATTTGAATCCTCGGATGGCGCATACAAAGGCCGCGAATTCAGAAGAGCCTCAATTTGGCAAAGTAGAGTAGCGAACTCCATCATCGTGAGCAATGCCGTATTACACACCTTCTTCAGTATTGTCTTTGCACTTTTCACTCCTGCCTCCCAAATTCCTCCCATATGGGGTGCGCTTGGCGGAATCATTCTCCATTGAATCTCGCGCGGTTGGCAAAATTCAAAATTTTTTCTTTCCATCAGCTGTTGTTTAAACAACAAACACAGCTCATGCAACTCGTGCTTTGCGCCTACAAAGTTTGGCCCATTATCCGAAAATAGCTCTTCAGGGACACCACGACGGGAAACGAAACGAAGTAGCGCAGCGATGAATGCTTCAGCAGACAAATTTTCAACAGCCTCTAGGTGAATTCTTTTTGTTGCCATGCACACGAACACGCATATATACCCTTTGATAGGGGCTGCCTTCCGTCCAGCTTGCTTAATTAGGAACGGACCAGCAAAATCCAAGCCAACCTTCTGGAATGATGGCGCTCTGTCACAGCGACTCGACGGAAGGTCTCCCATAAACTGCTCCATTGTAATGGGATTGACCTTGAAACATTTAACGCAACTCCGTGTTGCGGCCGTTGGTTATCCAAAACTGTCTCCGAACAGTAGCTAACAGTGACAAAGGGCCAATATGCAAATTTTCTTGGTGAATGCATCTGACCAGACTTTGCACAACTGGACTTCGGTGAGGTAGAATCCATTGGTGCTTGGTAGAATACGGTAAGTTTGAGTGGCGGAGCCGACCACTCACTCGTAGCATTCCATCGTCAAGAAAAGGACTTAAGCTGTAAAGTCTCTTGGGTAACTCACCTTTTTCGAGGTTGGCAATTTCGGTAGCAAATTCCAAATGTTGCACCGTCTTCACTATTACCCTCAATGACTCTCGCAGCTCTGAAGTCGTCGGGTAATCCAAAACGATACGCTTGTCATTGCATTTCTCTTTGCAGTTTCGGCAAAATCGCACAACAAAGGCAAAAATGCGCTGCAGTTTCCGGAAGGAAGCGATTCTCTCGAACATAAGACGAAAAGATTCGTACTGAACCGCCACGCTGACGATCGCAGAATGACGAAGCTCAGGTATGGCATTATCGGGTAAAAGATCAGGTATCTCCATTTCACAAAATTCACTTCTCTGATACTCTGCACAATTCCACCATAATACGTTAGGTGCCAATTTCTTAGCTGATTGGCCATGTGACACTATATCTGCTGGATTTTCAGTAGTACGCACATATCTCCACTCAAACATATCTCCAGTAGAAACAATCTCACTGATCCGATTTCTCACAAACACCTCTAGTTGATCGGGTTTCTTCTTCAACCAGGCAAGGACCACCTGACTATCAGACCACAACACTATTTTTCTGAAGGAAAGATGCACTACCTCCAAAATATTCTTTATTAAACGGTGCAGCAAACGAGCAGCCAAAAGCTCTTTGCGTGGAATCGTAAGAACTGACTTCGGGACTAATTTAGATTTGGCACACAATAATCGCACTACTGGAGGTTCTCCAGAGAAAATGGATTTAACATACACACAAGCTCCATACGCAAACTGGGATGCATCTGCATAACCATGAAGCTGATAAGCAGAAGCATTTGTTATCACCACCATACGCGGAATTCGGATCATATTGACATCACACACTGCTTCCAGGAAGTCTTCGAAATCTTTCACTAAATCGGTCGGTATTGGTTCATCCCATCCAACTCTTCTTTCCCAGATTCGCTGCATCAACAATTTTCCTATAAGAACCACAGGCGCAGCAGTTCCAGTCGGATCAAACATACTCGCGACTAGCGAAAGCACTTGCCTCTTTGTCGGTCGCTCGCAGGGCACTACTAATGGTGAAACAAAAAGCAACTGGTCCATTGTGGGATCCCACAGCAATCCCAATGCCTTGATGACCTCATTGTTTCCGGATCCTCCAACACATGTAGGCTCTTCACGATCAGCTTCCGGGATAATTTGCAGCAGCTCTGGGCAGTTTGAAGCCCACTTATGCAACTCGAATCCACCCGTCTTCAACATCTTAATCAGCTGTGTTTGTGCCTCTGTTGCATGAGAAATATCATCAAAGCCGAACAGGGCATTGTCCACATAAAAATTTTCTTCAACTATCCTGGCTGCCATTGGGAATCTTTTTCTCTCGTCACTGGCTAGCTGCTAGAGTGCTCTTGTGGCCAGGAAAGGCGCAGATGCTGTACCGTAAGTGACGGTTGTTAACTCCAACACTCTCATAGGGCTTGATGGCTCATCTCTCCAGAACACGCGCTGACGTGGGGAGTGTTGCTTGTCGACAAGGACTTGTCGATACATTTTTGCGACGTCGGTTGATAGCGCGTAGCGCGGGAATCGAAAGCGCAGGACAATTGAAATTAATGTATTTTGATTTAAATTACCTTCCATCATCACATCGTTGAGCGCCAAACCAGTTATTTTGGCGGAAGCATCAAAAACTACACGGCATTTAGTAGTTGTATTCGATGGACGCAGAACAGCGTGGTGTGGTAGGTACCACCTTTTTATGTCAGCTGGATCCTCACTTTCCTTTATCTCTTTGCAGTGGCCAAGCTCTTCATACTCATTCATGAACTCGACGTACTGCCTTTTCAAATCGGGCTGCTGTGCAAGCTTTCTCTCTAATGCATAAAATCTTCTTAATGCCAGCGAACGAGAATCGCCGAGTTCGACGATCGACTCCTTGAGGGGCATTTTAACTACATACCTCCCAGTTGCATCTCGGTGGTGTGTTTCTTGAAAGTGGAGCTCACACTCGGTTTCTTCACTGTGCTTTTGCGTATCACTCTCGTATTCTTCGACTTCCCAGAATCGTCGAACGGCTTCACTTAATTCTTGGAGAGTGACTGAGTGCGAATGGACGACAGCTTCTGCAAAGTTACCGCCACCACACACGCCACCAACGACCCAGCCAAACCGAGTCTCACGTAGCATTGGCAGATTTTCCGCCAACTGAATCTCACCAGGCAGCAGCAACTTCAAAAACAGTTGATTACCCAGCAACAGATCAACCTTCCCAGTCTGGTTGAACGTAGGATCCGCAAGTTGTATTCCATGGGGCAGTTCCCAGGTACCAATGCTTACAGCTGATGTTGGCAGTTCTGCCGTAACACTTTCAGTAACCAAACACTTGACGTTGGCACTGAAACTGGAGTACCTTGAACGAATTTGTACCACGCTACCGGTTGAAGCATGGGTTCTCGTACTGTTGACTCCTGCCACAGTGACATTCGATGGAAACTGTTTCAAGCCCAAAGTCTCCACCATGGATTTGGAAATCAAATTGACTTGTGATGCACTGTCTAATAAAACTCTGCAGGTGGGCTTTGTTATTTTGATCCATTATATCCACCACTGCTGTGAGGAGCAGCACTTGCGAAGTTATCATCTTCTGGTTGCAACAACTTGCGGACTTCATCTTGAGGTTTGGTCTCTGGAACTGGATTTTGGGTTGATTGTGGAGTCACCTTCTGTTCCTCCACCGTTGATTTGGAACGCTCCTCTGCGTGCAGTAGACTGTGGTGATGGCGTTTATATTTCGAGCATGTTCTATCCGAAGGACAATCCTTGCTCTGGTGCCCCTTCCTCAAGCAATTGAAGCAAACGTTCCGCTCTCTTACCTTAGCTAGTCTCTGCTGCATCGACAACGCTTTAAATTCTGAGCAAGTAAAATTTTGATGGCCCTTCCCACAAAAATCACATTTATACTCGGGTTTTGAATCATGCTCGGAAGCAGCTGCGACGTACGATTTTTGACTTAGCTTTGTTGTAGGCTTAGGTTGAATTGTGGGTTGCTTTGGATTCAAGCTATCGCATCTCTCCAGTATGAAGCACTGTTCCTTCAAGAATTCCAACAATTGATTGTAGCTAGGTAGTTCACCTTGTCTTACGGTGGACTCCCAGCGTCTTCGGGTTTCCTTATCGAGAGCGGCAGCGAGTAGATGAACCACAATCAGTTCCGATATTCCTGTGAACTCTTGTTGCAGAAACTTAAGGCTTTCCACATGTCTGGTACACTCGTCTACCAAGCTACGCAGCTCACCATGATTCTCTTTTACCATCTTCTTGAGATTCAATAGTCCGTGGATGTGAGTATCAATCGTGTGACGCTTATTCTCATACCTTTCTTCTAGGATTTCCCATGCATGGGCGTAATTTCCCTCATTGATGGTTTTAGCGTCAATTAGGCCAGCAGCACTACCCATCAATGATTTATCCAGATGGTAGAGCTTCACTGCTGGGGAATCGGGTGTCTTGTCGACCAGATCTTTAAACATGGCTTTAAACTTTGGCCAACTTTCGTATCGACCATCGAAAGAAGGAATCGGCATTCTTAAAGGTTGGTGCACAATGACTGGACCCTGATTAAGCATGGAAGTATTCAACGAGTTATGGTTTGCATTTGCTCTTGGAGCGGTATTCATAGCGATCAGTTGCTCTTCGAGCAAGATGGCCACCGTATCATAATGTTCGTCGAACTCTTCGTAGTGTTGGCTATGAGTTTTTCGGGTATCCGCCGTTGCTAAGCCAAGGATGCTTTCATGAATAGCAAGGTACTCCTTTTGAGCTGTTTCTAGCTTCTTCATGAACACCCGGATTTGAGCTTCGCTTAGCTGAACGACTTCATCGTTCTCATTGGGGCATATAGTATTATAAATTCTTGTCACCTTACCTTTTGCCTGACTACGGCGGTGGACGAGTAGTTCAATCTGCTCCATCCTGTCGATTTTTTCCTGTAACTTCTGCTTCTTCTTTTCCTTCTTACTGACTGGAGTTGACGAAATGGTTGACTGCCCAAGTGCAGTGCCGCTTCCGGATTCGTTAGCAGAAGCTTCCAGAGTATTTTTTGGCATTGCCTGAGGGACACCAGCACTTATCGGACCTTATGCCCGAACCAAACACGGATTACAGCCAAGTCTATAAACACGGTGCCTGGGGGAAGGGTGTCCTCGTGGCGGAAACTTCACTTCACTACTTTTTCAAAAATGGCGCCTTTTCTATCACCACATTTTTTCACCAAAATGGCGTCTTGTCTATAGCTCACTTTTTTCACCAATATGGCCGCGTCTATTAAATTTGTTAACTTCCACACATTTTGCACTACTAGAAGCGATGCAAACGACCCTCCTTGAGTTGTTCCACTATTTCTGCGCTTTAGTTCACTAGATCCGGTTCGTTAGGACCATGATTAGAGATGGACTATAAATTCTAGAACTTGGGAAGTGGACTCTGGAACCTAGCGGACACTTGTTCGGAGGGTCGAATTGCGATTGAAACCACTTAACTTCTTTCGATGCTTCTATTTAATAACTTAAAACATTTTTACTTTTAATATAGTAACTGGTAATATAACAACTGTTCGCTTGAACGACTCACAAAACTTTGATGATGAAACGCGCACGCACCGCCATTTTATATTGCCCACACGCGCCAAAATGTCCTTTCCCTCTCTACTGTTTCCGTAACGGCGACGCGTCGAGAAATTTCTCGAACAATCATAGCAAGCGAGGGGTCTGCAAATATTAATTCTCAATTTTTTCTCGGGCTGTCAGTATGCAGCACGAACAAACTTATACCATGATTTGTTCACGGAATTTTTTTTATATCAATTAATAGTGCCAGGATACTATTTCTATACATTTCGAAAGTATTTGAGAGAATTAGTGATAGGGATCAAGCATACCCAGTGTTACAGGGAGCTATACTAAAGATACCTGTTGTATGAGGTGAACAAAATTTAAATTTTTTGTATGTGTTGTGAAACTTATTATTCGAAAAACGTGTTTTTCTACACCAAAGCTCTTAGAAAGTAAACGTGCTTAAATTTTTTCATAAATAATTATTTCGACAATCTCATTCAACCGTTCGAAAAATTTAGTATCCTCACTCTCCCCTACAGAGTTACTGAACATTTGAAAAACTGCAAAAAATGTATGATTTGTAGCATACAGCAGAAATGTTATTACAAATAGGAGATTTTAAGAACAAAATACCCCAAAACCCTAACTTCCTGTTTTTTAAGAAACGTATGTATTCTTATTCAAATACTAAGTTTGTTCCCTTAAAAACGTATGAGCTGAAATTTTCTAATGGCTTGTTCAAAAGTTCTAGCATTTTATGTATTATTTTCTAATATTTTTCCATAATGCCAATATCAAAAACTTCAATTGAAGTTGGCAGGGGTCAAAAATTGTCCAAACTTTACGAAATTTGGCATCTGGGATAACTTTGACACTTGTCACAATATGAAGGGAGACTTTTAGAATTACAAAAAATCGCAATACCCTACACTATAAAAACACAAACTTCGAAAGCTTTACTTTCAAAAAGTTACAATATATTTTAAACTGAAAAATATTAGTTATCAATTTGGTAGAAAATATTTCCAGTTGGACAAACAATGGACGTTCACAACAAGTCGTCGTCAAGTTCGCACGCGTTTATCGTTCGATCCAGGTGCCGTGCGCGATATTTCATTTAGTTTTTTTTATTAATTCAGCTTTTCGTGTGTTTCAATCATAATGAGTTGCGAAATTTGCACTTTCGACACTTCCGCCGATACAGTTATGTGGACGTGTATAGGTTGCCCAAGAAAATTCCACGCCGCTTGCATTGGAGTGACTGTTCCGAGGGGATCACTGCGGAAGAAGGACAAGAGGGTGGACATCAACTCGTATCTATTACCGTGCTGTGAATCATGTCAAGAATTGATGCAGGCCAAGATTTAGTTCAAAGGGTTTATTGAACAACAACAACTTCTGGAATCACAACTGCAAGCCAATACGGAAGTAATGCACCGGCTCGCGTTTCAACTGGAGAAGCCTAACATAGTTCACGAAGCGATCGATGGCCTAGAAATTTTGCTTACAACAATAAAACAGGAATTGATAGCAATAAACAAAAACAGCAGTTTGACTAGATGTGTTGTTGCCATTAAAAATCACATTACCTCGCTATTCGATACAGCAATGACGACAACGAAAAATAATGTCTATAGCACGCTGAAAACGGTAACGTCAGAGCTATCAGCTGAACTGCGCACCATGAATGATGAAATAAGCCAGCTTAATCAACTGTCTCTGGACACAGCGGCTAGTATTACTATGACGTCAAACCCGACGCTGGGGATTGATATTCTTGACGAGCTTAAGTCTCTGTCAGCGAACATATCCACCAGTCAAAACTTCACAAATTCTGCGCTAACTATTGATATCCTCGACGAACTTAAGGCGCTTTCATCAAACATAACGGCAAGTCAAAACGCTACATCATCGCTTGATTCATGCCCCAGTTTGGAAGCCGAATTAAATAACGACAAAAATATCGATAACTCAGGTTGGCGCTTTTTGGGTACAAGGAAAGTATGGAAAGCAGACTGGAGCGATTACGCTGCGCGCAAATTAAGAAACCTGAACCAGCAAAAACAGGCCGAAAAGGCTACCCGAGCAAATACTCATGGGTTCAAACACCATATAGCCCCTTGAAAAGACCTTAAACATGGTCCGTGCCAAAATTCACAACCATCAACACACCATAAAATGGTCTCAATAACCCATAAATACACCAACATATGGTATTTTATATGGGATCTACCGGACCATGGTGATGGTGTTTTCATGGGTTGAACCCATTTCAAACACCCATGACAAACCCCATGAGCATGGGGGTATTATGGGCTTTTCGTTTGCTCGGGTAGAAGACGTAAAAAAGATCGAGGCGAAATAATAATAATAACGTTAATGAAAAAAACAAAAGCACCATAAATTTTCCTCGACCTGATCAAGAGCAAGCTGCGCGCCACTCACGACAGCCAGTTAATAGTAACCATACGAGTAATACCAATCGCAGAATCACATTTAGGGCCGGCAACACCCACTATAACAAAAACCATACGAGTAGTCACTACAACAATAGTTTCCTGCCACCGGATAGAGTGCTTCTTGCAGCTGCAAAGGATCATTTCTCAGGACCTCCCACTAACTATAGGCCAACAATTCAGTTTCAAAGAGGACCGACATTGAATCCCTATGCACTGGATGATTTACCACGGTGACGATGCAAATGCACCCAACATCGGAGCACTCGTCAACAGTTTTGTGTAAGGCGTGCCATTCTCAACATTCGTGTTTTCGACGACATTGACGCATTCCCTAGAAGAAGGAAACGACGAGGACACCGCAGTTTGCCAAGATTCGACGCCATTTGAACGACAACAAAAAGAGGTAATCTCGACTCCTCAAGTAGAGTCGTCAGTAGAAATTTCAATTTACTGTCAAAATTTTAATAGAATGAAAAGTGCATCGAAAATGAATGAAATTCAAAAGAATATTTTAAGTAGCTCCTATACAATTATTTTGGCTACAGAAACTAGTTGGGACGAAAGTGTTAGAAGTGAGGAAGTTTTCGGGAACAGCTACAATGTGTTTAGAGCTGACCGAGACATTCATATGTCTGAAAAGAAGTCAGGAGGGGGAGTTTTAATAAAAATTACATCAAAATTTAATGCAGAAATCATTACTACAAGGAAATTTAAAGAATTTAAGCATGTGTGGGTTAAAACCCATCTGGCAGGTGAAACACATATATTTGCCTCTGTGTACTTCCCCCCAAATAATGCCCGCAAAGATACATTTGAAAAGTTTTTTCTTATTGCCGAAGACATTATAACCAAGCTCCCCCCAGAGGTAAAAGTTCATATTTATGGTGACTTCAATCAACGAAGCATTGACTTCTTTCCAGACACTGAAAATGAAAGCATCCTACTTCCAGTCGTTGGGGATAACGAAACTCTGCAGGCCGTATTTGACAAAACTGCAAGTTTAGGACTTAACCAAATTAATCATGTTAGAAATCAGCAAAACTGTTATTTTGATTTATTATTCACAAACATTCTTGAAGACTTCTGTGTCACCGAATCATTAACTCCACTATGGAAAAATGAAGCGTTTCATACAGCAATTGAGTTTTCTGTATTTGTACATGATAACAAAAGACCCGATGACTGCGAGTACGAAGAGGCCTTTCAATTTAAATTGGCAAATTTTGACAACATAAAACAAAGACTAAGCAGTATAGATTGGCAAACGTTGTTTAGAAATGAAACAAGTATCGAAAATTCAGTAGACGTCTTTTACACAAAATTGTTTGATATAATAGTTGAACAAATACCACTGAAAAAAATTAGGCGACAAGGCAACACAAAATATCCAGTTCGGTATAACGAGCAAATTAAAAAAATCGTAAACAAAAGGCCCACAAAAAGTATAAAAAAATCAGAAATGAAAGGAACTTATTTAACTATTTGGACATTTGCGATCAACTAAACCTATCCATTAAAATAGCATTTGAAGAGTATTACTCAAAAACCGAACTTCAAATAAAATCTTGCCTAAAAAATTTCTTTAATCATGTTAAAAATAATTTAAAATCGGAAAACTTCCCTTCAAAAATGAAACTTAAAGTAAATGTCGGTGTCTGAAGAAGATCGTGATCGCGAATATTTCGGTTTCTTCCCAGAATTCACCACAGACATTGGCGTCAATCATGTCAGTGTGCAAGATATTATGGAGGCTCTAAACAAACTAGATGCCTCCAAAGGTTCTGGACCTGACGGGATTCCACCCATATTTATGAAGAACTTAGCGTTGGAACTCACAGCTCCTCTGTTTTGGCTTTTTAACATGTCGCTTGAATCTGGCATTTTCCCCAATTTATGGAAAAGCTCGTACCTGGTACCCATTTTTAAAAGTGGCAAAAAGTCTGACATATGTAACTACCGTGGAATTGCCATTATGTCATGTATGCCTAAACTCTTTGAAGCAATCGTTAACGAAAAACTATTCAACCAAATCAAAAACAGAATTACTAACATGCAGCATGGGTTCTTTAAAGGACGTTCAACTAATACAAATTTACTAGAATTCGTCAACTACTCATTGATTGCAATGGAGAATGGAAACTACATTGAAGCTCTTTACACAGACTTTAGCAAGGCATTTGATCGTATCGACATACCCTTGCTATTATTCAAACTGAAAAAATAGGAATTGAATCAGGTCTTCTCAAATGGCTCGAATCATATTTACCTAACCGTCAACAAATAGTTAGATTTAAAGGGAAGAAATCGAATCCCATTCAAGTCACATCAGGAGTTCCTCAAGGCTCCCATCTAGGCCCTCTTTTGTTCATTTTATTCGTAAACGACATATCATTCATTCTCAAAAACATAAAAGTTCTTATCTATGCCGACGACATGAAGCTCTTTTTAGAAATTAGGAACGAACAAGACATAAAGATATTACAGGAAGAAATACATATGTTTTACCTCTGGTGTAACAAAAGCCTTCTGCAACTAAACGTAAAAAATGTAATGCAATAACTTTTAGTAGGAAACGAAATACACCTGACATTTCAATCACTCTAGGAAATCAAGTGGTACAAAAGTGCGAAAGAGTTAAAGATTTAGGAGTCATTCTAGATTCAAAATTAACATTCATTGACCATTACAACACAATCATCAATAGAGCAAATAACATGCTTGGATTTACAAAGCGTTTTAGTTACAATTTTAATGATCCATATACAATTAAAAAATTATACATCTCGTATGTAAGGTCAATACTGGAATATTGTAGCATAGTTTGGTCACCTTTCTCAATCACACATGAAGAAAGAATAGAATCAGTACAAAGGCAATTTTTATTGTTTGCACTTCGCAAAATAGGTTGGACACGATTTTCTTATAAAGCTCGCTGTATGCTCATTAACATCCAAACACTAAAAGAGCGCCGAGAATATGCAATGGTTTCATTTCTAGACGATATCATTTCGTGTCGTATTGATTCAATCGAACTTCTATCTAAACTTAATTTTTATATACCTTCCCGGCAGCTACGAATCCGACATACATTTATAACAAACAATTATCGTACAAATTATGCCAAGTTTGGACCATTAAATCAGATGATGGCAACTTACAACAAACACTGCAAAGCTATTGACTTAACAATGACAAAAAGCAAATTAAAAAAATATTTCAATTCTATTCGCTTATAAAGATCATCCTAAAGTAGTGCTATATAAACCAGATAGTATTTAGTTTGGTTATTAGTACTTTATGTTTTAAGTGTATACTATATTTTATCGTTGTAACAAAACGTTCTACTCTTGTTTGACGACAATAAATAAATAAATCCGAAAAAAAGTTATGTAGCATACTTTTTGAGAAAGAGTCTTATAAAACCGATTGCGGAAAACTTGGCATTTATCGACCTGGGAACCTAACCATAATTCAATTTAGAGTTCCTAGAAAGAGTAGGAAATGGTCGGGCTATACCACCTTATAGCCTTTGTGGAAGCAGGTTGGCGTGGGGTACATTTGTACCCCAGTATACGTTTGCCGTTAGTGTTTCGTCAGATTTCGTGATGTCAGTGGAAATGTGATTCGTGACAATTGAGCATTGCATGAAAATGTATAACCTCACTTTTCTGACAGCTTAGAGAACTTGTTTACATGGACTTAGAATTTTTGGTTTCATCCAGTACAAGAAACTCGGTTCGAATTCTAACACCATGTAAACAAGCTCGCTAAACTGTCATTTTTTCGAGCATTTTTACTCACATGACGTCATCTTGCAATGCTCAATACCAGTTTAAATACTGGTTGTTTTACTACGTAAGAAACAATTAGTATTATATAATCGTTTTTAATCATTTATTTAATTCAATATTGAAGCGGAACAAAAAATCGTTCTCATTTTTGCTGTTTTTTTATTGTTTTATTGTTAATTTTTTATAGTTTTTCAAAGTAATGGCTCGCGAGTATAATTTGCGCACAATAACTGCTGTAACAGTAACGTTGCGTGTTACCAATGTATTAAAATACAGTAATTACTGGTCTGAAATATTTTTTCATTTCAATTTCCACCCCATTTTGTGGTATTTTCCAAAACACGATTTTTAAACTATCATTCCTCAAAATAATTGGTTTTTTTTCAAAAATATCGAAATTCCATTTTATACCGTTTCAAGACCATTTTTTTCAACTTTTAGAATCGTTTGATTTTTTTCAAATCGGTTGAAAATTCGCAAAGTTATAGTAATTTTTGTAAAAAAAGTCCAAACCGTTTATCTCTTTTTTTTTGGTTCAAACCAATTTATATATCATTGCTTCAACAAATTACTTACTTTCACTTACACAGCTGTTTTCGCAATTAAAAAACGAAGAAAATATGTATTATACATTTCTTTTGTTTGCATTTTTTCCTGCGAAAATTGCGATCGAATGCGTGGGGTACATTTATACCCCAGTGCAACGCACAGAGGAGTAACTAGAGCAAATTCCTGGCCAATAATCATTTTTTTTTGATTTTCCTTTTCATTATATTTGTTTTACATACCTAACTGCCTGCTGAATAACGTGGCCAAATTAAGAGTATGTCAAAAATTGTGAAAGAGTTTTTGCTTGCTTTTAGTGATATATATATATATATATATATATATATATATATATATATATATATATATATATATATATATATATATATATATATATATATATATATATATATATATATATATATATATATATATATATATATATATATATATATATATATATATATATATATATATATATATATATATATATATATATATATATATTTATTTTAAGTGTATACTATATTTTATCGTTGTAACAAAACGTTCTACTCTTGTTTGACGACAATAAATAAATAAATCCGAAAAAAAGATATGTAGCATACTTTTTGAGAAAGAGTCTTATAAAACCGATTGCGGAAAACTTGGCATTTATCGACCTGGGAACCTAACCATAATTCAATTTAGAGTTCCTAGAAAGAGTAGGAAATGGTCGGGCTATACCACCTTATAGCCTTTGTGGAAGCAGGTTGGCGTGGGGTACATTTGTACCCCAGTATACGTTTGCCGTTAGTGTTTCGTCAGATTTCGTGATGTCAGTGGAAATGTGATTCGTGACAATTGAGCATTGCATGAAAATGTATAACCTCACTTTTCTGACAGCTTAGAGAGCTTGTTTACATGGACTTAGAATTTTTGGTTTCATCCAGTACAAGAAACTCGGTTCGAATTCTAACACCATGTAAACAAGCTCGCTAAACTGTCATTTTTTCGAGCATTTTTACTCACATGACGTCATATTGCAATGCTCAATACCAGTTTAAATACTGGTTGTTTTACTACGTAAGAAACAATTAGTATTATATAATCGTTTTTAATCATTTATTTAATTCAATATTGAAGCGGAACAAAAAATCGTTCTCATTTTTGCTGTTTTTTTATTGTTTTATTGTTAATTTTTTATAGTTTTTCAAAGTAATGGCTCGCGAGTATAATTTGCGCACAATAACTGCTGTAACAGTAACGTTGCGTGTTACCAATGTATTAAAATACAGTAATTACTGGTCTGAAATATTTTTTCATTTCAATTTCCACCCCATTTTGTGGTATTTTCCAAAACACGATTTTTAAACTATCATTCCTCAAAATAATTGGTTTTTTTCAAAAATATCGAAATTCCATTTTATACCGTTTCAAGACCATTTTTTTCAACTTTTAGAATCGTTTGATTTTTTTCAAATCGGTTGAAAATTCGCAAAGTTATAGTAATTTTTGTAAAAAAAGTCCAAACCGTTTATCTCTTTTTTTTGGTTCAAACCAATTTATATATCATTGCTTCAATAAATTACTTACTTTCACTTACACAGCTGTTTTCGCAATTAAAAAACGAAGAAAATATGTATTATACATTTCTTTTGTTTGCATTTTTTCCTGCGAAAATTGCGATCGAATGCGTGGGGTACATTTATACCCCAGTGCAACGCACAGAGGAGTAACTAGAGCAAATTCCTGGCCAATAATCATTTTTTTTTGATTTTCCTTTTCATTATATTTGTTTTACATACCTAACTGCCTGCTGAATAACGTGGCCAAATTAAGAGTATGTCAAAAATTGTGAAAGAGTTTTTGCTTGCTTTTAGTGATATATATATATATATATATATATATATATATATATATATATATATATATATATATAAATATATATATATATATATATATATATATATATATATATATATATATATATATATATATATATATATATATATATATATATATATATATATATATATATATCCAGCAATATCGCTTTCTAGTGATGATGACTGTATTAAGTAAGACAATATTATTACAAACGTAGTAGAACACAGCCTTTTATATAACTTTAGGCTCAAACCAACTGAAAATAGTAGTGTTGTTGTGCATTGCATCAACTTTAAAAAAATAGTTTTTTAAACTTTATATTACAAATTTGAATGATAAAAAAGATACATTATACGGCTAGATCCGGCAAAGTTTCTGAAGAAGTATTAGAAAAGTAGATTCCAGCTATCTGAAAAACATTCCAACTCTTCCGATCTTGTCTGATCCACAGATTCAAAGCGATTTGAAAATATTGAAATTTTTAGTAATTTGAGGTACACCGAGATGCTGTAGGCCAAGTACTATGTTTTTCAAAATGTATCTCTATGAAAATATGCACAGGCGTCCCTTTTCTTCCCCCTTTTCCACTGATCAACTGTTTCTGCAACTGGAAAACGAAATGTATTCACAAAGATCACCTCGAAATTACTAGTATTCGAAAGGATATAGAAAATTGACCAGTGCATACACTGGTAAATGGATAGATGCCAAATTGTTCCAAAAACCAATTTTAGTCTACACACCAAAAAAATCTGAATTTTATCGTTGACGTACTTGCAAACATGACACAATTCAACAAACCGTAATTTACGAAATGACGGAACATTACCGAGTTCCATTTAATTTTCTATGAATCATATACTTTACATGCGCAATGACATAAAATTACACTTCCTACCATTCAGAACAAACGCTGCATGTGGAGTAAAATTACATGATTTACGAAATTAAACGTCATGTAAAATTAAAATCAAACGTAAAACTAAGTCATTTTTGATGCTCGTATATGTCAGGGTCAGGAGACGTAAATTTACACTATTTTTTCTAGGTGTGTATTTTTTGTTCATATTAAGGCATAATAAAAGCAATAGCAGCAACAAATAATTTTGGCCAGGAATTGACCCCAGTTACTCCTCTGAGCAACGTTCTAGGGTGGAAAACGCAAGTGCAACGTTCTAGGGTTAATCAAAATTCACAGTTGAGAAAATAGCATCGAAAACGATTCATAATTCCATTGCCAAGAGGAATCGATAGAAATTATGCATTTTTAAATTGGATTTGACAGTACGATTTAATTGTTTTTCAATGATTGTATTTTGCGTTTTATGTATTTGAAAAGATTCGTTTGTAATTTTTTTTTTCAAATCGTTGTCAAGTCAATGGTAATTAGCGCAATTAAATGTTTATTTACGTTTCTCTATTGTAGGGTAATAAGTAAAACTCTCAAATGGTAAAAGTCATAGTCTTAGTTCACTTTTTAAGGCAGACTGCAGACTTTATCAATTATTTTTTGAAGCGCTGTTGCGGTAATACCGCGCGGTAAAAGATCATTTCCCGCACCGCATCCGCGAGAAGAAGTATCTCACCGCACCGCAGTTTTTACGGTGCGGGTACCATAAATACCACGCGGTTGCGGTAATTACCGCAACCGCGACGAATCCTACTTTCACTTACACAGCTGTTTTTGCAAATAGAAAACGAAGAAAATGATGTATTATACATTTCTTTTGTTTGCATTTTTACCTGCGAAAATTGCGATCAAACGCGTGGGGGTACATTTGTACCCCAGTGCAACGTTCTAGGATGGAAAACGCAAGTGCAACGTTCTAGGGTTAATATCAGATTAGTGACCTTTTGTTATTCCCCACGCGATTCCTTTAAATCTTCTTTTTTCATTTATTTATTCATTTATTTACTATCTTTATGGAAGGCAAAAAGTACTAGGATTGAGGTTGAACTTATGACGCTCTCTCCTCAATCACGGCATAAAAACAAATGGGTACATTATAATGGATACATTTCTTCTTAAATTGTTCAGTAACTCTATAGCGGTTAGCTGTGGAGGTGGTAGTGAGGCTGCGGTGCGGTGGCGGTTCTACGGCAGTGCGGTGGTGGTGCTGAGTGGCTTGGTGGGGAGGACGAGGTAGTGGCATCGGAAATGATAAGAGCATAAATCAAACCATCGCGTTAATATTATTGTGACTATCGGCTTCGGGGTCATCAGACGCACGATTAGTTGAGGAAAGGTTTCGGAAGGAGGTTTTGGAAAATAATTGAGCGGCGATTTACGGTGGTCGGTAGCACCCCCAGTGAGATTGCTCTCTGTGAAGGGGGTGTGGAGACGAGTTAGTAACAAACAATTAGGTTGTTCATTACATCAGATAATTTTCAAGTTGAGTTCTGAGTGTTATGTTAGTTTTTTCTTGAAACGTCTAATGTTTTACTCAGTTTTCAGTGCAACTGGTAGGGCATACTATCTTTACCATAGTAGGTGGGGGATTTTTTCCCATCTCTGTGTTCTGACGCTGTACGCATAACGTTGATAGATTTCGCATTACGTATCGGTGCGAGGGTCGAATAAGCGGCTGATTGTGGTGAATTTGTGGATTGTGCAGTTGGTTATGTAACTGGATAAGCGACTGAAATTCACGGAATGCTGATATCGGCAGGATGGAAAAAGTTGCTTCGCGATATAGCGTGCAAGTTGGGTAGAGTCGAAGTTTCCGGTAGATAGTTTTCAGGCAGCGATTTTGAGCAATCTGCAGGGGCTTAAGTGTTTTTTTACTTGCTGCGCCCCAGATGGAAACGAGATACTGCAGCTTTGATTGGACATATCATCAGCAATTGTTTCTGTGGCAGATATTTTGAGACTTTCCAAAGAAGACCGCACGCTGAACATAAATCATTCTTTAGCTGTTTTATGTGCGTTGTCCATTCCAGCGTTGGATCAAAAGTTAACCCCAAATATCTAAAGGTGTTAACCTTCTCAATTTTTACGCCTTTCACTATAAGGTCTCGGTGAGGTGAAACCGCCAATTGATTCGAGTTTTGGAGAGGTTCAGCGAAAGAAGATTCTCAACAAAGAACGCTTTGCCATATCTTCATTCATTTAGGAGATAATTTGTTCGGAATTTTTAGAAACATAAGCTAGTGATGTATCGTCAGCAAACAATCGTGGTGTTCCGTGAAGTTTCAACTTAACCAAATCATTGATATAAAGAAGGAACAGCAGTGGGCCCAGGTTACTGCCCTGCGGTACTCCAACCATTATCGGACAAGATTTACTTGTTGTTCCGTTAACAACGACGTGTTGGGTTCTACCAGTTAAATAACTTTTTATGAGTTTCTTTGCAAGTCCTCTGATACCGTAGTTTGTAGTATTTGTCTTTATTAAAGCAGGCAAAAGCCCCTGGGAGTGCAACTTTTAAGCCGCTTTCTGCCACAGGCACAAAACCTACTTATGTTTTCATCTGGTATTACAATGATTTTAAATCCTACTAGCTAACCCAATAAACTTTAAGTTCTTTGAAGGTTTGGCAAATGGTTTCTATATATATTTTTGGCATGATAATATAAACAGATAAAATTCAGCAGATTTTTTTAAGTTGTTTTTATATAAATTATTTTTAAAAATATCGCGCTAGGCTACCACTTAAGTGAAGTTTCAGTTTTTTTGTGAATGAATTCATGTTTGTTGAGTTTTTTATATCAGTAGGCAAATTATTGTACATAATGATTCCATCGTGTGCTAACTTTTTTCTTCCGTATTCTGTCCTAATGTGATGCGAATGACTTTGTGTGGTAAGTTGTTGGTTTGAAAGCGTGTCTTCTATTGCAGTAGTTAAGGCAGCAAGGACAGGTTTCCAAATTGAAACCCTAAAGCGAAAGCATGTAGCCATCCAGAGCCAACTCCATGCTTTCGTCCTACAGCAACAACAACAACAACAACAACAACATCAGCAGCAACCACAACTATGACCAGAGCCACGCACGTGTATACCGGAGACATAGCGTCAGCATTGAAAACACCCGAAACTGCACACACAGGCGACTGAATGTATTTCGCGAAGTAGGGACTTTTTGTTAGCCATGCGAGGTCTCTGTACATCATAGAAAATTTTAATAAACTCACTTTAGTTTGTACGCTCGACCAGTGAACATGCATTTCAATCTTTTTAAAAAGCAATTTCCTAACCCACAGTTCTTAACTGGCGCAATCGGCGCAGATCTAGTGTCGCGAGTGTAAGTTCCGGAACATTTCCATCTTTGGCGGGATACCGAAGACTCGTGCTATTACGGCGACAAAGATCTGGAGCTTCCACAGACGGAGGAACACCGTCACGTCAAGTAAGTAATTTTAAACTTTTTAATAACACACATTAAAAGAACTCTGTAGTCACTTCTAGAAACAAACAAAGTGCAATCGGTTCTAAAACCAATAATCACGACTAATTAAGAGGTTCTAGCCCCGACCACCGGTAAGCGAAAACCTGTAATATCACAAAAGTGTGTTACTAACATAATTTTTTTAAACAAATAAAAAAACAACCCATGCTAACATGAGCAATGGAAGTAGAGTTAAACAACCGCGTAACAGAATTGACGCGACAATTAGAGGAGCAGCGACTCCAAATTAACGAACTAATATCTTCGCAAGTAGTGGCTAGTGAAAGGCAACATCCATTAGCGCTAACGCTGCCACCGCAAGCGCCGGTGTATGACCCATATCGGATTCCCGATATAGTCAAACTAATCCCTACCTATAGTGGAGAACCGACACTATTGGCCACTTGGCTAGAATCAGTGGACCAAAAACTCCAATTTGCCCAAAGAGCAGTTCCATCAGCAGAAACCCTCTCCGAGGTGATTCCACTATGGACTGGTGTCGTTCGTGACAAAATTCTAGGGAAAGCAAACGAGGCTCTAGTAGCCAACCGCGCACCAACTGAGTGGGGTGCAATAAAAACCACTTTAAAAGAATCTTTCGGGGATAAGCGTGACTTATCCACACTTCTGTTCAAAATACCGTACTTAAAACAATCATCATTAGCGTTAGAAGAGTACTATCGTGAACATCGGACGTTACTGTCAGACATAAGCGCGAAAATTGCTCTCGATGATTCGTTACGACCTTGCGCAAAGGTAATGATGGATTCATATGAATCCATGGTTACCACCTCAATCGTAGACGGCCTAATCAACTCAATTTCGTCCCTTGTGCGCACTAGTAGGCCATCAAATTTGCTGGCAGCCTATCAGAGTGCACTAGATCAATCCAATGCGGCACAACGAAGAAGAGAAAAATTTCCTAAACCAAAATTTCCCACGACTAATCCCTCCACCATGCAGAGAAGCCAATATTATCATTCCAACACCCGGCCGGCTTATCCACAAAAACCTCAGTACCACAATAATAGTACAGGACCCACACAAAATCAATATAATTCTGCTAGACCTACGACCTACTCTTACAACAACCCTAGACCCCAATACCAAATTTATCCAAATAATTCAAGGCCACTACAGTACCATCATGCTCGTTTTCCTCAACAAAATGTCAAGCTGGAGCCAAGATCCCAGCAAAATTCACTACCAAGAAATTGAAGAAGAAATATTTGATCAACCCGAAATGGAAAACAATCACCATATCGATGAGCAACAAGACGATCCCGACAGGTGTAATCATATTGATGAACTAAATTTCCGATTAGCAGCAGAGCAACCACAGGAGGAATAACAAGTAATAACTTTCTTCGTTACGTTGAGATGCAAACTCGACTAGGAATAATTCGTTTCCTGATAGATACGGGAGCGAATAAAAATTATACTCTCCGCATCTCGCACCAAAACATTTTTGTAGGACTGGCCCTCCCAGCCAGATAAAAAATATTAGTGGCACGCACAACGTTAATGCATACACCTTCCTGAACCCCTTCTACAATTACCAGAAAGGTATTCCAAAACAAGATTTTTTCGTCTTTAAATTTCACGAGTTCTTTGACGGACACATTGGCTATGAGTCATTACGATTAATAGAAGCCATAATTAAGACTACAACAAACCAATTATTAGTGAACAAGCAAATTATTCCAATGAAACGTAAATACCCTACAACGTGTCAATTGAATTTTCTAGAGAATGAATGGATAACCAAAACTTTTCCGACTACTGCAGAGGCGGGTGACTTTTACTTAGAACAAGAACTCCAAATTGCACCCAACGTTTTTATCCCATCCGGTATATTCCGAGTGGAGGAAAATAAAACTGTTTTTCCTTTTGTTAATGTCGACAAAAGCCCGGTCTTTGTGGATGTGGACACCGAACAGATCATGGTACAGATGGATAATTTTAATGAAATTAAACCTCCCCGTGGGGGAACGCAAAGAGTGGATTCGTTAATTAATACTCTTCGTTCAGATCACCTAAATAGTGAAGAAAAATCAAAAGTTAAACATTTAATTGCTAGACACCCGGACGTTTTCTACATTGACAGACAGACCTTTCATTCTCTGACACAATAAAACACGAAATAAGAACGACCGATGAGCTTCCTACGAACAGTAAAAGTTACACGTACCCCTACTGTCATAAGCAGGAAGTACAAAGACAAATTAACGACATGCTCACCCATGGGATTATAAGGCCTAGTACCTCCCCCTGGGTTTCTCCAATATGGATTGTTCCGAGAAAGGCTGATGCCTCAGGACAGCAAAAATGGCGCCTTGTAGTCGACTACAGGAAAGTAAACGAAAAAACTGTAGACGATAAATACCCCTTGCCCAACATTACAGAAATTTTGGACAAGCTCGGTAGGTGCTAATACTTCACTACACTGGACTTGGCATCTGGCTTTCACCAGATCGAAGTTCATCCCAAAGACGCTCAAAAAACAGCTTTCGCAGTAGAAGGAAGATTGTATGAATATTTACGAATGCCCTTCGGGCTTAAAAACACGCATGCTACCTTTCAGCGAGTCACGGATCACGTCTTAAGAGACCTTATAGGTAAATGTTGTCTGGTCTACATGGACGACATTATCGTTTTTTTGACTTCTTTACAAGAACACATCGAACAGTGACGTTCAGCTCGATCCATCCATCGTATTCTAAAGACACCTCTATTTCTGACAGCTTCCGAAATTCTTTTTCGCTACAGATAAAAAAGATGTTTTAAATCAAATCATAAAGGGGGTAGTTAATAACTTTTATAATCGCATGGATTTTTTTTTATTCACGTATTGCAGAAATTAAAAGAATACTATAATTTGCTGCAATCTACCGGTATTGTGCTTTCCACCGAAGATTAACACGCGACGGAATCGATTTAAAATAGCGAAAGAATTGAAAATATATACTGTTGGCTCCAACCGCAAAGTTTAGAACAAACATCAGGCAAAATAGAGGACCTGTTGGCCAGGAATCGCACGGTCATGAATTGACAGTTCATGGATTTATTCACCCCTTCACTACCTGCTGATCGAAAATTGGAAAGCATTTGTTACTTTTTTTGGTACCCATGTAATTTATTAACCCTAGAGCGTTGCACTGGGGTACAAATGTACCCCACGCCTTCTTTGGGGCCGTGTGGGGCACCTGGGCTAATTGCCCCTAGGAACAAATGCAATTTGCGAATGCGATTAAAAGGCAATTTCAACACTTAGACAAATTTTCTGGCGGCTGAAATAGACTTGGTAGTTTTTTGCGTTTTTCAAACATAGCGGTTCATGTTTGGCTTAAGCTTAAAATTGGTTTTTTTTAAACAATTGGCGTGTTCTCGCTTGTGTTTTGTTTGTCTAGTACACTTCATTTAGCAAACGAATGTGGGAAATTGTGGAATCATGTGTAAATATAGTGAAACAAGATCTCTGACCTAAACTCTTAATAAAAGTCAGACTGTGGTAAGTTTTGGTGTGCAATGGAAATTTCACCATTGATTCTTCCTATAGTTTGGTGGTGATTACCTAGTGTAGTGATAAGTTTATGTGAGTAGATAATGAATCCGAAAATAAATATTATTTGTAATTTTAATATTAGGCAATTAAGGGCGATTAAATGGCGCGTTCCCTGGGCGATTTGGGGGTGATTTAAGGGCGGGTAGGGCGGCAAGAAAATGACGGTGGCAAATCGCCCAAATGTTGCATTTGAAATAGTCCCCTAATTGCCAGCAAATTGAAGGGCAATTAGCACATCCGAGTTGGCAAATAGCCCCCCGTTAGCCAGCAACTTGCCCTTTTTAACTGGGGTGGAATCGTGTGTAAGGATAGTGGAACAAGATCCCTGACCTAAAGCGAAGACTACATATTAAGAAGACTGATATCTCGTTCCTTCCCCCATACAAACGAGAAGCGACAGAGGTTACAGCGCCTCTATTGGAAGAAGGGAGTAAGCTTAATGTAAAAATGCATATGTGTGTGTGCATCACTATGGAAAGTACCACCTTTACCCGCAAGTGGCGTTGCTGTTACTGTCTCCGGATTCTGGACAGAGTTGCCAGTCTTCTTGATATGGAGTCTTCGCCTAAAGTCTTAATGAAAGTCAGATTGTGGTAAGTTTTAGTGTGCAATATTAATTTCACCATTGATTCTTCCTATAGTTTGGTGGTGATTACCTAGTGTAGTGATAAGTTTATGTGAGTAGATAATGAATCCGAAAATAAGTAATATTTGTAATTTTCATATTAGGCAATTAAGGGCGATTAAATAGCGCGTTCCCTGGGCGATTTGGGGGCGATTTAAGGGCGGGTAAGACGGCCAAAAGATGACAGCGGCAAATCGCCCAAATGTTGCATTTAAAATAGCCCCCTAATTGCCAGCAATTTGCAGGAAAATTGAAAGTCTATTAGCGCATCCGAGTTGGCAAATAGCCCCCCGTTAGCCAGAAACTTGCCCTTTTTGACTGGGTAATAGTAGGAAAAAAGGTATAGCCAGTTTGCTTATAGCCTTCGTGGAAGCAGGTGTCAAAGTTGGCGTGGGGGTACTTTTATACCCCAGCGTACGGTTGCCGTTAGTGTTTCGTCATGTTTCGTGCTGTCAGTGGAAATGTGATTCGTGACAATACCAGTTTAATTACTGGTTGTTTTACTACGGTAGATACAATTAGTATTATATAATCGTTTTTAATCGTTTATTTAATTAATTTAATTTAATTTTGAAGCGGAACAAAAAATCGTTCTCATTTTTTGCTGATTTTTATTGATTTATTTTTTATAGTTTTTCAAAGCAATGGCTCGTAAGTATAATTTGCGCACAATCATAATTGTAACAGTAACATTGCGTGTTACCAATGTATTACTGGTCAGAAATATTTTTTCATTTCAATTTCCACCCCATTTCGTGGTATTTTCCAAACCCGATTTTTAAACTTTCACTCTTCAAAATAATTGCAGGTTTTCAAAAATATCGAAATTCCATTTTATACCTATCAAGATCATTCTTTCAACTTTTAGAATCATTTGATTTTTTTCAAATCTGTTGAAGATTCGCAAAATTATAGTAATCTTTGTGAAAAAAGTCATTTTATTGTGTTCAAACCAATGTATGTATCATTGATTCAATAAATTCCGTACTTTCGCTTAGGGTTCGTCGCGGTGCGGATGTGGGCGGTAAATGGATTGTCAGCACCGCAACCGCAAAAAATATTAAAACCGCACCGCTTACCGCAACCGCATTGCATTTACCGCACTGCACCACGAGGTAACGCGATGAATGCGGTAAAATTGAATTAAAAATTAAATAGTGTTGAAAAATCATTCTTTTATTTTATATAACCATATATAGTAAAATGCAATGTAATGTAATTTACACGAAAATTTTCTTTGACGGACTCCTCAGAATGTAAAACAATTATGAAAAAAATCAATTTTTGCAATTTTTATTAATAAAATACCGTTAATTTTAAGACAAATGCTTTCGAAACAAGGTAAAACATTGTCATTCCTCTAAATATTAGCATAGCGCTGAAGTCCTATGAAATATAGTTGTATTTCATAATTATACACAGAAAAATGTTCTTCGCAGCAATTAATAGAAAAAACCTTTAATTTACTTATACTTCAGTTAATTTAAAAAATGGAATAATGAAGTTGTAAATTTTTTTCTTTCGATTTCTTTATTTGCAATGACTTTGACACATGAAAATATAATGTACGTTTTTCGCAATTACGCGGTAAATATCACCTTTAATGCGCAAAGGAAATTCACCAAAAAAATTTAAGAAAAAACACTAGTATTTCTACATAGTATTGCAATACATGATGAATTTCATCAATACGAACGACTCCATATTTGATGAAAAAAATCGTTCTACACATAACATCTAATCAGGAATCCATTCCATATCAACCGGTAGGGGAGAGTGGGTATGCTTGATCCCACTTTTGCTTTTTTCTTAAAACTTTTCAATGAAATAAAAATTTAAATTGCAAAATTCGCCATCTTGTAGTCAATTCGAATTGTGAGAGCTATGAGTAATGTATAAATCCGAATACTATGTCCTGTCAGTAATTTGAACAGTTTTGAAAATCATACCAAAACGAGGTTTTTGAAAAAACGTGTGGTAACTTGATCCTCTGCCTACTAGGGCTAAAGAAACAAAGCACACTATGACCTACAGATACGAAAGTTCAGCTTCCAAATTATCCTGACAAATTAAATATTAAGACTACCTTTTTTGACGCACGACAAACTTTAACCACAGCAGAAAGTCAAGACAAGTATTTGCGGTAAATCGGTGCTGTTTAACTGGCTTTTCCAACCTTCAATAACTTATACCATGATTTGTTCACGGAATTTTTGACGTAGGACTTACGTCTTTCTTTACTATACTGGGTGTCATTTCAAAATTTTCAAAACGGATGCGTTACGTACACTTTGAACCTTAATAACTTTTCTCCTACTAAAGGAATTACTAATATTGTTTCATAAATCGAAAGGAAAACGTTCAACGCTTGCTATTGATACCCTGTTTGCTATGTAAAACTTGTTTAAAAAGTTCAAAAACTACTTTTAATGCGAATTAACATTAATGCTAGAACCTATAAATATGGGTGTCACAGTTTTTCTTAAAGCCAGACGTGCCTAAGCCACAGAGCAGAACACACGTACGTGTGTTGCTCAACAAGAAGCTGCATTTTGACCACCAACCAAATCATAGCTACTGCCTTATCGCTGCCAACCAAGAACTGTCGTCGCCCTGCGTGAAATTCATCGCTCTCAGAAGTGGACAGAGTTACTAATTCGCAAGCTGCTCTTCCAGTGCCTGGTCTGTGAGATTGCACAGCATTTCAAAACCGATCTACTCTTCCGGAGCTCAGCCGTAATGGCCCTCTATGAAGCCAGCGAGGCCTGCCTGATTAGTTTGTTGGAAGATACCAATCTGTGCGCTATCCATACCAAGCGAATAATCATCATGCCGAGCGGGAAACGGCGAAATAATATTCACAACAAACGGTTCTTATTAGGACCACAAAATCGTTTTCAGAAGAATTACAATTGAAATTTGCATTTCGTGCTTTGGAAAATAACTTCCCTCTTATCAGGTTAGTTATTTTCTATAATAATATCCGAAAAATGTACGATAAAACTAATAAACTGACCAATTCGACGGAAGCAAGAAAATACCTACAAAAATTTGAGTCAGAAAAGTGACATTGACGGAAAAATGCTTCGATCGTGTCTAAGTGTTTGGCAGCTGTAGTTGCCGATTTGTTTTCCAACGTCAATTATTTGCGCTGTGCTGTACGGAACAAACAGATTTTGCGCGATTCGTTGGGAAATAATCAAAATAATTGTGTAGTAGATTCCGTAGATTTTACCGTAAATTTTGATAGATTTTGTAAAAGCATTAATTAGCCTGCTTTGATTGGTGGTTTTTGCAAATCTATCAAGAACATTAGTGAATGTGGCATCCCTGCTACTAAGCGAAAGCCACACCAAAAAGAATGATGAAAATATTTCCATTTGTAGCACAAAAGGATGGACTTCCATCTGCACTAAGAAGTTTATAAAAGAGATCGCTTTGCGATATACAATGCTCATTCGATGTGAGCTGCGAAAGGGGAATGTTCGTGTATGTACGCAGCAGAAACGAATTCGGGCAAGGTTCGAGTTGTTAGAAAGGATTCTCGTCTGGTATCACCAAAAATAGTTATCTGAAAACCGTTCTTTTTAGGATGAAAACATAATGGAGAAAGAATTGAATTAGAAAGTTCCATTTAAGAGCATGTTCAGGAGTGTTTCAGTTTTAGATTTAAAATTTTGACAGTTCTATAATATAAAACTGAAAATTCTAAAACTGGAACTTTCTGTCCCCAGCAGCAGTTTTAGCGGGTGTTCTATTCAGTTTAAAATTCATGTCTCGCCATGCCTTCAGCGTTACTGCATTCAAATTTATTTTCCCCCAGTCTATCGGGTCTAAGTGTCTGTGCTGAAAACTTTGCATGTATTTAAAACACAGTTCTAAACGTGTTTTAAAATCAGCAACAAATAGAACGGCGTCGTATAACAGTTTTAAATTTTGAAACAAAACTGCTCGAAATAATAAAACAAAACGCTCTGCTGGGGATGTGAATGTTTCAGTTCCAGTTCTACTTTGAAACTCCTATATAAAATAAAACCCTCCTGAACATGCCCTAATAACTTGGATTGAGTTTGCGCCTGTCAATTCTTCTGTACATGTACCAGTGATTCATATAAGCAAATGTTTATCAAATTAATCTACAAACCCGAAGGTTTTTGCAAGTCCTAGAAAATCAGTAAATGTGGCAATCTCATTTGACATGAAATTTCCAGTAAACATTCATTCAAAAAGTGCATTGGCTCAAATTATCCATGAATGTCATATGATATGCCCAAGTTTAGTCCTACGTCAACACCGCGGTTATGTCCCGGACATTACCCACTCCTAGTTTTTTTATATCAATTAATAGTGCCAGGATACTATTTCTATACATTTCGAAAGTATTTGAGAGAATTAGTGATAGGGATCAAGCATACCCAGTGTTACAGGGAGCTATACCAAAGATACCTGTTGTATGAGGTGAACAAAATTTAAATTTTTTGTATGTGTTGTGAAACTTATTATTCGAAAAACGTGTTTTTCTACACCAAAGCTCTTAGAAAGTAAACGTGCTTAAATTTTTTCATAAATAATTATTTCGACGATCTCATACAACCGAAAAATTTGTGAAAAGATCTTCGAGATGAAATAAAACCAATATTTTCTAAAATATTACACAACTTTTCCAAACCAAATGTAGTACATCAGATTTGTTTTTTAAACATCATAAACGAGCAAATATTTCATTTTCTTTTTATATTGTGAAAACTTTATGCGTATAGATTATGAGATATGGCCAGGGAATCAAATAGCCCCAAGGATCAAATATCCTCACTCTCCCCTACAGAGTTACTGAACATTTGAAAAACTGCAAAAAATGTATGATTTATAGCATACAGCAAAAATGTTATTACAAATAAGAGATTTTAAGAACAAAATACCCCAAAACCCTAACTTCCCGTTTTTCAAGAAACGTATGTATTCTTATTCAAATACTAAGATTGTTCCCTTAAAAACGTATGAGCTGAAATTTTCTAACGGCTTGTTCAAAAGTTCTAGCATTTTATGTATTATTTTCTAATATTTTCCCATAATGCCAATGTCAAAAACTTCAATTGAAGTTGGCAGGGGCCAAAATTGTCCAAATTTTACGAAATTTGGCATCTGGGTTAACTTTGACACTTGTCACAATATGAAGGGAGCCTTTGAGAATTACAAAAAATCGCAATACCCTACACTATAAAAACACTAACTTCGAAAAGTTACAATATACTTTAAACTGAAAAATATTAGTTATCAATTTGGTAGAAAATATTTCCAGTTGGACAAACAATGGACGTGCCCGAAAAAAGTTATGCAGCATACTTTTTGAGAAAGAGTCTTATAAAACCGGATGCGGAAAACTCGGCATTTACCGACCTGGGAACCTGACCATAATTCAATTTAGAGTTCCTAGAAAGAGTAGGAAAAGGCGGTATAGCCCGTTTGCTTGTAGCCTTCGTGGAAGCAGGTGTCCAAGTTGGCGTGAAGTACATTTGTACCCCAGTATACGTTTGCCGTTAGTGTTTCGTCAGATTTCGCGCTGTCAGTGGAAATATGATTCGTGACAATACCAGTTTAAATACTGGTTGTTTTACTACGTAAGAAACAATTAGTATTATAAAATCGTTTTTAATTTTAATCATATTGAAGCGGAACGTTCTCATTTTTACTGTTTTTTTATTGTTTATTTTTTATAGTTTTTCAAAGTAATGGCTCGCGAGTATAATTTGCGCACAACAACTGCTGTAACAGTAACGTTGCGTGTTACCAATGTATTAAAATACAGTAATCACTGGTGTTTACGCCAGTCTTAGCATTGTTGAATCATTTTAGCAAGAACCCACTGTAGTTCAAAACAGTTTATTACTAGCCTAAAATTCGAGTAGCTGTACGTTACGGAACAGCTTGAAGCAATCAGTTGCGTTTCACGCATACATAGATAAGGTTCTAGAATATTCTCATTTTCTGTATGAACAGTTGTGTTCATCTAATAGTGGTAGCAACCTATACATAGTTCAAACAATTAACAGTTAAGTCAGTCATCATTCAAAGTTGATATTAAGAGCTAGTATCAAGAATTATCCACAGTCAGTCAGTAGTAAACAATTATCATCGAACGAAAACCTCTTTACAGTACTGCACTGTACAATAATTTACAGTTGAATTATATCGGATACGCTCTTGTTTTATACTGGACAGTTTGTGCTTATGATAAGTATGGAATAAACCCACTGAAATTAGCTAATGTGACCGCGAGTTCTTACTGCACCGCGAACCGAACAATTTCCCTCATCATAAATATCCGACAGCTTTCAAGGCTGGAAGAAGTCATTTCAAATGACATTTTTATGGGAAAGTTCGGGGAAAAACCAACGCGACCGCCACGCTCCAAGAGTACCTAAGCTGTTATGCATGTAAACGGACGAGAGAAAAGCAAAAACGTTCGTGCTGCTGAGCGTGCCTGTTACATGTTCGTGAAAGTTCGGTTATTCGGCTTGCTGCCGTAGTAGGGTTTCGTTCGCTAGCAGTTGCGAATGTATGTGAATGGCCCGTGTGTTTAACTTTCATCATCCGTTGCGTTGGAACTGTTGCAAATAAATTTCATAGCAGCGGTTCAAAATGAATGTAGTGAACGACATTCATGGCTTATATTCGCAAGATTGGAATGTCCGGCCGTCCTTTTTTCGCTTGCTATGGGAAAGGACTGGGAGCAAAATATTAGCGGTCACATAGTATCGTTGAAGGGAAAGCTGTTGGCCATTGAAAATCTATAGTTTTGTATATTTACAATGCGCTGATGCGTCAAAATGGAAATGCTTTCAACTTTTTGGTAATGAGTTTTATATTGAAGGAGAAGTTGTTGGCCGTTAAAAATCAATAGTTTTGTACATTTACAATGCGCAGGGGGGTCCGCCGATGCGTCAAAATGGAAATGTTTTCAAGTTTTCAGTAATGAGTTTTATATTGAAGGGGAAATTGTTGACCGTTGAAAATCAATAGTTTTGACATTTACAATGCGCAGGGGGGTCTGCTGATGCGTCAAAATGGAAATGTTTTCAACTTTATGGTGATGAGTTTTAGATTGAAGGAGATTGAAGATTACAATGCGCAGGGGGGTCCGCCGATGCGTGAAAATGGAAATGTTTTCAACTTTTTAGTAATGAGTTTTATATTGAAGGAGAAGTTGTTGGCCGTTGAAAATCAATAGTTTTGTACATTTACAATGCGCAAGGCGGTCCGCCGATGCGTCAAAATGGAAATGTTTTCAAGTTTTCATTAATGAGTTTTATATTGAAGGGGAAATTGTTGACCGTTGAAAATCAATAGTTTTGACATTTACAATGCGCAGGGGAGTCCGCCGATGCGTGAAAATGGAAATGTTTTCAGCTTCTTGGTAATGAGTTTTATATTGAAGGAGAAATTGTTGGCCTTTGAAAATCAATAGTTTTGTACATTTCCAATGCGCAAGGGGGTCCGCGGATGCGTCAAAATGGAAATGTTTTCAAGTTTTCAGTAATGAGTTTTATATTGAAGAGGAAATTATTGACCGTTGAAAATCAATAGTTTTGACATTTACAATGCGCAAGGGGGTCCGCCGATGCGTGAAAATGGAAATGTTTTCAACTTTTTAGTAATGAGTTTTATATTGAAGGGGAATTCGTTGGCTTTTGAAAATCAATAGTTTTGTACATTTACAATGCGCAGGGGAGTCCGCCGATGCGTGAAAATGGAAATGTTTTCAGCTTTTTGGAAATGAGTTTTATATTGAAGGAGATATTGTTGGCGTTGAAAATCAATAGTTTTGTACATTTCCAATGCGCAGGGGGGTCCGCCGATGCGTCAAAATGGAAATGTTTTCAAGTTTTCAGTAATGAGTTTTATGTTGAAGGGGAAATTGTTGACCATTGGAAATCAATAGTTTTGGCATTTACAATGCGCAGGGGGGTCCGCTGATGCGTCAAAATAGAAATGTTTTCAACTTTTTGGTAATGAGTTTTAGATTGAAGGGGAAATTGTTGACCGTTGAAAATCAATAGTTTTGACATTTACAATGCGCAGGGGGGTCCGCCGATGCGTGAAAATGGAAATGTTTTCAACTTTTTAGTAATGAGTTTTATATTGAAGGGGAATTCGTTGGCCGTTGAAAATGAATAAAAGTTGTTGGCCGCTAAAAATTAATAGTTTTGGACATTTACAATGCACACGGGCAACCGTCAATGTGACATAATGGAAACTTTTTTATGCGGTAGTAGCATAATCCGGTTACAGAATGATTTTATTGCAAGACAAAATTTTCGTTATTTTTCTGCTTTAATCAGCAAAATAAATTGTTTCATTGATAATTTTGTGCCAATGCATAAGCAACAATTAAACAAACATAAATATTCTTTTTTCGTAATCCACCATTACATTTTGGCATATTTCCATAGTGGAAATCTCAAAAGGAAATGTTTCCGATCATTTTTACCGCTACTTTGCAGTATTTTAGTCGCATAATAGCGAAAACTCAGTTTGTTTACATTAGCGATTTAGGCCAGTGTTGCCACCATTACATCTGTACCGGGAGTTGAAAAATCTTTTCTATCTGAAAAAGGACCGGATTCTGTACCCAAACAATAACGAGGTTGTTAAAATTTTCCATTCGGGGAAATCAAACCAGACATTCTGACTCGGTTGTTTTATTTGAGCTGGAATTCCGCAAGAACCCAGTAAACTAAAAGGCGGCGCCGTAACTTGCCGTTCACTGTAAAAGTAGTGTGGGAAACCAGTTAGAATTCCGGATGAATTTGACTGGGTAATGTCAATATCTGCTCCAGCTCAAATTCTCACTGCCACTTTGTTTGCCAACCAAAGGTGGCCAACAGAGTGGCGGTGAGAAGCTGAGATGGGGTTGGAAATATCAATAAGATACGAGAAACCGGCTTGCAGGAATTCAAATGGAGTACGTCAGAGTAAACGTATGCACTCCGAGAAGATTCGCTAAGCTTTTATTTAGCTGTACCAATCTGTAATTTTTAAAAAAAATCTGTAATCTGCACCCTAATAAAAAAAAATTATACACAAACTTTAACCCATATAGTCCAACTATTCCACATATTGTATGGATAATAATCTGAACAGGTCGTTAGGCTCTTGGATCATTAGATGTTTATTAGGGACACCGTAAAGAATCTGTGCCAAAAATGCTTCAGAAATCTGTACCTTTCTAGATAAATCTGTACCTTTCTAGATAAATCTGTACTTGCGGCATCACTGATTTAGGCCCTCATGAAAGATCTATGTCGAAGTGAGAATTGCGTATCAAAAGAAAAATGACAAAAAAAAGAAAAAAAAAATAAATTGATAGTTAGCAGTTTGATGGGCTCTAGCAGATAGACCAAGTTGATTTCGTGTAAATCCTTTCTTGAGCATATTTTTGTTATCTTAGAGATCCGAAAAGAGTCAAGCGGGCTGTATCTAGGGACAAAAGAAAAATATTTTAAGAGCATCGGTTGATTAAAAAGAAAGAAAATTATATTTCTCGATTTTGTCAATGTCCCCGTTGTATCAGCCTAAAATTCACCAATAGGCTGATAAAAACGGGTCTTCACTGTATTACAATTATAAATCACAAAATGGTGGAAACTCGTCAACCGTTATATTGAAATGAAAAAAAAACTGGAAAACGTAGCTACTACTTTGTAAACGTATTGCAATTTAAAGCATGTCATGTTTTGTTCAACAAATTACATTGCTGTAATTAAAACTAATCGAAAAAAACTAGTATGTAGTGGGTAATATCCGGGACATAACCGCGGTGTTGACGTAGGACTAAACTTGGGCATATCATATGACATTCATGGATAATTTGAGCCAATGCACTTTTTGATTGAATGTTTACTGGAAATTTCATGTCTAATGAGATTGCCACATTCACTGATTTTCTAGGACTTGCAAAAACCTTCGGGTTTGTAGATTAATTTGATAAACATTTGCTTATATGAATCACTGGTACATGTACAGAAGAATTGACAGGCGCAAACTCAATCCAAGTTATTAGGGCATGTTCAGGAGGGTTTTATTTTATATAGGAGTTTCAAAGTAGAACTGGAACTGAAACATTCACATCCCCAGCAGAGCGTTTTGTTTTATTATTTCGAGCAGTTTTGTTTCAAAATTTAAAACTGTTATACGACGCCGTTCTATTTGTTGCTGATTTTAAAACACGTTTAGAACTGTGTTTTAAATACATGCAAAGTTTTCAGCACAGACACTTAGACCCGATAGACTGGGGGAAAATAAATTTGAATGCAGTAACGCTGAAGGCATGGCGAGACATGAATTTTAAACTGAATAGAACACCCGCTAAAACTGCTGCTGGGGACAGAAAGTTCCAGTTTTAGAATTTTCAGTTTTATATTATAGAACTGTCAAAATTTTAAATCTAAAACTGAAACACTCCTGAACATGCTCTTAAATGGAACTTTCTAATTCAATTCTTTCTCCATTATGTTTTCATCCTAAAAAGAACGGTTTTCAGATAACTATTTTTGGTGATACCAGACGAGAATCCTTTCTAACAACTCGAACCTTGCCCGAATTCGCTTCTGCTGCGTACATACACGAACATTCCCCTTTCGCAGCTCACATCGAATGAGCATTGTATATCTCAATGCGATTTTTTTTATAAACTTCTTACTGCAGATGGAAGTCCATCCTTTTGTGCGACAAATGGAAATATTTTCATCATTCTTTTTGGTGTGGCTTTCGCTTAGTAGCAGGGATGCCACATTCACTAATGTTCTTGAAAGATTTGCAAAAACCTACGGGTTTGTAGATTAATTCGATAAACATTGGTTTATATGTGTCACTGATAAAGTACAGCAGACTTGACAGGCGCAAACTCAATCCAAGTTATTAAATGGAACTTTCTAATTCAATTCTTTCTCCATTATGTTTTCATCCTAAAAAG
This sequence comes from Topomyia yanbarensis, assembly GCF_030247195.1. NCBI lineage: Eukaryota > Metazoa > Arthropoda > Insecta > Diptera > Culicidae > Topomyia > Topomyia yanbarensis. Next base: position 112,741,285 of record NC_080670.1, read on the forward strand.
AACGGTTTGCAAATAACTATTTTTGGTGATACCAGACGAGAATTCTTTCTAACGATTCGAACCTTGCCCGAATTCGTTTCTGCTGCGTACATATTCGAACATTCCCCTTTCGCAGCTCACATCGAATGAGCATTGTATATCGCAATGCGATCTCTTTTATAAACTTCTTACTGCAGATGGAAGTCCATCCTTTTGTGCTACAAATGGAAATATTTTCATCATTCTTTTTGGTGTGGCTTTCGCTTAGTAGCAGGGTTGCCACATTCACTAATGTTCTTAATAGATTTGCAAAAACCACCAATCAAAGCAGGCTAATTAATGCTTTTACAAAATCTATCAAAATTTACGGTAAAATCTACGGAATCTACTACACAATTATTTTGATTATTTCCCAACGAATCGCGCAAAAATCTGTTTGTTCCGTACAGCACAGCGCAAATAATTGACGTTGGAAAACAAATCGGCAACTTCAGCTGCCAAACACTTAGACACGATCGAAGCATTTTTTCGTCAATGTCACTTTTCTGACTCAAATTTTTGTAGGTATTTTCTTGCTTCCGTCGAATTGGTCAGTTTATTAGTTTTATCGTACATTTTTCGGATATTATTATAGAAAATAACTAACCTGATAAGAGGGAAGTTATTTTCCAAAGCACGAAATGGAAATTTCAATTGTAATTCTTCTGAGAACGATTTTGTGGTCCTAATAAGAACCGTTTGTTGTGAATATTATTTCGCCGTTTCCCGCTCGGCATGATGATTATTCGCTTGGTATGGATAGCGCACAGATTGGTATCTTCCAACAAACTAACCAGGCAGGCCTCGCTGGCTTCATAGAGGGCCATTACGGCTGAGCTCCGGAAGAGTAGATCGGTTTTGAAATGCTGTGCAATCTCACAGACCAGGCACTGGAAGAGCAGCTTGCGAATTAGTAACTCTGTCCACTTCTGAGAGCGATGAATTTCACGCAGGGCGACGACAGTTCTTGGTTGGCAGCGATAAGGCAGTAGCTATGATTTGGTTGGTGGTCAAAATGCAGTTTCTCGTTGAGCAACACACGTACGTGTGTTCTGCTCTGTGGCTTAGACACGTCTGGCTTTAAGAAAAACTGTGACACCCATATTTATAGGTTCTAGCATTAATGTTGATTCGCATTAAAAGTAGTTTTTGAACTTTTTAAACAAGTTTTACATAGCAAACAAGGTATCAATAGCAAGCGTTGAACGTTTTCCTTTCGATTTATGAAACAATATTAGTAACTCCTTTAGTAGGAGAAAAGTTATTAAGGTTCAAAGTGTACGTAACGCATCCGTTTTGAAAATTTTGAAATGACACCCAGTATAGTAAAGAAAGACGTAAGTCCTACGTCAAAATTATATTGCGGAAATTGTTTGAAAAAATACATCACAGATCGTACGATAAGCATAATATATTTTACGATGCAGGGAAAAACATATTTCTGCCAAACCTTCTGCAAATAACCTTTTCATCCGTTTTCTTTGCGTAATTGCAATTTGCAAGTCAGTAAATAGTGTAGGCGGCAAAGCTTGTTGTTGCGCATAATTTAACTATTATTGCTTAACTATTGATTTTCAACGGCCAACAATTCCCCCTTCAATAAAAAACTCATTACTAAAAAGTTGAAAATATTTCCATTTTCACGCATCGGCGGACTCCCCTGCGCATTGTAAATGTCTAAACTATTGATTTTCAATGGCCAACAACTACTCCTTCAATATAAAACTCGTTACCAACAAGTTGAAATAAAAACCATGTTGGCGCGTCGGCGGACCTCCTGCGCATTGTAAATGTCCAAGACTATTGATTTTGAATGGCCAACAACTTCCCCTTCGATATAAAACTCATTACCAAAAAGTTGAAAATATTTCCATTTTCACGCATCGGCGGACTCCCCTGCGCATTGTAAATGTACAAAACTATTGATTTTCAAAAGCCAACGAATTCCCCTTCATTATAAAACTCATTACTAAAAAGTTGAAAGCATTTCCATTTACACGCATCGCCGGACCCCCTTGCGCATTGTAAATGTCAAAACTATTGATTTTCAACGGTCAATAATTTCCTCTTCAATATAAAACTTATTACTGAAAACTTGAAAACATTTCCATTTTGACGCATCGGTGGACCCCCTGCGCATTAGAAATGTACAAAACTATTGATTTTCAACGGCCAACGAATTCCCCTTCAATATAAAACTCATTACTAAAAAGTTTAAAACATTTCCATTTTGACGCATCAGCAGACCCCCCTGCGCATTGTAAATGTCAAAACTATTGATTTTCAACGGTCAACAATTTTCTCTTCAATATAAAACTAATTACTGAAAACTTGAAAACATTTCCATTTTCACGCATCGGCGGACCCCCCTGCGCATTGTAAATGTACAAAACTATTGATTTTTCAACGGCCAACAACTTCTCCTTTAATATAGAACTCATTACCAAAAAGCTGAAAACATTTCCATTTTCACGCATCGGCGGACCCCCTGCGCATTAGAAATGTACAAAACTATTGATTTTCAACGGCCAACGAATTCCCCTTCAATATAAAACTCATTACTAAAAAGTTTAAAACATTTCCATTTTGACGCATCAGCAGACCCCCCTGCGCATTGTAAATGTCAAAACTATTGATTTTCAACGGTCAACAATTTTCTCTTCAATATAAAACTAATTACTGAAAACTTGAAAACATTTTCATTTTCACGCATCGGCGGACCCCCCTGCGCATTGTAAATGTACAAAACTATTGATTTTTCAACGGCCAACAACTTCTCCTTTAATATAGAACTCATTACCAAAAAGCTGAAAACATTTCCATTTTCACGCATCGGCGGACCCCCTGCGCATTGTAAATGTACAAAACTATTGATTTTCAACGGCCAACGAATTCCCCTTCAATATAAAACTCATTACTGAAATGTTGAAAACATTTCCATTTTCACGCATCAGCGGACCCCCCTACGCATTGTAAATGTCAAAACTATTGATTTTCAACGGTCAAAAATTTCCCCTTCAATATAAAACTCATTACTGAAAACTTGAAAACATTTCCATTTTGACGCATCGGCGGACACCCCAGCGCATTGTAAATGTACAAAACTATTGATTTTCAACGGCCAACAACTTCTCCTTCAATATAAAACTCATTACTAAAAAGTTGAAAACATTTCCATTTTCACGCATCGGCGGACCCCCCTGCGCATTGTAAATGTCAAAACTATTGATTTTCAACGGTCAACAATTACCCTTCAATCTAAAACTCATTACCATAAAGTTGAAAACATTGTCATTTTGACGCATGCGCAGGGGGCGCATTGTAAATGTCAAAACTATTGATTTTCGGTCAACAATTTCCCCTTCTATATAAAACTCATTACTGAAAACTTGAAAACATTTCCATTTTGACGCATCGGCGGACCCCCCTGCGCATTGTAAATGTCAAAACCATTGATTTTCAACGGCCAACAACTTCTCCTTCAATATAAAACTCATTACCAAAAAGTTGAAAGCATTTCCATTTTGACGCATCAGCGCATTGTAAATATACAAAACTATAGATTTTCAATGGCCAACAGCTTTCCCTTCAACGATACTATGTGACCGCTAATATTTTGCTCGCAGCCCTTTCCCATAGCAAGCGAAAAAAGGACTGCCGGACATTCCAATCTTGCGAATATAAGCCATGAATGTCGTTCACTACATTCATTTTGAACCGCTCCTATGAAATTTATTTGCAACAGTTCCAACGCAACGGATGATGAAAGTTAAACACGCGGGCCATTCACATACATTCGCAACTGCTAGCGAACGAAACCCAACTACGGCAGCAAGCCGAATAACCGAACTTTCACGAACAAGTAACAGGCACGCTCAGCAGCACGAACGTTTTTGCTTTTCTCTCGTCCGTTTACATGCATAACAGCTTAGGTACTCTTGGAGCGTGGCGGTCGCGTTGTTTTTTTCCCGAACTTTCGCATTAAAATGATATTCGAAATGACTTCTTCCAGCCTTGGTGGCGGGAAACAAAACTGCTGTGTGGCGGCATTCACGCACACCAAAGAGATAACATTCCTTGAACGGCATTCATACGTACACCAACTCGTCTATGACTTTCCTGCTCGAGCAGCAGCGTGAAAGTTTGTAAGCTTATGACGTTCATAAAAAAATGTCACGTTTCCGGCCCTGACAGCTTTACACACGCTTGAATGTACGCGAACATTTTTGGTCCTTCGAGCCGGATTCATCCGCTGTCGGATTTCAATGCGTTCCTTTCAGATTATCCTGAACAGGACAGAAAAATTTAGTGCAGCTGGCGAAAAGAAGCCGCGTTACTATGTGCAAGTTGCCAAATATATGCCGCCCAGAAAAAGGAACAGAAAAGTATTTAGGATTTATATCGGCTGGTGAAAAGAAACCAAGTAGCGTGACGATGCGTGTCACAGAGTGTGTGTGTCCACCTATGTATTACATCGGGCGAAAAACTTTCTACTCGATTTGGTACAGTACAGCACCATGAAATCAAAAGTCAAGTGTTTCAATAAGTTACGGGAAAATGCGCGCCTGACGATAAATCCGCAGACACGAACAGTATAAGTGTCATTGTTACTATTAATAAGATCGCGTCAACTCGCTATAGTGCACTAGTGAAATGCTACATAGTTATACATTTGATAACCACCGACTGAACTGAGTGATCATTTTATGACCGCAAATAAAATGTGCCCACCTACCTGTTTTTCGTTATGCATTTCGCAACGGGCGAAACCTAAAGCGCGACAACTTGCACACAATCGACACATCATGCGTTCGACTGGCAAGTGTCGAAAGTAGAAAAAACGTGATGTGATAGAAGTCGGTTTACATTCGCTTTTGTTTTCGGAATTTCGTTATCGATATTTTTAACCGTTGCGATGGAAAAAGCTATTCAACAACAAATCGCGTCGCATCGTGAAGTGGCGGAAACTCTAGTTGCAGTTGCTGAACAGATGGCCGGTTGGGGCAAGCCGTCAAGTGAAGAAGCGGTATGGTTGACAGCTTCGGTCGGTCTGCTCAAAGTTTGGTGGCGGCAAAGCGCCAATCCATCGAGTTCCGACGGAACAGATCAGGTACACGGCGCCGACGGCGCACTGGAAGAGGCCTATTTACGGTTGTTGCTTGCATCACGTAGGGCTACGAATGCTGTTACCAAGACGGTAGTGATTCCGAAGGTGGAGGCAAATCAGTGTGTCAGCAAATTAATTCCAACACAGTGTTATTACTGCGGGGAGCGACATTTTTTATACAGCTGCAAGCACTTTCAACAACAAGCACCATCGACAAGGTTGGAATTTGTGCAGCATAATGGATTATGCTGCAATTGCTACGGGTGTGATCACCGGGTAGAAGGGTGTCAGCAGCAATCCCGGTGCCTTCGGTGCAGCGGAAAGCACCACTCTCTTCTGCATACGGCATGCCGTCCGCAGTAATACGTCAATTTAACAGTACCGTCGTCATAAAACCCTCATTTAATTTAGTAATTCGGCATGAAGCCACATATTACTGTTTTGTTTATTATTAATAAATACTGAATTCCTTTCGAAATTTCTATTCTTCGCAATCTGAGCCCTACATCGAACGTCAACAATCTAATTCGTACCATGCAAGCAGCCCATCGTGAATCCAGAGGTAGCATCAATGATTTTTGTCCAGGTAAACTTACAGTATATGTTGAGCTATGTTGGACACTAAAGATTCTATACACTCTCATCTATTCCTCTTCGTTTCACATGGTCTATTTCATCGAGCGGTGTGGTTGCTCAAGGCAACCCGTCACCCTATAATCATTGAGTCGTTACACATAACTTTCTTCATCACCTACAATACTTTGGAACTTGGCATTCGTTGTATCGAATGCATGGTCTGCCTGACAGTACTACTGCGCTGGTGGTATTTGTCCTTACCCATCTCGGGTGCATTTCATCGGGTTGAATTGCGTTCAATTCAACCAGGTTCGACGTTGAACCAGCTCGGCTGTAAAAGCCCCTGCAGTCCGTTGCAGATGAAGTGTAGCGGAGCTGGACTGAGGTCCAGTAAATTGGAAATGCACCCCCAATACCACCAACGTATACATCGCATCAACAAGTTACTGATGATGATTCCAACGCAGAGGAAACGTTGGGATTGAGTCCGGGGGTCGAGACCCGCCGGAGCTCGTTCGGAACAACACTGCAGCTGTCCAGTGAAGACGTTCGCTGGGGCCTTCGCGAAACTTATGTAGTGCAGCAGTATCGGAACAGCAATACTTCAGTTGAAAATAATACACAGAGAATCAACGAGATCCATCACCATCGTTCATTCAGAAGAGGCAGCACATCGTTAATTTGCCCAGGTGAGTGACACTGGAGTATATGTTCAACCAAGCCTGGACTATTCGGACTCTGCACGCCCTATAGTCACCCTATAGAATAGTCCAGGCTTGGGGGTATATGTTCAACCAAGCCTGGACTATTCAGACTCTGCACACCCTAATGTGTAACTCCGCTAGCGAATGACGGATCTCAACTGCTAGCGAACGAAACCCAACTACGGCAGCAAGCCGAATAACCGAACTTTCACGAACAAGTAACAGGCACGCTCAGCAGCACGAACGTTTTTGCTTTTCTCTCGTCCGTTTACATGCATAACAGCTTAGGTACTCTTGGAGCGTGGCGGTCGCGTTGTTTTTTTCCCGAACTTTCGCATTAAAATGATATTCGAAATGACTTCTTCCAGCCTTGGTGGCGGGAAACAAAACTGCTGTGTGGCGGCATTCACGCACACCAAAGAGATAACATTCCTTGAACGGCATTCATACGTACACCAACTCGTCTATGACTTTCCTGCTCGAGCAGCAGCGTGAAAGTTTGTAAGCTTATGACGTTCATAAAAAAATGTCACGTTTCCGGCCCTGACAGCTTTACACACGCTTGAATGTACGCGAACATTTTTGGTCCTTCGAGCCGGATTCATCCGCTGTCGGATTTCAATGCGTTCCTTTCAGATTATCCTGAACAGGACAGAAAAATTTAGTGCAGCTGGCGAAAAGAAGCCGCGTTACTATGTGCAAGTTGCCAAATATATGCCGCCCAGAAAAAGGAACAGAAAAGTATTTAGGATTTATATCGGCTGGTGAAAAGAAACCAAGTAGCGTGACGATGCGTGTCACAGAGTGTGTGTGTCCACCTATGTATTACATCGGGCGAAAAACTTTCTACTCGATTTGGTACAGTACAGCACCATGAAATCAAAAGTCAAGTGTTTCAATAAGTTACGGGAAAATGCGCGCCTGACGATAAATCCGCAGACACGAACAGTATAAGTGTCATTGTTACTATTAATAAGATCGCGTCAACTCGCTATAGTGCACTAGTGAAATGCTACATAGTTATACATTTGATAACCACCGACTGAACTGAGTGATCATTTTATGACCGCAAATAAAATGTGCCCACCTACCTGTTTTTCGTTATGCATTTCGCAACGGGCGAAACCTAAAGCGCGACAACTTGCACACAATCGACACATCATGCGTTCGACTGGCAAGTGTCGAAAGTAGAAAAAACGTGATGTGATAGAAGTCGGTTTACATTCGCTTTTGTTTTCGGAATTTCGTTATCGATATTTTTAACCGTTGCGATGGAAAAAGCTATTCAACAACAAATCGCGTCGCATCGTGAAGTGGCGGAAACTCTAGTTGCAGTTGCTGAACAGATGGCCGGTTGGGGCAAGCCGTCAAGTGAAGAAGCGGTATGGTTGACAGCTTCGGTCGGTCTGCTCAAAGTTTGGTGGCGGCAAAGCGCCAATCCATCGAGTTCCGACGGAACAGATCAGGTACACGGCGCCGACGGCGCACTGGAAGAGGCCTATTTACGGTTGTTGCTTGCATCACGTAGGGCTACGAATGCTGTTACCAAGACGGTAGTGATTCCGAAGGTGGAGGCAAATCAGTGTGTCAGCAAATTAATTCCAACACAGTGTTATTACTGCGGGGAGCGACATTTTTTATACAGCTGCAAGCACTTTCAACAACAAGCACCATCGACAAGGTTGGAATTTGTGCAGCATAATGGATTATGCTGCAATTGCTACGGGTGTGATCACCGGGTAGAAGGGTGTCAGCAGCAATCCCGGTGCCTTCGGTGCAGCGGAAAGCACCACTCTCTTCTGCATACGGCATGCCGTCCGCAGTAATACGTCAATTTAACAGTACCGTCGTCATAAAACCCTCATTTAATTTAGTAATTCGGCATGAAGCCACATATTACTGTTTTGTTTATTATTAATAAATACTGAATTCCTTTCGAAATTTCTATTCTTCGCAATCTGAGCCCTACATCGAACGTCAACAATCTAATTCGTACCATGCAAGCAGCCCATCGTGAATCCAGAGGTAGCATCAATGATTTTTGTCCAGGTAAACTTACAGTATATGTTGAGCTATGTTGGACACTAAAGATTCTATACACTCTCATCTATTCCTCTTCGTTTCACATGGTCTATTTCATCGAGCGGTGTGGTTGCTCAAGGCAACCCGTCACCCTATAATCATTGAGTCGTTACACATAACTTTCTTCATCACCTACAATACTTTGGAACTTGGCATTCGTTGTATCGAATGCATGGTCTGCCTGACAGTACTACTGCGCTGGTGGTATTTGTCCTTACCCATCTCGGGTGCATTTCATCGGGTTGAATTGCGTTCAATTCAACCAGGTTCGACGTTGAACCAGCTCGGCTGTAAAAGCCCCTGCAGTCCGTTGCAGATGAAGTGTAGCGGAGCTGGACTGAGGTCCAGTAAATTGGAAATGCACCCCCAATACCACCAACGTATACATCGCATCAACAAGTTACTGATGATGATTCCAACGCAGAGGAAACGTTGGGATTGAGTCCGGGGGTCGAGACCCGCCGGAGCTCGTTCGGAACAACACTGCAGCTGTCCAGTGAAGACGTTCGCTGGGGCCTTCGCGAAACTTATGTAGTGCAGCAGTATCGGAACAGCAATACTTCAGTTGAAAATAATACACAGAGAATCAACGAGATCCATCACCATCGTTCATTCAGAAGAGGCAGCACATCGTTAATTTGCCCAGGTGAGTGACACTGGAGTATATGTTCAACCAAGCCTGGACTATTCGGACTCTGCACGCCCTATAGTCACCCTATAGAATAGTCCAGGCTTGGGGGTATATGTTCAACCAAGCCTGGACTATTCAGACTCTGCACACCCTAATGTGTAACTCCGCTAGCGAATGACGGATCTCAATAGTGGCATGTCTGTAATAATATACGTACATGGAACTATTGAGAACCAGAGCTACAGGTCCAAAGCCCTGGTAAAGGAGGATGGTTGTGATGATCTGGGCCGAGGTCACCACGTAAAGCAAGGTAGGTCATAACCCCAATTCCAAGGCGTGAAGCGACCCGTGCCGAGGGATGAGTGATCGAGGGGGTGAAAAAGATGCTCGATCGTTAACGGAGCCTGTGGGGTACCTGGGCAACCCCCACAGTAAGCGTCCCTTACCACGCTAATGCGGAGCTCTGGCGTGGCGGACATTTATTCTCGCGCGACTCGTGGGATTTGATATGGAGAACAAAAATAAAAATAGTAAACAAACGGAGGTGCCAAACCCCTTCGCTAGAGGTGGTTCTCCCCCCCCCCCCCGTGGAGAGAGTAGTGGAGCGATGAGTGCTGCATCTGAAAGCACCAGTGACCCCCCAGCAACGGTAGGAAATAGCCCTACCAACGCACCGAACGGGCCATTATCGGCGATGCGCAAAGTGGTGGAGCAGCTCGATTCAATAATCGAGTACACTAGCGCAAAGCAAAACATAAGCAAGGAGTTAAAACAGAGTCTCCTGGAACTCCGAAAAACTGTTCGTGTCGCAAGACCCTATAATCATTGAGTCGTTACACATAACTTTCTTCATCACCTACAATACTTTGGAACTTGGCATTCGTTGTATCGAATGCATGGTCTGCCTGACAGTACTACTGCGCTGGTGGTATTTGTCCTTACCCATCTCGGGTGCATTTCATCGGGTTGAATTGCGTTCAATTCAACCAGGTTCGACGTTGAACCATCTCGGCTGTAAAAGCCCCTGCAGTCCGTTGCAGATGAAGTGTAGCGGAGCTGGACTGAGGTCCAGTAAATTGGAAATGCACCCCCAATACCACCAACGTATACATCGCATCAACAAGTTACTGATGATGATTCCAACGCAGAGGAAACGTTGGGATTGAGTCCGGGGGTCGAGACCCGCCGGAGCTCGTTCGGAACAACACTGCAGCTGTCCAGTGAAGACGTTCGCTGGGGCCTTCGCGAAACTTATGTAGTGCAGCAGTATCGGAACAGCAATACTTCAGTTGAAAATAATACACAGAGAATCAACGAGATCCATCACCATCGTTCATTCAGAAGAGGCAGCACATCGTTAATTTGCCCAGGTGAGTGGCACTGGAGTATATGTTCAACCAAGCCTGGACTATTCGGACTCTGCACGCCCTATAGTCACCCTATAGAATAGTCCAGGCTTGGGGGTATATGTTCAACCAAGCCTGGACTATTCAGACTCTGCACACCCTAATGTGTAACTCCGCTAGCGAATGACGGATCTCAATAGTGGCATGTCTGTAATAATATACGTACATGGAACTATTGAGAACCAGAGCTACAGGTCCAAAGCCCTGGTAAAGGAGGATGGTTGTGATGATCTGGGCCGAGGTCACCACGTAAAGCAAGGTAGGTCATAACCCCAATTCCAAGGCGTGAAGCGACCCGTGCCGAGGGATGAGTGATCGAGGGGGTGAAAAAGATGCTCGATCGTTAACGGAGCCTGTGGGGTACCTGGGCAACCCCCACAGTAAGCGTCCCTTACCACGCTAATGCGGAGCTCTGGCGTGGCGGACATTTATTCTCGCGCGACTCGTGGGATTTGATATGGAGAACAAAAATAAAAATAGTAAACAAACGGAGGTGCCAAACCCCTTCGCTAGAGGTGGTTCTCCCCCCCCCCCCCCCCCGTGGAGAGAGTAGTGGAGCGATGAGTGCTGCATCTGAAAGCACCAGTGACCCCCCAGCAACGGTAGGAAATAGCCCTACCAACGCACCGAACGGGCCATTATCGGCGATGCGCAAAGTGGTGGAGCAGCTCGATTCAATAATCGAGTACACTAGCGCAAAGCAAAACATAAGCAAGGAGTTAAAACAGAGTCTCCTGGAACTCCGAAAAACTGTTCGTGTCGCAAGACAGAAACAGCAGGCTTATGCCAAGAGGGTGGAATGTCGGGAGAAGTCCGACAGCGAAACCCAGACAGTGGCCTCCATGAAGGAGGGAAAAGAGAAGGTCGATACGGGCACTCAGACAGTGCCCTTCACCCTCTATGGAGCAGCCACGCCGCTTGAAGCGGGGGCCGAGTTCCCCTCGAAGGGAAAAGGCAAGGGCAATCGCAAGACGGCGTCGAACGCGAAGCGCCCTAGGAAGTCGCCAGGCGAGGGTGCAAAAACCGACACCACACGGCGTGCAACTGTTAAGGCCAAACGCCGTCTGGCCGAGGTAAGCGAGGGCGAGAGTGACCTCGCTGAGCAGAGCGTTGGTACCAGCAATCCGGCGCGACCGGGGCAGGGGGGCCCAAACTCCTGGACGCTGATCACCAAGAAGAAGCCGGCACCGACACCGGAGGTACCGCGGCCCGCGAAGAAGGCCAAGGACAGAGGCGAGGCCATGTGGTTAAAAACCGACAAGGACAAATACGCCGATATCCTAAAGCCGATGAAGGCGGCCGAAAGCCTTTCGGCCCTTGGGCAAGATGTGCGTAGCGTGAGACGCACCAACACGGGAGAAATGCTTCTGGTGCTGAAGCGAGGCGCACAATCTAGTGCGGTATACAAGGCCTTGGCCCAAGAGATCCTTGGTGAGGGCGCCCAAGTCAGGTCGCTAGGGGCGGAAATGACTCTCCAGTGCAAGTATCTGGACGAGTTCACGACCGCAGAAGATGTCGCCGCAGCCGTTAAGGAACAATGCGGCGTCACAATTGAGCGGGCCTCTGTGCGATTTGAAGATGGACCCTCTGGCACCCAAGTAGCCTACCTCAGGCTACTGAAGGCGGATGCCAAAAAGGTAACCGAGAAAGGGAAGCTGAAGATCGGCTGGTCGGTATGCCCCATTAGCATACCCCAGCCGCCTTCAGTGGATAGGTGCTATCGGTGCCTTGAGTCCGGCCACAAAGCATACGAGTGCAAAGGCATAGATAGGAGCAAACTATGTCGTCGCTGCGGCGAGGAGGGACATAAAGAGCGGGGGTGCACTAAGGCACCCAAGTGCCTTATCTGCACCGCTAAGAAGCAAGCCCATAAACATGCTATGGGCGGACATTCGTGTCCCTTCGGTGAGTTAAATAAGAAGAAGCCGTGAACGTCACACAGCTAAATCTTAACCATTGTGCAGCAGCCCAACAGCTGCTGTGGCAGTCGGTCTCGGAGTCGAGGACAGACGTCGCCCTCCTATCAGACCCGTACAACATCCCTGCCGGCAACGGCAATTGGGTGTCGGACGGGTCTGGAATGGTGGCAATCTGTACAACGGGACGGTTCCCGGTTCAAGAGGTAATACACTCCTCCGCCGAGGGTGTGGCGATTGCCAAGATCAATGGTGTGTTTTATTGCAGCTGCTACGCCCCACCAAGGTGGCCAATAGAACAGTTCAACCAGATGATCGACAGGCTCTCGTCGGACCTAGTGGACCGGAAACCGGTAGTCATAGCGGGAGACTTTAACGCTTGGGCAGTGGAGTGGGGTAGCCGCTGTACAAATAGCAGGGGTCAAGCGCTAATGGAGGCGCTTGCGAAACTCGATACTGTGCTAGCTAATAATGGCTCCGCTAGTACATTCCGTAGAAACGGAGTGGAGGCGTGGATTGACCTAACATTTGCCAGCCCGAGTCTGGCTCGCGGCATGGAATGGAGGGTAGACGAAGGCTACACTCATAGCGATCATTTAGCAATCCGCTTTAAGATCAACTATGGTGTGCAGCATCCGAGGGCGGGAGATCCCTGTCAGGTACGCGGGTGGAAGTCCAATCACTTCGACAGCGAAGCTTTCACCGCGGCCCTGGGACTGGAGGCCAAGACCGACAGTCTAAGCGGGGATGCGCTGGTAGCTGTTCTACCACGCGCGTGCGACGCCACTATGCCGAGAAAAACACTGCCAAGAAACGGCAGATGCCCGGTATACTGGTGGAGTGCCGAGATTGCAGCTCTACGATCAGCCTGCCTCAGAGCTAGACGTAGGATGCAAAGAGCTCGCACCGAGGATGCAAGAGAGAACCGCCGTGAAGTGTTTCGAGCTGCGCAATTGGCCCTCAACAAGGCCATTAAAAGCAGCAAGAGAGCGTGTTTCGACAACCTATGTGAGAGTGCCAACGTGAATCCGTGGGGTGACGCCTACAGGATTGTGATGGCCAAGACCAAAGGGGGCTCCTCACCCCCAGAACGGTCTCCGGACCGGTTGGCAACGATTATCGACGTACTCTTCCCGTCTCGAGCCACAAGCCCCTGGCCACCTGCACTACGAGACAGTGCGGGCACGGTCGAAATGGTGGCTCCAGTGACGAATGAAGAACTACTCGCAGTGGCTAAATCCCTAGCAATGAACAAAGCTCCAGGGCCGGATGGAGTTCCAAACAACGCTCTCAAGGCAGCGATCATAGCGAACCCGGACATGTTCAGGCTAGCTATGCAGAAATGCCTTGACGAGTGCCGTTTCCCCGATAGATGGAAAAGGCAGAAATTGGCGCTGTTGCCGAAGCTCGGGAAGCCGCCAGGCGACCCATCGGCGTACAGACCAATCTGTCTGATCGACACGACTGGCAAACTGCTTGAGAGGATCATCCTCAACAGGCTAACCCCGTACGCGAAAGGTACGGACGGTCTGTCAAGCAACCAGTTTGGCTTTCGGAAGGGTAAGTCCACAGTGGACGCTCTCAACTCAGTGATAAATACTGCCGAGATAGCGATCCAACGAAAAAGGCGAGGTATTCGATACTGTGCGTTAGTGACACTCGACGTGAAGAACGCATTCAACAGCGCAAGCTGGGATGCCATCGCGCTCTCGTTACACCGGCTTAGCCTACCGGTGGGTCTGTACCGGATCTTGGAAAGTTACTTCCAGAACCGCGTACTGCTATACGAGACCGATGCCGGTCAGAAAAGGGTTCCGATTACCGCCGGAGTCCCGCAGGGCTCGATCCTAGGCCCGGTGCTATGGAACCTCATGTATGACGGGGTTCTGAGACTGAAGTTCCCTCCTGGAGTCAAGATCGTCGGCTTTGCTGACGACGAAACCTTGGAGGTCTACGGGGAGTCAATTCCTGAGGTAGAACTAACCGCAGAACACGCGATCAGCACGGTGGAGGAATGGATGAGCGCGAGAGGCCTGGAGCTCGCTCATCATAAGACGGAGGTAGTTATCGTCAACAACCGCAAGTCGGCACAACATGCAGTTATCCATGTGGGAGAAGTCGCGATCACTTCACAGCGAAGTCTGAAGTCTCTCGGAGTCATTATAGACGACAAGCTGACCTTCGGCAGCCATGTCGACTATACATGCAAGAGAGCGTCGACTGCTGTTGCGGCTCTATCGAGAATGATGTCCAACAGCTCAAAGGTGTGCGCCAGTAGACGTAGGTTACTGGCAGGCGTTGCCGTATCTATCCTCAGGTACGGCGGCCCGTCATGGTCAAGAGCACTGAGGGTAACCAGTTACCTACAGAAACTGGAGAGCACCTACCGCGTGATGTGCCTCAGAGTGATATCTGCCTACCGCACGGTATCACACGATGCATCCTGCGTGATAGCGAGCATGATGCCAGTCGGGCTGGTCATTCGGGAAGATGAGGAGTGCTTTGAGCTACGTGGAAATAGGGGAGCCCGCGAGTGCACCAGGGTGACCTCGGTCGCCAGATGGCAGCGTGAGTGGGACAACTCCTCGAAAGGTAGGTGGACCCACCGGCTGATACCTAGCATATCGAGCTGGGTGGGAAGACCCCATGGGGAAGTTCACTTCCACCTGACACAATTCCTGTCAGGCCATGGCTGTTTCCGACAGTACATCCACAGGTTCAGGCACGCGGAGGTCCCAGTCTGCCCGGACTGCCCAGGTGTAGACGAAACTGCCGAACACATACTGTTCGTATGTCATCGGTTCGACGTCGAAAGAAGAGCAATGCTTGACGTCTGTGGCTGGGACACAACCCCTGATACCCTTATTCAGCGGATGTGTCAATCGGTGGAGAAGTGGAATGCAGTCTCGGCTGCTACCATCCAGATTGCCAGTAGGCTACAGGTAATCTGGCAAACCGAGCAACAGACGACGGGCACGGCTAACTAGTGATTGGTTAGCTGGAGCGAAAAAGGCAAAGCGCAAAAAAAGTAAATGGTCTGTTCATGCCGAGGCAGGTTTGGCGCAGCGAATGGCAACCGCGTAAGGGGTAAACCCAGCCACCTCGAAGCAAGACAGAAGAATGAGTGTATAGGCGTATAAGTGGAATGCCTCATGCCAAGACGGGAGGGTCGTAGCGTAGTATGTTGGGACTTAGCTATCGATACATCATGGCGTGGCAGAGGAGTGAAAGGGTGAGCATCCAAGTCAGTCTCACACGGCATGTTAAGGGTGAGTACAAAAGTCAGCCTCACATGGTATGGTAGAGGCTAGCACAAAAGTCAGCCTAGCAAGGAATGAAAAAGGTGAGCACACAAGTCAGCCTCGCATGGTATGTCAGAAGTGGGACATAAGAAAAATGTTCCACATGGGATGCCAGGGGGAGTGACAAAGGTACAATAGAGTGGCACGATTGAGAGTGAATCAGGTGATAGGGTGAGCACCCAAGTCAGCCTCACATGGTATGGGTGGGGCGAGCACAAAAGTAAGCCTAGCAAGGAACGAGTAAGGTGAGCACACAAGTCAGCCTCGCAAGGAACGAAAAAGGTTAGCACAAAAGTAAGCCTCATGTGGGAGTGTTTGAGAGTGAATCAAAGTGCGATAGAGAGAGCACCCAAGTAAGCCTCATACAGGACGTATGAACGCGTGAGTGAGAGTGAATGAGTACATTTAGTACAGCCATCCCCCCAGAAGTAATACCGAGAGGTAGTTCCTGGGAGGAATGATGGCGCAGCCCTATGGAGTTTAGTCGGTATTAATGGCTGGTCACCATTCGAGTCCGACACGCCCCCAGTGCACTCCGTGTGGTAGATTGGACCCTACCAATAGCACGTGTACTGGGCTAGGACATAAAGGTCTTCTCCATTGTAAAAAAAACACCCTAATCAAAACCTTTTCACATGTCGGCATTTGGAAATTTCACACTTCAACGAGTACTTCGGAGAAGCCGGACCACGACGGCTTACCACTCCTGTCTTCGGTTAACAGTTCAGGTACCATCATCCACCGGAACTATTCTCAATGCATCGTAGTTCACTCGGCATCTCGAACAAAAAAGATAGTTCGTGTAGACGAACTGGTCATCATTAGGTTGTGCAACAACCTTCGCAGCTATCGCGACAGACGGTATAATCGTCGCCAAGGGCGACTTCGGAGGCCATGAGGCCTCCGTTTCAGGGAAGTCTTTCTATTGTACATTTTTTCTGTTTAAAAACATTCTATCATCTGTTCCAGCATATCACCATCGTCGAAATCGTCCATCCTATCATCTCCACCAGGCAGTCGGCGGTACATCCCGCTGATTCACCACCGTTAACGAGCAGTTGTCATTCGGCGCAACCATTTTGCTGAAGCACACGAAAGGATGATCACCAACCATCTTTAAATAATCAGTTGGCGGCTCAGGCCCGCTAAAGGGCATAGGTCCACTGTACTATCGACGACTACATCAGCCAGCCAGCAGCTCAGTCGCTGAACCAACGCAATCGTGCATTCATCCTATCGACTCTACCAGTTTATACAGTCCACCATACACACATCGAAGTAGACACCTACCCCAACGTACAGGAATATGGACGGCACGGAATCGTTAGGTTATACGGACACGACGAACGGCACAGTCTACATCAGCAATACAGTCCACCATCCATCCATCGAAGTAGCAGCAGGAATGTAAGTGGTGGGACCAGCGGAGTCGTTGGGGTCTTGCGTTATCGACGCCGGCTGCATAGCAGTTGACGGAGTCGAACTCAAGTCTCCCGTCCTCGACGCCCATGGTTCACCACTGGATCATCGCAGAATTCAACGGAAGCAATCAATGAAACGCAGGTGCTGACGAACGTCGAAGAAATCAGCAAGCTAGTCAAGTCTACAGCAGCAACCAACCGTTTACAGAAAATTAGCATACGGCGCAAGACACACTTAACGATGTCAGTCAACGGAATCGTCATGTCGTTTATTGTGAGGAAACGATAGGCGGCATAATCCACCTTTTTCAATTGGTCGAGTGATGACACAAACGGTAGCTGCAGTGTACTTTATTGCATGATAGATTTAATGTCAGCATTCATGGTTCAACTTCAGTACATACTAAGAATCAGGTTAGCGATCTTTTATAGTACAGCTTTGAATATATTGAAAGTAGCGTCTTTTAAGGCGGGCGGTATGTTTACGCCAGTCTTAGCATTGTTGAATCATTTTAGCAAGAACCCACTGTAGTTCATAACAGTTTATTACTAGCCTAAAATTCGAGTAGCTGTACGTTGCGGAACAGCTTGAAGCAATCAGTTGCGTTTCACGCATACATAGATAAGGTTCTAGAATATTCTCATTTTCTGTATGAACAGTTGTGTTCATCTAATAGTGGTAGCAACCTATATATAGTTCAAACAATTAACAGTTAAGTCAGTCATCATTCAAAGTTGATATTAAGAGCTAGTATCAAGAATTATCCACAGTCAGTCAGTACTAAACAGTTACCATCGAACGAAAACCTCTTTACAGTACTGCACTGTACAATAATTTACAGTTGAATTATATCGGATACGCTCTTGTTTTATACTGGGCAGTTTGTGCTTATGATAAGTATGGAATAAACCCACTGAAATTAGCTAATGTGACCGCGAATTTTTACTGCACCGCGAACCAAACAATTTCCCTCGTCATAAATATCTAACAGCTTTACACACGCTTGAATGTGCGCGAACAACTGGTCTGACATATTTTTTCATTTCAATTTGCACCCCATTTTGTGGTATTTTCCAAAACACGATTTTTAAACTTTCACTCCTCAAAATAATTGCTTTTTTTTTTCAAAAATATCGAAATTCCATTTAATACCGTTTTAAGACCATTTTTTCAACTTTTAGAATCGTTTATTTTTTTTCAAATCGGTTGACAATTCGCAAAGTTATAGTAATTTTTGTAAAAAAAAGTCCAAACCGTGAGTTTTTCTCTTTTTTGGTTCAAACCAATTCATGTATGATTGATTCAATAAATTACTTACTTTCACTTACACAGCTGTTTTCGCAATTAAAAAACGAAGAAAATATGTATTATACATTTCTTTTGTTTGCATGTTTACCTGCGAAAATTGCGATCGAATGCGTGGGGTACATTTATACCCCAGTGCAACACACAGAAGAGTGACTAGAACAAATTCCTGGCCAATAATCAAAATATTTTTTTTTTTTCGATTTTCCTTTTCGTTATATTTGTTTTACATACCTAAATGCCTGCTGAATAACGTGGCCAAATTAAGAGTATGTCAAAAATTGTTAAAGATTTTTGGCTTGGATGCAAAGTGGTGATATTTTAAGGGTTTTTAGTCATTTTAATTATATATCCAGCAATATCGCTTTCTAGTGATGATGACTGTATTAAGTAAGACAATATTATTACAAACGTAGTAGAACACAGCCTTTGATATAACTTTAGGCTCAAACCAACTGAAAATAGTAGTGTTGTTGTGCATTGCATCAACTTTAAAAAAAAAATAGTTTTTTGAACTTTATATTACAAATTTGAATGATAAAATAGATACATTATACGGCTAGATCCGACAAAGTTTCTGAAGCAGTATTAGAAAAGTAGATTCCAGCTATCTGAAAAACATTCGAACTCTTCCGATCTTGTCTGATCCACAGATTCAAAGCGATTTGAAAATATTGAAATTTTTAGTAATTTGAGGTACACCGAGATGCTGTAGGCCAAGTACTATGTTTTTCAAAATGTATCTCTAGGGTTCGTCGCGGTGCGGATGTGGGCGGTAAATGGGTTATCCGCACCGTAACCGCAAAGAAATAATAAAACCGCACCGCTTACCGCAACCGCACTCTATTTACCGCACCGCACCGCGCGGTAAATGCGGTAAATTTTTTATATTTTTAAAAATTGTGTTGAAAAATTGTGCATTTGTATAATGTGTATATAATAAAATGTTATTCTTATTTACACGAAATTTAACTTTAAGAGACTCCTCAGAATGTAATGTTCAAGAAAAAATCAACTTTTTCATTTTCTATTAATAAAATTCCGTACATTGTAAGGCAAACATTATACATTCAAAAATGTTCTACTGCAGTAATTGGAAAACTTATTTTAGAAACCCTTCAGTAAATTGAAAAAATGGAATAATGGAATGGAATAAGAAATGAAGTATTTTTTTCTTCAAATTGTCATATTTTCAATGTTTTTGACATATGAAAATGTAATGGATGAATTTCGCATTTACGTAGTAAAAATCACCTTTCATCCTTAAAGGAAAATTTAAAGTCGAAATACCAGTACAGGAGTCCGGTCTCAACCGGTACAGAATTATTGAACATTAGAAAAACTGCAAAAAGATTTGTAACATACAACAGACATGTTATTAAAAATAGGAGGTTTTATGGACAAAATATCCCAAAACTCTAACTTCCGCATTTTTCAAGAAACATATGCGTTCTCATTCAGAAACTAAGATTGCCTTTAAAAATGTATGAAGTGTAATTTTCTAAAGGATAGTTCGAAAGTTCTAGCATTTAATGTATTTTCCTCTAATAATATCCCAAAGAGCCAATGGCAAAAACTTCAATTAAAGTGAACGGGAGTCAAACTATGTGGTATTTGGCATCTGAGTTAACTTGCACACTTGTCACAATATGAAGGGGGGCTTTGAGAATTACAAAAAAAAATTAAAGGGTTGTGTACAGGACACGACCACGGTGACATTAAAAATATAGCTTTTTTATCTATCACACATATCGACACACGTTCTTGTTCACTCGCCTGTTTTCATATGTTACAATTTGCTATATACCCTCCCCATTAAAACATAATTTATTGAAGGTCTTTTAACGGTAATCTATTAATTAATCAAGTATCTCACTAGGTGATTGGCATTAATTGGCTGATCCATCTAATAAAAATAGGTTCCATATTGAGAGCTGTGATGAGGAAACCCACGCCCGCCAACGGAAATATACAGATTCTCCATAAAATATGAAATTCCGTTTTCCATTTAAATTTTCAATAATGTACTAATGAACTTAAGTAAACAATCTTAAGTGTAAGTATTTCTTGATCGATTAGTGGTGGAAAAATGAAATTATTTGATAAATTACATTATTATGCAACGTTCGCACTACCAGTTAAAACGGGTTTTTATGCTATCTTGGTGACATTTTTCTTGTTGCTAATTATTAAAACGTGTTATAACTCTGTAGTATAAACATTGTATTATTAAACCAATTCTGCAGCGTTTTATGTTATATAGGTGTTTTATGTGGTAATAGGACTGACATAATTATATCTTCAGTACAGCGGTTTGTTTCATAATTTAAAACAGATTTATTTTAAAATTTAAATTAGTATACCCAACCGTATTTGTTGTATACCTTAAAACGCAATTAGAACTGTGTTTTAAATACATAGGGTAGGACAGATATTCTGACTGGTTAAACTGGGAAAACAATTTTAAGTCCAGTAACGCTTAAGACATGGCTTGAATTTGAATCGAAAAAAAACACCCGCTTCAACTGCTGCTGGGACGGTAAGTTCTGTTTTAAAATTTTCCGTTGTGTGCAGTACGAAACAAGTGTTTGAAATTAGAAAACAAAAAGTTCTGCTGGGAATGTGATTGTTTCCGATGCAATTACACTCAGATTTTTCACGCAGGGGATACAGGCCGTGTAAATGAAAACCGCGTAAATTTAAAAAAAAACGCGTTAATGAAAACCGCGTAAATTTCAAAATCCGCGTAAAAAACCTGAGTGTACTCTCCTATATAAAATATCACGCTGCTGAACAGTGCAATAACTACAGAAGCACGTTGTCAGATGCCTTACTGATAAAAAACATATAACCGAAATATGAAACATGAAAACCAATTGGCTCTTTACCCTACGCAGCTACAAAGCGCCGTAAACATGGATTAACAAGTTACAACGCACACGCATGCATAAAAATAAATATATTTTTTTCAAACGCAACACTCTTAAGCAGCACACACCGTATTGAATTAAATCCAAACCACCCCGCCCACCCACTTTGCAAATCATTCTCTGACACCGTGCTGGTACCCGAAAAATCCGCACACGGCCACCGCTGCCGAAAATGCATAGCGTCTACCGCTTATTGTAGTGCCCAGACGCTGCAGCCATGATCTTACCCGTTCGACATAAGAACAAAAACTGATTCAAACGGGTACGCGTCACCTCTATTTATAAACTAACCGTATATGGTTTAGTCACTTAGGTGCGAGTGTGTGCAAATGCCAACGTTACCGAAAATCGATAGCGCTTATTGCATCGCCCGGAGACGACGTTGCTCGTGTGGGATAAGAGCAACAACTGATTTAAACGGACATGCGTTGCTTCTATTTATGACTTTTCGTGTTTCATTGAGCAACTAAGCTGCCCTCTTTTGACGGCTGTGTCTGAGAAATCTGCCTCACGAATGGTATTTTTCCCGTTTTTTGTGAACTTTTTAATTTTACCAATTTCCAAAAGTCTACTTTTATTGGGGAGATATTAAATTATTACCAATATTTAAGTTAGGTGTTTCTGAATCGGTTGGTGTATGAATGATTAAAATCCATCTAGTAATATCGGAGTTATAAGCGTGCAAACCTTACATAGTTTCGTTACATGGGAGATAGTTTAGATTTTAGAATGACACCTAGCCCCAGATAGTGGAGTAAGACATTTTTAATGTCAAAAATGCAATACCCTACACTATAAAAACACTAACTTCGAATAACTTTACCTCAAAAAAGTTACAAAATAGTCTTAACTGAAACATATTAGGACTTAATTTGGTAGAAAACTATCTTTGAACTGGAGTCGACTGTTTCCAATTTTTAGGTTAGGTGTTAGGTAGAAAACTATCGTAAATTTGAATGGAAGTACGCGAAAAAAAGTTATGTAGCATACTTTTTGAGAAAGAGTCCAATAAAATTGACTGCAGAAAAATTCACATTGAATTTACACAGCAATCAAAGAAGATAGAAATACGATGTTGATGAACGAATGATAGAATAATCATCCTAATTGGGACCCCTCCTTATTTTGGACGCTTTCATACATTTGTATCTTTTACTGTCAATTACTCCAAATTCGTTTGGTTTGATGAAGATAATTCTATTCTTTGGGTTGTGTTTAAGTCCCAGCATAATTAGTTCATCTCTAATTCCTTTTAATTATTCAAAATTCACAGTTCAAAAATTGATACGATTTCAAAAAGAAGTTATGCACTTTTAAATTGGATTTAAGAGTACAAATTCATTATTTTTAGATGATCTAACAATTTGGGCTCTATTTGGATCTTGCATTTTATGGGTTTGAAATGGTTAGTTTGTGAAGTTTTACTTAGAAGTATAAAATAACTAGTGTCCAAAATATGTCGTAAAAATAATAGCGTCAAAATATTTCGGACACAGCTAGATTTTCTTTCGTAATAGCAGTCTGTTTATCAATTTAGAATAACCAAAATTATCACTTTATCAATAATTTTTTTTGCGGTGCGGTTGCGGTAAAACCGCGCGGTAAAAGCTCTTTCCCGCACCGCATCTGCGGGAAAAAGTGCCTTACCGCACCGCAGGTTTTGCGGTGCAGGTGCGGTAAATACCGCACAGTTGCGGTAATTACCGCAACCGCGACGAACCCTATGTATCTCTATGCAAATATCCACAGGCGTCCCTTTCTTCCCCCTTTTCCACTGATCAACTGTTTTTGCAACTGGAAAACGAAATGTATTCACAAAGATCACCTCGAAATTACTAGTATTCGAAAGGATATAGAAAATTGACCTATGCACTGGTAAATGGATAGATGCCAAATTGTTCCAAAAACCAATTTTAGTCTATTTTTTGTTCATATTAAGGCATAATAAAAGCAATAGCAGCAACAAATAATTTTGGCCAGGAATTGACCTCAGTTACTCCTCTGAGCAACGTTCTAGGGTGGAAAACGCAAGTGCAACGTTCTAGGGTTAATCAAAATTCACAGTTGAGAAAATAGCATCGAAAACGATTCATAATTCCATTTCCAAGAGGAATCGATAGAAATTATGCATTTTTAAATTGGATTTGACAGTACGATTTAATTGTTTTTCAATGATTGTATTTTGCGTTTTATGTATTTGAAAAGGTTCGTTAGTATTTTTTTTCAAATCGTTGTCAAGTCAAGCGCAATTAAATGTTTATTTACGTTTCTCTATTGTAGGGTAATAAGTAAAACTCTCAAATGGTAAAAGTCATAGTCTTAATTCACTTTTTAAGGCAGACTGCAGACTTTATCAATTATTTTTTGAAGAGCGGTTGCGTTATTACGCGCGGTAAAAGATCATTTCCCGCACCGCATCCGCGGGAAGAAGTATCTCACCGCACCGCAGTTTTTACGGTGCGGGTGCCGTAAATACCGCGCGGTTCCGGTAATTACCGCAACCGCGACGAATCCTACTTTCACTTACACAGCTGTTTTTGCAAATAGAAAACGAAGAAAATGGTGTATTATACATTTCTTTTGTTTGCATTTTTACCTGCGAAAATTGCGATCAAACGAGTGGGGTACATTTGTACCCCAGTGCAACGTTCTAGGATGGAAAACGCAAGTGCAACGTTCTAGGGTTAATATCAGATTAGTGACCTTTTGTTATTCCCCACGCGATTCCTTTGAATCTTCTTTTTTCATTTATTTATTCATTTATTTACTATCTTTATGGATTTTGAGCAATCTGCAGGGCTTAAGTGTTTTTTACTTGCTGCGCCCCAGATGGAAACGAGATACTGCAGCTTTGATTGGACGAAGGCATGGCATATCATCAGCAATTGTTTCTGTGGCAGATATTTTGAGACTTTCCAAAGAAGACCGCACGCTGAACATAAATCTTTCTTTAACTGTTTTATGTGCGTTGTCCATTCCAGCGTTGGATCAAAAGTTAACCCCAAATATCTAAAGGTGTTAACCTTCTCAATTTTTACGCCTTTCACTATAAGGTCTCGGTGAGGTGAAACCGCCAATTGATTCGAGTGAAAGATCATAAATTTAGTTTTGGAGAGGTTCAGCGAAAGAAGATTCTCAACAAAGAACGCTTTGCCATATCTTCATTCATTTAGGAGATAATTTGTTCGGAATTTTTAGAAACATAAGCTAGCGATGTATCGTCAGCAAACAATCGTGGTGTTCCGTGAAGCTTCAACTTAGCCAAATCATTGATATAAAGAAGGAACAGCAGTGGGCCCAGGTTACTGCCCTGCGATACTCCAACCATTATCGGACAAGATTTACTTGTTGTTCCGTTAACAACGACGTATTGGATTCTACCAGTTAAATAACTTTTTATGAGTTTCTTTGCAAGTCCTCTGATACCGTAGTTTGTAGTATTTGTCTTTATTAAAGCAGGGAAAAGCCCCCGGAAGTGCAATTTTTTAGCCGCTTTCTGTCACAGGCACAAAACCTGCTTGTCTTTTCATCTGGTATTACAATGATTTTAAATCCTACTAGCTAACCCAATAAACTTTAAGTTCTTTGAAGGGTTGGCAAATGGTTTCTATATATTTTTGGCATGATAATATAAACAGATAAAACTCAGCAGATTTTTTTATGTTGTTTTTATATAAATTATTTTTAAAAAATATCGCGCTAGGCTACCACTTAAGTGAAGTTTCAGTTTTTTGTGAATGAATTCATATTTGTTGAGTTTTTTATATCAGTAGGCAAGTTATTGTACATAATCTTTCCATCGTGTGTTAACTTTTTTCTTCCGTATTCTGTCCTAATGTGATGCGAACGACTTTGTTGGTTTGAAAGCGTGTCTTCTATTGCAGTAGATAAGGCAGCAAGGACAGGCTTCCAAATTGAAACCCTAAAGCGAAAGCATGAAGCCATCCAGAGCCAACTCCATGCTTTCGTCCTACAGCAACAACAACAACAACAACAACAACAACAACAACAACAACAACATCAGCAGCAACCACAACTATGACCAGAGCCACGCACGTGTATACCAGAGACATAGCCTCAGCATTGAAAACACCCGAAACTGCACACATAGGCGACTGAATGTATTTCGCGAAGTAGGGTCTTTTTGTTAGCCATGCGAGGCCTCTGTACATCATAGAAAATTTTAATAAACTCACTTTAGTTTGTACGCTCGACCAGTGAACACGCATTTCAATCTTTTTTAAAAAAACAATTTCCTAACCCACAGTTCTTAACTGGCGCAATCGGCGTAGATCTAGTGTCGCGAGTGTAAGTTCCGGAACATTTCCATCCTTGGCGGGATACCGAAGACTCGTGCTATTACGGCGACAAAGATCTGGAGCTTCCACAGACGGAGGAATACCGTCACGTCAAGTAAGTAATTTTAAACTTTTTAATAACACACATTAAAAGAACTCTGTAGTCACTTCTAGAAACAAACAAAGTGCTATCGGTTCTAAAACCAATAATCACGACTAATTAAGAGGTTCTAGCCCCGACCACCGGTAAGCGAAAACCTGTAATATCACAAAAGTGTGTTACTAACATAATTTTTTTAAACAAATAAAAAAAAAACAACCCATGCTAACATGAGCAATGGAAGTAGAGTTAAACAACCGCGTAACAGAATTGACGCGACAATTAGAGGAGCAGCGACTCCAAATTAACGAACTAATATCTTCGCAAGTAGTGGCTAGTGAAAGGCAACATCCATTAGCGCTAACGCTGCCACCGCAAGCGCCGGTGAATGACCCATATCGGATTCCCGATATAGTCAAACTAATCCCTACCTATAGTGGAGAACCGACACTATTGGCCACTTGGCTAGAATCAGTGGACCAAAAACTCCAATTTGCCCAAAGAGCAGTGCCATCAGCAGAAACCCTCTCCGAGGTGATTCCACTATGGACTGGTGTCGTTCGTGACAAAATTCTAGGGAAAGCAAACGAGGCTCTAGTAGCCAACCGCGCACCAACTGAGTGGGGTGCAATAAAAACCACTTTAAAAGAATCTTTCGGGGATAAGCGTGACTTATCCACACTTCTATTCAAAATACCGTACTTAAAACAATCATCATTAGCGTTAGAAGAGTACTATCGTGAACATCGGACGTTACTGTCAGACATAAGCGCGAAAATTGCTCTCGATGATTCGTTACGACCTTGCGCAAAGGTAATGATGGATTCATATGAATCCATGGTTACCACCTCATTCGTAGACGGCCTAATCAACTCAATTTCGTCCCTTGTGCGCACTAGTAGGCCATCAAATTTGCTGGCAGCCTATCAGAGTGCACTAGATCAATCCAATGCGGCACAGCGAAGAAAAGAAAAATTTCCTAAACCAAAATTTCCCACGACTAATCCCTCCACCATGCAGAGAAGCCAATATTATCATTCCAACTCCCGGCCGGCTTATCCACAAAAACCTCAGTACCACAATAATAGTACAGGACCCACACAAAACAATATAATTCTGCTAGACCTACGACCTACTCTTACAACAACCCTAGACCCCAATACCAAAATTATCCAAATAATTCAAGGCCACTACAGTACCATCATGCTCGTTTTCCTCAACAAAATGTCAAGCTGGAGCCAAGATCCCAGCAAAATTCACTACCAAGAAATTGAAGAAGAAATATTTGATCAACCCGAAATGGAAAACAATCACCATATCGATGAGCAACAAGACGATCCCGACAGGTGTAATCATATTGATGAACTAAATTTCCGATTAGCAGCAGAGCAACCACCGGAGGAATAACAAGTAATAACTTTCTTCGTTACGTCGAGATGCAAACTCGACTAGGAATAATTCGTTTCCTGATAGATACGGGAGCGAATAAAAATTATACTCTCCGCATCTCGCACCAAAACATTTTTGTAGGACTGGCCCTCCCAGCCAGATAAAAAATATTAGTGGCACGCACAACGTTAATGCATACACCTTCCTGAACCCCTTCTACAATTACCAGAAAGGTATTCCAAAACAAGATTTTTTCGTCTTTAAATTTCACGAGTTCTTTGACGGACTCATTGGCTATGAGTCATTACGATCAATAGAAGCCATAATTAAGACTACAACAAACCAATTATTAGTGAACAAGCAAATTATTCCAATGAAACGTAAATACCCTACAACGTGTCAATTGAATTTTCTAGAGAATGAATGGATAACCAAAACTTTTCCGACTACTGCAGAGGCGGGTGACTTTTACTTAGAACAAGAACTCCAAATTGCACCCAACGTTTTTATCCCATCCGGTATATTCCGAGTGGAGGAAAATAAAACTGTTTTTCCTTTTGTTAATGTCGACAAAAGCCCGGTCTTTGTGGATGTGGACACCGAACAGATCATGGTACAGATGGATAATTTTAATGAAATTAAACCTCCCCGTGGGGGAACGCAAAGAGTGGATTCGTTAATTAATACTCTTCGTTCAGATCACCTAAATAGTGAAGAAAAATCAAAAGTTAAACATTTAATTGCTAGACACCCGGACCTTTCATTCTCTGACACAATAAAACACGAAATAATAACGACCGATGAGCTTCCTACGAACAGTAAAAGTTACACGTACCCCTACTGTCATAAGCAGGAAGTACAAATACCAAAATTATCCAAATAATTCAAGGCCACTACAGTACCATCATGCTCGTTTTCCTCAACAAAATGTCAAGCTGGAGCCAAGATCCCAGCAAAATTCACTACCAAGAAATTGAAGAAGAAATATTTGATCAACCCGAAATGGAAAACAATCACCATATCGATGAGCAACAAGACGATCCCGACAGGTGTAATCATATTGATGAACTAAATTTCCGATTAGCAGCAGAGCAACCACCGGAGGAATAACAAGTAATAACTTTCTTCGTTACGTCGAGATGCAAACTCGACTAGGAATAATTCGTTTCCTGATAGATACGGGAGCGAATAAAAATTATACTCTCCGCATCTCGCACCAAAACATTTTTGTAGGACTGGCCCTCCCAGCCAGATAAAAAATATTAGTGGCACGCACAACGTTAATGCATACACCTTCCTGAACCCCTTCTACAATTACCAGAAAGGTATTCCAAAACAAGATTTTTTCGTCTTTAAATTTCACGAGTTCTTTGACGGACTCATTGGCTATGAGTCATTACGATCAATAGAAGCCATAATTAAGACTACAACAAACCAATTATTAGTGAACAAGCAAATTATTCCAATGAAACGTAAATACCCTACAACGTGTCAATTGAATTTTCTAGAGAATGAATGGATAACCAAAACTTTTCCGACTACTGCAGAGGCGGGTGACTTTTACTTAGAACAAGAACTCCAAATTGCACCCAACGTTTTTATCCCATCCGGTATATTCCGAGTGGAGGAAAATAAAACTGTTTTTCCTTTTGTTAATGTCGACAAAAGCCCGGTCTTTGTGGATGTGGACACCGAACAGATCATGGTACAGATGGATAATTTTAATGAAATTAAACCTCCCCGTGGGGGAACGCAAAGAGTGGATTCGTTAATTAATACTCTTCGTTCAGATCACCTAAATAGTGAAGAAAAATCAAAAGTTAAACATTTAATTGCTAGACACCCGGACCTTTCATTCTCTGACACAATAAAACACGAAATAATAACGACCGATGAGCTTCCTACGAACAGTAAAAGTTACACGTACCCCTACTGTCATAAGCAGGAAGTACAAAGACAAATTAACGACATGCTCACCCAAGGGATTATAAGGCCTAGTACCTCCCCCTGGGTTTCTCCAATATAGATTGTTCCGAGAAAAGCTGATGCCTCAAAAATTGCGACTTGTAGTCGACTACAGGAAAGTAAACGAAAAAACTGTAGACGATAAATACCCCTTGCCCAACATTACAGAAATTTTGGACAAGCTCGGTAGGTGCTAATACTTCACTACACTGGACTTAGCATCTGGCTTTCAGCAGATCGAAGTTCATCCCAAAGACGTTCAAAAAACAGCTTTCGCAGTAGAAGGAGGATTGTATGAATATTTACGAATGCCCTTCGGGCTTAAAAACACGCATGCTACCTTTCAGCGAGTCATGGATCACGTCTTAAGAGAACTTTGTAGGTAAATGTTGTCTGGTCTACATGGACGACATTATCGTTTTTTCGACTTCTTTACAAGAACACATCGAACATCTTGAAAAGATATTTAAAGCATTGGAGAAAATAAATTTGAAAATTCATCTCGATAAGAGCGAATTCTTAAAAAAAAAAAGAAGTTCAGTTCTTAGTTCACGTTGTTGCAGATCAAGGAGTCAAACCCAATCCGAACAAATTAACAGCAATACAAAACTGGCCGATACCCCAGAACCAAAAAGAACTAAAAGGTTTTCTTGGAAGTTTGGGCTATTATAGACGCTTCATCTGTGCCTTTGCGAAAATAACAAAACCCCTTACTGCGCAACTGCGAAAAGGAGAACACGTTGAGCACACTCCGCAGTTTCTAAAAACATACCACTTGCGTAGGACACTTCTAACGAGCAGCGACATACTACAATATCCAGACTTTCATTTATTTTAACTACAGACACAAGCAACTTTGCATTAGGTGCGGTTCTCTCTCAAGGATCCATTGGCAGGGACCGACCAGTCGCGTTCGCGTCACGAACATTAACTAAAACTACTTGGCTATCAAAAAGAGTTGCTGGCAATTGTATGGGCAACTAAATACTTACGACCCTATCTATTTGGAAGGAAGTTTACGCTCTATACCCATCACCAACCCCTAACGTACGCCCTTAACTTGAAAAACCCCAATTCGAAACTAGTAAAATGGAGACTCCAGCTAGCGGAATTCGACTTCGGAATAAAACACCAACCTGGAAGACAAAATGTTGTGGCCGATGGTTTATCTACAATCCAAAGCTCTGAGATTAACATAAACGAAACTGACTCAGACGCTAGTTCAGTCCACTTAGCGGATACTGATCAATACGAATTCATTGCATGTACTGAACTTCCAATATACATGTTCTCTAATCAAATCATTCTAAAATACGGAGATAATGATTCGGAAGCCTATGAGGAAATCTTTCCCCGAACCTTTCGCCGAACGATCACCAAAGTAGCTTTTGGTATCCCCGTATTGATAAGAATATTTCGAGAATGTATGGACTTGAGAAGGAACAATGGTTTGATGTGTCCAGAGAGCCTAATACCGACCGTACAAGTAGTATACAAGAACTACTTTAGCCGTTGCAAAACTTTCAGCATTAAAATTTCACAGAAACTGTTGATCGACATTACGGAGGAACCCGAACAAGACCTTCTCATAGAACAAACCCATGAAATCGCCCACAGAGGTATAAAAGAAAATAAAGAGGAGATTCTTAGACGGTATTATTTCCCGAACGTAAAACGAAAAGTTAGGAAATACATCATACTTTGCGATATTTGTAACAAAATGATGTACGAACGGAAACCTTATAAGATAATTCATGGCGAAACTCCCATACCCGAAACACCATTAGACATAATTCACGTAGATATCATCCGTACATATTTCTCTCAACCGTCGACAAACTGACAAGGTTTGGAACACTCATTCCAATTAAGTCACGATCGATTCCCGATGTCAGGAAAGTTCTTATAAAATACTTTTCCCTCTACGGTTCACCGAAGCTGATTGTATCGGACAATGAACCTGCAAACAAATCTATAGACGTTAGAGGCATGCTAGCAGACCTGAACATTCAACAGTATTTTGTACCCACTAATCGCAGTGAAACTAATGGTTAGGGCATTGCAATTTTTTTTTTTTTTTAATTCTCGAAGACCCCCCCTCTCGTATTGTGACAAATGTCAAAGTAAGCTCAGATGCCAAATTTCACATCATTTGGACAATTTTAGACCCCCGCTCACTTCGCTTGAAATTTTTTGAAATTGGTTCTATGGGAAAATATGGAGGAAAAAATACATTAATATAGCGGTAAGCTTGAATCTAGTTGGTACCGCCACACGGTACTATCTTTGATTTTAGGCCTGAGTTTAGTCCGGCCTAAGACGTTAGGCAGAAATGGCTGCATCCTGAAGCCAAATGAAAACAGTGTAAAGGGGCGCCATATTCCTCTTGCATACATCTCAATAATTTGAATCAACTTTTCGACCTTTATGTGCAATATTATGTCCCATGTTGCACACAAACCATATGAGGGCAAGTAAGCAAGTTTTATCCCGTAAGAAAAACAGGTGTAATCCAATTGTAAATGCATTTTTTTAAATATTCTTTAACGTCCTATATCTAGAAGGTGCTACACGCTCATTTCAAAACGCCACATCGAAGAGTTATATTGCAGGTTAGCAGAAGTCGAATCATATTGAAACAAACTGTCGAACGAAATTTTATAATTGGATTCAGAGATGAAAATTGTTTTCGTTCGTTAATTTACCTATGGCTATCAAAATGAGTGAAGTTTAATTTGCTCACAATTTTTTAGTTATTTTTACATGAGGAAAAGAATATATAATCCCAATTTGTTCCCTTTTCTAGTTGTATCTTCTCACAAAGAACACCATAAGCATGTGGAAGTTTATTTATATTTTTACTGCTTTTGAAAGAGCTCAAAACTAAGATTGAATAAAAAATTGTAAATGAAGCCATTCCATATAGCCTAAGTAACACTTTTAAATATGACGGCAAACTGTTACAAATATTCTCATTTTGATCGTTATTTAAATGTTATCGGAGCTTGCTTGTATTGTTTCGTAATTTATAATTTTCTAGCCTATCTTGAACGATTTGCATTGCCGCTGTAGTACAAATTTTCGTTTAATTCTTTATGATAGAACAGATATGCACAGGGTATGAAAGAGCTGCGAAAGCTGAGACTAGACAGATGACTTGACAAAATGACGCAAAAAGTTGAATACGGAAAAATCGCTTAAATCGTGTCGGAACTTAAGGGGGGTTGTGTAAGGTATTATCGGCAAAAAAATTGGATACTATAGTTTTTTCGATGCAAAGATTCTTTGTCTTTGCAGTCAGGCGCCACATCGAAATCTTCTTTTGCGGTATACACCATAACTCAAAATCTACTGGACAAACGTTGAGACATTTGCACAGTTGTTTTTTACAGCATTTCACAAGTAATTAAGGGAGCTTTTATTTTTTGGTCGATTTTCGATTTTTCGTAGTACTTTAAAACCAAAGTCCGATTATTGCTAAAACAACGATTAACATGATGTTGTAAAATAATAATATTTAGCAGTTTGCAAAAAGCTCTTGTAGTTGCCTGGGCAATGATGTGAAGAAGAAGAACTGCAAAATTCAGAACGATTGGTCCAAGAAATTTTGTCTGCATCCAGTATCAGGTTCAATTTGTAAATTTATAATTGCCAATTCATTATCGTGCTGATAATTTGAATTACTTCATTTTCAGCAAAGTAGGTCTTTTTTTTTACAATGGAGAAGACCTTTATGTCCTAGCCCAGTACACGTGCTATTGGTAGGGTCCAATGTACCACACGGGGTGCACTGGGGGCGTGTCGGACTCAAATGGTGACCAGCCATTAATACCGACTAAACTCCATTGGGCTCCGCCATCTATCCCCAGGACCTACCTTTCGGCATTACTTCTGGGGGGATGGCCGTACTTAGCGTACGCTCTCACTCGTGCCTTACATTCTCGCACACTCGCTCCCATCTCGGCATGGGTAGACCATACCTCCGTCTATCATCCGCCAATTCACTCACTCTAACTCCTAGCCTGCTGCTCGGCGCTCCATGCTCTCTGCAGCCGGCAGGCAGTCTGAGTGGTAGCAGTCGAAACTGCGTTCCACTTCTCTACCGCTTGGCACATCCCCTGTACAAGGGTATCAGGGGTTGTGTCCAAGCCGCAGACGCCTAGTATTGCGCCTCTTTCGACGTCGAAGCGGGGACATACGAACAGTACGTGTTCCGCAGTTTCGTCGACACCTGGGCAGTCTGGGCAGACTGGGGCCTCAGCGTGCCCAAACCTGTGGAGGTACTGTCGGAAACAGCCATGGCCTGACAGGAATTGTGTCAGGTGGAAGTGAACTTCCCCATGGGGTCTTCCCACCCAGCTAGATATGTTAGGTATCAGCCGGTGGGTCCACCTACCTCTCGACGAGTTGTCCCATTCGCGTTGCCATCTGGCGACCGAGGTCACCCTGGCACGCTCACGGATTCCCCTATTGCCACGCAATTCGAAACAATCTTCGTCTTCCCGGATGACCAGCCCGACTGGCATCATACCCGCTATCACGCAGGATGCATCATGTGATACCGTGCGGTAGGCAGATATCACTCTGAGACACATCAAGCGATAGGTGCTCTCCAATTTGCGACGGTAACTGGTTACTCCCAGTGCCCTCGCCCAGGACGGTCCACCGTACCTAAGGATAGATACGGCGACACCGGCCAGTAGCCTGCGTCTACTGGCGCACACCTTGGAGCTGTTGGACATCATCCTCGATAATGCCGCGACAGCCACCGAAGCCTTCTTGCACGCATAGTCGACATGGCTGACGAAGGTCAGCTTGTCGTCTATGATGGCCCCAAGAATCTTCAGACTCCGCTTAGAAGTTATCTCGACTTCTCCCGCTTGAATAACTGCTTGTTGTACCGACATGCGGTTATTGACAACAACCACCTCCGTCTTGTGATGGGCGAGCTCTTGGCCTCTCGCGCTCATCCATTCCGCCACTATGCTTATCGCGTGTGCCGCCGTTAGTTCTACCTCGGAGATTGACTCCCCGTAGACCGCCAGGGTGACATCATCGGCAAAACCGACGATTTTCACACCCGGAGGGAACTTCAGTCTCAGAACCCCGTCATACATAAGGTTCCATAGTATCGGGCCCAGGATTGAACCTTGCGGAACTCCTGCAGTAATAAGAACGCTTTGCTGACCGGCATCGGTCTCGTATAATAGTACACGGTTCTGGAAGTAGCTTTCCAAGATCCGGTACAGGCCCACCGGCAGGCCAAGCCGGTGTAACGAGAGCGCGATGGCATCCCAGCTTGCGCTGTTGAATGCGTTCTTCACGTCAAGTGTCCCTAACGCGCAATATTGAATGCCCCGCCTCTTCCGTTGGATCGCTATCTCGGCAGTCCTTACCACTGAGTTGATAGCGTCCATCGTGGACTTCCCCTTTCGAAAGCCGAACTGATTACTTGACAGGCCCTCCGTACCTTCTGCGTATGGAGTTAGCCTGTTCAGGATAATCCGCTCAAGCAATTTGCCGTCGTGTCAATCAGACAGATTGGTCTGTACGCCGATGGGTCACCAGGCGGCTTCCCGGCCTTCGGCAACAGTACCAGCTTCTGCCTTTTCCATCTATCCGGAAAACGGCACTCGTCAAGGCATCTCTGCATAGCCAACCTGAACATGTTCGGATTCGCCATGATTGCTGTCTTGAGAGCGCTGTTTGGAACTCCATCAGGCCCAGGAGCTTTGTTCGCCGCTAAAGAATTAGCAACTGCAAGTAGCTCTTCGTTCGTCACCGGGGCCACCATGTCGTCCGTACCCACCGTGCCTTGCGGCGCTGGGGGCCAGGGACTTATGGTTCGGGACGGGAAGAGTACTTCGATAATTCTCGCCAACCGTTCTGGCGACCGTTCAGGAGGTGAGGAGCCCCCTTTGGTCTTTGCCATCACGATCCTGTAGGCATCGCCCCACGGATTCACGTTAGCCTCCTCGCACAATTTGTCAAAACACGCTCTCTTGCTGCGCTTGATGGCCTTGTTAAGGGCCGATTTCGCAGCACGAAACACTTCACGTCGTTCCACTCTAACCTCCTCAGTGCAGGATCGCTGCATCCTACGTCTAGCTTGTAGGCAAGCTGACCGTAGGGCTGCGATCTCTGCACTCCACCAATATACCGAGCGTCTGCCATTTCTTGGCAGGGTCTTCCTCGGCATAGTGGCGTCGCACGCGCGTGATAGAACAGCTACCAGCGCATCCCCGCTTAGACTGTCGGTGTTGGCCTCCAGTCCCAGGTCCGCGGTAAAAACTTCGCTGTCGAAGTGATTGGCCTTCCACCCGCGTACCTGACAGGGATTACCCACCCTAGAATGCTGCACACCAAAGTTGATCCTGAAGCGTATTGCTAGGTGATCACTATGGGTGTAGCCTTCGTCTACCCTCCAGTCCATGTCTGGGACCAAACTTGGACTGGCAAACGTTACTTCAATCCACGACTCGACCCCATTCCTACGGAATGTGCTAGCGGAACCATCATTGACTAGCACTGCGTCGAGTTTCGCAAGCGCCTCCAGAAGCGCTTGGCCCCTACCATTTGTATAGCGGCTGCCCCACTCCACCGCCCAAGCGTTGAAGTCACCCGCTATGACAAACGGCTTTCGTCCCACCATGTCAGACGAAAGCCTATCGATCATCTGGTTGAACTGTTCTATTGGCCACATAGGTGGGGCATAGCAGCTACAATAGAACACACCATTGATCTTGGCAATCGCAACACCCTCCGCAGAGGACTGTACTACCTCCTGGACCGGGAACCGACCCGTTGCACAGATTGCCGACATTCCAGACCCGTCCGCCACCCAGTTGCCGTTGTCGGCAGGGACGTTGTACGGGTCGGATAGAAGGGCGACATCTGTCCCCGACTCCAATACCGACTGCCACAGTAACTGCTGAGCAAGTGCGCAGTGGTTAAGATTCAGCTGTGTGACGATTGCCATTGCTTCCTCTTTCCCGCCTCCCCGAAGGGACAAGCAGGTCCGCCCATAGCATGGTTGCGGCCCTGCTTCTTGCTAGCGCAGATGAGACACTTGGGTGCCCTCTTGCATTTCAGCGCCTTGTGTCCCTCCTCGCCGCAGCGACGACACAACTTGCTCCTGTCTGGGCCCTTACAGTCGTATGACTTGTGGCCTGGCTCCAGACATTTAAAACATCGGTCCACTGAAGGCGGCTGGGGTATGCTAACTGGGCATACTGACCATCCGATCTTCAACTTCCCTTTGTCAGTTACTTTCTTGGCTTCCGCGGCCGGTAACTTGAAGTATGCTACCTGCGTGCCAAGCAACCGCTCCCTGATACGTACAGAGTTCTGATCGATCTCGATGCCGCACTGCTGCTTAACGGCCGAGACGACGTCCTCTGCGTTTGTGATCTCGTCCAGTTGCTTACACTGGAGATTCACTTCCGCTCCCAACGACCTCACCTGAGCGCCGTTTCCCAAGACCTCTTGGGCCAACCTCCTATACGTTGCTCCATTGGATTGTGATCCACGCTTCAGCACCAAGATCATTTCGCCATCTTTGGTGCGTCTGACGCTTCGCACATCCTGTCCTAAATTCGAGAGGCTTTCGGCCGCCCGCATCGATTTTAGGACATCCGCATAGCTGCCCCCGTTGGTTTTCGCCAGCAGGACCTCTCCTCTATCCCTCGCCTTCTTCTTAGCGGGTCGAGGTGCGTTGGACTTCCGCTCCCTGCTGACCACCTGCCATTCGCCATCTTGTACCGACGGCGCCGGCAGGCTGGTGCCAGGTCGCTCCGCAGTTCGCGCCCGATTGGCGGCTTTCGCCTTTTTAGGCTGGGAAGTCGCCTTCTCGGGACGCCGCCCTGCGGGATCCTTCGCACCCGGATCCGCACCTCCCAAGCGACGTTTGGCCTTGTTGGTTGCACGTCGTTTGGCATTGCTGCGCGTGCCTACATTAGGCCTAGGCCGCTTCGCAGTCTCCCCCTCCATTAAGCGTTTGGTGGCCGATAAAGCGAAATCTATCGCCTCCTGCGCCATCGTCGCTCCGTCGTGGAAGGAGAAGGCCTCGGTTTGAATACCGCGATCGGCCTTCTCTCTTTCCGGCAACCTCTTCATGTAGGCTACTTGTTCTTGTCTTGCGACTCGAACAGCCTGACGAAGCACCAGTAGGTTCTGTTTTAGTTCCTTGCTGATGTTATTCTTCCCGCTTGTGAATTCGATAATACTATCCAGCTGCTTGACCACTTCCTGCATCGCAGGTAGTGGTCCGCCAAGCGTGCTGGTAGTATTATCTTCTACCACAACCATTTCACCTTCGGTGCCGTTATTTGCGGCCACCTTCGCTCCGTTGTCAGCCCCTGTCGGGGGAGACCTCGCCAGACCCCTTTTGGCAAAGGGGTTCAGCGCCGTAATCGCAGCAAAGTAGGTCTGCCAAATTCTATATGCATGGTTAGTAGACTAGTTGGGTAGGATGGTATAATAAGCCCCACCAGGCTAAAATTTAAGATTTCTATTCCATGGACGACATAATTATCTGAAGCAAATAAATAATTTTTATGGCATTTTTCATGTGTTGCAGAACAGCAACTGATACAAACTTTTCAAAAGATGTAAGCTTCCACTCTTTTTCTATAAGCATTTGATTTAATTTGGAACAGTCAGATTTGGCTGAACTGACAAACTACTAAGTGTAATGTTAGAGAAGCTCTTCAAGCCCTTGGAGTGGCTAGCGACTAACAATATAACTCTATAACGTTCTCGATAGTATGCACCATTATTAGCAAAATAACGTTTTAGTCAATCATGGATCTTAAATAATAAATTGTTTAAGCGGTTACTCCACTGTAGAATTTTAAAACAATAGATTTTCTATTTACTAGTCTAAAATGTGCTTTAGGATGTAAAAAATGATATTCCAAAACATGGAGAACGAAAACAATCCAAAAGTATTATTTTCAATTTTACCGCATCGCTTCTTATGTATAACCCATGTGTACTGCAAACTTTAACCACGTTTTTCTCGAAACCACTGGCCGGAAATGTAACTCGAGCAAATAATTTTTGGTCGCTTTGAAATTTTCTCAGTATATTCAAAATTGATTTTTCAAGTCACGTACGGATTAAATTTTTTATTGCTTACCTTTTTATTGATTAACGATTTTGTGTAGATTTTTATGACATTATCTAGGTTTTTTCATTATATCGAAAAAATCCTATGTACATTGCTATTGACATAAGGAATCAGAAAAACTTTAGTTTTTGGCACTAGGTCAAAAATCACGGGAGATAGATTTCCGACCGTGGACCCTTTCCAAAAAATGCGCATGAGGTGAAAATGCTGCAGAGCCGCCATCTTCTGATGAAATTGCTTGAAAAAATTATTTTATTTGATGCAATACTTTTGTTATAAATCCCATTCAACAAGATGTCGATTCTCCATTTTATTGAGCAATAAAAAAAATCTCGAAATAATCAGACTATTAAATGGCATAAACAGTGAATTATAAATTAACTTTATTGTACAGTTTTTTAACATAGCCGTGTATTGCTGATCAGAACGCAGCAATGCAAATGGCAGCATCATGTTACCGGAAGAAGACAAAAATATGCAAAAATATGTCATGCTTCTCTTGCATACATTTCGTTATTTTCAATCCTCTTTTCGGCTTCTTTCTAGATAAATATGGCTCTCTTTGCTCGCAATAAAGATGGCAATAAATAAGCCAGTTTATCAGGTAGGAAGGACAAGCACTGTCGAATTACACTAATAAAATAAAATACCAATTAATACATAGAAAACTACGCATGTTCAATAGAAGTGGAATAACCCATTAAGTGGGTAAAGGGTTCGTATCCATAAATGAATACAGCTCTTGTACGTCAACCTGGGTATGTTTTACCCTTTATTTTTCGCAGAACTGTTACAACAAAACGCGTGAAAAATATCCATTCATGAAAATCGCGCCAGAATGAAAAATACTGTCAATAGAATTATTTCTGAATTAAAAAAACATAAAATAACACTCATTTCACATTATTGTCTCCTTATCTACTTAACAAAATAAAACCGCCAACTGGATATATTTTTAATGGCTGGATCTTTTGGCTGCTCTAAAAATGCCAAACGCATATTTGCAACATCCTCAGTAGTTTAAATAGCCGTTTTTTATGAGTATTGCCGAAATGTTCCGTTTCCGCCACGTACTCAGATGCAGGCCGGTAATTTGCAGCTTCCACTACGAACCTTAGTTTGCAGGTTAACTCGCTTAAAATAATTCTTAATGACTTTTCACTCATTATTAAGATCAGTATATCCATTGACATTATCTCATAGAGTAGTTGTGAAATGAATAAAAAGCACCAATTGTTAGAAGCAATAAAACACCCATTTTTTGACAGTTCGAATAACTTCCGAAAATAGGCAATTTGAATACATAAAATGGGTAAAGTTTTTTTACCGTGTTTATCTACCTGATTTTTTTTTATTTCCTCGTTCTTTCCTTTTCTCTACACGCTTGATTCCAATTGCACATCAAAGGGTTACAATAGAGCACGTTTGGATAAATTGAGATCAATTCAGATCAAAGTTGTTTTTGTGAATTAGAAACAGAACTACAATAAGAAGTGTTTTGATTCTTTTCTTTTAGCTTATAGCTAAGAGAATAAGCGGGACCATTTAATTCGTTAATATAAATCGATAACATATTTTCACGAATGATTGCCCATATATCTATTGTATCACAGATCAAAGAAAGTAAATAACGGAAGAAAATTATTGTTTTTAAGGGATAGATCCAAACAAATGGCAATTGGATATAGATCGTCAAATGTAATATTGTATGAATTTACTTACACTGGTCGTTAGCAAATTGAATCAGAATGTTAACCGCTTAGAAATTAGCTTCACAAATACCCTAAGCTAAGAGTAAATAATTGATTTTAAATATGTGCAATGTTCCAATAAGAATAAAATCACATAAAACTTCTGAATACAAAATGTTTTGAAATTTATTGTGAACACAACGGTGATCAATATATTTATTTCGATTTTTGGCATAAATCGTTCCAATTTGCATTGATGCATTATAGAAATATATCTATATTCTGTCTGCCACAGTGCAAAAAAAATTAAATATAAGGCTCGTGAATATAAATGAACATTCTGTCAAAGTTTAATTTTCTGTTTGATCTTTGTTTACTTTTTATTTAAACCTCGCTGAAAAACGTGTATAATTTTAATTCGCAGACCTTCAATGATAATTGATCTTTATTCCAAACTTGTGAAAATTCACTTGAAACGAAAATAAATGTTCTCCCCCACGTCGATAGGTATCATGTTTAATTAGAATGGCACTCACAGTTCATTTTAAATTCAAATTGAAATATTTTAACCAATTTTTCAATCAAAGTATGAAATCTCGACAAACATATAATTCCGGCTTAAAAGCCAACTGTCAAAATTCTCTTTGAAAGGGAATTCCGGACAAACCATTACTCGCCAATCACAGATGTTGGCAGTAAACAAAAGAGAAAAAAATTCTCTTCCATTAACTGCTATGAACTGTGTTTATCCAGCGACGGCTTGTCCGGAATTTCCTTTCAAAGAGAATTTTGACAGTTGGGCTTTAACCAGTAATCATATTTTTGTCGAGAAATAACTATCATGGCACCAATTACAACCGATAGTTTAGTCACCTCTAACTCGACGAGCGCCTATTCAAACTGAATAAAAACATGCATATGTATATCAATTTATTTTCTTTTGTGCATATTATGTCACTACAAAGTACTGCACATCATCGGCCAACTTTCAACTATCCAACACGTTAAAGTTCTATGTTCAGAAACATATCGGCAACAAGTGGACAAAATTGTTCCCAAACCCTATAGAACGAGATATTTGACGAAGAAAAGCTATTTTACTGCAAGAAAATATCGGAATGAATTTACTCATTTTCTTTAACTTGAATTTGTTGTTTTTTAACATTGACGTGTAACGCAGATCAGAACGCAGCCATATAAATGACAGCATCGTTTGATTAAAGCTTACCAAATATTTTAGGCCGGTTTAAAAGTTAGTCCGGTTTAAAAACAGTTAGTACGGCTTTGTGCTTACGGCTATAAATGCTATAACTTCTGAAGTAGCAATCAGAAAATTACAATTTATACCTGTTTTGAAAGGAAATAATCTTAGTATTTGAATGGAAATATTTTTGTTCCTAGTAAAATACGGAAAAGTGGCCCCAAAATCCCCCATTTTTAATGATTTTTCTGCTCTGTGATGCAAATCATACATATGTTGTAGTTTTTCTAATGTAAAAAAATCTCAAAAATCGACCGGAGCCTTTTTGACCTTTGTCCGAATACGAGAAGTTGGGGTTAAATGGCGTTTTGTCATTCATATTAAACTTCATCATTTTCTTCACTCAATTTTCATAAACTATACCTTGTTGAACGTGGAAAATCATTAGGATTATAACAAAAATAAATTCGTTACCAGTAAAATTCAGGAACACCAAATTATCTGCCATATAGTGTCGATTTCACATTTTTATCATAACATCGCACATATTAACTCCATTTAACAACAAAATTCTTATTTAATTTACTACTTTTAGTGTAAAAGATGCTTAAAGATGACATGAGAAAAGTTTCATTGCTGGAAAATAGGGAAAGTTGAGGTATTAGGACAAATAATGAAAAAAATGAGATTTGTAGAGTAAATATCAAAAAGTTTGATGTATCTGAATTTTACCTCTAACGTTTTGCCTTTCTCAATAGAAAGGTATTGCAATTGCTCTGAAAACCGACTTTTTAACGGAGGCCCGGAGGGCCGAGTGACATATACCATTCGATTCAGTTCGTCGAGTTCGGCAAATGTCTGTGTGTATGTATGTGTGTATGTATGTATGTGCGTGTGTGTGTGTGACCAAAAATGTCACTCATTTTTCTCAGAGATGGCTGAACCGATTTTGACAAACTTAGTCTCAAATGAAAGGTGCAACGTTCCCATAGGCTGGTATTGAATTTCTAATGGATCCGACTTCCGGTTCCGGAATTACAGGGTGATGAGTACGAACACGCAGAAAATGTCGATTTTAATAAATTCTGCAATGAATGTATAAAGGTGAAATTTTTTCCAAAATATGACCACAACTGCTTCGATTTGTAGTATTAGGTCACTAACATCCATTCAAAGTCTGTTTGGCCACATTGGCCATCATCATCGGTTCCGGAAGCCCTGGCGGAAGTATCTAAATTCAGAATAACAGTCACATCGGTTTTTCGGAGATGGCTAGACCGATTCGACTAAACTTGGCCTCAAATGAAAGGTATTGCGTCCCCGTAAATGGCTATTTAATTTCATCCCGATCCGACTTCCGGTTCCGGAGTTACAGGTTGTGGCGTGCGATCACATACCAAATTGCGATTCAAACCGATACCCCGATGAAAGCAAAACAGGTAAAAATTTCGCTAACATGTCTCTCAAACAACTTAAATTTGCTGTTCTAGGTCACCAACGGCCAACCAAACTTTCGTTGACTACATTGACTACCATAGACGGTTCCGGAAGTGCCCGGGAAAAGCGGCCATCTTTCAAAATTGACGAACTCACATCAATTTCCCGGAAATGGCCGATTTTCACAAACTTAGTTCCAAATGATAGCTATAACATCCCCACAGATGTCTATAAAATTTCGTACGGATCGCTTATATGGGTCCGGAAATATAGACTAAACCGTCCGGTCACATATGAAATTCCCATATAAGCCGGA
Source organism: Topomyia yanbarensis (assembly GCF_030247195.1). Lineage (NCBI taxonomy): Eukaryota > Metazoa > Arthropoda > Insecta > Diptera > Culicidae > Topomyia > Topomyia yanbarensis. Next base: position 112,784,211 of record NC_080670.1, read on the forward strand.
ACTCAAAACAAAATTTCAGAAATCGAATTCGCATTTTTGATGCCAAACATCTTTAAAATGCATGAAACGTCGAGATTTTATGTTATCTCTAAAAAATATTTTTTATGAATATCGACTTTTTGGGACTTTGCCGATTTCGCACCTTTTTTCAGTTCAATATTACCGTGGCTGTTTTTTCTTTTTCAAAATTGTAGAACTCGAATAATGATTTATTTTCCTGTATATAGTTGTCATGTGATGTATAATAATAAAATGTAATATATGCATTTAAAAGCTTTTAATGAATATAAACAACGCACACATTCTCGTGATTCATGATTAAGAAAGGCACAATTGCACCGCTAGGTGGATTAAAACAGGTTTTTATTTTTGTTTTTTTCCTCAAAATTTTACACGTTCAACAAGTTTCATTTTATGAAAATCTATTGAAGAATAATAGAGATATATGCATGAGAATATGATAAAATTTAATATGAATGACAAAAAGCCCTATAACTCCAACTTCTCGTATTCGGACAAAGGTCAAAAGGGTTCCGTTCGATTTCTGAAAATATGGGATTTTGGGGCCAAAATGACCCAGTTCCCAACTTTCCCGTGTTTTTCTAGAAACAAAAATGTCTTCATTCAAATACTAAGATTATTTCCTTACAAAAGAAGTATAAATTGTAATTTTCTGATTGCTACTTCAAAAGTTATAGCATTTAATGTATTTTTCCTCCATATTTTTCCATAGTACCAATTTCAAAAAATTTCAAGCGAAGTGGGCGGGGGTCTAAAATTGTCCAAATGATGTGAAATTTGGCATCTGAGCTTACTTTGACATTTGTCACAATATGAGAGGGGGGGGGCCTTTGAGAATTAAAAAAAAAAATTTTTTTGCAATGCCCTACTAATGGTATTGTGGAACGCTTTCACTCCACCATTAGTGAATTTTTCAGATGCAACAAACACAAATTTCCAAATCTCACTAATAAAGAAATGTACCTCATCGCATGCACCCTCTATAACAACACTGTTCATACAGCAACAAAATTGAAACCGAGGGAACTGTTCTATGCTGTACGAGACGGCGAAGAGAGACATCTCGACATGCAACAGATGCTGGAGGCTAAGAACAAACCGTACGACGAGACCGTTGTCCAAATAACTGCCACACAGAAGCAGCAAAATGAACAACGTAATCGTCAACGTGAGGAACCACCTTTCCTAGAACCGGGACAGGAAGTTTACAATCGTTGTCAAGGGGTAAAAAGCAAAAAACAACCCCAATTTCAAAAAGTCACTGTAACTGAAGACCAAATAGAGAGTTACCGCGACGACGACGAAAGAAAACTTCATAAGAATAAGATGCGTAGAATTCTGAACTAATACATCTCTATTTCTTTACAGGATTTCACCATGATGGACACCTTGATACTCTCAATCATTCTAACAAAACTTCTTATAATTTCAGGAAACTAAAATTTTATGCAAATTCATGATTTAAACAACAACCCAGGTTTGTTGGCATTGAATATAGGATATGGCTTTTTACAAATCGGCGAGCACAAAATCTTTCATGTCATCAACCTTGACACGTATGAACCGATTTTTAAAAGGCTTGGCATTATAACAAATGGGCTGAAATCAATTGATGAATTTTAGGACACAGTAGAATCACTGGACATGAAATACAATAAATATATGCCGAACTACTACCTAGAAACCACAGAAAACGAGGAATATTGAACTTCATTGGAACCGGAATTAAGTAAATAACTGGAAAGCTAGATAACGATGACTTAACTCTTTTAAATAACGATATCAATCAATTGCAGATAGACAATAAAATGCTAATTATCCAAAACAATGAGCAGGTAAAAATTAATATTCAGTTGCAGGACAGGATAAATACTCTTATCAAAGAATTTAATAAACAGCAAGACGAAATAACCAAAGGCATAATAGCTGCTAGAACTAACTCCAGTAACAGAAACTTTAACTTCCTCAAGGAAATATTCAAGCTCAATTTAAATCTAGATCGCCTGTTGTTACACCTTCGAGACATTCATGAAACCATCCAATTAGCTAGACTCAATAACATTTCAGAAATAATTCTTTTATTAGAAGAACTAAATTTCGCAAACACAAAATTAGAGGAACAAGGTTTAGGAATCGCAAACGTTGAAGAGATTTACGAGTTTTTAGGCTTGAAAGCATTATTCTACCAATCAAAGTTAATATTTATTATTATAGTCCCTTTCTTAGAAAAATCAACATACTTCCATATTTTAGTTAGTACCAGTAGGGAATGCAACGGTAAAATTTCCCAGTCGTGAAGTTATAACCAACGAGAGAAACACAGAGGGATTCCATGAGAAACCGGCCGACCGCAAAATATGACCATCGCCGATTCGAACGAAACTTTGCAGGTGTGTTCGCTGTATGAATCTCCATGATATTCTCTGGCAATTGGAATATTTTGATACAAGAGTAATTTTTCAAAAGGGCGTAAACGTTTCTACGTGTATGAATTTCAAAATTTTTTTGTTCGATTACTGTATTTTATATAGCAAAACTATCTGAGAACAGGGAATGAATAATTCTGCCCGAAAAAAATATACACTGAAAAAAATGTCATTTTTCAAAAAAACAAAAATTTATGATAAAAATTTAAATTGCGAAAAAACCCATTTTTTTAAATTTTTTATATTTTGTTACCAAAAACCTAAAGAGAAAAGAAACATTTTGATTGTGATTGCATGATGGAGAAAAAATCGGTAAAAAAGTTTTTCTAACAATAACTTCGTACATGTTTTTAAATTTCACACTGATTGACATACAAAATTGTAATTTTATTACAGAATATAATTCTAAGCACCATTTAAAATCAAAATGCGTTTAACAAAAATCTTCCATTTAATGTATTTTTCCTCCATATTTTTCCATAGTAACTTTTTTATTGAAAGCTTCTGCATGATCCAAATACACTAAAAAGTTGCTTTTACGTCTTTAAAACGATAAACATTAAATTTTTGATATTTTTTGATGGGGTAACGCGAATAACTTTTAAAAAGAGCATAATTACACGAATTAATTGTTTTTGAAGGAGCAAAATTTCAAATATCTCGAAAACTATCGCATTTTGGAAGATTTTTGTTGAATGCATTTTGATTTTAAATGGTGCTTAGAATTATATTCTGTAATAGAATTACAATTTTGTATGTCAATTGGTATGAAATTTAAAAACATGTACGAAGTTATTGTCAGGAAAACTTTTTTACCGATTTCTTCTCCATCATGCAATCACATTCAAAATGTTTCTTTTCTCTTTAGGTTTTTGGTAACAAAATATAATAAATTTAAAAAAATGGGTTTTTTCGCAATTTAAATTTTTATCATAAATTTTCGTTTTTTTGAAAAATGACACAACATTTTTTTCAGTGTATATTTTTTTCGGACAGAAGTATTCATTCCCTGTAACTCGTTCTCAGATAGTTTTGCTGTATAAAATACAGTAATCGAACAAAAAAAATTGAAATTCATACACGTAGAAGCGTTTACGCCCTTTTGAAAAGTTGCTCTTGAGTCAAAATAATCTTATTACCTGTGGAAAATATTTAGTCTTGCATGACGGTGAAACGTGTAAAGTTTCATTGGAATCTAAGTTGGTCGGTCACGCTTTTAAAGATTTTCGGACGGATCTTCGTGGAATTCCTCCAAGGTTTCCAAATTGAAACCCTAAAGCAAAAGCATGAAGCCATCCAGAGCCAACTCCATGCTTTCGTCCTACAGCAACAACAACAACAACAACATCAGCAGCAACCACAACTATGACCAGAGCCATGTACATGTATACCGGAGACAGCATTGAAGACACTCGAAACTGCACACACAGGCGACTGAATGTATTTCGCGAAGTAGGAACTTTTTGTTAGCCATGCGAGGCCTCTGTACATCATAGAACATTTTAATCAACTCACTTCAGTTTGTACGCTCGACCAGTGAACACGCATTTCAATCTTTTTTAAAAAGCAATTTCTTAACCCACAGTTCTTAATTCAGTTATTTTTAAATATAGGTCAGTTTTCTGTAATCATGTAAGGCTTGCAAGGGTAAGATATTTTTTACTACTTTTTCGTAGAGTTGTATCTCATACGGAAAATCATACGGTAACTTGCAGAGGCGGCACCAGCCGGCTGGTAAAGGGGGAGCACACCTTTTTGACCAAATAGTGTCGAATTTTGGAAACTTATTTCTGAATTTCCAATGAAAAGTGCTATTACAGTAGCCCCAAACAACAGGAACCGATCAAAACCCGGGCCCGTTAGCTGTACGGCCAGGTGATGACGAAATTTGACGAATGTGTGATCGACGATGGAATTTATGCAAACCCGATTTCGAATTAATGCAGGGGCTCGAATTCTACAACGCTACTGCTCACGGTTTCTAGCAGAATAAAGTTTGTTTCCAAACAAATGGTTTGGAAAGGGAACTGCTCTTGTGGCAAGAAAATCATCATCAGCAGTCCCATGATGGCTCAATTGCGTTATGGCTAAATCAAGTCATCTGTCAAAACAGCAAGGACTTACTTCAATGGTCGACAATGGGGTCCAGTTATGTGTGTCTTTTTTGCCTTTTTGCTTTTCTCATATAGAAATGTTATGCAATTGCTCCAAAAACCGACTTTCTAACCGAGGCCCGGAGGGCCGAGTTTTATATACCATTCGACTCAGTTCGTCGATTTATGGTCTTGTCAAATTTTGGTCTTGTCAAACTGCAAATGACGTGAAAACCCAAGATGATACCAGATAAGGTATAGGCATACGTAAAGCGAGAGGTTTGTTTTTACAATTGGCAACATCTACATTGCTTCAATACTGCTTTACTTCCCATAAAGAGGTTATAAAAATCGAAATTAATTAAAACAATGTTTTGAATATAGAAACTAGTGCGTTCAGCCTTTATGAGGTTCTCAAGGCGTTTGCCACCAATAATATTATTGTACACACATGCATACACCTTATGCAAATTATCTTGAATCTCTTTTGCGTTTGACAAATCTGCCACTCTTCTTATTCTTATCCTGACACATTCTTCTTCCCTTTGGGACAGACCCTCGCAGTTGTCTCGTCTTGTCTAAGGTCGATAACACAACAGTACGCAAAAACCAAGGTGTATCGACGTTGTACCAGGTATGCTAGAACAAAAAAAACTTTCTTAGCATGTTCAAGATCGTTTTTGCAGTTTTTTGTTATCCTATGTATGTACTTGTTAAATGTCGACCGAAGTCTCGTCGACCGCACTGACCATCATGGACAATTCCGGAAGTGCCCCGGAAGAATAGCCACCTATAAAAATTAACAAACTCACATCAGTTTATCGGGGATGGACTTGTAATTTGAAATACAAATGATCGAATGTTTTCGAGGCTTCGATTCTCTCACTGATAAAAAAAATTAAAGGGTTGTGTACAAGACACGACCGCAGTCACATTGAAAATGCAGCATTTTTGGTGTGGCTTTCGCTTAGTTTCGCTTAGGTTACAATTCACTGGTAAAGGAACAGAACTAACAAGTACAAACTTAATACAAGTTAATTAAAGGAATTTTCTAATTGAATTCTTTTTCCATTATATAGTCGTCCTTATAAGGACGGTTGGCTAATAACTGTTTTTTGTATGCGGGACGAGAATCCTTTAAAACAATTCGAACTTAACCGGCAATTCGTTTCAGCTGCATACACACAGACGAACATTCCTCTTTCGCAGCTCAGATCACCTGAGCACTGTGTGACACTAGGCGATCTCCCTTATCAACTTTTTGGTGCAAATGGAAGATCCTCCTGTTGTACGATAAATAAAAATATTCTCATCATTAACACTCACTGATTTTCATAAAGGTTTTGCAGAAATCATCCCCGATTATTTTGAATATTTGCTCATATTATGATTCAATGGAAAATGAACAGAATTAACAAGCACAAACTTAATACAAGTTAATTAAAGGAATTTTATAATTGAATTCATTTTTCCATTATATATTCATCCTAATAAGGACGGTTTACTAATAACCATGTTTTGGGTTACGGTCGAAAATCCTATGGAACGATTTGAGCCTTGCCTGCACGACTAATATTAACGGTATGAACCAGCAATTCGCCATCTCGGTTCTGTTCCGCCATCGTCATTTGGAACTGCGAACAAAATCCTTCCAGCTGACAGATAGACGTTCCCCTTCTGTAGCTCGATTTTAAATAAAAAATCTAACAGCTATCCTACAAGCAACAGTAGCGATAATCTAATTGGTTCTGCCAGCAGAGCAGGCATGGCAATGAAGGAATTCGGTCAAAAATATTCCTTTTATATCAAGCGATGGAATGTATAGAATGCTTATGAATGTCGAGATGATGTCCATGTTAGGGAAAGTTTTGCGCAAATTTGTGAATATTGTATATGTTTATCCCTATTTATTCCATATTTACGGATTTTTCAATAATGTGCTAATAAAATACAGGTCGGACTCGATTATCCGGGGATTCGATTATCCGGGGACTCGATTATACGTGATTCGACTATCCGGGGAAAATGATTCAATTATCAGGGTGTTTTGGAAAACAATCAAATTTCAGCTATAATGTCTTATAATAGTGCTAATTCGATTATAGCAGTCAATAGAACATTTTTTCGGGCAATTGGGGGGTCTAGGATTAACCTCCTCTCAAATTTTAACCTACCTCAAAAATAGCTTATATACAGGTTATTCCGCGCAAAGCGACCTAAAAAAACCAAAACTTGAAATCGACCTTAATGGATTGGAACCAGTTGTGAAGAAATTGTTCATTTAGAGCCAATATATAATAACCTAAATTGTTGTGTCGTTTGAACAGCCCCTCAGCCCATGAAAACACTCTTAATTTTATCAAATTATTTAAAAAATTGTTTTTCTTCGTATTATATCTCTGGTACTGTTTGCATTAGAATCAATCAGCGAAATAATTTTTTCAAAGAGTTGTTTAAGGAAACAAAAAAAAAAAAATAAAAGTTTTTAACGCCAGTATTGCCAAATATGCAACTTTTTAATTATACACTAAAAGTACTGTTTGGGCGACTTACATGGGGTTCCGGGTTCGGAGGATTTTCTTCCGTCTATCTACTGAGACGGCCCAGGATGATCATTGGTGAGCACCCAGTTTTATCGCAATCACTTCACTACACTACTAAGGTCCCCGTTTTACCCGTTCTATGGATGGGTATGCTGCCTTGCAGCCTTTGTTCACTCACTTGGGATTGCCTTTCTTTACTCGACACTGCACTGCAAGGGCTTTACTACTGCCGTGGATTCATTAATTACATACGGCTCACAACTTGCACTTCACTTGCAGTTTCCCGGGAATGTTACCTTGCAGTGAAAATATTCGCAACAAGCTTATTTATTTATTCCTTCACTCGCGACGGCCGATTTCACTGGGGTACGCACGAACGGTACTGCATCGATCGAGATATTATTAACCACTGCCTTTGTCAGCTGATTTGTCTATTCCGTCTCACACGGTGCAGCGATCATTTCTTCTGTGTGCTGGTGTGGTGTCTGATTGATCGGTACGGTCTTGCTATCGCAGTTTATGCTGTATTGCAGAATTAGTAGGGTGACACACACTTGTTCGGGTTTTTTTTTGGTGATGGGCATTTATAAGTTTATTTAATTCAGGCAATTAGTTTTAATTCATTCCGGTTTAGTTTACTTAGTATTTAGGCTTAAAGAATTCATTTAAATTTAGATTAATAAATATAGCTCTAGGCACTTTCACTCCTCAACAAGTACATTTTTCTCGTAATACACATATCGGTTACTGCAGGCCACATAAAATGTCATTATACCTACATTGCTCGGTTGGTTTCTGGCTATCTCTTGGGATAATGATGACAAGCTTCTCAGGATTCTGTTTGGATACTTTCCATGATTCTGATCGAAGTTTTCTTAGAATTCCAGCATATTAGCATATTTCAGAATTTCGATTGAATATTAATCCGTATTTCTACGGTTTTTTCTCGGAATTTTGATGCAGGAATCTTGAGAAAAGCTTCTTAACGTGGGAGTCTGCATTTCCGCGCCCATAGGGCAGCAAATCGGTACCATTTTGCCTTAATCTCGCAATATCTTTGGAAATAGACCAAAAATAAAAAAATTGTTTCCAATAAACTAGGATAATTACCGAAGGCATTGGTGAAAAATCTATTTCAAATTTCCAATTACTTCCAAAGTTATCAGTAGTTTTAGTAGAGAAAATCGCGAAAATTTCGAATCCTTTATGATTCCTCTCCCGAAAACGAAATTGCCTCTCTCATTTCTCTGCATTCTCTGGTTTCCACCCCACCATAACCAGTGTTGTATCAATAAGGATTCCGTCCTATTCCTTCGTAGTATATTACAAGTTCATTTATGGATTATAACTGTTTGTAATCATGTAGATTACCAAAAAATGCAGAATACGATTTTTACATTGTTATGCGTTGAATAAAATACATTCAACGCTTTCAAATACATCTATTGATCGAAAATTTCATTATTTGCCGAAGCGCACGCTACAGTCCAAGTAGCAATTGCAACTTGTTGAAAGTTTTAAATGTTGCACAACTGCTACACAATATTTTTTATCGTTGGATATATTTGAAAAGAATTTCCACGGGTTTTTAAACTGATTCTGCAACTATGTAACAATAGAGATGGCCAATATTGTTAAGTATGCAAACATTAACAGCTGTTAAACTAATCAGAAACTTTGCTAACTTGCACAAACAGTCTAACAAGTTGCAAATGCCTCTTTGTTTGCCATTCCACCCTAAAACAGAACTGTCTAACTACCCAGTTCTCGGCAAATGGCACAGCTATTGTTTTCATTATTTTGCTGCAATTAGGAACATGTTGCACAACATACAAACAAAGTGCGCTTTTTCCACAACAGTTGCTACCAAGAGAGTTACAAATACTATACAGTAACAAAGCGTGCTACTTGGAAGACTACTTCCTGTTCAGGGATGAAATTATACAGCGAGCCGTGTCATTCGAGTTCGGTCACTCTAGAAACAAGTCGTTGACAAAACCAAGGAAGAAACCTCGCGAAGGTGGCTGGTAAGGGGTGTACGTTATGTTGGTCGGCATCCCTGGATCGGTTCATGTTTCGGCATGTTTCGATATTAGCACTAGTTGTGAGTAGATTAGCTTCACAGCAAAGGTCGATCAGCGGACTAGCAAAGTGATCTAAGGAAAAAGCATGGTGTCAGAGAAAATCAAGATATCGTTATTATTATTTATTGCCGATGATATCTCCATCGGAGTGACTGACAGCTAAATGGCCCGCGAAAATGGTCATCGGTATCGGGAGGAATACCGCCGCCAAAAAATTCTCAGCAGCAGCTAGTAAATAAATAGAAACGACTAACGCCAAGAAGGATAAGAAACCCTGCGAATGTGGTTGTAAAGAGATGTAAATCATTATGGTCGACATCTCTGTATCGGCTCATGTCTCAACAGATGACGACATTTGCAGCAGATCTGAGCAGGTCAGATATACCGAGAAGGTTGGACAGCAAACAAGAAAAAGCATCAATGGAAAAAACATGAACGACTAACACAAAATAAAAAGAGCATGAGTACAATCCCCACTGAAGTAGTGCCTACACGGAAAAAAATCCGATCATAAATCCTTGAAAAAATTATCGCTTTTTCGTGAATTGGACGATTTACGAAAACCGTGACCAAGTTCCTGAAACTATGAGTAAAAACCTCGTATCCATGAAACAATTTGTGTTTCCACAAAACTAGACCGTCCCGACTATATACATGGCGTTACATTCAAATGTTTGGTTGGGTTACTGTTGTTCGCTGGACATGTTCAGATTTTGTTATGAGTCTTGTTCATAATTTGGGAATACACATCCGACAGTCAAGCGATTTTGATGATTTCCGGAGCTAATTCCCGATTTTTGTGATTTCGTATGACGTTACCGTGCTATTTTATTCATGAGTTTACTATCCGATTTTTATGCCATGGTAGCGGGATCTATGTTCATGATTTCATGATATTTGTTGCGATTTTCGTAATCTCTATTCACGTTATCGTGAGTCACGATTTTGAATATTTCATTACCCGAGCAAACGAAAAGCCCATAATACCCCCATGGTCATGGGGTTTGGCATGGGTGTTTGAAATGGGTTCAAACCATGAAAACACCATCACCATGGTCCGGTAGATCCCATATAAAATACCATATGTTGGTGTATTTATGGGTTATTGAGACCATGTTATGGTGTCTTTATGGTTGTAAATTTTGTCACGAACCATATTTAAGGTCTTTTCAAAGGGGGTATGTGGTGTTTGAACCCATGAGTATTTGCTCGGGTAACGAGTAATGTGATTTATGTCCATGACTGAAGGAACTTTGTCATGGTTTTCATAATTTCTGTTCATGTTGTCGTAATATTTTAGTCACGAGTAGGGATTCATTTTTATTTATGATCTTGATTTCAGGATCTTAGTGACAATTTTTGCTATTTTTTTCACGAGTTGTGTGTGTTATGTTTATAATTTCAGGACCTTAGTCACGATTTTTGTAATTTCTGTTTATCTTATCGTGATATTTTATTCTAAAGCTTACTTTCAAATTTGACACGTGGAGTAATGTGACATGATATCAGCAGTTTCATCGTGGTATTCGTAATTTCTTTTCGCCTTGTCGTGATCTGTTATTTTTTGGTTACTATCGGTTTTTTACTCGTTGTAACGTGATAAGGTGAACTGGATCATAAAAGTGTGACTGGTTCGTGGTATCTTGTTCTGTAAACTATATATCACGAACACAATTTGTGGCGCTCAGCGCAGTTTTAGTTTTCTATCCAGACATCACACTGCACGGTATCAAATGAATAACGATGTTCGAGGTCCTAATATTTTTTTTGTATCTACAGCTTGTATCTATTCTTGGTCGTTATCGGCTGGATATTCCATGAAAAGTGCACGGAACAAGAATGATTCTACGACTAATATTCCAAATTTTGTGAAATTAGTTCACGTAAAAATTTCATTATGCTAGAAATCATGAACCATGAAATCATGAACCAGTTCACGAATACATGAGTAATATGTAATGAACTTGGGAAACATTTCACGAGCACGGATATTGGATCGTGAGCAATATACTAGATTTTACACCAACCGACATAACCCAACAAAATGAGCCGGATGAACTTCGTTTGACAATAGACCTTTCTCGTCAAAAAATTTTATATGATAGGATGCTTCCTTTTTTATCCCCAATTCGTTACTTCCTATTGCCGCGATGATTTGGTACCTCTAACTATTGAAAAAATCAAAAATAGTGCAAGCTGCTCATTTAACCCCATATTCTGAATACCTATCTTGCCTTGTTTCCCCGTATTTTTACACCATTTGGATGAATTTCCTGTGGGGAATACTAAAAGGATGCCAGATCTGCATATATATTAGTAAATCTGTAGATTTTGCGTTTTCACTGCAGATCTTTTGCAGATTACAAATATTTAGCAGAACAAAGCCTATGCCAGCCAATTTATACACCAGCCTTCAACATTTTTGATCATTTAAATTATATACATACTACATTTCTACGTCGCATTTATTGAAGATTTTTGTAGCAATCTGCAGACTTTTATATTTTTACTGCAGGCTATTGTTTAAATAGACCTGGCATCACTGATGCTGAAATGATTCATTCATATACCTGTCAAAAATATAGAACATTGTGTGAAAATGTATAACCTCACTTTTCTGACAGTTCGGTGTGCTTGTTTACCTAAGATTTGTTTACACGGACTTTTAAAATTTACATTACTTGAATACTTTCGATGCTCTTTGAAAGAATATCAACTCAAGAGGGATGAGGATTGGAACAATGGTAACCTGGTTCATACATTGACCAATCGGCGCTGGATGTAAAACCCGGTGGCATATGCTGAATCGAAAGATCAAGCATTGGGCTATAAAACGATTGCTTTCTGGATGATGGATAAGGATTTGTACACATTTGTTTGTTTGCTCGTGGGTTAATTCCTAACAAGATGATCCGATTGATTATTCATTTTTGGGTGGTGAAGTTTACCTGAACTTTATAGGTAACGAATTCAGTCGATGATAAGTTGTTGAAATGATTTTGATCGTTCAATGCCCATATCGAAGAACGTTTCCATTGGTCAGAATGCCTACCAGCGTATGATAGCTGCAAACATGAGGACAACAAGGTTATCGCTTTCGAATGGAACAATCATTTATTATTAGGTTTCAAGTTCCATTACACTAAAAGTTTCGTTGATTATCGCATTGTCGTTGATTTAGCCGGAAAATGCAAAATAGCGCTCGGCACTGACGACAAGGAGTAAGAAGGATTTGATTGGAGTGATAATAATGCAGAGCATTATATATTCTGGTAGAATATCAGGGAGGAGAAATTATATGTAAATTTATATTATATCCCGAGTTGCATTAATTTTGGCACCGCAATAAAGCTATCTGCAACAGCTGTCTTGTTCAAATTGGCACGAAATAACTAGGCAGGGAATGATAGATTTCATAGTCAATTTATTTACTTTTTCTGAAGGATAAGTAATTAGTATGTTGTGAATATATGTGTCGCCGGTGCCGTGTGTTATGGTGGTACCGGACGGAACAGTTGGTCAGATCTGTCTTAACGCTCTCTACTTAGCGCAGGATACGCGAAACCGCTGCTAGCTTTCGAAAGAAAATTCCTAGCTGCTGCTACTCTATCAGTCTCTCTCTCGACTGAGGACTACAATTTCGGTCGATTAAATTATGCTATGAAAATTGTACTTCCTGGAATTTCATCTAACGAGATCAATTCATTGTGAGGAATTTCGCTGCGTTCCAATATTGCTTGCCTCTGTAGGTGACGATGTGTGTGGATTCACTTCGGCAGCCAGCTCTTATGTTTTGGGTAATTTTGCTATCTTATTCTGCTGAATAAATCATCTGCCTAAAGCCTCTACGTTATACTACGGTCACTTTAAAAACACCCTGCTATTTAATCTTGTAGCTCTCGGCAAGTCAGTCCTGGCACTCTCCTCGACTATTCCTGGCACTATACCGCTGTCGTCACACTAATCACGGTGATCAAACTTGGCGAGAGCGGCAGTGGTTTCGTCGGAATTGTTCACTCGACAAGCAGTAAGTGCAAGGACTCTGCTACTTATGCCTGAGCCCCTCATTGAAACCTTCGTCCTGCCGGAGTGTTAGCTTCGTCCGATACCGGAGCGTATTGTTGAACCGAAGCAGTCTGCTACTGGCGCTGCTTCCTTCGAATTGAAATCGCTGAATATTCCCGTTAGCCGAATGTCCAACGTGGCCGAAGGCAAACCGATTGCAGCAACACCATCAGCCGTAGCTGACATTGTAGCCTTCAATCCAAGTACCTGCCATTGGCATAGCGACAGACGAGTGCGGTGCAGGCTGGACATCGGTTGACTCGGTGCCGGACGGGGCGAAACAACTGCAACAGGAGCGGACCTAGTATGGGGTGTAAAGGTCATCAATTGCCATAGATCACCAAAATGCTCTGCGACTTACATTGTGAACAAAACAAACCAAATGAAATTGATCGCAACAACGATAAAATAATCTAAATTCTACCCAAACGTTTGAAAAGGGTCACTGCCAAACGTAAACCTTGAGAAAAAGGTAAAAGAAGTTTTGGTCGAATTCATTATAATTCTATTTAAAAATTTAATACTGTTTTATTTGGTTTGATTGCGCAAATTGTTTACATCAGACACTCCCCTTAATTCATTGTGTACGTATTTCACTGCCTTTATAATCCTTTTGTAATCAGTTACAATAATCCTTTATAATCATTTTATAATATGCGTATTGCTAGTTAGGACTTTTATATCAGCCGGGCCCTTTTATAATTTGTTATAAAATCATTATCAAAATTCTTCATAATCCATTGTTGCGTTATGTTTATGCACATGGTCAGATAGATAGTTTTTAACTGGGACGTGACGTGTGGATACGAAAAAACCTAATGTCAATTGCAGCCAGGGGCAGCTGTCAAATGCAGCCAAAGGGAACCGTCAAATGCAGTGAGGGGGAACTGTCAAATGTAGCCAGTCCATTTAAAATATGTGAGGAAGAAAGAGTGGCTATGCAAGACAAGAGATCAAATGAACAGAAAAAATGAAAAAGAAAACATCTATCCACAGGTTTTGTCCCAGGATTTTAATAGAGAACATGAAAATTCGATTTGTTTGCATTTGGCAGTAGGCCTTTTTCAAATGTTTGGCTAGAAATTCCTTACTTCTTCAATGAATCAAAAATCAAAATTACAGCTGAGCGACCTTGTTTGGAAAGTGTTAGCATTTGGCAGCGAACCAAACCAAGTTTCTCATACTATGATCGAATCAACAAAAATTCCAAGACTATGTAAACAATCTCTCTGAACTGTCAAAAAAGTGAGGTTAAACATTATCATGCAATGTTCTCCACCGAGAGGTTCACTTTAGTTTGTTTACATAATCAATGAACTTTGTACCGCGACTCACCACTTCATTTGCCGCGTTGCCAGGAACTCAAGCAAAAATATACAAAACCGTGTTGCCCAAACACACATTTTGAGTCCCACCATTCTTGCAAAGGTGAAAAAAAAAACTCAACATTCTTGCATTTTTCAAATTTAAAAAAATCAATAAAAAATCACGATAGCTCCAAATAGTCTCATTTCAACGGCAATATTCTTAAAAATGTGTAGTCTTTTGAATAAAAATAAGAAAAAAGGGGGTTAGGTCGGACGAGGAAGGTCTATTATCGGTGGTTTGTTTACATGGAAGTTACGTGAGTTCGAATGTAACAGATGAGCATCCGTTGCACTCGCACTCACGCAACTGACAAAGTAAACAAACCACCGAGAATGGTCAAACATGAACTTCATTCATCATGAGTTCATTCGTGTCGTCATCTTGTAGAACTCAATTAGGAATCATGAACCTGTTTACGATTACATGAATAATATTTGATGGATTTGTGAACTATTTCACAAGCGCGAATGGTAACTTGTGACTATTATACTAGATAAAATGAACTAGTTCACGACATGAATAACATTTTATAATTTTGTGATTTATTTCACGGGTACACGGTGTTCCTAAAACCGTTATTAACAAAAAAAAATGACCATAAATTTGTCATACGGCATTCGAAAGATACAGTATCCAAGCATCTTCTCAGCGAATTTCAAAATGATCCATCGAGGGATTCAAGAGAAATTGCAATTTGAAGTTTTATGACACGTTTCATAAGGCTACCAGCAAACACCCACGGGTTTGATCCTATCTCTACATACAAACAAAAAATTTCGTCTACTTATTTAGTACATGGCATTCGAAAGATATATCAAAGCAAGTTTGAAAATATTTCATTGACGGAATCGAAATTTATAACGGTTTGGATGTGGTATGCGGTCATAGATGAGTTTTCTACCAGACTTCAAGTGTGAATCCATGTTTGTCCATTGACTATTTAGATCGTTTATACGTGTCGCGGTTTTTAAAGGAAAACCTGACCATTTAATTACATAAATATAATGTACAAAAGGTGTTATGTATATGGTGCACTGAAAAAAATATGAAAATAGGGTTGTCTACCAAACGTTAAATATAATGTGAAAACTAAAAAAATGAAGTAAAAGTTGGAATGTTTACTTCAAAAGGCCATATCTCAATGGTTTGTTGGCCGATTCTAATTATTTTTTTCATTATTGAACAGGTAAACGTTTCATCGTTAATTTACACGTAAACAGGTAAACGTTTCATCGTGACTATTATACCAGGAATCATGAACGAGTTCTCGAATACATGAATAATATTTCATGATATTGTGAACTGTTTCAGGAGCACGAATGGTAAGTCTTGACTAATATATTAGGCATCACGAATTAGTTCACGAGGATTGAATTGATTCATGAATAAAATTCCGAGTTTCGTGAAATAGATCACGAGAAAATATCCACAATGTTTTGATTTTGCGAAGTAATGTGCCTAAATCTATGAATAACATCATGAGTCAACTGAGTTTAATGATCATAAAGTTGTGAACTAGTTCACGTGCAGATAATCGATTTGGTAATGACAAGGAAACCGTGACTGAATTTCGCAAAACAAAAACAAATATTTACACTATTTCCGCGTTATGAGTGCGTCACTAAAGCGAAATTGAAATAATTATAAAATACATGATTTTTGTTCATAGTTTTGTTTTCGTAGTGTAAAAATGTGAATATTACAGAATTCATGGTACTTAATTGACGATTTTAGGAACAATGTTTATACGGTTTAACGGTGGCGCCGGATGGATGAGGATGGCAAGATACAGGAGGTTGTTTAGTCGGTAGGATTAACTACTTCAAACCAATCAGACACTACCGCTAACCAATTCCATTCATTCTCGATAAAAGACATTTACCCAATTTGTTGAGCTGAGTCAATTGGTACATAATACTCGGCCTTCCAGGTCTCATAAAAAGTCGTCAAAGTTTACCCCTTCTTTTATAAGAAACGTTGAAAAATCAAAACCCTCCCCATGAGCATTTTCTGCGCACGGGCCTGGAGGACATATTCAAATGAGCTTTTCTCGGAATATGTTTAGTACTGTAAACTAATATCTTAGCTGACATGTTGAAAAGAGGCGCACAACTAATTCGTGATCCTGCGACTATAGCGAAAATGTTTTCTAATCTGATATATAAAAAAATACTCAAATTGATCATGCGAATTCATGACAATACGAATTTTTTTATAAAAATTGAGAACAATTTTACGTTTAATAAAACCAATTCAACCCGGCTACCATTTTGATCATCTATCCGAAGTGTGGATTACTCAGTACGATGTACGATTCGATTCAGTTCGACGAGATATGGCATGTGTGCTCGAGTAAGCATTTTTTATTATAATTATGGGATGAGGAGTAAGTATAAATTGCATAACCTATTTGAATAGACATAAATTACTTTGATTTGGTGGTCTAGAACATAGCAGATTAAAAATAGTTTTATTTACTACAAGGTCAATTTTTCCATTATTGTGCTAATAAAATACAGGTCGGACTCGATTATCCGGGAATTCGATTATCCGGGGACTCGATTATACGTGATTCGACTATCCGGGGAAAATGATTCAATTATCCGGGTGTTTTGGAAAAAAAACAAATTTCAGCTATAATGTCTTATAATAGTGCTAATTCGATTATAGCAGTCAATAGAGCATTTTATCGGGCAATGGGGGGGTCTAGGATTAACCTCCTCTCAAATTTTAACCTACCTCAAAAATAGCTTATATACAGGTTATTCCGCGCAAAGCGACCTAAAAAAACCAAAACTTGAAATCGACCTTAATGGATTGGAACCAGTTGTGAAGAAATTGTTCATTTAGAGTCAATATATAATAACCTAAATTGTTGTGTCGTTTGAACAGCCCCTCAGCCCATGAAAACACTCTTAATTTTAACAAATTATTTAAAAAAATGTTTTTCTTCGGATTATATCTCTGGCACTGTTTGCATTAGAATCAATCAGCGAAATAATTTTTTCAAAGAGTTGTTTAAGGAAACCAAAAAAAAAAAAGTTTTTAACGCCAGTATTGCCAAATATGCAACTTTTTAATTATACAATAAAAGTACATTTTTCTCGTAATACACATATCGGTTACTGCAGGCCACATAAAATGTCATTATACCTACATTGCTCGGTTGGTTTCTGGCTATCTCTTGGGATAATGATGACAAGCTTCTCAGGATTCTGTTTGGATACTTTCCATGATTCTGATCGAAGTTTTCTTAGCATTCCAGCATATTAGCATATTTCAGAATTTCGATTGAATATTAATCCGTATTTCTACGGTTTTTTCTCGGAATTTTGATGCAGGAATCTAGAGAAAAGCTTCTTAACGTGGGAGTCTGCATTTCCGCGCCCATAGGGCAGCAAATCGGTACCATTTTGCCTTAATCTCGCAATATCTTTGGAAATAGACCAAAAATTTAAAAAAATGGTTTCCAATAAACTAGGATAATTACCGAAGGCATTGGTGAAAAATCTATTTCAAATTTCCAATTACTTCCAAAGTTACCGGTAGTTTTAGTAGAGAAAATCGCGAAAATTTCGAATCCTTTATGATTCCTCTCCCGAAAACAAAATTGCCTCTCTCATTTATCTGCATTCTCTGGTTTCCACCCCACCAAAACCAGTATTGTATCAATAAGGATTCCGTCCTATTCCTTCGTAGTATATTACAAGTTCATTTATGGATTATAACTGTTTGTAATCATGTACATTACCAAAAAATGCAGAATACGATTTTTACATTGCTATGCGTTGAATAAAATACATTCAACGCTTTCAAATACATCTATTGATCGAAAATTTCATTATTTGCCGAAGCGCGCGCTACTACGCAGTTACACCACTGTTAGCGCGCCTGGCTCAACGGGCATGTGTATAAGACATCCTCGGCTTCCTTGCTGCTACCTATAGCACGTGGATACATCTATAGCTATAGCAGCACGTGGATGATCGGAGTAATGAGTGAAATGGAAAACTGTTATTTCTAATTACCAAAATAATCTCTCATACTAGTTCCAAAAAGTTTCAAAGGTTCAGGTTTTCCATACTATCGCAAGATATCAATTTGCACCTGAGATATTGAGGCACAGGTTCTGTATTAGGAAGTTATTTGTCGTCCATATAAAGGCTAAAAGAGGACATCATTGTAATTCTTTCTGTATCTGTATTTTCCGGAGGCCATTGTCTGCGAAAATCTTCGGAAACTCTAATGTACTTAGTACGGATGCAAAGCTCTCCTTGATCGGTTTTTGTGGCAATATAACCAAATGAGGACATCAGGCCCGTGCGCAAGGGGAGGGTTTTAGGGGTTCGAACCCCTCCCATGGGGGGTTTTGAATTACTTTCGAAATATTATAAACTTCCTGTTCAGGGATGAAATTATACAGCGAGCCGTGTCATTCGAGTTCGGTCACTCTAGAAACAAGTCGTTGACAAAACCAAGGAAGAAACCTCGCGAAGGTGGCTGGTAAGGGGTGTACGTTATGTTGGTCGGCATCCCTGGATCGGTTCATGTTTCGGCATGTTTCGATATTAGCACTAGTTGTGAGTAGATTAGCTTCACAGCAAAGGTCGATCAGCGGACTAGCAAAGTGATCTAAGGAAAAAGCATGGTGTCAGAGAAAATCAAGATATCGTTATTATTATTTATTGCCGATGATATCTCCATCGGAGTGACTGATAGCTAAATGGCCCGCGAAAATGGTCATCGGTATCGGGAGGAATACCGCCGCCGAAAAATTCTCAGCAGCAGCTAGTAAATAAATAGAAACGACTAACGCCAAGAAGGATAAGAAACCCTGCGAAGGTGGTTGTAAAGAGATGTAAATCATTATGGTCGACATCTCTGTATCGGCTCATGTCTCAACAGATGACGACATTTGCAGCAGATCTGAGCAGGTCAGATATACCGAGAAGGTTGGACAGCAAACAAGAAAAAGCATCAATGGAAAAAACATGAACGACTAACACAAAATAAAAAGAGCATGAGTACAATCCCCACTGAAGTAGTGCCTACACGGAAAAAAATCCGATCATAAATCCATGAAAAAATTATCGCTTTTTCGTGAATTGGACGATTTACGAAAACCGTGACCAAGTTCCTGAAATTATGAGTAAAAACCTCGTATCCATGAAACAATTTGTATTTCCACAAAACTAGACCGTCCCGACTATATACATGGCGTTACATTCAAATGTTTGGTTGGGTTACTGTTGTTCGCTGGACATGTTCAGATTTTGTTATGAGTCTTGTTCATAATTTGGGAATACACATCCGACAGTCAAGCGATTTTGATGATTTCCGGAGCTAATTCCCGATTTTTGTGATTTCGTATGACGTTACCGTGCTATTTTATTCATGAGTTTACTATCCGATTTTTATGCCATGGTAGCGGGATCTATGTTCATGATTTCATGATATTGGTTGCGATTTTCGTAATCTCTATTCACGTTATCGTGAGATTTCAGTTATGAGTAAAGTGATTCATGCTCTTAATTTCAGGATCCTAGTCACGATTTTGAATATTTCATTACCCGAGCAAACGAAAAGCCCATAATACCCCCATGGTCATGGGGTTTGACATGGGTGTTTGAAATGGATTCAAACCATGAAAACACCATCACCATGGTCCGGTAGATCCCATATAAAATACCATATGTTGGTGTATTTATGGGTTATTGAGACCATGTTATGGTGTCTTTATGGTTGTAAATTTTGTCACGAACCATATTCAAGGTCTTTTCAAGGGGGTATGTGGTGTTTGAACCCATGAGTATTTGCTCGGGTAACGAGTAATGTGATTTATGTCCATGACTGCAGGAACTTTGTCATGGTTTTCATAATTTCTGTTCATGTTGTCGTAATATTTTAGTCACGAGTAGGGATTCATTTTTATTTATGTTCTTGATTTCAGGATCTTAGTGACAATTTTTGCTATTTTTGTCACGAGTTGTGTGTGTTATGTTTATAATTTCAGGACCTTAGTCACGATTTTTGTAATTTCTGTTTATCTTATCGTGATATTTTATTCTAAAGCTTACTTTCAAATTTGACACGTGGAGTAATGTGACATGATATCAGCAGTTTCATCGTGGTATTCGTAATTTCTTTTCGCCTTGTCGCGATCTGTTATTTTTTAGTTACTATCGGTTTTTTACTCGTTGTAACGTGATAAGGTGAACTGGATCATAAAAGTGTGACTGGTTCGTGGTATCTTGTTCTGTAAACTATATATCACGAACACAATTTGTGGCGCTCAGCGCAGTTTTAGTTTTCTATCCAGGCATCACACTGCACGGTATCAAATGAATAACGATGTTCGAGGTCCTAATATTTTTTTTGTATCTACAGCTTGTATCTATTCTTGGTCGCTAGCGGCTGGATATTCCATGAAAAGTGCATGGAACAAGAATGATTCCACGACTAATACTCCAAATTTTGTGAAATTATTTCACGTAAAAATTTCATTATACTAGAAATCATGAACCATGAAATCATGAACGAATGGTAACTTGTGACTATTATACTAGATAAAATGAACTAGTTCACGACATGAATAACATTTTATAATTTTGTGATTTATTTCACGGGTACGCATGATCAGTCGTGACTATTATACCAGGAATCATGAACGAGTTCTCGAATACATGAATAATATTTCATGATATTGTGAACTGTTTCAGAAGCACGAATGGTAAGTCTTGACTAATATATTAGGCATCACGAATTAGTTCACGAGGATTGAATTGATTCATGAATAAAATTCCGAGTTTCGTGAAATAGATCACGAGAAAATATCCACAATGTTTTGATTTTGCGAAGTAATGTGCCTAAATCTATGAATAACATCATGAGTCAACTGAGTTTAATGATCATGAAGTTGTGAACTAGTTCACGTGCAGATAATCGATTTGGTAATGACAAGGAAACCGTGACTGAATTTCGCAAAACAAAAACAAATATTTACACTATTTCCGCGTTATGAGTGCGTCACTAAAGCGAAATTGAAATAATTATAAAATACATGATTTTTGTTCATAGTTTTGTTTTCGTAGTGTAAAAATGTGAATATTACAGAATTCATGGTACTTAATTGACGATTTTAGGAACAATGTTTATACGGTTTAACGGTGGCGCCGGATGGATGAGGATGGCAAGATACAGGAGGTTGTTTAGTCGGTAGGATTAACTACTTCAAACCAATCAGACACTACCGCTAACCAATTCCATTCATTCTCGATAAAAGACATTTACCCAATTTGTTGAGCTGAGTCAATTGGTACATAATACTCGGCCTTCCAGGTCTCATAAAAAGTCGTCAAAGTTTACCCCTTCTTTTATAAGAAACGCACGGGCCTGGAGGACATATTCAAATGAGCTTTTCTCGGAATATGTTTAGTACTGTAAACTAATATCTTAGCTGACATGTTGAAAAGAGGCGCACAACTAATTCGTGATCCTGCGACTATAGCGAAAATGTTTTCTAATCTGAAATATAAAAAATACTCAAAGCGGTGGTGTTTATTGAACAACTCAGGAAATCCTGAGATTGACTCTAAATTCAATTTTCTTGTGCGTATTCTAATATGTTCCAGTTTACGGCGTGTAAAGATATTCTTTCCTGACACTTTTCGCAATTGCACTTTGAGAAAAGATTTTTTATGGGTTAAGCATGCGAATTCATGACAATACGAATTTTTTTATAAAAATTGAGAACAATTTTACGTTCAATAAAACCAATTCAACCCGACTACCATTTTGACCATCTATCCGAAGTGTGGATTACTCAGTACGATGTACGATTCGATTCAGTTCGACGAGATATGGCATGTGTGCTCGAGTAAGCATTTTTTATTAAAATTATGGGATGAGGAGTAAGTATAAATTGCATAACCTATTTGAATAGACATAAATTACTTTGATTTGGTGGTCTAGAACATTGAAGATTAAAAATAGTTTTATTTACTGCAAGGTCACTGCTGCCGGCTCGATTTCTCGGAGGAAGTGAATGAAAATTTTCTCATTCCAAAATATTCAACGGAATATCGAATTACTGTCTCGTATAATATCTACGTTATTCAATCTGTAATTCAATTAGAACATTGAATGAGACGATTTTTTTAAACATCTAACAATCATAGGAAATATCTTTTCAGTTAATGTGTAAAATTACACTTATACAGTTTGACGGATAATTTCACTTGTCAACAAAATTTGGTGAGTTTGCTAACATCGAACATTTGTTTGCACATTTATATTATGCACAATAAATACTAACTCTTAGTTTGATTTAAGCTACTCAATACTGTCCCAATTTCTACTGTAGTTATAGAAAGCGGGTATTCAGTGTATTATGACTAAGCCGGCTATTCCCAACATTTTCCTCTAGTCTGAAAATGCGAATACAGTCAAACCCTAATTCGACGATATCTTTCGGAGGAACCATAAAAATATAAGTATTAAAAAAACCTCAGAATACGAAGTTTTTGAAATACGTAAATGAGCCACCGAGGAAGAATTCATAATCTAATAAGAACTCAATCGTTCTTCGTTAGGATTCGAACACTCAGCTTGGGGGAACAGTATCATAATTCCTGTATCATCAGAATTGACAATAGAATTTTATATACGAATTGCTACTACTTTTCGCGATTGCTAGTTTAAAGATTAGCAAAGAACAAAAACAACAGATTCATAGTGTAGATCAGAAACAAATCAACGGCCAAACATCGATTTGTTTCGTTTCAGATACTTTTATTCTTTATCTATAATTTATAATCTATAATCTACCAAGTATTGAGTATTGGAAGTAAATGACGAAAACCACATGCATGGTTGAGCTTTCGTTATATGTAACATAGTTAGATATTTTGTGATAAAATTCCATTTTTAATTGTGCAAGTATTATTTCTTAAATTGTTAACGTTCTTTTTAAATTTTTGGTGATACGATTTCGTTTTTGATGAATAATAGTGAATTTCAGCTCGACGTTATTCCTGGAAAATGCGAGTTCTGTCGGAATTGTGAAACAGAACGATGAACTAAGGTTTTATTTTAATCCAGGATATAGTTCCTCGGCTAGATAAGTTCCTCGGCTAGATAAGTAAGGCTAGCTATGCAGAGATGCCTTGACGAATGCCGCTTCCCCGATGGATGGAAAAGCCAGAAATTGGTGCTGTTGCCGAGGCTCGGGACACGACTGGCAAATTGCTTGAGAGTATCATCCTCAACAGGCTAACTAGAAGATACGGACGTTCTGCCAAGCAACCAGATTGGCTTTCGGAAGGGTAAGTCCACGCTGGACGCTACCAACTCAGTGATAAATACTGCCGAGATAGCGATCCAACGAAAAAGGCGAGGCATTCGATACTGTACGTTAGTGACACTTGATGTGAAGAACGCATTCAACAGCGCAAGCTGGGATGCCATCGCGCTCTCGTTACACCGGATTAGCCTACCGGTGGGTCTGTACTAGATCCTGGAAAGTTACTTCCAGAACCGCGTACTGCTATACGAGACCGATGCCGGTCAGAAAAGGGTTCCTATTACCGCCAAAGTCCCGCAGGGCTCGATCCTAGGCCCGGTGCTATGGAACCTCATGTATGACGGGGTTCTGAGACTGAAGTTCCCTTCTGGAGTCAAGATCGTCGGCTTTGCTGACGACGTAACCTTGGAGGTCTACGGGGAGTCAATTCCTGAGGTAGAACTAACTGCAGAACACGCGATCAACACGGTGGAGGAATAGATGAGCGCGAGAGGCCTGGAGCTCGCTCAGCATAAGACGGAGGTAGTTATCGTCAACAACCGCAAGTCGGCACAACATGCAGTTATCCATGTGGGAGAAGTCGTGAAAACCTCACAGCGGAGTCTGAAGTCTCTCGGAGTCATTATAGACCACAAGCTGACCTTCGGCAGCCATGTCGACTATACATGCAAGAGAGCGTCGACTGCTGTTGCGGCATTATCGAGGATGATGTCCAATAGCTCAAAGGTGTGCGCCAGTAGACGTAGGCTACTGGCAGGTGTTGCCGTATCTATCTTCAGGTACGGCGGCCCGTCATGGTCAAGAGCACTGAGGGTAACCAGTTATCTACAGAAACTGGAGAGCACATACCGCGTTTTTTTTTACAATGGAGAAGACCTTTATGTCCTAGCCCAGTACACGTGCTATTGGTAGGGTCCAATCTACCACACGGGATGCACTGGGGGCGTGTCGGGCTCGAATGGTGACACTGCCATTAATACCGACTAAACTCCATTGGGCTCCGCCATCATTCCTCCCAGGAACTACCTCTCGGTATTACTTCTGGGGGGATGGCTGTACTAAATGTACTCATTCACTCTCACTCACGCGTTCATACGTCCTGTATGAGGCTTACTTGGGTGCTCTCTCTATCGCACCTTGATTCACTCTCAAACACTCCCACATTATGCTGACTTTTGTGCTCACCTTTTTCGTTCCTTGCGAGGCTGACTTGTGTGCTCACCTTACCCATTCCTTTCTAGGCTTACTTTTGTGCTCGCCCCACCCATACCATGTGAGGCTGACTTGGGTGCTCACCCTATCACCTGGTTCACTCTCAATCGTGCCAATCTATTCTACCTCCGTCACTCCCCCTGGCATCCCATGTGGGACATTTTTCTTAGGCCCCACTTCTGACATACCATGCGAGGCTGACTTGTGTGCTCACCTTTTTCATTCCTTGCTAGGCTAACTTTTGTGCTAGCCTCTACCATACCATGTGAGGCTGACTTTTGTGCTCACCGTTAACATGCCGTGTGAGACTGACTTGGATGCTCACCCCTTCACTCCTCCGCCACGCCATGAGGTATCGATAGCTAAGTCCCAACATACTACGCTACGACCCTCCCGTCTTGGCATGAGGCAGTCCACTTATACGCTTATACACTCACTCTTCTGTCTTGCTTCGGGGTGGCTGGGTTTACCCCTTACGCGGTTGCCAGTCGCTGCGCCAAACCTGCCTCGGCATGAACAGACCATTCACTCCCTTTTTTGCGCTTGGCCTTTTTCGCTCCAGCTAACCAATCACTAGTTAGCCGTGCCCGTCGTCTGTTGCTCGGTTCGCCTGATTACCTGTAGCCTACTGGCAATCTGGATGGTAGCAGCCGAGACTGCGTTCCACTTCTCCACCGATTGACACATCCGCTGAATAAGGATATCAGGAGTTGTGTCCCAGCCACAGACGTCAAGCATTGCTCTTCTTTCGACGTTCCGATGACATACGAACAGTATGTGTTCGACAGTTTCGTCTACACCTGGGCAGTCCGGGCAGACTGGGACCTCCGCGTGCCCGAACCTGTCGAGGTACTGTCGGAAACAGCCATGGCCTGACAAGAATTGTGTCAGGTGGAAGTGAACTTCCCCATGGGGTCTTCCCACCCAGCTCGATATGCTAGGTATCAGCCGGTGGGTCCACCTACCTTTCGAGGAGTTGTCCCACTCACGCTGCCATCTGGCGACCGAGGTCACCCTGGTGCACTCGCGGGCTCCCCTATTTCCACGTAGCTCAAAGCACTCCTCATCTTCCCGAATGACCAGCCCGGCTGACATCATGCTCGCTATCAAGCAGGATACCGTGCGATAGGCAGATATCACTCTGAGGCACATCACGCGGTAGGTGCTCTCCAGTTTCTGTAGGTAACTGGTTACCCTCTGTGCTCTTGACCATGACGGGCCGCCGTACCTGAAGATAGATACGACAACGCCTGCCAGTAACCTACGTCTACTGGCGCACACCTTTGAGCTGTTGGACATCATTCTCGATAGAGCCGCAACAGCAGTCTACGCTCTCTTGCATGTATAGTCGACATGGCTGCCGAAGGTCAGCTTGTCGTCTATAATGACTCCGAGAGACTTCAGACTTCGCTGTGAAGTGATAGCGACTTCTCCCACATGGATAACTGCATGTTGTGCCGACTTGCGGTTGTTGACGATAACTACCTCCGTCTTATGATGAGCGAGCTCCAGGCCTCTCGCGCTCATCCATTCCTCCACCGTGCTGATCGCATGTTCTGCGGTTAGTTCCACCTCAGACATTGACTCCCCTTAGACCTCCAAGGTTACGTCGTCGGCAAAGCCGACGATCTTGACCCCAGGAGGGAACTTCGGTCTCAGAACCCCGTCGTACATGAGGTTCCATAGCACCGGGCGTAGGATCGAGCCCTGCGGGACTCCGGCGGTAATCGGAACCCTTTTCTGACCGGCATCCGTCTCGTATAGCAGTACACGGTTTTGGAAGTAACTTTCCAGGATCCGGTACAGACCCACCGGTAGGCTAAGCCGGTGTAACGAGAGCGCGATGGCATCCCAGCTTGCGCTGTTGAATGCGTTCTTCACGTCAAGTGTCACTAACGCACAGTATCGAATGCCTCGCCTTTTCGTTAGATCGCTATCTCGGCAGTATTTATCACTAAGTTGAGAGCGTCCACTGTGGACTTACCCTTCCGAAAGCCAAACTGGTTGCTTGACAGACCGTCCGTACCTTCCGCGTACGGGGTTAGCCTATTGAATATGATCTTCTCATACAGTTTGCCAGTCGTGTCGATCAGACAGATTGGTCTGTACGCCGATGGGTCGCCTGGCGGCTTCCCGAGCTTCGGCAACAGCGCCAATTTCTGCCTTTTCCATCTATCGGGGAAACGGCACTCGTCAAGGCATTTCTGCATAGCTAGCCTGAACATGTCCGGGTTCGCTATGATCGCTGCCTTGAGAGCGTTGTTTGGAACTCCATCCGGCCCTGGAGCTTTGTTCATTGCTAGGGATTTAGCCACTGCGAGTAGTTCTTCATTCGTCACTGGAGCCACCATTTCGACCGTGCCCGCACTGTCTCGTAATGCAGGTGGCCAGGGGCTTGTGGCTCGAGACGGGAAGAGTACTTCGATAATCGTCGCCAACCGGTCCGGAGACCGTTCTGGGGGTGAGGAGCCCCTTTTGGTCTTGGCCATCACAATCCTGTAGGCGTCACCCCACGGATTCGCGTTGGCACTCTCACACAGGTTGTAGAAACACGCTCTCTTGCTGCTTTTAATGGCCTTGTTAAGGGCCAATTTCGCAGCTCGAAACACTTTACGGCGGTTCTCTCTTGCATCCTCGGTGCGAGCTCTTTGCATCCTACGTCTAGCTCTGAGGCAGGCTGACCGTAGAGCTGCAATCTCGGCACTCCACCAGTATACCGGACATCTGCCGTTTCTTGGCAGTGTTTTTCTCTGCATAGTGGCGTCGCACGCGCGTGATAGAACAGCTACCAGCGCATTCCAGCTTAGACTGTCGGTGTTGGCCTCCAGTCCCAGGGCCGCGGTGAAAGCTTCGCTGTCGAAGTGATTGGACTTCCACCCGCGTACCTGACAGGGATCTCCCGCCCTCGGATGCTGCACACCATAGTTGATCCTAAAGCGGATTGCTAAATGATCGCTTTGGGTGTAGCCTTCGTCTACCCTCCATTCCATGCCTGGAGCCAGACTCGGGCTGGCAAATGTTACGTCAATCGACGCCTCCAACTCGTTTCTACGGAATGTACTAGCGGACCCATTATTAGCTAGCACAGTATCGAGTTTCGCAAGCGCCTCCATTAGCGCTTGATCCCTGCTATTTGTACAGCGGCTGCCCCACTCCACTGCCCAAGCGTTAAAGTCTCCCGCTATGACTACCGGTTTCCGGCCCACTAGGTCCGACGAGAGCCTGTCGATCATCTGGTTGAACTGTTCTATTGGCCACCTTGGTGGAGCGTAGCACCTGCAATAGAACACACCATTAACCTTGGCAATCACCACACCCTCGGCGGAGGAGTGTATTACCTCTTGAACCGGGAACCGTCCCGTTGTACAGATTGCCACCATTCCAGACCCGTCCGACACCCAATTGCCGTTGCCGGCAGGGATGTTGTACGGGTCTGATAAGAGGGCGACATCTGTCCTCGACTCCGAGACCGACTGCCACAGCAGCTGTTGGGCTGCTGCACAATGACTAAGATTTAGTTGTGCGACGTTCACGGCTTCTTCTTATTTGCCTCAACGAAGGAACACGAAGGTCCGCCCATAGCATGTTTATGGGCTTGCTTCTTAGCGGTGCAGATAAGGCACTTGTACGCCTTAGTGCAGCCCTGCTCTTTATGCCCCTCCTCGCCGCAGCGACGACATAGTTTGCTCCTGTCTATGTTCTTGCACTCGTAGGCTTTGTGGCCGGACTCAAGGCACCGATAGCACCTATCCACTGAAGGCGGCTGGGGTATGCTAATTGGGCATACCGACCAGCCGATGTTCAGCTTCCCTTTCTCGGTTACCTTTTTGGCATCCGCCTTCAGTAGCCTGAGGTAGGCTACTTGGGTGCCAGAGGGTACATCTCTAAATCGCACAGAGGCCCGCTCGATTGTGACGTCGCATTGTTCCTTAACGGCTGCGACGACATCTTCTGCGGTCTTGAATTCGTCCAGATGCTTGCACTGGAGAGTCATTTCCGCCCCTAGCGACCTGACCTGGGCGCCTTCACCAAGGACCTCTTGGGCCAAGGCCTTGTATACCGCACTAGATTGTGCGCCTCGCTTCAGCACCAGAAGCATTTCTCCCGTGTTGGTGCGTCTCTTGCTACGCACATCTTGCCCAAGGGCCGAAAGGCTTTCGGCCGCCTTCATCGACTTTAGGACGTCGGCGTATTTGTCCTTGTCGGTTTTTAACCACAAGGCCTCGCCTCTGTCCTTGGCCTTCTTCGCGGGCCGCGGTACCTCCGGTGTCGGTGCCGGCTTCTTCCTGGTGACCAGCGTTCAGAGGTTAACGCCCCCCTGCCCCGGTCGCGCCGGGTTGCTGGTACCAACGCTCTGCTCAGCGAGGTCACTCTCGCCCTCGCTTACCTCGGCCAGACGGCGTTTGGCCTTAACGGTTGCACGCCGTGTGGTGTCGGTTTTTGCACCCTCGCCTGGCGACTTCCTAGGGCGCTTCGCGTTCGACGCCGTCTTACGATTGCCCTTGCCCCTGCCTTTTCCCTTCGAGGGGAACTCGGCCGCCGCTTCGAGCGACGTGGCTGCTCCATAGAAGGTGAAGGCCACTGTCTGAGTGCCTGTATCGACCTTCTCTCTTCTCTCCCTCTTCGAGGCCACTGTCTGGGTTTCTCTGTCGAACTTCTCCCGACATTCCACCCTCTTGGCATAAGCCGCACCTACCACGTGATGCGGCTCAGAGTAATATCTGCTTACCGTACGGTATCACACGATGCATCCTGCGTGATAGCGAGCATGATGCCAGTCGGGCCGGTCATCCGGGAAGATGAGGAGTGCTTCGAGCTACGTGGAAATAGAGAAGGCCGCGAGCGCACCAGGGTGGCTTCGGTCGTCAGATGACAGCGTGAGTGGGATAACTCCTCGAAAGGTAGGTGGACCCACCGGCTGATACCTAACTTATCGAGCTGGGTGGGCAGACCCCATGGGGAAATTCGCTTCCATCTGACACAATTCCTGTCGGGCCATGGCTGCTTCCGACAGTACCTCGACAGGTTCGGGCACGCGGAGGTTCCTGCTTGCCCTGACTGCCCAGGTGTAGACGAAACTGCCGAACACATACTGTTCGTATGTCCTCATTTCGACGTCGAAAGAAGAGTAGTGCTTGACGTCTGTGGCTGGGACACAACCCCTGATACCCTTATTCAGCGGATGTGTCAATCGGTGGAGAAGTGGAACGCAGTCTCGACTGCAACCTCCCAGATTGCTTGCAGGCTACAGGAAATCTGGCGAACCGAGCAACAGACGACGGGTACGACTAACTAGTGATTGGTTAGTTGGAGCGAAAAAGGCCGAGCGCTGAAAAAGTGAGTGAATGGTCTGTGCATGCTGAGGCAGGTTTGGCGCAGTGACTGGCAACCGCGTAAAGGGTAAACCCAGCCACCCCAAAGCAAGGCAGAAGAGCAAGTGTATAGGCGTATATGTGGACTACCTCATGCCAAGATGGGAGGGTCGTAGCGTAGTATGTTGGGACTTAGCTATCGATGTCTCGTGGCGTGGCAGAGGAGTGAAGGGTAAGCATTAGAGTGTCCAGAAAAATGATGAATTTTTGAAAACTCAATCGGCCCACCCGATTCCTAGTCCAACCAGGAGTACTTGCTCTAAATTTGAAGCAAATCGGACAAGTCTAGCTACTGGACCAGCGTGCCTGAAGTTTGTATGGGATTTTTCGACATTTTACATGGAGTAAAACCCACTAACTCGCATTTTCGCCGCTTGGCGGCACTGTATGCATATTATTATCACTGTAAGTGAAAATAAGAAAGACCATTTAATTGCCTGCAATTTTGTCGAAGACTACCAGTGAATTCGACTTTGTTAAAAGAAGTTATTAAACTTATTATTATTAAGCGATGTGATGGCTGAGTCAGTTTTGCATGGGGCCTAGCAATGCATGGTTGTGTATCGGTACTCGATTCCCACCAACTATACATTTTGTGAGATAATGGTTTGATTTAGCTGAATAGTATGTTCAGAAGAATTTTAGTACATAATACGAATTATGTTTTGTTAGAAATTTTAGTTCCACCTGTGACCGCATAGAGGGCGCCATGCAAAACTGTGGATACGAGTACATTCAACTGAACAAAAATAAAGCTTCTTCTTCACTTTTGCTAGCGCGTTACCATATATTTTTTACCTTTCTCAATAGAAAGGTATTGCAGTTGCTCTGAAAACCGACTTTTTAACGGAGGCCCGAAGGGCCGAGTGACATATACCATTCGATTCAGTTCGTCGAGTTCGGCAAATGTTTGTGTGTGTATGTATGTGTGTGTATGTATGTGCGTCTGTGTGTATACGCGAACACAATCACACAAATGTTGATTTTAATAAATTCTGCAATGAATGTATAATGGTGAAATTTTTTCCAAAATGTGACCACAACCGCTTCGATTTGTAGTACTAGGTCAATAACAGCCATTCAAAGTCTTTTTGGTCACATTGGCCACCATCATCGGTTCCGGAAGCCCCGGCGGAAGTATTCAAATTCAGATCAACAGTCACATCGGTTTCTCGGAGATGGCTAGACCGAATCAACCACACTTAGTCTCAAATGAAAGATGTTGCGTCCCCGTAAATGGCTATTAAAATTTATCCCCAACCGACTTCCGGTTCCGGAGTTACGGGTTGTGGCGATCACATAGCAAATTGTTGTTTTGATCGAACCGAAATTAGTTTTGTTTTGATCGCTCCGACTATTTTTTAATTTTCGACGCGTTTTATGTGTGTTTTAATTGTTGTGTTGTCACCAATCGTTTCGCAAACTTTGTGTTGTTGATCGGGAAGTGACGAAGTAACTTTTTAAACTGTGTATTCGCTGTTCTGTGTTGAGAAAAATACCCGCTACCGAGTTTGTTTTGCATTCTCCATCGGTACCAGCACTGCTATTTTTTCATGCCGTACAGTGCAAGCGTAGGTAGCAGTGATGGAGAAGCAGCAGTGCGGAGCTTGTAATTTGCCGATTAATGACCTTGAGCCGGTCTGTTGTGGCTTTTGCGGTACATATTTTCACATCGGCCAGCAGTGCTTGGGTTTTTACCATCGCGCTAATAAGGAATTGCTGTCGCAGGGAAAGATTGTCTTTTTCTGCTCACCGTGTCGCGAAGAGCTCAATGGAAGGAGTGTGCGCTCTTATATTGCGGCTAAAGTCGAACCTGAAATTGCCTCGCCGAATGTTGAATCTCTATTATCTCAAATTCAACAACTTTCTTCATTTGTTGAATCGTTGAGCCAAAAAGTCGACCGTTTGACTGTGTGCCCAAACCATGCCGATCGAACGAATGATGAACCAATTCGCTCTAGTGGTCAAACTGATACGCCACTTTGGCCTAGACTGGGAGTGAAACGTCGCCGTGGAAATCAAGGCCAGCCTGTACGTGCTACGGTTAACCATGGAACAAATGTGGTTGACCTCAGTGACCTGTCCGTTACGTCTATTACTCCTGAAGCACCACCGCCAAAGTTCTGGTTATACCTGTCTGGTTTTCACCCTATGATCACCGACAGTGACGTCCAGAAAATCCTTCTTCGTTGATTGAATGTTGAAGGTACCACTGATATCGTGCGTTTAGTGCCAAAGGGTAAAGGTACGACAAATTTGTCCTTCGTGTCGTTTAAGATTGGCCTTGATCCAGTACTGAAACAGATAGCACTTACTCCGTCTACTTGGCCCGAGGGCCTGCTGTTTCGAGAATTCATCGACATGTCAATAAAATCCAATCGTGGACCCGGACTAAACCGACTCCAAACTCCAGGCGGATGTAATCATACTGAGAATTTGGAAAGCCCAATGGTGACTAAGTAGCTGATGGGAAATAGTACATGTTACATCACCTACGTCTACTGGCGCACACCTTTGAGCTGTTGGACGTCATCCTCGATAGAGCCGCAACAGCAGTCGACGCTCTCTTGCATGTATAGTCGACATGGCTGCCGAAGGTCAGCTTGTCGTCTATAATGACTCCGAGAGACTTCAGACTTCGCTGTGAAGTGATCGCGACTTCTCCCACATGGATAACTGCATGTTGTGCCGACTTGCGGTTGTTGACGATAACTACCTCCGTCTTATGATGAGCGAGCTCCAGGCCTCTCGCGCTCATCCATTCCTCCACCGTGTTGATCGCGTGTTCTGCGGTTAGTTCTACCTCAGGGATTGACTCCCCGTAGACCTCCAAGGTTACGTCGTCAGCAAAGCCGACGATCTTGACCCCAGGAGGGAACTTCAGTCTCAGAACTCCGTCATACATGAGGTTCCATAGCACCGGGCCTAGGATCGAGCCCTGTGGAACTCCGGCGGTCATCGGAACCCTTTTCTGACCGGCATCCGTCTCGTATAGCAGTACGCGGTTCTGGAAGTAACTTTCCAGGATCCGGTACAGACCCACCGGTAGGCTAAGCCGGTGTAACGGGAGCGTGATGGCATCCCAGCTTGCGCTGTAGAATGCGTTCTTCACGTCAAGTGTCACTAACGCACAGTATCGAATGCCTCGCCTTTTTCGTTATCACTATCTCGGCAGTATTTATCACTAAGTTGAGAGCGTCCACTGTGGACTTACCCTTCCGAAAGCCAAACTGGTTGCTTGACAAGCCGTCCGTACCTTCCGCGTACGGGGTTAGCCTGTTGAGGATAATCCTCTCAAGCAGTTTGCCAGTCGTGTTTATCAGACAGATTGGTCTGTACGCCGATGGGTCGCCTGGCGGCTTCCCGAGCTTCGGCAACAGCACCAATTTCTGCCTTTTCCATCTATCGGGGAAACGGCACTCGTCAAGGCATCTCTGCATAGCTAGCCTGAACATGTTCGGGTTCGCTATGATCGCTGCCTTGAGAGCGTTGTTTGGAACTCCATCCGGCCCTGGAGCTTTGTTCATTGCTAGGGATTTAGCCACTGCGAGTAGTTCTTCATTCGTCACTGGAGCCACCATTTCGGCCGTGCCCGCACTGTCTCGTAGTGCAGGCGGAAAGAGTACTTCGATAATCGTCGCCAACCGGTCCGGAGACCGTTCTGGGGGTGAGGAGCCCCCTTTGGTCTTGGCCATCACAATCCTGTAGGCGTCACCCCACGGATTCGCGTTGGCACTCTCACACAGATTGTCGAAACACGCTCTCTTGCTGCTTTTAATGGCCTTGTTAAGGGCCAATTTCGCAGCTCGAAACACTTTACGGCGGTTCTCTCTTGCATCCTCGGTGCGAGCTCTTTGCATCCTACGTCTAGCTCTGAGGCAGGCTGACCGTAGAGCTGCAATCTCGGCACTCCACCAGTATACCGGACATCTTCCGTTTCTTGGAAGTGTTTTTCTCTGCATAGTGGCGTCGCACGCGCGTGATAGAACAGATACCAGCGCATCCCCGCTTAGACTGTCGATGTTGGCCTCCAGTCCCAGGGCCGCGGTAAAAGCTTCGCTGTCGAAGTGATTGGATTTCCACCCGCGTACCTGACAGGGATTTCCCGCCCTCGGATGCTGCACACCATAGTTGATCCCAAAGCAGATTGCTAAGTGATCGCTTTGGGTGTAGCCTTCGTCTACCCTCCATTCCATGCCTGGAGCCAGACTCGGGCTGGCAAATGTTACGTCAATCGACGCCTCCAACTCGTTTCTACGGAATGTACTAGCGGACCCATTATTAGCTAGCACAGTATCGAGTTTCGCAAGCGCCTCCATTAGCGCTTGACCCCTGCTATTTGTACAGCGGCTGCCCCACTCCACTGCCCAAGCGTTAAAGTCTCCCGCTATGACTACCGGTTTCCGGCCCACTAGGTCCGACGAGAGCCTGTCGATCATCTGGTTGAACTGTTCTATTGGCCACCTTGGTGGAGCGTAGCAGCTGCAATAGAACACACCATTGATCTTGGCAATCGCAACACCCTCGGCGGAGGAGTGTATTACCTCTTGAACTGGGAACCGTCCCGTTGTACAAATTGCCACCATTCCAGACCCGTCCGACACCCAATTGCCGTTGCCGGCAGGGATGCTGTACGGGTCTGATAGGAGGGCGACATCTGTCCTCGACTCCAAGACCGACTGCCACAGCAGCTGTTGGGCTGTTGCACAATGGTTAAGATTTAGCTGTGTGACGTTCACGGCTTCTTCTTATTTACCTCACCGAAGGGACACGAAGGTCCACCCATAGCATGTTTATGGGATTGCTTCTTAGCGGTGCAGATAAGGCACTTGTGCGCCTTAGTGCAACCCTGCTCCTTATGCCCCTCCTCGCCGCAGCGACGACATAGTTTGCTCCTGTCTATGCCCTTGCACTCGTATGCTTTGTGGCCGGACTCAAGGCACCGATAGCACCTATCCACTGAAGGTGGCTGGGGTATGCTAATTGGGCATACCGACCAGCCGATCTTCAGCTTACCTTTCTCGGTTACCTTTTTGGCATCCGCCTTCAGTAGCCTGAGGTAGGCTACTTGGGTGCCAGAGGGTACCCCTCTAAAACGCACAGAGGCTCGCTCGATTGTCACGTCGCATTGCTCCTTGACGGCTGCGACGACATCTTCTGCGGTCGTGAACTCGTCCAGATGCTTGCACTGGAGAGTCATTTCCGCCCCTAGCGACCTGACCTGGGCGCCTTCACCAAGGACCTCTTGGGCCAAGGCCTTGTATACCGCACTAGATTGTGCGCCTCGCTTCAGCACCAGAAGCATTTCTCCCGTGTTGGTGCGTCTCCCGCTACGCACATCTTGCCCAAGAGCCGAAAGGCTTTCGGCCGCCTTCATCGACTTTAGGACGTCGGCGTATTTGTCCTTGTCGGTTTTTAACCACAAGGCCTCGCCTCTGTCCTTGGCCTTCTTCGCGGGCCGCGGTACCTCCGGTGTCGGTGCCGGCTTCTTCTTGGTCACCAGCGTCCAGGGGTTTGCGCTCCCCTGCTCCGGTCGCGCCGGGTTGCTGGTACCACCGCTCTGCCCAGCGAGGTCACTCTCGCCCTCGCTTACCTCAGCCAAACGGCGTTTGGCCTTAACGGTTGCACGCCGTGTGGTGTCGGTTTTTGCACCCTCGTCTGGCGACTTCCTGGGGCGCTTCGCGTTCGACGCCGTCTTGCGATCGCCCTTGCCGTTTCCCTTCGAGGGGAACTCGGCCGCCGCTTCGAGCGACATGGCTGCTCCATAGAAGGTGAAGGCCACTGTCTGAGTACCTGTATCGGTCTTCTCTCTTCCCTCCCTCTTGGAGGCCACTGTCTGGGTTTCTCTGTTGGACTTCTCCCGACATTCCACCCTCTTGGCGTAAGCCTGCCGTTCCTGTGTTGCGACACGAACAGCTTTCCGGAGCACCAGGAGGCTCTGCTTCAACTCCTTGCTTATATTTTGCTATGCGCTAGTGAACTCGATTATTGAATCGAGCTGCTCCACCTTTTTGCGCATCGCGGATAGTGGCCCGTCCAGTGCGTTGGTAGGGCTATTTCCTACCACTGCTGGGGGTCACTGGTGCTATCAGATGCAGCACTCGGCGCTCCACTGCTCTCCCCACGGGGGGGGAGACCTCGCCAAACCACCTCTAGCGAAGGGGTTTGTCACCTCCGTTTGTTTATTTGTTTTTATTTTTGTTCATCTCCATTTTAGTACCCACGAGTTGCGCGAGAATAATTGTCCGCCACGCCAGAGCTCCGGAGTAACGTGGTAAGGGACGCTTACTGTGGGGGTTGCCCAGGTACCCCACTGGCTCCGTTAACGATCGAGCATCTTTTTCACCCCCTCGATCACTCATCCCTCGGCTTCACGCCTTGGAATTGGGGTTATGACCTATCTCGCTTTACGTGGTGGACCTGTAGCTCTGGTTCTCAATAGTTCCATGTACGTATAATATTACAGACATGCTACTATTGAGATCCGTCATTCGCTAGCGGAGTTATGTGTGTGTGCGTCTGTGTGTGTGTACGCTAACATAATCTCACTCAATTTCCTCAGAGATGGCTGAACCGATTTTCACAATCTTAGTCCCAAATGAAAGGTGCAACGTTCCCATAGGCTGCTATTGAATTTCTAATGGATCCGACTTCCGGTTCCGGATTTAGTACGATCACGTAGAAAATGTTGATTTTAATAAATTCTGCAATGAAAGTATAATGGTGAAAATTTTTACAAAATGTGACCACAACTGCTTCGATTTGTAGTACTAGGTCACTAACAGCCATTCAAAGTCTTTTTGGTTACATTGGCCACCATCATCGGTTCCGGAAGCCCCGACGGAATTATTCAAATTCAGAATAACAGTCACATCGGTTTCTCGAAGATGGCTAGACCGAATCAACCACACTTAGTCTCAAATGAAAGATGTTGCGTCCCCGTAAATGGCTATTAAAATTTATCCCCAACCGACTTCCGGTTCCGGAGTTACGGGTTGTGGCGTGCGATCACATAGCAAATTGTGATTCAAACCGATATTCCGATGAAAGAAAAAAGGTAAAAATTTCGCTAAAATGTCTCTCAAACAACTTAAATTTTTTCAAAGGGGGGACCCCATGAAATTTCAGAAATCGAATTCGTATTTTTGATGCCAAACATCTTTAAAATGCATGAAACGTCGAGATTTTATGTTATCACGAAACATTTTTTTTATAAAAATCGACTTTGTGGGACTTTGCCGATTTCGCACCTTTTTCAGTTCAATATTACCGTGGCTGTTTTTTTCTTTTACAAAATTTTAGAACTCGAATAATGATTTCTTTTGTTGTATATTTGTCATTGCATGTATAATAATAAAATGTAATATATGCATTTGAAAGATTTTAATGAATATAAACAACGCAAACATTTTCGTGTTCATGATTGAGAAAGGCACAATTGCACCGCTAGGTGGATTAAAACAGGTTTTTACATTTGAAATGGCAACATTTATTGCAATTAGTTCACTCCACTACCCGTGCTAGGTTTTCTTCCTCTTTTTCACATAAATAAAAAACACGGAATCTTCACCATCAGTCATTTGAACGATGTTTGGTTTTCCTATGATTGCCAAGAATGGTTAGAGTCGAAACACGATTTCCCGATGATAATAGCAAAGATTAATTGCATGCAAGATCCAGCACAAGCAAGTGCACTGGACATATCCCTATGCTCGACATCACTACGGTTAGATTGCAATTGGAAGGTAATATCTGATCCCCACGGTAGTGACCACCTGCCGATTGTAATTGCAATTACCACTCGTTGAAGACCTTCGGAACCAATCAATGTTTCCTATGACCTCACACGAAACATTGATTGGAAGAGCTACGCTGCTGAGATATCCAAAACTATCGATTGAACACAGGTACTTCCCCGGAGGAAGAGTATAAGTTATTGTCCAACTCGATTCTCGATATCGCGATTCAAACTCAGACGAAACGAGTACCCGACGGGAACACCCAAAAACGTTCTCCCAACCCGTGTTGGAACAAAGAGCGCTCAGACGTATACGCCGAGAAGGATGCCGCGTATAAAGCCTTCCGGAACGAAGGGTTAGTCGCTAGCTATCGAGTGTACACGATATTAGAAAAGCGAATGAAAAATTTAATGAATGCCAAGAAACGCACTTACTGGCGCTAGTTTGTCGACGGGTTAACAAGAGAAACATCGATGAGCACTCTTTGGGGCACGGCCCGACGTATGCGAAAACGAAACAGTACTAACGAGAGCGTGGAATATTCAAACCGTTGGATATTCGATTTCGCCAAGAAGGTTTGTCCGGATTCCGCCCCGGCACAGAAAATCTACCGCGCCGCGTCGCCCTACAATACCGCGAACGAAACACCTTTTTCGATGGTGGAGTTCTCACTTGCTCTCTTATCATATAACAATAAAGCTCCAGGGCCAGACAGAATCAAATTCAACTTGTTGAAGAATCTACCAGACTCTGCCAAGAGACGCTTGTTGAATTTATTTAATAGGTTTCTTGAGGGTAACATTGTCCCACATGATTGGAGACAAGTGAGTGTCATCGGATGGCGAAAAACCAGGAAAACCAGCCTCCGACTCGTATCGACCGATTGCAATGCTATCCTGTATCCGGAAGTTGTTCGAGAAAATGATCATGTTTCGCCTCAACAATTGGATCGAAGCAAATGGCCCACCCAGGAGACCTAATCAGGCTGTACCAAACAACGATATTATCAGTGATGGAGGACGGATGTTTCTGCTTTCGCTCCGTTGCGAGCATACATTTCATCAAACTAGAGAGAATCCAGTATCGCTGTTTGCGTTTGGCCCTGGGTTGCATGCACTCGACCCATACGATGAGTTTAGAAGTGCTGACGGGCGTCCTTCCACTAAAAAATCGATTTTGGGACCTCTCGTATCGATTACTTATTCGATGCGATATTTTGAACCCATTGGTGATTGCAAATTTCGAAAGGCTTGTCGAGCTTAATTCTCAGACCCGAATTATGTCCTTGTACTTCGATTACATGGCACAGAACATCAATTCATCTTCGTATAACGTTAACCGTGCTCATCTCTTAGATACTTCTGCTCAAACTGTATTTTTCGACACATCCATGAAGGAAGAGATTTGTGGAATCCCGGATCACATTCGCCCACAAGTGGTCCCAAATATTTTCAATAATAAATACCATCAAGTCGACTGCGGAAAAATGTTCTACTTCATCGTTTCGGACAGCCTCAGCTCCATTGAGGCCATCCGTGCGGCGAAGCCTGGAAAACACTCACCGTATTTCCTGGGGAAAATACGAAAATATATGAGTGCTTTATCTGAAAAATCTTACCAGATTACCTTGGTTTGGGTCCCGTCACATTGTTCTATTGCGGGCAATGAGAAGGCGAACTCCTTAGCCAAGGTGGGCGCAATAGAAGGCGACACTTACGAAAGACCAATTTGCTTCAATGAATTTTTCAGTATCTCTCGTCAGAGGACGCTCGAAAGTTGGCAAACTTCATGGAGTAATGGGCATCTGGAACGGTGGCTACATTCTATTATCCCGAAGGTTGATACCGAATACTTGGTTTAAGGGCTTGGATGTGAACCGGGACTTTATTCGTACGATGTCAAGGCTCATGTCTAACTATTACTCGTTTGATGCACATCTCCGTCGTATAGGGCTTGCTGACGGTAATCATTGTGTTTGTGTGAACGGCTATCACGACATCGAGCATGTTGTTTGGCTGTGCGCAGAGTACCGTGTTGCCAGGTCCCAACTAATAGATTCCCTTCGGGCCCGAGGTAGATCACCCAATGTGCCAGTCCGGGACGTCCTGGCAAGCCGTGACCACCCGTACATTTTACTTATCTACACCTTTTTGAAAACTATTTATGTCCAAGTTTAATACATTTTCCCCTCTCATTCACAGTAGAACCTCGTCAACCTCTCCCTGTATCTACAATATGGCATTACTTCACGAATCTACGATGCATACCTTTCTTGATAACCGTCCATCCAGAACATCATGACACATGTCACAAGAACATCATGACAGCATCGGAGTGCCAATAATCATCCGAAATATCGACCCTCCCAATGTTACAAAACTTCCCACTTCCTACCTTATTCCTTTACTAACATAAGAGGGGAGCAAGTCGCCCCAAAAACGGCTTTCTCTCCCCCCATTAACCCGTGCGATGTACCTTAAAACATGATTTATCGGCCTCGTTAAGCTACCGTATTTGGGCCTAAATTAACTTAGTTATATAAAAAAAAATTGCATGCAAGATCACGACATGCGACCGAGAACACCAGCTATACATACAACCGACCGATGACAGATGAATTTATGTTTATTCGAAATGGTGGACGACCGTTTCTATTCGGAGCATAGACGTTGCACAGGCGTAGAACTATCACATAGTACCTTGAAATTCGCTCTACTGCGATCCGCTCACCTGGATAACGTTGCGAACCCCAACTGCCGTGATGAAGCACCAAAGAATTACGTAAGCGAGTTCCGTTGAACAGTGATTACACCAGAAAATAACAAATTCTCGGGAGCACAGAAACACTTGCTTGTTCGCCAAAATCCAGCTTTGCGGTTTATGAGTCTTTTATGGGTTCAAGACCAATAGTCGTTCGAAAACTGTTTATATATCGATTATTTTTTATGCTTTGTAACATTGTAAAATTGAAAAGTTAAATCTTTAAAATGGACAGGGTTGCCACTATTTTTCTAAGAAAATCTGACAGTTCAACTAAAAATGTCTGGCAAAATCTGTCACTTCACCTCAAAGCCATCGAAATTTAGCATGCTTTTAGTCTTCATAGAACGTATATTAATCGAATATGACCCAGATTTCCAAAATTTGTGTGTTAAAACTTTTATAATTTAAAAATCTGATAAAATAAGATAAGTGGCTTTTTGTTGGAAGCTAAAAAAAACTCTGACTGATAAATCTGGCATAACAGTATCCCCACTGGGGTGTAACGTAGAATTCAGACTATCTGGAAAAA
This sequence comes from Topomyia yanbarensis, assembly GCF_030247195.1. Lineage (NCBI taxonomy): Eukaryota > Metazoa > Arthropoda > Insecta > Diptera > Culicidae > Topomyia > Topomyia yanbarensis. The sequence continues at coordinate 112,825,727 of NC_080670.1, forward strand.
ATCTGGCAAAATTTTAAAAATCTGGAAAAATGTATGGCTTGAACGAATGTCTGTTCAGTTGGGAAAAATCTGGAACAATGACAACGCTGAAAATGACAGTTTCGAAATATTGTCGCTATCTTGTTTTTTCACAATTTTTGTTATTTTCCAATGATAACCACAATAATGACATTGTATTATTAACCCAATCATGCCCATGTTGTTTGTGAACAACAACATTTTTTACAACTATAGCTTTTCATTGAGGTAAGATTTGCTCACAAAAACAAGTAAGGCTGATAAATATGACTATCGCCTTTCATTTGAGCATTAACAGTTACAAGGATCAGCTCTAGAACTGAAGTTATTGCAATTAGTCTGATTGGATTCCTATGGAGCAGTGCTGCCAGAGATAGCTTACGTTGACAACGGAAAATTTATTATTCATATATCTTCGTTATGTTGGAACATTATTGAAAACTGATAAAACTTATCAATTTGGACTGTCTTTAGCTACGTTTTCACGAAATCGGACTATTGTAAATATTCTAGGAAAATTGTATTGAGCCTTGGAAGGTAAAAATTGAGCAGCTTTTAGCACTGCGAGGAAATAGCCTATCTTTATGAAAAAAGGCTTTTCGTGTTTTTTGACCCCACCGTTTTGAAGGAAAAATAGTTTTGAAGTCTTACATGCACCAGTAAAAAGTTGGGCATGAAAAGGTTCAATAGTTTTTTTATCGTTCTACAGTCCAAGGGAGAATGATCTATTTATTCAATCTTTATATCCCTCGCGGCGGTGGTTCGTCGCGAACAATGCTGCATCAGTAAGATAACGTTCGTTCGATCGGGTTAGTTTGTTTATTTAGATCAGCACTTTTACGTGCCTCCGATACGATCGTTGTTACCAAGCGGAGCTAGCACTCCACTGGGACGGTACCCACCACACGCCCAATTCAATAATTTTTAAATTTTTGTCTATCAGTTAAAAATTTAAATAATACTTGTTTATAAATTGTGCTATAAGGATATTTCATAATAATATTTTATAATATTATTTTGTAATTTTATAAATGTAGAATGTTTTCAGCTTTAGTCACCGTTCGATTCTGCTTTCAGGTTTCGGTTGATGTTGTTCGGTGAAAAAAATGAAACTAATTCCGTTGTTTACGTTTCAGCTTACTCATTCTTCGGCTATACTCAGAACTATTTATTAAATACAAAAATACAATGAATTTAACAAGACACTTTTTATTGTTTATACAAGACCACTTACATTTAAGCCCTTTCGCTTCTCGCTCGTGGGACTGTCCAAATAAAACTAAATTTAAATTTCTCTCTCACGTTCGTGGCGTCTCCCTTTGCTAACCACGCTTCCCGTGCTGTGTAGACCGCAGTTTGTTGAGAAGCCCGTTGTATGCATAGGAGAAAGTGGCGGCATCACACTGTAGGTTAACTGCGCGCTCCTCTTTCAATTTTATGTGAAAAACTTCTGCTGTTAGTCTATTGGGCTCGTTGTTGACTCTCTCTAACACATGTGTTTTGGAGAAATCAAAATGATGCCCCTGTTCCGTCGTGTGTTGAGTTGGACCCGTGCACGACGTTCTTGTGCGTATAGTTTTTATGTTGTGTTATGCGCTTTTCTAGCGTCTGTGATGTCTGCCCAATGTACTCCTTATTGTCACAGACGCCACAAGAGATACTGTACACTATGTTTGTTTGTTGCATCTTAGGTATCTTGTCCTTCAGCATGGTAAAGACTGTACTTTTAAAATTTATCCGTTGGTTTGTATGCAGTTGTGACGTCATTCTATCTTCTCGCTCAGGCAGGGTATGTACGGAATAGATGCGTATTTTGTTGTTCGTTCTTCTGTTCCCCTGGTTTTCATTGTGTTGTATAGTAGATCTACTCGTTGTTTTAAAATACGTCTAATGTAATGTTCTGGATAGTTGTTGGTGCGTAGTATGTCTAATGCTGTTTTAATGGTCTCTTCTCGTTTCTCCGTATCCGTCAGTTTAAGCGCTCTGTCAAAGAGTGCAATTGCAGTATTTTTTTATGAGTGTGTGGACTCTCCGAAGTGTAGCCTAGGTATCGTCCAGTTTTTTTATTTCGGATGCCATGCTTTCTGTATTTTTCTCCTTCTCTAGTCAGCATAAGGTCCAAAAAACGAATGCGACCATGTTCTTCCATTTCAATCGTGAAATTTATGTTGCTCGTTGCACGTTTGAACGACCTTTTCGATTTCGTTAGCTCGTCCCACAACAAAACAATCATCCATATAGCGCCGATATACTACTAGTGATATATTTTTTTGGTTTCAGCTTTTCGATAGCATCTTTTTCCAACTTTTCCCTAACTATGTTTGCGACAACAGGAGATAAAGGTGATCCAATTGGCACACCAAAAGTCTGGTCATAAACTCTCTTCTGCGCACTCATATACCTTTTCTATAGGGACGTTTGTGTAAAGAGAAATCACATCTAACGAAAAGAGCACGCATCGGTCCGGTACCCGCACCTTTGATACCTCTTCTGCAAAGTCGAAACTATTGCGATCATGGTATTCGTTTTTTCCTTCCAAATTGTTCAGTATTCCTGCTAAGTATTGAGCCATGCGGTAGGTGGCTGAGCCGATGGTGGAAACGACGGGTCGAAGAGTGTGTATCTTCGGTAGACCGTAGACCCACGGTGGGTTGCAGTGGTATACTTTAAGTTTGTGTTTGGTTGCCGTATCTATGTGTTTATCTAACCACCACTGTTCCACGATGGTATTCAGCTTCTTCAACACCCTTTTCGAGGGATTATCTTTACGCTCCTTGTAAGTCGATGTATCGTTGACCATCGCGGTCATTTTTTGGTGGTATTCGGTGGCTGATATCAGTACAGTTTTGTTACCTTTGTCGGCTTTTGTTACGTAGAGGTTTGGGTTCTCTGGTAAGAAATGTTTACTTTTCATAATGTCCCTATGCATCCAGTCGTTCTATTTTGTTCGGGGTTGGTTCTGATAGTTTACATAATTGGATACTATTGTAGACACTTCTGCTCGTCTGTTGTCGGCTTCTGGTTTGTTTTTATAGCTGTCTCTACATCCGCCACGAGACAGCAGAAGTTCTTCACATAAAATTGAGAGAGGAGCGCGCAGTGAACCTACAGCGTGATGCCGCCACTTTCTCCTATGCATACAACGGGCTTCTCAACAAACTGCGGTCTACATAGCACGGGAAGCGTGGTTAGCAAAGGGAGACGCCATGAACGTGAGAGAGAAATTTAAATTTAGTTTTATTTGGACAGTCCCGCGAGCGAGAAGCGAAAGGGCTTGAATGTAAGTGGTCTTGTAGAAACAAAAAAAAGTGTCTTGTTAAATTAATTGTATTTTTGTATTTAATAAATAGTTCTGAGGATAGCCGAAGAATGCGTAGGCTGAAACGTAAACAACGGAATTAATTTCATTATATTTTTTTACCGAACAACACAACCGAAACCGGAAAGCATAAATGTAGAATGGTAATTTATATTTATATTCTGTAATTTTATAAATGTAGAATCGTAATATATATTGGTAGACTGATAATTTATAATGTATTTCTATACTGTATAATGTCTTTAATTTGATTTGTAATGTTATCCCATAAGCGTGGTGCTTCCCTTATTCAATTACATATTAATCATGGAGAATAGCTTGTAAAAGGTTGCTGATTCTCACAATGAGGCATCCCTCAGATTATATACATTTCATCAAAGACGTGCTTGTGCTATGCGAAACGGCTTCCCGAGCAAATACTCATGGGTTCAAACACCACATAGCCCCTTGAAAAGACCTTAAACATGGTCCGTGCCAAAATTCACAACCATCAAGACACCATAAAATGGTCTCCGTAACCCATAAATATACCAACATATGGTATTTTATATGGGATCAACCGGACCATGGTGATGGTTTTTTCATGGGTTGAACCCATTTCAAACACCCATGTCAAACCCCATGAGAATGGGGGTATTATGGGCTTTTCGTTTGCTCGGGTTCCCGTTCGTTCTCGAAGGGAAGTGAATACGAGAGAATTGTTGCATTTCGTGTTTATGCTTCTTCCACACTTTCTCTCACCATTCGGTGAGTTACTCACCTTGGCTAACCGAATACACGCCACTCGTTCTCTTTTAGCATCGGGCCACGAATTTGGTTCGGTTCACTCGGCAAGAAAGTTATTCGCTTGCGCCATATGCTCAGCTTAATCCAAACCACCCACTCGCGATGAACGTTCGAGACGATGCTTTCTTCGCATGCAGCAAACTGCGAAAAATGGATTTTCTGCTTCAGACTATTATCGTTACAGTTGAAACCTGGAAAATCCAACCAACGACAATCGTTTTTTCTCTTGTTTAGTGCTAATCCAAGTGCGCTGCATAGCGCATCATTGTACGAATACAGCGCACTACTTCCATTGTTTAGAACCAGAGATAATACGATTGTCGGTGGTTGGATTTTCCGATTTTCAACTGCAACCATAATATTGAACTTACGATTCATGTGCACCGGAGGAGTGCATAGATTTTGCCCTTTACAGCCTATTATAATTATTAGCTGTCAAGAAAATTATGAAGTTAGGTATAACTTGTGCACTTTATTTGAGAGCTGCGTCTCATCAACGAGTAAAGCGTGCAACGCAGAGTAAAGAAAACGCGCAAAGATAATAATGTAAGGAATAAAGCGCAGAGTGAGGCTTAAAGCAAATGATAAAGAGTAAAATAAAGGGTGAATATTAAAAACTAAAAGTGAAGATTCAATATTAATGAAGAGAAAAGAGAATACAATAAGCATTAAAATGTTAATAATAATGTTCAAATAATACTAAAACATAAAGAGTGCAAAATCTGTACCATAATTTGAAAAGTAAAAGGCATTCAAATCAATTAGCGAACATCAAAAATTTCATATGAAAATTGCTTGCATCGTTTATATTAGTCGAATTTTTTTCGCATTATTAAAATTTGCATGACTGTCACACAAAAACGTTATTAAACAAATGGTGCATCCTTAATTCACAATCACAAAAGGAATAGAAGAGGAGGAAGATGTAAGATATAAGCGAGTAGAAATGAAAAAAATATTATTAACTTATCGATTTTAGATGAGCAAGTCTGTCACAACAATCAACAGACAACCAAGCTCCAGATTTTGGAAGGAAGTTGACGAGAACGGACGCAAATTGTATTTCAACAGCTCCGGTCACGACAATGGCCGAAGCAAGGATTATAAATTACACTAATAATTATTAGAGTTCTTCGTCAAAAATTTGCATTGTATATTGATGCATAAAGCCAACAGCTAGAACAGGCTACTTACCAGTTCGTTTCGCTTATCTTATTTATATTATCCCCCTCTGTAATCATAAATTAAACGTGCCGCAATGAATATCTATTATTGTAAAATCTTATAAAAACATCTAGGAACGGCTAAAAAATGCGCCACATCTTACAAATTGAGGGCATTGAAGATTTGTGATATGGAAAATAAAAGTTACCCATAAGTAGGAGGAATTTAAGGTTACTCGAATGAGCGTTAGGATTCGATGAAAAACGGTATGTTTTTAGGACTCTAGCTATACAGAAAGTGTTAGTATATTCGATAGTTTTCTATATGATTTTCCTATATTTGATCGACATTTTGTAAGATTTTTATTGTAAAATAAACAGCTAGAACAGGCTACTTACCAGTTCGTTTCGCTTATCTTATTTATATTATCCCCCTCTGTAATCATAAATTAAACGTGCCGCAATGAATATCTATTATTGTAAAATCTTATAAAATCATCTAGGAACGGCTAAAAAATGCGCCACATCCTACAAATTGAGGGCATTGAAGATTTGTGATAAGGAAAATAAAAGTTACCCATAAGTAGGAGGAATTTAAGGTTACTCGAATGAGCGTTAGGATTCGATGAAAAATGGTATGTTTTTAGGAATCTAGCTATACAGAAAGTGTTAGTATATTCGATAGTTTTCTATATGATTTTCCTATATTTGATCGACATTTTGTAAGATTTTTATTGTAAAATATTTTAAATTAAGCAAGTGACATTTCCTTTATCGAGGCGCCACAACAAAAAGTTTGCGCTGTACATCATAACTTACAATCTACTAGACCAACCGTTTGGAAATTTTGCGCAGTGCTTTTTCATGTATTTCTCCAAGTATCTACGTGAGTCACTTTTTATATGGATACGCGATTTAGCAAAATGTGTCAACGTTATGGATATAAAATGGAAAATTTTGAATTAACGTGTTAAAACTAGGTAGAATTTTTCTTGTTTCGAGATGTTACATTTTTGTATAACAGCTGGAAGCCGAAAAAAAACACTCAATTTGTTATTGATGTAAAAATAACATAATAATTGAAAATGAATGCTCTAGTAGTTACCTGGGGAACGATGTGAAATCTCTGCGAATTTTCAAAGCAGTTGGCCCAGAGGACTTTGATTTATGATGTAGGGGACTTGTGGGTAAAGTGAACAGGGGGGTAAAATGAACAGGTAGCCAAATCAAGTCAATGTTAGTTAAATTTAGAACAAACTTCACAGAAACGTCACGTGCCAAGTATTCAAAGGATATTGAAATAATTTCTTTTGATAAAAAGCTGTCGAATGTGAAATAAATATGATGAAAACCAAAATCGGCATTCATGTTTGTCGCTGATGATAAATTCGGCATGTAGAATATAAGGTCGTTTGTGGTGAAATTTTAATTTTATTGTGAAAATGGTGTTACATGACAGTAGTTGAACCTCTTGCAGATATTTCACAGCAATAAGTAGGGATCAGGACAAATCGGCTCAATCGGAACAGCTGTTAGAAAATAAAATGTCTTAGGGGGAAAAATGAACAGGTTGTAGTGGGGGTAATTTGAACCATCTTGCTGCTCCAAGTACCAAGCCTCAAAATTAATTGCTAAGTTCAAGTTGCTATATCTACACTGTTCTCCAACAGATCCTTAAATTTTAAACACCTATGGATAACCCCAAGTTTATAGATGTGTTTCCATGTCACAGAATTGTAAATTGGTTAGCATTACATGAAAATTTAATTTTTCCGTGACAAGTTGTTTGCCTACAAAATGCCCTGTATGTATGCAATGCTCATGAGCCGCTGGGACATCAACATTGCTCGGAAATTGCTATTCAACGCTAAGCATTGCATACATACAGAACATTTTGCAGGTCACTAGAAGATGTTCATTTTACCACCAGCACATGTTCATTTTACCCACACGCTATAAACATGTCTCTTTTTTGGACATGTTTTGAAATCAAGAATAATGCTTGAAAACTTGTGTTTATGTCGAAATATTTTCACCAAATATGTACAAAACATGTCTAACAAGAAACGTATGAGGTGATTGTAGTATCTCAATCACTTATTAGTTAGAAAATAATGACTTTGCTTAACGTGTTCATTTTACCACCAGTTCCCCTATACCACGTATTTGGACCGCACGCGCCCGAGATATTCACTATCACTCGCTCAATTTTGAAATTTTGCGAATATGTTTAACTAATGAATTATTATATAAAACACTCTATATTGCCACAAAATTATAATACAGTTTCGTGGCCAAAAACATTATCCAACCCTACAAAAACCCCCAACCTTATCAGTAAATTATCCCTTGAAGGTTAATGTTGAATGCGTATGACACTAGACATCAGGGGTGGCATTACGCATCTCGATTCGATCAAAATTCTATCGACTCGACCTTGTTTCGCATTATGTATTTCGAACCGAGCTCGAAAGTAAATTTTCGTTCGAGTTCGCTCGAAGAAGTACTAGATTATCGAGAAGTGTTGGCATTATGGAACCAGAGACTAATTGAGACGGCGGACTCGCGAGTTTTTCATGGCTCAAGAGGTACTAGTTCATGTAGTACTAGAAGTCCCTCGAAATGTCAAACAGAAAACGCCTCGATAATCAAGCATGCCTTGCTTTTCTGGCTTTTAATCATTGAGTGTTTATTTGCTGACGACGATTCTAAAGAGAAAATTTTTTATGACAATCAATTATTTTAGCAGACGGATAGAGCTGAGGAATGTGTATTTTCCAGATTTCGACCTTTGATAGAGTGTAAATCTTAAAAAGGATTAAATCTAAATATTTGGAGCCCCCGAACTTTATTTCATCGATGACCCTAAAGGTGCCGTGGCATTTTCTATCCTAGAGGCACCAGGGCGAAAAGTAGTACTTTAATCAGTGCGGGTTAGACAACTATTTGTACTCCATACAATAGTGACATTTTTAACTAAATTTGTCAGATATTTCTATGTAGCGAACAGTTGATAAAACCGACAGGCACGTGAGAAGTTCCATTAGCATGGTTCTTTAAATATAGAACAACAATGTCACATTGTGCACTCTTACAATTACGAATATTAATTACATTGTGATATATATATATACCACTCTAGGTCCCATAGTAGATAACTGTGCTGTAAACAACAAGTGGAAGACGAAATTTCAAACTGAACCTTGCTCGAAATTATGAGACAACCTTGTGATAATATATTAGGAAGCTAGAAGGAAGTTGTTTTGTTTTATGTGTTACGCCAGCAACATACGATTCTAGGCTCATCATTGCTAATCCTCGATGTTTGATGGAGAAATATGTATATTAGAATTTATTCCAGAGCGTGAAAGCACGGGTGCACATTTTTCTACAAATACATGACATTTATTTTGTTTGACATACATCTTCTTTTTATTCATTACACCAATAACAATACTACAATTAAATATTTGTATAACGGGATATATCTCATTAAAAAGCATTGCTTTTGTCTCGAGTTGTTCAACTCAGTTTCAAATTTTATTATTCTTGAAGCCTTGAATATTTGATTGAACTGGCTAACATTATCAACATTGATATCATCTATAGTTCCATAATTCATTGTTTTATGAGTGACAATCATTCAAATTTTAAATTTACTTCCGATTCGTTTGATAATTTTCCAATTCCATCATAAAGATCATATGGCATTTTTTTCAACCTGGATTATATTATTATATTGTCAGAATATAATAAAATTTTATAAATTTACCCTCTGGATGGATCAAAAGCGTCCTGAAAACAAGATTCCTCATAATTAATTGAACATATTCGTCGATGAGCTCGCCTCGCAAGGTTGTGACTTCAAGCTCACCGGAGTAGCATTCGATCAATCTGGAAAAGAAAATGCGTTACAGACGTGATTTTTTTTCAGACCTATTCCAATGAAATTGGGACTTACAGTTCCCTGGGAACTTGTAAAGTAACATTTTATTTGTATTTCCCCAACCCGAACAATTCCTCACCTGGTTGTTTTTGCTAAAATTGCACTGATGGGTAAACAACATTCAAAAAAGGTTGCTAAGCAATTCAAATGCATGTAGCAACGACCATATATAATAAGTACTACTACCCACTTGAACAAACAAAAAAAGAGCAGATAACTTGATTATTTCTTCAATGTTGGCAAAACTGAAGGGACCGTACCCCCTCTGCTACTTCAAAAAATCTAGTACACAACGTGCCATAGAATGTTGAGTGTTTCTTCGTGAGTCGGTAGTCTCGATTAGTCTCTGATGGAACCATAACAATCGAACTCGAAAGCGACTCGAGTCGAACGTATTTGCTCGATAGTTTTATTGCTGTCGACTGTCGTTCGAGATTCTGATTTGAGTTTTTGTGTCATGTCATTCTTTAAATTTGTTAACAATCGGAATACTTAAAGGATATAAAATTACCAAAAGGTGTAAAAAGCTCCCACGTACTTTGAGCTACTTTATGTTCTATCTATTTTCACCATCAGGAACATACTTTTTTTTTTGGAAAAAGTAATACTAAATATTGATGATAAATTATCCTACACCAAGTAATAATAAAAAAAGTGTTAAAACAAATCGATGGAGCAAAGTGAAGGCACATTGACTTGTCTAATCGCTATTTGATAGATGTATAGAATCACAATCATTTTTGATTTCAAAGCGGTGATTTAAACAATTTTATATTCTAATTGATTCATTTGTTCTCGACTATACCTCAATTGTTTTCAATATCACAATATAGCCTTCAATACAATGCCATAATGTACGTTTTATACACCAACAAAATTAGGTGTTATATCATCATTTGCATTAAATGCATGAAAATATAGAATATTATCTTATATAGCAAAGAACTTTGAATCAAATTGAATTAATAACAAATTTTAGTGCATCAACCGATTAATAATTATGCCATCTACAATTTCTGGAAACACTTCATTTTGATTATGTTCTCGCTATCTCTAGTTGTGTGCTATAACCAAACCATTAATTGACAAGTACATGGAAAACCCAGCAAACACGAAAACGAATTTTTGTCTTGACTATTTCAACTAAAAATGGCTATTATAACGAACTAGTTTTTAAATTTTTGCGTCATCAATTGCTGAAAAAAATGTTGCTTTTGGAAGCTATCAGTTTCCTGAAAAAAATCCCTGAAAACAAAAAAATTAATGCAAAATTAGCCATTTTTTATTGAAAAGGGCTGTTTGTTCGCTTTGATTATTTTCCAAAAAAAATATAAAAGCGGGTTCGAAGTTGTGTTGTTTTAAACAATTATTTAAATATTGAATATGTTATTTAATCTAAGAATAATTGTGAATAACTCATTCTGCAGATAAGACATTCCATCATGCGACTGAGATCCGAATAAGAGAAACCACCAGCTGGGCATTTCGATGTTTCGGTGCTTAAACTTTAACAGCGAGAAATATTAAAAAAATTTGGTAAGAAGTTCAAGAATACAGTTATATCAAACTAAAATAATGCCCAAGCATTGAAAAAAGGTGGTGAGGGTGAGAGACGTCAACAAATTATGAACATGTTTGGGTCATTTTATTTACCACTATCACTATTTTTATTCTGTGAATTTGACGCTCATCGGAAAGAAACAAAACAAACTGCAATTTTGTTTACACTGAAAAAAAATCTTAGGTGGAATTAAAATTATCATGCGAGGAACAAAATCATTAGTCATTACTCGTTTTCTGCAACGTAGCATCAGAGACTAATCGAGACTACCGACTCACGAAGAAACACTCAACATTCTATGGCACGTTGTGTACTAGATTTTTTGAAGTAGCAGAGGGGGTACGGTCCCTTCAGTTTTGCCAACATTGAAGAAATAATCAAGTTATCTGCTCTTTTTTTGTTTGTTCAAGTGGGTAGTAGTACTTATTATATATGGTCGTTGCTACATGCATTTGAATTGCTTAGCAACCTTTTTTGAATGTTGTTTACCCATCAGTGCAATTTTAGCAAAAACAACCAGGTGAGGAATTGTTCGGGTTGGGGAAATACAAATAAAATGTTACTTTACAAGTTCCCAGGGAACTGTAAGTCCCAATTTCATTGGAATAGGTCTGAAAAAAATTCACGTCTGTAACGCATTTTCTTTTCCAGATTGATCGAATGCTACTCCGGTGAGCTTGAAGTCACAACCTTGCGAGGCGAGCTCATCGACGAATATGTTCAATTAATTATGAGGAATCTTGTTTTCAGGACGCTTTTGATCCATCCAGAGGGTAAATTTATAAAATTTTATTATATTCTGACAATATAATAATATAATCCAGGTTGAAAAAAATGCCATATGATCTTTATGATGGAATTGGAAAATTATCAAACGAATCGGAAGTAAATTTAAAATTTGAATGATTGTCACTCATAAAACAATGAATTATGGAACTATAGATGATATCAATGTTGATAATGTTAGCCAGTTCAATCAAATATTCAAGGCTTCAAGAATAATAAAATTTGAAACTGAGTTGAACAACTCGAGACAAAAGCAATGCTTTTTAATGAGATATATCCCGTTATACAAATATTTAATTGCAGTATTGTTATTGGTGTAATGAATAAAAAGAAGATGTATGTCAAACAAAATAAATGTCATGTATTTGTAGAAAAATGTGCACCCGTGCTTTCACGCTCTGGAATAAATTCTAATATACATATTTCTCCATCAAACATCGAGGATTAGCAATGATGAGCCTAGAATCGTATGTTGCTGGCGTAACACATAAAACAAAACAACTTCCTTCTAGCTTCCTAATATATTATCACAAGGTTGTCTCATAATTTCGAGCAAGGTTCAGTTTGAAATTTCGTCTTCCACTTGTTGTTTACAGCACAGTTATCTACTATGGGACCTAGAGTGGTATATATATATCACAATGTAATTAATATTCGTAATTGTAAGAGTGCACAATGTGACATTGTTGTTCTATATTTAAAGAACCATGCTAATGGAACTTCTCACGTGCCTGTCGGTTTTATCAACTGTTCGCTACATAGAAATATCTGACAAATTTAGTTAAAAATGTCACTATTGTATGGAGTACAAATAGTTGTCTAACCCGCACTGATTAAAGTACTACTTTCCGCCCCGGTGCCTCTAGGATAGAAAATGCCACGGCACCTTTAGGGTCATCGATGAAATAAAGTTCGGGGGCTCCAAATATTTAGATTTAATCCTTTTTAAGATTTACACTCTATCAAAGGTCGAAATCTGGAAAATACACATTCCTCAGCTCTATCCGTCTGCTAAAATAATTGATTGTCATAAAAAATTTTCTCTTTAGAATCGTCGTCAGCAAATAAACACTCAATGATTAAAAGCCAGAAAAGCAAGGCATGCTTGATTATCGAGGCGTTTTCTGTTTGACATTTCGGGGGACTTCTAGTACTACATGAACTAGTACCTCTTGAGCCATGAAAAACTCGCGAGTCCGCCGTCTCAATTAGTCTCTGGTAGCATTGTAAATAGTTCGTTTCGTTTAATTCACGAACTGAAAAAATGGCATCTTGATGAACGAAAAGTTGAGTAGTTTTACATATTTAATGTACGGGTTATTCCACGTCAAATTTACAACCACGTTTTTAATTCCTACCAAAAATTCTTCTTGCATTTTTCGCCGAAAATAATTGACATCTATTTTTTGTTTTGGCTGAATGCGATAGATTTTTTCAAGTTTTGAGCTTTTGAATTTTATGAATTGGATCATTTTTCAAGCACTGATATCTCGGAAACTCTTCGTTTTACGAAATAATTTATTAATAATAAAAAGTGCATTTTCGAATGAGCTCACCAATAAAAATCTGATATAGTTTTTTTTTTGTTATTTATGTAATGAATTCTGCAAATGTTAGAAACATATTGAAAAAACAACCTTGAACTAATAAGTTTTTTATTCTATGAAAACATTTATAATCATATTGAGCACCTTATTACTTTACGATATTTCAATTAAAGCTCGCCCATAACATGGCGTTTAATGTAAAATTGCCCTTTTTAATGTTATAATTGTAATTTCTCGCAGAATATTTTGACACAGCAAAATTTTTACACAACATTTTTAACATGATTTTTATTATTTGATAAAAAAAATAAGCAAAAAATTTATCCAACTTTATAAAAAAAACACAATTTTTTGGGGCAAGCTCATGCGAAAATGCAACTTTTTATATTTAATATTTTTTTCCATGCATCGAATACTTTCCGAGCTATCAGCGATTGAAAAATGTTTAATTTTTTTAACTTTAAAAGTTGAAAGCCCATACCTTGAGGTAAATATTATATTCACCCATAACAAAAATTCCTATCAAATATTTTTAGCTAAAGAATGCAAGAAAAAAACTTGGAATGAACTAAAATTTTATTTATAAATCTGACGTTGATTGGCCCGTACGATGCATAAAAGTTATCATCGGTGACTAAACAATTTTTCTTGAATGAAACGAAATGATTCATTCTTTTATTAATTGTTTTATATAGTATAAATATTTTTGGAAAGGGTAAATTTATTTTTCGTACATAAAAGAAAAAAAAATCGTTTTTCCATATTACATGGGATCTTTTTGGATCGATGACAACATCGATTTTATTTCAAAGTCCTCATCCCTATTGTGTACTAGAAAAAAATGTTATATTTGCGAAACTTATCCATATATATTTCGATAACAAGCAACTAAAAACTAAATAAATTAAATCAATTCCTATATTTTACCAAAGTTGGTTTTATGAAACTTATTCGTAGCAGAATTAAAAATATTTTTTCTCAGTGTATACTCTTATTTGACAGTTTGTGCTCGAACAGTCAGTCGAAATCTAGTACCGCAATCTAACAAGCTCGAACGCTTGGTCGAATGCTATTCGTAATGCCGCAATTTAGTCGAAACGACTTCAAAACGTTTCGAATCGAGATGCGGAATGTCACCCCTGTTCTGTCTGTTTTGTTCCAACCCTTAACAGTCAATATTGAAAACCATCCTGGAAAACACTGAACTTATTCTGTAGTGTATTTCTTGTCAATATTAATATTAGAAGCATATTCAAGAAGCATTCATATGTACTAATAATTCAATTTTTTTTGGTCTTTTGGCTTAAGTGCCAATACCTTATTTAGGACTGGTGGTATCCAACGGGGAAAAACGATCGGAAATGGTGAGTGAAGCTAAGCAATCATGTGAAAAAAATTCACCACCCAGAGGTGAGACTCGAACCCGCAACCTTTGAGACTCCGGCCCAATGCACTAACCCTTATGCTATCCCTGGTTCCTGTTCACTGGGCAAGGGACCAGAAATCGACAGTCTTCATTAGCTCTGTCACCCACCGAAGTACGATGGGTAATGAACTAAAAATTAGACATCAGACGATTATAAAAACCCGGGCCTTGGTATCTAGCGGGGAAATTAAATAGATCAAAAATGTGTTGGGGTGATCAGCTGCCGTTGTGTGTGATTCCTCGCTTTGCAGGCAGGGTACGATCACCATCGCCAGTGGGATAATCATATGTTCTTTCTGGGATGTCACCATACCCAGGGATAGCATAAGGGTTAGTGCATTGGGCCGGAGTCTCAAAGGTTGCGGGTTCGAGTCTCGCCTCTGGGTGGTGAATTTTTTTCACATGATTGCTTAGCTTCACTCACCATTTCCGATCGTTTTTCCCCGTTGGATACCACCAGTCCTATTCATATGTAGCAAACATCAAAACGGCCAGCCCTACTGTGCAGAGCTGGGTTTGAAGATGTTTCAAAATTAGACGGCGATGGAATTATTCATTCAATAAAAAATTTAATAAACGAATTGTTTTGAATCTTAGAGGAGGAAAAACGACCGATCGTTTCAGTTTAAGGGGCATATAATACATCGTTGGGAGTGACTTGGCTAAGAAGGTTAATGTCACTCCTTTGGGACGGGACAAAAGTATTTTCACATTGCCCTGGCTAATAAGCCTAGATTTTTGCGCCTTTACTTCAATTCGTATGACACTGGATATCAGAACAAAAAATAAACTAATGTGCCATGTTCCTTAATTCATTTATTAGTAAACAAAAGATGTAGATTAAACAAGTTCTGTCATCAATCTAACAAAGATCGAATAATTTCTAGCTGTACAGTGTTTCATTTTTCTAACTCTGCTTCGAGCACCATGATGACTTCGAGCCACAAAACTTTATTCATTTTGAGGAGCATGATATCTTTTATCATTTTGTCCCCAAGCCGCATTCTTGAATCTGTAATTAAGAGTTTCAACTGACTAAATAATCTTTCTACGGTCACTTGTGTAGAGCGAATCGAAAGAAGTGCCATGGCAATGCGGTACAAGCGAGGATTGGAAACTTTTCGCTGTTTCCAATATTTGAATATATCGAAGTAATCAGATGTTGAGGAATGTGTACTAGTTGATGGCAGTGCAAGGGCATTAGTGACTTCTTGTGCTGAAAATGCAGTGATGGGAACCTTCGGGCAAGTTTCCAATTTGATTATCTCCGTTATGAAGGAATCTGAACTGTTGGTTGATGGATTCAGAGTGACAGTTTCTTCCTGAAATAAATTCGTGAGATACTGCTCAACGAAGATTTTTTTCATCATTCCGGTCACTGCATTTTTCTTCATTCACGATGGTGAGGCCGTTCAGTCGAATATTGAACGACATGAGGTATTTCTGAAAAAAAATCCAGTTTTGAAACATCTCCAAATATTCGCAGCGTTCGCTACAACCAACCTGTATTTCGATTTTTTCATCGGCACTGAGACGATTCGACCCAAGGAAATTGAATCTTGGGTCAATGTATAAATATGCTTTAAAGGGCATGCTGGTACGTAGTATCTTCGATCGTTTGTCCATAGCAACGAGCAATTTTCTGGCTAAGACATTGTTTTGCGATTGATTGAATGCGTTCAACTGTGCTTGGCACAGTAGCCAATATTCGTAGAATTGCGATACTGGCACATGATCTTTCAGCGATCTCAATGTGAGGTAGAACAACTTGCTCAAAGGCATCATAAAACTTATTTATGAATGACCATTGCCGAGAGAAATCCGAAAAATTAGTTATATATTAGTTATACGGTATACCGTTACTGCTAGAAAAATTGAATAACTAAAATTGTTGATGTACGAGCATTTCGATTCTTTACCTTAATCTTAGAAAAATACAAATTCTTACCAATATCCGGATCAATGGTTTGAACAAGCGCCAAAAATGGTGTACCTTCTAGTTCTTTGAGGTATCGCAGTAATATGTATCATATATTCCATCTTGTTTCACAAACCTTCGGTGGTAGAGCAGTTTTATGGAACATGAACATTTGGCGATTGGCTTTCTTGTGCACTCTGAGGCATTGTTGTTGATGTTCGCGAGACGAGTTTTCTACTCTCGCAAGACGTCCCATACAGCCAATTGAGCTGTATGGGCTCCACATCTTACACTTTCCAGGATGTCCATGTTAATCATCTTATCATCTTCGCCATCTTCAAACAGCTCATCCTCGTATTCGGTGCGAGATAAATCTTCAACGAAGTCGTCATTTTCAGGTACTATCTGTAATTCGCATTCTAAAATGTCTTCCTCATCTCTAGCAAAGGTTTCAGTCAGTTCCGGTGTTTCGATATTCTGCGAATCACAAGAGCTCGCAACAAGTGAATATTCTTTGCGAAGAATGCTACCGAGGGAGCCCTCTAGGGTATCGCCCAACAGTCGTTTCATGTATCGAACTGCGGATTTATATTTTGACCATTGTCGATGGCGATAGCCACAATTTGCGAATATTCAATCCCAAAAACTTTGATCTCATCCATAATTACTCGCTGTAGATTCTCTTGCGTCTGCTTTTCAAGCATTTCGTGAGCGGCTGAATTAAATTAAATGGAAACATGATTTTAATACTGATTAAACTCAATAGGCTGCGTTGCGGCAAATGCGACAAGGACTAAAATCGCTGCCGCAGTGAATGCGGCAGGAAGATATTTAGCAATTGTTCAACCAAAAACTTTGAAGCTACAGCGATGGTTTATACATTATTATACATCAATAGATTGCAAATAATATAGACTACATTTTTTGGTTTTATTAACGACATTTTACTATATAACATTAAAGGGTGCATTCATGTCGGGAATATAGAATTCAGTTTTTAAATGAAAGTCTTGTGAAATTCATTTATAGCGGTAAGCTTGAAGCTAGTTGGTACCGCCACACGGTACTATCTTTGAT
Organism: Topomyia yanbarensis; assembly: GCF_030247195.1. Lineage (NCBI taxonomy): Eukaryota > Metazoa > Arthropoda > Insecta > Diptera > Culicidae > Topomyia > Topomyia yanbarensis. The sequence goes on from NC_080670.1 coordinate 112,843,274, forward strand.
TTTAGGCCTCAGTTTAGTCCGTTCTAAGACGTTAGTACCTGTCATCGCATAAATGGTTGCATCCTGAAGCCAAATGAAAACAGTGTAAAGGGGCGCCATATTCCTCTTGCATACATCTCATTAATTTGAATCAACTTTTCGACCTTTATGTGCAATATTATGGCCCATGTTGCTCACAAACCATATGAGGGCAAGTAAGCAAGCTTTATCCCGTACGAAAAACAGGTATAATCGAGTTTTAAATGTCATTTTTTTGATATTCTTTATCGTCCTATCCATAAGGTGCTGCACGCTCATTTGAAAATGCCATGTCGAAGAGTTATATTGCAGCAGAAGTCAAATCATTTTTAAACAAACCGTAGAACGAAGTTTTATAATTGGATGGAGAGCTGCATTAAATAAAAATTGTTTTCGTTTGTTAATTAGGCTATCAAAATGAGTGAAGCTGTTTAATTTACCCACAATCTTTTAGTTAGTTTAACTAGAGGAAAAGAAAAGAATATATAATCACACTGTGTACCCTTTTCTACTTATATCTTCTCACAAAGAACACAATAAGCAAGTGGAAGTTTTCTTATATTCTTACTGCTGTCGAAAGAATCCAAACTAAGAATAAATAAAAGATTGTAAATAAAACCATGCCATACAACCTAAGTAACATTATGATGGCAAACAATCTGCTACAAATATTCTAATTTTGATCGTTATTTAAATAATATCGAAGCTTGCTTATATTGTTTCACTATTTATAGTTTCCATCAGATCTTGGACGATTAGCAATTCCACTGTAGAACAAATTGTCGTTTAATTCATAGTGATAGAACAGAAATGCACATGGTTTGAAAGAAGTTGTGAAAGTTGAGACTGGACAGATGACTTGGAAAAATGACACAAAAAGTTGAACGCGGAAGAATCGCCTAAATCGTGTCGGAACTTAAGGGGGTTGTGTAAAGTATTATCGGCAAAAAATTGGATTCCTTAATTTTTTTTCGATGCAAAGATTGTCTATTCAGTCAGGTGCCACGTCGAAAACTGGTTTTGCGGTGTACACCAAAACTCAAAATCTGCTGGACCAATCGTTGATACATTTGCATAGTTGTTTTTAACATCACTCCACAAGTAACAACTTTTATTTCTTGGTCGATTTTAGAACTTTTCGTAGCACTTTGAAGCCAAAGTCCGATTATTGCTAAAAAAACGATGAAAATGCTATTGAAAAATAATAATATCAAACATTATGCAAAAAGCTCTTGTAGTTACCTGGGCAATGATGTGAAGAAGAAAAACTACAAAATTCAGTGCGATTGGTCCAGGAAATTTTGAGTTACGGTTTACATCGCATTTTGTCGAGGTGCCTCCTGAAGATTCACTGTCTGCATCAAGTATCAGGTTCAATTTGTTAAGTTATATATGTCAATTGATTATCAGACAGATTGCAGACTATAGGAAGTAATTAATTGTTTATTATTTTGTAACCGGGATTTGAGGCTTTCTCCATTTTCGCACGACGTCGCAAAATTTCGTTGAAATGAACGTTTTAGCAATCCAAGACGTTGAAAGCTCAGCAATTTGGATTTAACCCATTTGACAGATTTACTTTGTTGAAAATCAGCTTTTGAAGTTGTCAAATTCTCAGCTCAATTACTGAACTTTTGGTATTTCAGGATTGATTAGGTAATCGTGCTGATAATTTGAATTACTTCATTTTCAGCAAAATAGGTCTGCCGAATTCTATATGCATGGTTAGTGGAGTAGTTGGGTAGTATGGTATAATAAGCCCCACCAGGCTAAAATGTCAGATTTCTTTTCCCATGACTACATAATTATCTGAAGCAAATAAATAATTGTTTTTGGCTTTTTCATGTGTTGCAGAACAGCAACTAATACAAACGTTTTCAAAAAAGGTAAGCTTCCATTATTGTTCTGTAAGCATTTGATTTAATTTGAAATAGTCAGATTTGGCTGAACTGTCTGACTACTAAATACAATGTTTGAGAAGCTTTTTCAATCCTTGGAGACTAACAATACAACTCTATAACGTTCACGATAGTATGCACCATTATTAGCAAAATAGCGAAATAACGTTGTATACCATGTTCACACTACAGAGTTAAAACATGTTATAATAATTAGCAACAAGAAAATCTCATCGAGATAGCGTGAAAACACTTTTTTACTTGTTGTGTGAACGTAGTATTAGCCACTTGAATCTTAAATAACTCTAATGTTACTTTGTTTAAGCTAAATCGAGGATTCCAAAATTATTTGAAAAATATAAACACATCAGACTATTAAATGGCATAAACAGTGAATTTTCTATTAACCTCATTGTACGGTTTTTAACATTGCCGTGCATTGCCGATCAGATGCAAATGGCAGTATCATGTTACCGGAAAAAGACAAAAATATGACATGCTCCTCTTGCGCATACTTCGTTATTTTCAATCCTCTCTTCGGCTTTCTTCTGGATCAATATTCATTGCTGGCAATGAAAATGGCAATAAATAAGCCAGCTTTAACAGGTAGGAAAGACAAGCACCGTCGAACCAACGAACGTTGGTCGAACTATACTTACCTGTATTTTTGATTTCTCTGTTCTTTCCTTCTCTCTACACGATTGATTCCAATTGTTCATCGAAGAGTTACAGGAGAGAATTTGGATAAATCGAATCGATTATCGCATATTCAGATCAAAGTTGTTTTTGCGAATTAGAATCAAAACTGCAATAAGAATTATTTTCTTTTACATTTGGCTGTGAGAATAAGTGGGATCATTTTATTCCTTAATATAAATCAATAACATGTTATCGCGAATTATTACCCATATATCTGTCGTATCTCACATCAAACAAAGTGAAAAACGAAAAAATAATTTTCTTTTTCATTGGATAGATCCAAATAATTGACAATCGGATGTAGATCGTAATATGCACTTTTTATACAGTTTCTTATTTTCACTACCAGTTCACAAATTGAATCAGAATGTTAACTGCTTACAAAGTAACTCCATAAATAAACCAAGCAAAGATTAAATAAAAGATTTTAAATATGCGCATTTTTCCTATATGAATAAACTCACATAAAACATCCAAACAAAAATATTTTAAAATTGATAGCGCAACGGCGATCAATGTATTTGTTCGTAAAAATATATTCCTGGGATGCTCAAAACTTTCATTTCTGTATATTTGTAAAATCGTAGAAATTTTGTTAGCTAATAAAATCGCTCAAATTTGCATTGATGCATTACAGAAAATATGCAATCAACAATATGAAATATAACACTTGTGATCATTCTGAAAAAGTTTAATTTTTTGTTTTACCTTTGTTTACTTTTTATTTATGCTTCGCTGATAAAAACGTGTATAATTTTAATTCGCAGAGTGTGATCTAACCTTTATTTATAATTGATATTTATTCCAAACTTATGAATTCTCCCCTCGTGTTGACAGGTATCGTGTTCAATTAGAATGATATTCACAGTTCATTTTGAATTTATATTGAAATATTTCAACCAATTTTTTAATCAAAGTTTAAAATAACTATTATGGCACCAGTTACAAATGATGGTTCAACCACTTCAAACTTATTTTCTTTTGTGCATTAAACATTATGTCACTACAATCGGCCAACTATAAACTATCCACCAAGTTAAAGTTCTAAGTTCAGAAACATATCAGTTACATGTTGACAAAATTGTTCTCACACGCTATGGAACGAGACATATGACGAAGAAAAGCTATTTTACTGCAATAAAATATCGGAATGAAAAACAATTCTCCATGTTGTCTAATTTATTTATTTTTTATTTTCTTTAACATGAATTTGATGTTTTTTAACATTGACGTGTATCGCAGATCAGAACGCAGCCATATAAATGACAGCATCGTTGGGTTAAAGCTTACCAAATAGTTTAGACCGGTTTAAAAGTTAGTCCGGTTTAAAAATATGTAACGGGCGGGAATTTGAGGGATAGTTTGATATTACAACCTTCACTTAAGCGCCAGGCAACATCAAAGAAGCTGCCGTGAAGGAGCACGTTTTTTCTGAAAATCCCGGTCCGGCTAGAAGACCTCAGGGCGAGTCCGTCAAACAACTGACAAGGCGCAGCGGCCAAAGCTGGTGAACCCAACAGAAACTAACTTCGACCAACCAAAATAACAAGGGAAAGAGCAACTATCGGCTAGGGTGGTATCCCTAGAGCGTTCCACCGTTAACCTACAGGGGACTAAATCGCGAAACCGACCTAGGAAAGAGCGTGTACAACTTCCATCTCACCACCGTTCGACTTTCGTCTCATCAGGAATCGTAGCATAAAAATATACACTAATTCACATCTTAGATTTATTATTCCTTACATCCTCATCCGAATTCTTGCTGTCCACGCTGCTGACGATGGATGACTTACGTGTCTGCTGACACGTGCGGCACTTGTCGGCACATGCGTTAGTTGTGTGTCGACTGGTAGGTAGCGTTACTAGTCGCGGTGAATACGCTGGTTCTGGCTTACCGGTAGGCGGCGGGAAATACGTGGTCGATTTGATCGATTCAGTGGTTGATTCTCCGAGCGCCAGACGGTGACACTGGCGGTGGTGCAGATCTGGAATTCACCAGACTTATCGTGCGGTAACGGTGCACTGTACTGTTCGTCGACACGAGCGGGGTCGACTGCGTTCCGCGGGGTGGCGGTGCCAGTTTTGGTCCTGGGGGAACACCTTCGTTTGAAGGAGAATCTTCAATCGATTTCATATTTTATTAGCTTAAGATTTTTTACATTTTTGTAGCGTTTTAGGTCTAAGGTTAGTTAATTACTTGAATTACCTTTTGTTCTATTGTACAATGTTCACGTGTTCGATTTGTGCGTGTCTTCTGTCTTTGTGTACAACTTCTGCAATATATAATTATTTGTCTGAATCTTCACTCTCTATATCTGTCCTAATTAATGTACTAACCGTATAAATCCGCACTTGCACCTCGCTATCTATTTTATTTCTTCACAACTGTCTTACTTCACGTTTCTATTGGTTTTAATAGCCTCTCCTACGTCTGTACACCTCGATGGTTGGTTGTCTTAAGCGCTCCTTTCCTAGTACTCGTACCTGAACAACCCAGGCTTTTCCGAACGGGCAAGTCATTGGTCAATTCGGTCAAGTTCGGGTAGCTTTATCCGGTGGGCATTTGACAGGTTAACGTCTGTTGTGTTTTATAGCCGGTTTAGGACCAGAGACTGAGAACGCGAGAAAACTAAGCCTAATGAAGGTTGCATATATTGGTAAGGTGGAAAGGTATTATTGTAACCTCGTTACACTACCCCCTACTAACGGTAAAATAAATGAAGCATGCTGAATTTATTTTTTTTTAAAGATAAACCAGAATAAATTTCATTTCCTTATACATATAGGTATATAGTAATAAATTATTGAGCAAAAACTATACCTTGCCTGCTGATTTCAAGGAGTTTTGCAAACTTTTCACTATTCCTATATCGTTGTCTCTAACTCCTATGTTTGGATTTTATGAACTTAATTCTCTACCAAATTTAGCTATTGTTTTCTTAATGTAGCAAATACTTGGGGCCAACTTTCCCAACCCTTACTTCCGGTTCATGAAACTGTAAGTTTGTCTTACTTAGAATGAATTATTTTATTCAATATTTAGTTTTTTATATGCATGACGATTGCCATGCATACATCGATACATAGTACATAGGGTCATAGCGTTAGACGCCTGGAGTGACAATTTGCTGCGCCGTATCCATGTGCCTTGCACGTCATCAAATGTGCAGCGTCGACAATAGACCTCGGTGATCGACCGCTCGAGTTGGTCACCGGTGTGCTGTGCGAATAAAGTTCGATTGAGTACAGTCGAACTTTATATAGCACGGTATAATTTAATTAGTGGGACGTCACACCTATCCCCTACAGAAAATGATGAGACTTCAGGTGAAATCATTTTATACACTCCAGATGCCTATAAAATCATATCTTAGTTTTATAATATTTTTTTTCCATTTTTTCTTCTTTTCTTCTTTTTTTTACTTTTTTTTTGTTTCTAAATAATTAAATTTTGCACTTCTCGGCAAGTGCTGAAAGTAATGCAATCGTTCCCTTCCTTTTACGAGGATGAAAATATATGATTTTCTGTATATAATATTTTGTAGGTTTTAGTTGTTTTCAAGGTCTTACCACTAATGATACGCATTGGCAGGCTTAATGTTTTTACCGTTTCACTCAGTTTCTTGTTTTTTTGAGCTAGTATCATGCTGCTGGTTAGGCTTATTCTAATTTTATTAATTCAAGGTAACCACAGTAGTCTTATCAAATCATAATAAAATTAGATTTGTAGTTATTTAATCACTCTATTTTTATGCACAGTTTGTTCTTCTTTTGTCTCACAATGTTCTATTACAATGTTGGGATGTAGGATGTTTTTTATAATAAATGGACCTGAATATACTGGATCTAATTTCCTTCTGTTCTCTATTTTTAACCAAACTTTGTCGTTAATTTTTACATTTAATGGATTTGTTTGATCGGCTTGATCTTTTATTCTCATAACTTTGTTTTTATTTAGTAATCCTCGAGCTTTGGAAACTGTTTGTTGAATTTTGAATTTTAGTTCCGAATAATAATGTTCATGATTGTAGACTGGATCTATAGTGTCTGCATTTTTCAAATATAATGGAAAGTTAACTGGTTTTCCAAATACAAGTTCAAAAGGAGCAAATTTTATATCTGAATGGGGTGAAGTATTGTAACAAAAGGCATAGTATGAAATAAATGAGTCCCAATCATTGCGCTCTTCATTAATGAAATGTCTTAAGTATTCATTAAGAAAACGATGATTTCGTTCTAAGCTACCAACTGTTTGAGGATGGTAAGCAGTTGCAAAGTTATGATCTATTTTTAATATTTTACATACATTTTCAAAAATTTCATTCTTATACTCAGTTCCCATATCTGTTTTTATTGCAGATGGACAACCGTATATAAGTACAAAACTTTCGATGAATGCTTTCGCTACTGTTATAGCTTGCTTATCCACTAAAGGTGTGATAATTACATATTTGGATAAATCGCATTGCAAAGTGAGTGCATAACGATTTCCATTATTTGTTTTGGTAAATGGACCTACCGTGTCGATTGATATCAAATCGAACACTTTAGCAGGTGTTGTTGTGTGAATAAATTTTTCACTTGTTTTCATTTTGTGTTTATTTTGTTTGCATAGAATGCATTGTTTGACATAACTGGTTATTGTGGACTTCATATTCGTCCAATAATAGTTTCTTCGTAATTTCATCAATAGTTTATTTATACCTACATGTCCTCCCAAGAGAGTATTGTGGTTTTCAGCTATGATGTTTTGAATATCTATTTTATTTTTTATCACTGCAGCTTTTTTATATAGTATTATACAGACGTCTTTTAATGTTTCGTTGCAGCTTTCTTTAAATTTTTGAACGTTCATTTTTTTGAATATAATGCTGCTTAATTCTAGCGCTAGTTTCTTTATTGACATTTTCTTGGCCATTTCATTTATTTGCTTTAACGCATTTTGGACATCTATAACATTTTTTTTTGTAAGTAAGTTGCACTGATGCTAACTCTTTTTTCTTTGTTTTTGATGTGATTTTTATTGATATTATCGAATGGCGCATTTCAAAGACCAATTTTGGTAAACTGAAAGCGTCTATATTGTTGACAGATTCATAAGCCCTGAGGTGATCAGTCTCAGTAGCATTATCAACTGTTATTTTGTTTTGGTCGATTTTCCCAGTTCTAGACCTAGTTTGAACTGGCAGGACAAGTAGTACTTCAGAATTGATAGTTACGCGTGAAAGAGCATCAGGTACCGTATTATTTTTGCCTTTCACGTATTCGATATCAAATGAGAAGTCTTCTAAATCCGTTCTCATCCTTGTTAATTTGGAGGATGGTTCTTTCATCGAAAATAAATATATAAGAGGTCGGTGATCAGTTTTCACTAAAAAGCGTCTTCCATATAAATATGGTCGAAAATGTTTGATTGCCCAGTGGATGGCTGTTAATTCTTGTTCTATAGTAGACTTATTACTTTCTCCTTTGGTGAACATTCTACTAGCGTATGCAACAGGTAGTTCAGCATCGCCATGTAATTGAGATAACACAGCTCCGCATGCTAATTTAGATGCGTCTGTGCTTAAAATAAATTGTTTATTGAAGTCCGGAAATTGTAAAATTCTTGGTGACATAAGCTCTTGTTTTAATTTTTCAAACGCATTTTTACACTCTTCACTCCACTTGAAGACTGCATTCTTTTTCAGAATTGCATTCAATGGAGCGGTTATATCAGAAAAGTAAGGTATGAACCTTCTGCAATAATTACAAAATGCGACAAAACGTCGTACTTCGTCCGCATTTTGGGGTACCGGATATTTTTCAATCACGGAGAATTTTGCCTTGTCAGGTTGAATTCCTTCGGCGGATATATGATGTCCTAAATAAGTAACATCTGCACAGAAGAAATGACATTTAGCAGGATTTAGCTTGAGATTAAATTGTTGGAGTTTGGTGAACACTCTTTCTAAATTTTTCAAATGGTGGTCAATAGAACATCCAATGACAATAATATCATCGATGTACAGAAAAGCACATTCCGGAGGAAGACCGCTTAAAGCTATAGTCATCATCCTTTGAAAACTATTGGGCGAGATTGACAGTCCAAATGGAAGTCTGTTAAACTCATAATGCCCTTGATGTGTGGAGAAGGCTGTTAACTTTTTTGAGTTTTTGTCTAGTTCGATTTGATGAAATCCTGACATCAAATCAAGAGTCGAAAAATATTTCGCTCTCCCAAGTTGGTCCAGAATATCATCTATTCTAGTTAGAGGAAATTTGTCGGCTATAATTTTTTTGTTAAGTTGACGAAAATCACAGACTAAACGATGCTTTTGATCTTTAGTATTGGATTTTTTCGGTACTAACAAAATTGGTGTGTTATAAGGTGACGTGGAGTCTTGAATAATTCCTTTCTCGAGTAAATCATTAACTTGTTTCGTTATTTCAGCTCTGTGAACTTCAGGAGTTCTGTAGTTTTTTATGTATACTGGTGTGTTGTCGGTAATATTTATATTTTGTTTATAAAAGTTATTGCAGGTTAGCATATCACCTTGCAAAGAGAAAATATTATTAAATTTTTTGCATAATTCTATTAATTTGCCTTTGGCTTCAGCATTTACACCATCAATATTTAATTCTTTCATGAGATTTGTATTTCGGTTTTCCTGGTCAACCTCTTTGAACGTATACATTATATATTGTTGTAGAGGGATTATCTGTTTAGTAAAATTTTTATCAATTATTACTGCTTTATTTGTTGTGTTAATGAATTTAGCTATTGCATGTTCTGAATTAACGATAGCGTTTCCGCAAAATACTCCGGGTTGAACTTCACATGACAGTAAAACGTTATCTTCTTTGGTGCTCTTCGTATTTATTTGTCTATAAACCTCACAGCGAGGTGGTAGGACAATTGTATCTTCACAAGTGTCTTCAATTATTATTTCAATTGGACCAAGGCTAGTAGCGCATGTTAATGTCCAAGTGTCATAATCAATATTACAATGATATTTGGTGAGAAAGTCTCGACCTAAAATACCATCTGTCGGAATTGGAAATTCGTCATTCACTATATGAAATTTATGTAATAGCGATACACCATCGCTAGTATACAGTTCTGTAGTCATAGAACCTTTAGTTTCAGTTTTGCTATTGTTTATTCCCGTAATCAAGCATTTGTCAGTTATTGTGATAAATTCGTCTTGGTTTAATTTATTGGGTTTCAGAATCGATATCTCTGCTCCCGTATCTATCAAAAATGTACAAGTATAATTTGAAATTTTTGGTTTTAAATTGATAAAATTAGTTGGTTTGGTATGAATATTGAAAATGTATCTGGTCAATGGTTCCTTATTTGGGATAATGGGACTGCTTGTTGTGTTTGCTGTTGTTGTTCTTGCGGGTTGCTTATACCCCCAACATGCTGAGCATGTTGATTCTGCTGCTGCTGCTGTGGCTGTTGAGGGCCTTGCCAGTTTTCCGCATCGTTGTAAAATATTTGATTATGTTGACGAGTATTTCCACCCCGTGTGTAACTTTGTCCGCGGTGATTCTGGATTCCGCGGCCTCTATTTCCATTTTGGTGTCCCCGATAATTGTAGTTATTTTGATTGAAAGGGCGGTTTTAGTAATATCCAATATTTAGTCTCCTGGCCATCTTGCCACACCGCGTGCTGCTCTAACGTATTTATTATATTTATTAGCGGATCTCCGCTTACCGTAGGATTTTTACTTGTACGCGACCCCATTTTTTTTAACTGTCACTGGTTGAGTGGGTAGCGGTCGGACGGCTGGATCTCGGTTAACTTGGCTAATGCTTAACAGTCACGTACTCATTCTCGATAATAGTAAGGTTCGTTCACTTGGTCGTAACTTAGCATCAGGTCACTTAATTCACTTGGTCGTAGTTTAACGGAATGGCGTATCTCACAATTTGGCTAGTTCTCATTCTTTTGGTTACTTTTCTTAGCACACTGGACGAATTTTCCACCACTGGAACTCCTCACTTTTATTTGTATAAGTTCTTCTGGAGTAATTGGCAGTTGCTGTGCGATCACTACTAATCAGTTGGGTCTTTAGTTCTCCATTTTCACTTAACACACGCGAGAACGGAACGAGCTGTTAGGATTCGCGGATCTACAGTACAAGTGCGGGTTCGTGCCGCTGGTAATCACTGCTCGGATACGAGCCACGGTCTGCCATGTAAGTTTGTCTTACTTAGAATGAATTATTTTATTCAATATTTAGTTTTTATATGCATGACGATTGCCATGCATACATCGATACATAGTACATAGGGTCATAGCGTTAGACGCCTGGAGTGACAATTTGCTGCGCCGTATCCATGTGCCTTGCACGTCATCAAATGTGCAGCGTCGACAATAGACCTCGGTGATCGACCGCTCGAGTTGGTCACCGGTGTGCTGTGCGAATAAAGTTCGATTGAGTACAGTCGAACTTTATATAGCACGGTATAATTTAATTAGTGGGACGTCACAAAACAACACCACGCTCAAAATATTGAGCCAAATATCTGAAACCCATTGGTTGTCGTACTTTCCACTAAATCTTCTTTAACACTATGTATCCACATAGTTAAATACCTGTACTTCTCAACCATTTTGCCCTTGACTTAATTCAAGAAATATTTTGTTTATTCAGAAACCTCTGAATACAATTCTCACACTAAACTGCTTTCAATAGATTTAGAGTGTACTTCTTACGTCGACATTCATCGACCAACACTGAAACGTTGCCCCTTAATACCTTTACTGTACCAAACACATAAACGATCAGTTAACGTCAGCTTGACGGTTCTCTGATGCTTCTTAAATTATTTCACAAAACCAAATTTACAACTGCGCATGCCGTGTGATTTTTACAAGTTTTAGGTAAAATAATAGTAGGTACCGGTCTATTGGAGCTCATTTTTGCTATTGTGTTTTACAATTAGTGGTGTGACTGAATTGAAATTGCGTTTAGTCATTCGGAACGTATCTGTTAACCGTGATAAATGCTTGCTGTTAGGTACACCAGAAACCTAACCTAAATTCTGCCTTTTGCAGAGGGATATTCCTACCGATGTGCTTCAAATCATGCAATAATTTGGAATAAATTGCTTCTGAATTGTATTGACGTTGATCCTAATTTAGTTCATATTACTACTTACAGCTATATTTTATGTACATATTTACAAAGCCAGTGCCTGATTTGGTACACCAAATATGCTGCAATGAACGTGTACCTAGCTCAAGTGTTTTCTTCGCAACATTGTTTCAGTGATCGATGATAATAGTTTCATTCACCTCAGCCTGATCATTGTCTTGGCCTCAGAGACTCCCACTGATTTCCAAGGTACACTCCCTTATTCGCCTGCCTCAGCGGGCTCCAGGCCATTGTGGGTAAGCTGGGTGCAAGAGGCTGGAAACTATTTTCATTGTCCCTGATACATAGCTGGTGTTCATGAACTCTCGGTCCGGACATTTGGGTTGAAGATTGCTCGTAGTTTATAAAATGTTTTTAGAGACAATCTCACCCTTGCAAGTTAACAAATTTGTGTTTTTGTGGATCTAATCCGTTGTAACTGTGCACTAACGCAACAGACATAGCTGAACAAATTTTGAGCTTATTTTTTTTGAATGTCAGATGAATGAAAAACTCCTACTCGATTTCCATTCATGTCCTCTAATTCATAACATGCACTCCCTATTTTTCCTACTACTTTAGCCTGAGTGTATGTATCAGCTAGTTTAGCCGAAAACTGTTTCTGTTTATTCGACAATACAAAATTCTTTTTCATAACAATTTCTCCTAACTCGTATGTTGGTGCTTGTTTGTTTGATCTTAGACAAGAGGGTGAATGTTTTGACGTTTCTTTGAAAAATGAGTGAAGCCAACATAAGCTGGCTTCCTGGCTCGGATAGTTGCCAAAAATGACAGCAAACGCGCTTTAAGCAACGTTCACATCACTAGGAGCCAATGTTGTTAACTCGAAATGAAACTTATCGAATACAAACAAACTTCATTTTGATGTGCTTAACTGGTACTGAGGTGATAAAAGCATTCGGATTTTGTGGAGGAACAACGATGAAAGAAAAAGCGTGATTTCTCATATATTGTTATTAACTACTTGTTTTGAATTCAACTTTTAAACAGTGTTGATTGAAACACATAGTGTGTTTTAGTTTTAAGGGATTTGCGTCAAGCCGGCGCTAATCTATTCCGACAATATGTTAGTGTCGGTTTCTGATGAGGCGAAGCCGAAACGCAACATAGTATGAAATAAGGATTTGTGCCCTCCTGTACAAAGACTGGTTTTTACCAACAAATTTTCACCCTAGTGAGAAATTTTGGTTTTTACCAAATTTTCCTCCTTAGGGTGAAATATAGCATAGTGCTTTCGCATAGGCCTGCTAAGCCAAGACAAGTTTCGGCTTCACTTGTGTCTCATCGGCATAAACAGAACTTCTGCTCGAACGGGACATCACGTTTGATCAGTCGTTTGATTGAAACACATAGTGTGTTTTAGTTTTAAGGGATTTGCGTCAAGCCGGCGCTAATCTATTCCGACAATATGTTAGTGCCGTTCCCTGAATGGCTGAATGACCACGAATTTGGAAAATAAGTCGGTCACAACGAGTAACATTGTATTTCCATTTTTAGATCGAGGGAACGGTCCTACAAAATCCACGGAGATGACTTGCCATGGAATTGACGCTGGTTTTTGTCGGCCCATTGGAGGAGTACGGTTCGTGTTCGGGTATTTGACCCTTTTGCATGTGTCACATCCCAAGCAATATTTCTGTACGTCGTTCTGCATCTGTGGCCAATAGTATCGCTCCTGCAAATTCCTTAACGTTTTGAATTGACCAAAATGAGCGGTGTCATGTGCTTCCTGTAGTAATTGGTTTCTTTCCTGCATTGGTGGTAAGTATTTCCATGCAAAATTCACGTCTCCTAGTTTTGAAGTTACCAGCTTATAGATTTTCCCTTTTTCCACTTTGAAGTCCTTAAATTTACTTCCATCCTGCGAAATGCTTTGCTTCAGGTTATCATAGTCTATGTCCTTAATCGAAACCGAATTAACGGCTCTCGATAACGCGTCAGCTGTTACATTCAATGCTCCTTTTCTATATTGCAAGTCAAACTCATATTGTTGCAATTTTAGGGCCCAACGGACAAGTTTAGCTGAACCTCCCTCAGCGCTGATACGACGTAGCCAAATGAGACTCTGAGCGTCAGTGACGACAGTAAATTTTGAGCTTTCGACAAAATGTCGAAACTTCTCGATGGCTAGTATTACACCAAGGCACTCCTTCTCTGTTGGTGCATATTTCCTCTGTGATGTGGACAATTTTCTGGAGAAGAACTCTACCGGGCGCCGAAGTCCGTTATGGATTTGTACCAAGACCGCGCCAACAGCGACGTCGGAGGCATCGGACTCGATGATGAACGGGAGCTGAAAATCTGGATTTGCAAGGACATTTGGTGAGGTTAGTACTGATTTTATTTTGAGGAACACCTCTTCAGCCTCAGGAGTCCACGAAACTTTTCCTTTTCCCTTTTTTTAGTAGATCTGTGACTGGCGCTGTCAAATCACTAAACCTATTGATGAACTGCTTGTAAAAGCTAACCATTCCGATAAATCTGCGAATATCCTTTGGTGATTTGGGGGTTGGATAATCCAATATTGGTTGTATTTTTGTACTATCAATTGCTAGTCCTTGGTCCGACAACGTGTACCCCAGATAACTGATTCGCTTTTGGATAAATTTGGATTTTTCCAAGCTAATCGTCAAGTTTGCTGCATTTAATCTTTCGGCAACTATTCTTAAAAGTCGTAGGTGTTCTCCAAGCGTTTTGGACGTTATGATTATGTCATCCAAATAAACATAGACGTTGGGCTCTAGGTCAAACCCAAGGACCTTGTTCATCAACCGTGTCTGGGTAATTGGCGCGCCCTTTAAGCCGAAAGGCATGACCTTGAACCGGTATAAATGCTTACCGGCTCTAAATGATGTGAAATTTCGGCTACTTTCCTCGAGGGGAATTTGCCAGTATGCCTTTGACAGATCGATCACGGTGAAGAATTTTGACTGTTCGATTCTTCCTAATATGCCGATCATATCTGGGAACGGATATGCCTCATTTTTCGTCACCTCGTTAATTCGTCTACAATCGAGACAAATGCGCCATTCCCCAGACGTTTTTTTAACGGGTAGGAGTGGGTTGCACCATTCAGAACTCGACTCTTCAATCACGTCTAGTTCCTTCATGTGCTCGATTTCCTTGTCCATTTCTTTTTGAATATGTGGTGAACAACGGTACTGAGGCGGTTTCTTCGGCTGTGTCCCTGGAATTAGTTCGATCGCATGTGACATTAAATGTGTTCTTCCAATTTTACCATCCCTGTTATTCTTCAGTATTTCCAAAATATCATTTAATTCTTTCCTTTCATTTTCCGACAACTTATGTTCTGTAGATATGCTGTTCACGTCGCTATCTATTGGTTTCTCGATTGAGGGTAATTCTAAGCTCCTATCTTCGTCCTGTTCATTCTCTTCAATGACGTGTATTGATTGCAGAAGGAACATGTTGTCCGTATTCAACCAAGCAGAAGCTTAAGATGCGCCTTCGTTAAGGTCAATGAACTATCGGTAGCACAAACCATCGTACAAGAACACGACAACAAACATGAAACCGAGATCGATGGCAAGACGTACAAACTGAGAATAACGATGGAGGACGGGGCAGTGGAAGTGAAACTGTTCGATTTTTCCGAGGAGCAAGCATACGGTGACGTACTTTCGCTTCACGAGATCCTGTGGGATGAGAAGTACGCTTTTGGTGGTATTCCGACTGGAGTTCGGGTAGCCAAAATGCTGGTGAAAAAGAACATTCCTTCTTTTGTCACCATAGACGGAGAGTGCACAGCTTTATCGTACTACGGACAGCAACAAACATGCCGTCATTGTAGTGAGTTCGTACACAGCGGAATATCGTGTATCCAGAACAAAAAGCTTCTGGTTCAAAAACTCGCCGCCGATCAAGCAAACGCATCGTATGCGAACGTCGCCAAACAGCCGGCCCGACCGAAGTCGATCCAACCACAACCGAAGAAACAGCTAACCAACAAACCGTTGGTCCCGAAGTATTCGCCTCTGCCGACTCCAAACACATCGACAGCCCTCCCGATTGCTCTCAAGCCCACGAATAGACCACCACAACATCAGAGACGTTCGGAATCCGAACAGCCTTCAACACATACAACTACAACAAACGACAGCGTTTTCAAAGTGCCAATCCCACAAGCACAATCGACCATAAGTGGGGATACACAACGCAGACCAGCGCCAAATGAACACCGAAACGATGGTGATGATACCGACCGATCCACATCCTCTACTGGTAGCAGGCGATCGCTCCGTCGTCCACCAGGCAAAAAGCAACGACAAGACGAAGGCGATGACTCGCACGATGAAATTTTGGCCTTATAATGTATCAACACACCAGCTACAATATCGCCACTATTAACATAAACACGATCACCAACATGACCAAGCTGAATGCACTCCGCACTTTCGTCCGAACGATGGATCTCGACATCGTTTTCCTACAGGAGGTTGAAAATGAACAGCTGTCCCTGCCAGGCTACAACATGATATGCAACGTTGACCACGCAAGGAGAGGAACGGCAATCGCCTTGAGAGAACACATACGATTTTCTCACGTCGAAAAAAGCCTGGATGGTCGCCTAACATCGGTTCGAATACACAACACCACGCTCTGTAATGTATATGCACCGTCCGGCACAGCACTGCGAGCAGAAAGGGAGAGATTTTTCAATAACACGATAGCCTACTACTTACGACACCCGACCGAGCACGTGATTCTAGCAGGAGATTTCAACTGCGTCCTTCGGCAGTGTGACGCGACGGGAAACAACATGAGCCCCGCACTCAAAACGACCATCCAGCAAACGAATCTGCATGACGTATGGGTAAAGCTAAGCCCGCAAATAGCTGGCCACACATACATAACCCACAACTCAATGTCGAGATTGGACCGCATCTACGTCAGCTCGAGCCTCTGTGACCAGCTGAGAAACACACACACCCACGTCTGTTCTTTCACAAACCATAAGGCCGTCACAGCCCGAATTTGCCTTCCTCACCTCGGCAGAGAACCGGGACGAGGTTTCTGGTCCCTTCGCCCGCATCTTTTGACTGCAGAAAACGTTGACGAATTTCGGATCCGATGGCAGTTTTGGACTCGACAACGTCGAAATTTCCATTCATGGATGGATTGGTGGCTGGTATACGCGAAACCAAAAATTAAATCCTTTTTCCGATGGATGTCGAAATTAGCGCACGACGATTTTCACCGCGAACAGCAGAGGCTCTATGCGCAGCTGCGCTTAGCGTACGATGGTTATTATCGAGATCCTACAATGCTAACAACCATCAACCGCCTAAAGGCCGAAATGTTATCACATCAGCAAAAATTCACGCACATGTTTGTGCGTAGCAACGAAACGTACATCGCCGGAGAACCGTTGTCAACATTCCAGCTAGGGGAGAGAAGAAGGAAACGAACGACATTCACGCAACTACGAAACGAGAGAGGCGAAATTCTCGGGAGCTCAGAGGACATTGAACAACACATGCTTGGCTATTACAAGGAGTTGTACGCGAAAGGGGCAACGAACGAAGCAAGGGATCACGATTTTGAGTGTAACAGAGTTGTACCCGATAATGATGCAACGAACGACAATACTATGAGCGAGCTTACGACTGCCGAAATACTCTCGGCAATTAAAACGAGCGCCCCGAGAAAATCACCAGGTTCGGACGGCCTTCCAAGGGAGTTTTATTTGCGAACCTTCGACGTCATCCATCGAGAACTCAATCTCATCTTGAACGAGGCCATGTCGTCCAACGTCCCCGCCGGCTTCGTTGAAAGCATTATAGTTTTGGTAAAAAAGAAAATCACCGACTGTACCGCTCGCTCATACAGACCAATTTCACTAATCAACTACGATTATAAACTTCTGTCTCGTATCCTCAAATCAAGACTAGAGAAGGTCGTGAGTGCCCATCGCATTCTGGGAGACATACAGAAAAGCTCTAACTCCGATAACAACATCTTCCAAGCCACGCTCTCCCTCAAGGACCGGATCGCCCAGCTGATCGCACGTAAACAGAGAGCAAAGCTCATCTCGTTCGACCTGGACCACGCGTTCGATCGTGTGAACCGAAGTTTTCTTTTCGACAACATGTGCTCACTCGGTATCAACCACAGGTTAGTAATGCTACTCTCTCGTTTTGCCGAAATGACGTCGTGCCGTCTACTCGTCAACGGCCATCTGTCGACTCCTTTCCCCATCCAACGATCGGTGCCCCAAGGAAATCCGTTATCTTCCATCTGCTTCTCACTGTATCTAGTGCCACTTTTGAAACAACTCGAGAATGTGTGCGGCAACGACTTGATCGTGGCATATGCTGACGACATCTCCGTTATTGCTTCGACGGTTGAGAAAATAAATAGAATCTACGATCTGTTTTCTCGTTTCTCTCTTGTCTCCGGCGCCAAACTCAATTTGGCAAAAACAACGTCCATTGATGTAGGGTACATTGATGGAAATCATATGGATGTACCGTGGCTACAGACAGTAAATACGGTGAAAATTCTCGGCGTAGTGTTTGCTAATTCAATCCGTTTGATGGTGAAGTTGAATTGGGATGCTGTGGTGGGAAAATTTTCTCAACTTCTGTGGATGCATTCAATGCGATCATTGACATTACTGCAGAAAGTTACACTGCTGAACACGTTTGCCACATCCAGAATGTGGTACCTTGCTTCCATTCTACCGCCGTCTAGCGTCCATACAGCCAAACTGACTGCATCTATGGGAAGTTTCTTGTGGCGTGGACTACCAGCTCGCGTGCCAATTCATCAACTAGCACGGGATCGAGAGCAAGGTGGCCTGAAGCTCCATCTGCCAGTTTTCAAATGCAAATCGCTGCTAATAAACCGTCATCTCAAAGAGATTAACTCCATTCCTTTCTACAAATCCTACATCCTACAAAATAACCCGGCAATCCTTCCACCAGCCGACTGCCCCTGTCTGAAACTGATTCGACAACAACTCCCCCAAATACCCCCTCAACTTCAACAAAATCCTTCCGCCGATCTCATATACCGCTTCTACACGGAAGGCACCGAAGAGCCCAGAGTAGAACGAGAAAATCCAAATTCGAACTGGCGACAAATCTGGTCTAATATACACCGAACGTGAGAACTTTCATCCAGCAAGAGAAGCTCACTTTTCCTTTTAGTTAACGGCAAAATAGAACACAGGCGATTAATGTACGTAATCCGTCGCGCGGACGGAGAGCAGTGTTTACACTGCAATACTACAATTGAAACGCTCCAGCACAAGTTCAGCGAATGTACTCGAGTAGCAGATGCGTGGACAGTGCTGCAACGAAAGGCTGCGATAGTTCTGCGCGGATGGAGACTACTGCAGTTTTCAGATCTGATACGACCCACACTTGACGGAATGTCAAGAAATACAAAAACGTATTTGCTAAAACTTTTTGTAAATTATGAAAATTTTATAGACAGATGTAGTGTAGTTGATATAAATGAACTAAAATTTTATCTAGAAAATGATCTGTAAATAATAGACTTTAGTCAACAATAAAAAACAGTTACAAAAAAAAAAAAAAATGATCCATTAAAAACGCTTTTAATCCACCTAACAGTGTGATGAGACATTTCTTATAACTCTTATCACTCTCTTCGGATATTATATCGTTTGAGAACATGTAGAACTTGATGCTTCGTGAAGTTTTTGATAACACATACTACATGGGATAGTTGCAAGACTTAGAGAATCGCTCAAATCAGTATAGGACAACATCAGTGCTACAAATCTCAAACCAAATCAATGGGAAAGCGGCCAATAAAATAGACATACCAACGAATTATTGTTAATGCTCTGTTAATAAAATATCTAAATTGTGGTGGGAAAACTGAATTTTCCTGAAGAGGTTATATATTGTACTGAGCCAAAAAAATCGAAATTTTTTTTTAAATCGATTTGAAGTTTATACTTTACAAAAGTTTCCAACGCGACTGAGAACTAAGAAATCAACGCTTTTTCTTGAAAAGGGCGATACTAGCAGTGATACCATTCAAAGAAAATCAACAGTGAATATTTCCAGACTTGGTTTTATTTCCTATTTAAGAACTATTGTGTTTTGCCTTTCTCAATAGAAAGGTATTGCAATTGCTCTGAAAACCGACTTTTTAACGGAGGCCCGGAGAGCCGAGTGACATATACCATTCGATTCGGTTCGTCGAGTTCGGCAAATGTCTGTGTGTGTATGTATGTGTGTGTATGTGCGTCTGTGTGTGTGTACGCGAACACAATCTCACTCACTTTTCTCAGAGATGGATGAACCGATTTTTACAAACTTAGTCCCAAATGAAAGGTGCAACGTTCCCATAGGCTGCTATTGAATTTCTAATGGATCCGACTTCCGGTTCCGGAAGTACAGGGTGATGAGTACGATCACGCAGAAAATGTCGATTTTAAGAAATTCTGCAATGAATGTATAATGGTGAAAATTTTTCCAAAATGTGACCACAACTGCTTCGATTTGTAGTACTAGGTCATTAACAGCCATTCAAAGTCTCTTTGGTCACATTGGCCACCATCATCGGTTCCGGAAGCCCCGGCGGAAGTATCCAAATTCAGACTAACAGTCACATCGGTTTCTCGGAGGTGGCTAGACCGAATCAACCAAACTTAGTCTCAAATGAAAGATGTTGCGTCCCCGTAAATGGCTATTAAATTTTATCCCCAACCGACTTCCGGTTCCGGAGTTACGGGTTGTGGCGTGCGATCACTTAGCAAATTGTGATTCAAACCGATACCCCGATGGAAGCAAAAAAGGTAAAAATTTTGCTAAAATGTCTCTCAAATAACTTAACTTTGCAGTTCTAGGTCACCGACGGCCAAACAAACTTTCGTTGACTACATTGACCACCATAGACGGTTCCGGAAGTGCCCGGGAAAAGCGGCCATCTTTCAAAATTTACGAACTCACATCAGTTTCCCTGAAATGGTTGGGCCGATTTTCACAAACTTAGTCCCAAATGATAGCTATAATATCCCCACAGATGTTTATAAAATTTCGCACGGATCACTTATATGGGGCCGGAAATATAGACTAAATCGTCCGGTCACATATGAAATTCCCATATAAGCCGGAACTCAAATTTTTTTTTCAAAGGGGGGACCCCATGAAATTTCAGAAATCGAATTCGTATTTTTGATGCTAAACATCTTTAAAATGCATGAAACGTCGAGATTTTATGTTATCTCGAAAATTTTTTTTTATAAAAATCGACTTTTTGGGACTTTGCCGATTTCGCACCTTTTTGCCTTTCTCAATAGAAAGGTATTGCAATTGCTCTGAAAACCGACTTTTCAACGGAGGCCCGGAGAGCCGAGTGACATATACCATTCGATTCAGTTCGTCGAGTTCGGCAAATGTCTGTGTGTGTATGTGTGTGTGTATGTATGTGTGTGTGTGTATGTGCGTCTGTGTGTGTGTACGCGAACACAATCTCACTCACTTTTCTCAGAGATGGATGAACCGATTTTTACAAACTTAGTCCCAAATGAAAGGTGCAACGTTCCCATAGGCTGCTATTGAATTTCTAATGGATCCGACTTCCGGTTCCGGAATTACAGGGTGATGAGTACGATCACGCAGAAAATGTCGATTTTAAGAAATTCTGCAATGAATGTATAATGGTGAAAATTTTTCCAAAATGTGACCACAACTGCTTCAATTTGTAGTACTAGGTCATTAACAGCCATTCAAAGTCTCTTTGGTCACATTGGCCACCATCATCGGTTCCGGAAGCCCCGGCGGAAGTATCCAAATTCAGACTAACAGTCACATCGGTTTCTCGGAGATGGCTAGACCGAATCAACCAAACTTAGTCTCAAATGAAAGATGTTGCGTCCCCGTAAATGGCTATTAAATTTTATCCCCAACCGACTTCCGGTTTCGGAGTTACGGGCTGTGGCGTGCGATCACTTAGCAAATTGTGATTCAAACCGATACCCCGATGGAAGCAAAAAAGGTAAAAATTTCGCTAAAATGTCTCTCAAATAACGTAACTTTGCAGTTCTAGGTCACCGACGGCCAAACAAACTTTCGTTGACTACATTGACCACCATAGACGGTTCCGGAAGTGCCCGGGAAAAGCGGCCATCTTTCATAACTAGCAAACTCATATCAGTTTCTCGGAAATGGTTGGGCCGATTTTCACAAACTTAGTCCCAAATGATAGCTATATTATCCCCACAGTTGCCTGTAAAATTTCGCACGGACCGCTTGTATGGTTCCGGAAATATAGACTGAACGGTCCGGTCACACATGAAATTCCCATATAAGCCGGAACTCAAATTTTTTTTCAAAGGGGGACCCCATGAAATTTCAGAAATCGAATTCGTATTTTTGATGCCAAACATCTTTAAAATGCATGAAACGTCGAGATTTTATGTTATCACGAAATTTTTTTTTTAAATCGACTTTTTGGGACTTTGCCGATTTCGCACCTTTTTGCCTTTCTCAATAGAAAGGTATTGCAATTGCTCTGAAAACCGACTTTTTAACGGAGGCCCGGAGGGCCGAGTGACATATACTATTCGATTCAGTTCGTCGAGTTCGGCAAATGTCTGTGTGTGTATGTATGTGTGTGTATGTGTGTGTATGTATGTGTGTGTATGTGCGTCTGTGTGTGTGTACGCGAACACAATCTCACTCACTTTTCTCAGAGATGGATGAACCGATTCTTACAAACTTAGTCTCAAATGAAAGGTGCAACGTTCCCATAGGCTGGTATTGAATTTCTAATGGATCCGACTTCCGGTTCCGGAATTACAGCGTGATGAGTACGATCACGCAGAAAATGTCGATTTTAAGAAATTCTGCAATGAATGTATAATGGTGAAAATTTTTCCAAAATGTGACCACAACTGCTTCGATTTGTAGTACTAGGTCATTAACAGCCATTCAAAGTCTCTTTGGTCACATTGGCCACCATCATCGGTTCCGGAAGCCCCGGCGGAAGTATCCAAATTCAGACTAACAGTCACATCGGTTTCTCGGAGATGGCTAGACCGAATCAACCAAACTTAGTCTCAAATGAAAGTTCCGGAAGTGCCCGGGAAAAGCGGCCATCTTTCAAAATTTACGAACTCACATCAGTTTCCCGGAAATTGTTGGGCCGATTTTCACAAACTTAGTCCCAAATGATAGCTATAATATCCCCACAGATGTTTATAAAATTTCGTACGGATCGCTTATATGGGGCCGGAAATATAGACTAAATCGTCCGGTCACATATGAAATTCCCATATAAGCCGGAACTCAAATTTTTTTTTCAAAGGGGGGACCCCATGAAATTTCAGAAATCGAATTCGTATTTTTGATGCTAAACATCTTTAAAATGCATGAAACGTCGAGATTTTATGTTATCTCGAAAATTTTTTTTTATAAAAATCGACTTTTTGGGACTTTGCCGATTTCGCACCTTTTTGCCTTTCTCAATAGAAAGGTATTGCAATTGCTCTGAAAACCGACTTTTTAACGGAGGCCCGGAGAGCCGAGTGACATATACCATTCGATTCAGTTCGTCGAGTTCGGCAAATGTCTGTGTGTGTATGTGTGTGTGCATGTATGTGTGTGTGTGTATGTGCGTCTGTGTGTGTGTACGCGAACACAATCTCACTCACTTTTCTCAGAGATGGATGAACCGATTTTTACAAACTTAGTCCCAAATGAAAGGTGCAACGTTCCCATAGGCTGCTATTGAATTTCTAATGGATCCGACTTCCGGTTCCGGAATTACAGGGTGATGAGTACGATCACGCAGAAAATGTCGATTTTAAGAAATTCTGCAATGAATGTATAATGGTGAAAATTTTTCCAAAATGTGACCACAACTGCTTCAATTTGTAGTACTAGGTCATTAACAGCCATTCAAAGTCTCTTTGGTCACATTGGCCACCATCATCGGTTCCGGAAGCCCCGGCGGAAGTATCCAAATTCAGACTAACAGTCACATCGGTTTCTCGGAGATGGCTAGACCGAATCAACCAAACTTAGTCTCAAATGAAAGATGTTGCGTCCCCGTAAATGGCTATTAAATTTTATCCCCAACCGACTTCCGGTTTCGGAGTTACGGGCTGTGGCGTGCGATCACTTAGCAAATTGTGATTCAAACCGATACCCCGATGGAAGCAAAAAAGGTCAAAATTTCGCTAAAATGTCTCTCAAATAACTTAACTTTGCAGTTCTAGGTCACCGACGGCCAAACAAACTTTCGTTGACTACATTGACCACCATAGACGGTTCCGGAAGTGCCCGGGAAAAGCGGCCATCTTTCATAACTAGCAAACTCATATCAGTTTCTCGGAAATGGTTGGGCCGATTTTCACAAACTTAGTCCCAAATGATAGCTATATTATCCCCACAGTTGCCTGTAAAATTTCGCACGGACCGCTTGTATGGTTCCGGAAATATAGACTGAACGGTCCGGTCACCCATGAAATTCCCATATAAGCCGGAACTCAAATTTTTTTTCAAAGGGGGACCCCATGAAATTTCAGAAATCGAATTCGTATTTTTGATGCCAAACATCTTTAAAATGCATGAAACGTCGAGATTTTATGTTATCACGATTTTTTTTTTTTTTAAATCGACTTTTTGGGACTTTGCCGATTTCGCACCTTTTTGCCTTTCTCAATAGAAAGGTATTGCAATTGCTCTGAAAACCGACTTTTTAACGGAGGCCCGGAGGGCCGAGTGACATATACTATTCGATTCAGTTCGTCGAGTTCGGCAAATGTCTGTGTGTGTATGTATGTGTGTGTATGTATGTGTGTGTATGTGCGTCTGTGTGTGTGTACGCGAACACAATCTCACTCACTTTTCTCAGAGATGGATGAACCGATTTTTACAAACTTAGTCTCAAATGAAAGGTGCAACGTTCCCATAGGCTGCTATTGAATTTCTAATGGATCCGACTTCCGGTTCCGGAATTACAGGGTGATGAGTACGATCACGCAGAAAATGTCGATTTTAAGAAATTCTGCAATGAATGTATAATGGTGAAAATTTTTCCAAAATGTGACCACAACTGCTTCGATTTGTGGTACTAGGTCATTAACAGCCATTCAAAGTCTCTTTGGTCACATTGGCCACCATCATCGGTTCCGGAAGCCCCGGCGGAAGTATCCAAATTCAGACTAACAGTCACATCGGTTTCTCGGAGATGGCTAGACCGAATCAACCAAACTTAGTCTCAAATGAAAGATTTTGCGTCCCCGTAAATGGCTATTAAATTTTATCCCCAACCGACTTCCGGTTTCGGAGTTACGGGCTGTGGCGTGCGATCACTTAGCAAATTGTGATTCAAACCGATACTCCGATGGAAGCAAAAAAGGTAAAAATTTCGCTAAAATGTCTCTCAAATAACTTAACTTTGCAGTTCTAGGTCACCGACGGCCAAACAAACTTTCGTTGACTACATTGACCACCATAGACGGTTCCGGAAGTGCCCGGGAAAAGCGGCCATCTTTCAAAATTTACGAACTCACATCAGTTTCCCTGAAATGGTTGGGCCGATTTTCACAAACTTAGTCCCAAATGATAGCTATAATATCCCCACAGATGTCTATAAAATTTCGTACGGATCGCTTATATGGTTCCGGAAATATACACTAAATCGTCCGATCACATGTGAAATTCCCATATAAGCCGGAACTCAAAATTTTTTTCAAAGGGGGGACCCCGTGAAATTTCAGAAATCGAATTCGTATTTTTGATGCCAAACATCTTTAAAATGCATGAAACGTCGAGATTTTATGTTATCTCGAAAAAAAATTTTTTTATAAAAATCGACTTTTTGGGACTTTGCCGATTTCGCACCTTTTTTCAGTTCAATATTACCGTGGCTGTTTTTTCTTTTTCAAAATTTTAGAACTCGAATAATGATTTATTTTCCTGTATATAGTTGTCATGTGATGTAGAATAATAAAATGTAATATATGCATTTAAAAGTTTTTAATGAATATAAACAACGCACACATTCTCGTGATTCATGATTGAGAAAGGCACAATTGCACCGCTAGGTGGATTAAAATAGGTTTTTTACATTCTAGATTGCATGATTCAGTGATCGAAACCCAAAACTTCATAAAGTATGTGAAATCATTAAATTAAAATTTGCTTTTTGCTATTGAAATTGACAAAATGATAGTATCACCCCTTTGGCGATTGTTTACTTGTTTTTTACTATAACTACCGTTCTACACCATCGATTTCGTCCGTGTTTTTTCAATAGCGATCATTGTTACTATTTACAGCTGGTATCAGCTTGATAATCCTAAAAAAATACGACAATAACAGTTACGCCTCTAAACTGCTAGCAAAAAAAGTATCGCCCTGCTTGTTTGCATGGAGCGTGGAGGGCGAAACTTTAAATAAACAAACAAAATTACAGTTTCGCCCGTTGTATGTTTTGCTGTAGTTTAAGAAAGTAATATCGTAGAATCAAAATTTTTTGGTTAATTTGTTGTGTTTCAAAGCCCTCATTCGCATGTACGAAAAAAGCCTTATGTTTACATTTGTAAGTATCGCCCTTTTCACAAAAAAGCGTTGAAATGAAATCGCAGCTCCTGATATTACGCTATCTCTGAAGTGCATGCGTGCATAGTTCCAAATTTTACTTCGACATCGACTTTTTCTAAAGGTGACTTCCCAGTAGTTTCCTTGATTTGAATTATTATCGCTAATCCTAATGCCAAACAACAAATAAAAACCTCTCGAAAACGAACCGTTTGGGAAAATCATCATCATTACTGGAATTTTCATTTTCACGAATCTTTTCGATAACCTTCCGTCACTTGCATTAATGCACTGGGTGCACAGTGCTCTGAAAATCTAGCGAAATCGTCTTAGGGCACCAGCGGGTCTAATTCAGAGCTATCTGCGCGGCGAGTTAAATCTGTAAAGAATACTAAAAATTAATTTCTATTCCATAATTTTCAGTTCAGCAATTCGAGAGATCGTGCTCACCGCAAGCCATGAAAAATAGACTACGTTGTGAAGCTATGGTCAATATTTATTAAAAAATCACCGTTAAATAAAAAATTAAACTATTAAAAAATTTCAAATAGTTTATAATTTTCACAAACTTATTAGGAAAAATTGTTTAATAAGCTTTCGTTATATTGTGTAGGAAAATTTCAGTATTTTCTCTATCTGCAATATATAAACCCTTAAGTATACCAATTAATTGGTATACGAATTGGAATAGGTTCGCCAAATTTTGGAAGAAGTCTATAAAATAACCCCTTGAAAGCTACTTAAAAATTGTTGTAGTTCGATGCAATAAAAAATCCCCAAAAATGAAATGTACGTATTAATGTGAAAAACAGTGAATAATACATACAATAAAGACCTATTTTTATCAATCTCATGGTGTATTTTAGGCTGACAAAATGGGAACATTGACTAAATCGGGCATTTTTTTTTCTTTATAATAAACTGAAGCTGTTACAATATTCTTCCCGTCCCTTGATGTAGCCTGATAACTATTTCTGATTATGATGAACTTTTTATTTTTGCATATTTCCATCTTCATGATAAGGAAAACATACGCAAGAAAGGATTTACTCGAATTCAGTCTTGTTCGTCTGCTAGAGCCCATCAAACATATGTTCATATTTGGCTGATAAAATCGGGGTTTCAATGTATTATAATAGATACTCAGCATTCGAAGAAGTTTCTTGTGAACCAGTGTAGAACGACTTTGTTTCTACTCACTTGAAGTCAGCGGCGTAGCCAGAAATTCGGTTTGGTGGGGGTTTGGTGAAAATAGATCATACTGTACAAACGGCATAATTCCGAAACCGTAATTTTTGAAGTTTTAAAATTATGCAGAATTATTTTTTCAGAAAATAGTAACAGAGTTCGTGTTTTTGGCGAATTTGTTGAGACTTTATTGTAGTCATGAATATTAACCTGAGAAAATTCACCATAAATACTTCTTGGACGATATACCGTCAAAATTATTTTATAAAATGATGCGCTGTTTAACGTTTGTAAAACTCATCGAATATACTAAATCTCCGAAATTGGCGGTTTCAAAATAATGCTATCTTGACCTTAAATTACTGTTTTTGAACATTTGACCTATACATATAATTAGTCATGCAACAAAAATCAAATCCTCATCAAAATCGATCAGAACCTGCTAGAGTCGAATGGAAATCGTCATTTTTCATAAATTTCTCTCTACATTCGGAAAGTGTTATCCTCGTTATTAATCATATTACGTTTTCGCCTCAACTCGACGCATTCCCAAAATAAAAACCTGTTTTAATCCACCCAGTGATGCAATTGTGCTTTTCTCATTTGTCCAGACTACGATTCCATGGCTGGTTATGTTCAATACAATGGTGCAAATGAATATTACATGTTCAGTACGATTTGCACATACATGCAACGGATCGACAGCCACGATCTTGAGATACTATGTGATACTGAAACATCGCTTGAAACCAGCGGCGGATCATGGAGAAAGATCCGGGAGGTCCAGGTCCTGCCGAAAATTTTCAACTTGTTAAGAAAATTTAAACTACTTTTAATTTTAAAGTGGCAACTCCTCACTGCATACTCCCTTCGGGCCGATATGATTGACGATTTGTAGAGTGATTGCATAACCTTTCTATATGAGAAAGGCAAAAATGTACCAAAGTCCAAAAAAGTCAATTTTTGTCAAACATCTCAACGTTTCATGCATTTTAAAGTCATTTGGCATCAAAAATACAATTTTGATTTTGAAAATTTTTCATTTCAGTTTATATGGGAATTTGATGTGTGATTGCACTCTTCAACTCGTAACTCCGGAACCGGAAGTCCAATCAATAAAAAATTCAATAGCAACCGATGGGTTGTACCTTTCATTTGAGACTAACTTTGTGCAAATCGGTCCAGCCATCTCTGAGAAACAGAGGTCACATTTTTTCCAGATACACACATACATACACACACAGACATTTGCCGATCTCGACGAACTGAGTCGATTGGCATATGACACTCGGCCCTCCGGGTCGGGATTAGATTGACGAATTTTAGAGTGAATGAGAAATTCTGGCAACAAGGTTAGACTAGTCGGTTAGTTGTTTTTATCTCTCTGTGCTAATATTGTGTTTTTATCGTTTTTTTCGGATTTATTCGTTGTGGATTACTACATATCTGACGTATTTTTCATCACTGCATCGGTGTGACTCGGAGTTCAACGCTGTTTGTCAAATTATATCGGAAAATATCCAAAAAACTGCAACGCATTCGCTTTGTGTTGAGGTCGTACGGAAAAAAGCAATGGAGCCTGTTTGTTGTGCTTGTACTCGCAGTCTTGACAAGGCCGACGAAATAGTTTGCAACGGCTTTTGTAAATCATCTTTCCACGTCAAATGTGCTCACCAGTCAGCGGAAATTCGTGACGCTGTATCTGGATGCTCACAATTGTTTTGGATGTGCAAAGCTTGTATGAAAATGATGGCAAACGCTTGTTTTCGTCAAGTAATTTCATCCACGAACAATGCAATGCAGTCAATGGTTGATGAGCAGAACAAGGTGCTGGACGAGCTGAGGAATGAAATTGCACTCAACACAACGAAGATTAATACAATACTCCAGCGAACGCCCTTTCCCACTACACCACGTAACCCGAATTCACGCAAGAGACCACGGCTGTTGATCCCGAATGAACCAACGCATCGCACCGATAACATTTTCGAAGGTACAAAAGATATTGAACCGGACGACACTATACCATTGGTCGCAGCTAGAAAGAATAAACAGTTTTGGCTGTACTTATCTGGTTTCGATCCTCAGGCAACAGTGCATCAAATCGAAAAGCTAATCAGGAACAATTTAAAAACAGACACAGCTGTGGACGTTGTTAAACTTGTGCCTAAAGGCAAAACACTCGATGAACTTTCGTTTGTTTCGTTTAAAGCTGGCATTGATTTGCAGTTGAAAGATTTAGCACTATCAAATTCAACTTGGCAGAAGGGAATTATTTTCCGACCATTTGATTTTCAGCCCACGTCGAACAGACGAAATACTTTTCGCTTTTTCCAGTCGCAGCAGACACTAAATCACAATGAGCCACTCGTCGCACTTGCCTACTGCCATACACAAACTTCTACCGATGCTCAAGATCTATCGACTGCGTTACCCTGCATCCGCGCACCTCCGTCGGCACATCGCTCTTCTACTTTCAACTGTCGAGGTCCGAATCGTGAAAACAGTTACCGTCCATTCTCGCTTTACTATCAGAACACGCGTGGGGTCCGGAGTAAGACAAATCAATTACTAATATCACTTTCTCAGTGCGATTATGATGTTATTGCCTTTACTGAAACCTGGCTGAACAACGACGTTTCAAACCCTGAGCTAGCTCTAAACTATACGATTTACCGTTGTGATAGAAACCCCCAAACCAGCCAACACAGACGAGGTGGGGGGTTTTGATAGGAGTAAAAAACAACCTTCAGAGCTCTGCTATTCACATTTCTGGCTGCGAGCAATTGGAGCAGATTATTGTTCGTATCTCATCGCCGAAGTTTGATATGATAGTTTGCACTATATATCTCCCGCCCAAAAGTGATCCTTCTTTATACGATCAACATGCAATATGTGTAAAAAAATTAATGGATCTGGCGGGTGATCGAGACGTGGTTTTGACTGTTGGGGATTATAATCTTCCTCAATTACGCTGGATATCGGATGAAAATTTAAACTGTTTGCTGCCATTGAATGCTTCGTCGCAACAGGAAATATCTCTGGTCGAGTCTGTTTAGCCAACGGAGTGTTTCAAATTAACGATAAAGTGAACGTGAATGGAAGACTGCTCGACTTAGCGTTTATTAACGATAATAGTTTTGTGGAATTGCTGGAGCCATCGTTACCACTGCTTAAAATTGATCAACACCACCGACCTTTTGTATTATTGTTTGAGACGAACGATGTGAAGCAAAATGCACCTGATTTTGTATACCCGTCTGGTTTTGATTTTACCCGTTGTGATTTCGACCTGCTTAATAGATTGTTCGCCGATATTCGATGGGAAGAGATTTTGGTCGGGTGCAGTGTTAATGAAGCTGTGTCTTGTTTATATGAAAAAATAGAAACTATACTTCATCACAATGTACCTGTGAAGCGACCCCGTCGTGCCCACGGTAGCAGGCAACCTTGGTGGAATACTGAGTTACAGCATCTGCGGAACCGCCTTCGTAAAGTTAGAAAACGATTTTTTCGCTGGAGAGATGATAGACATAAAGCTGAGTTGCATGCTATTGAGAGCGAATATAACTCGATGCTTGCGCATTGTTTTCGTTGCTATATTCGTCGCACGGAGGAAAACCTTAAGCAGGATCCTAATTCGTTCTGGTCGTTTGTGAAAAATCGCAAACAGTCACAGGGAATCCCCCAACGTGTCAGTTACAAGGATGTTACCGCTGAGTCCCCGTTTGAATCGGCAAACCTATTCTCATCCTTTTTTCAAAGTGTGCAAAGTAATAACCGACCACCTTTGTCTGAAGCGTATTTGAATAGCCTACCGATGTTCGATCTGAACATGTCGCTCTTCAATTTTTCGGTACGCGATGTGGAGCTGAAACTACAGTCACTAGATGGTGCCAAAGGAGCTGGTCCGGATTGTCTGCCGCCTATTTTTATTAAAAAATGTGCTGAAGCGCTTGCTGTTCCTGCGAGTATAATTTTTAACAAATCATTGTTCGAAGGAATTTTCCCGAGTGTCTGGAAGACAGCAGCTATTACACCGATCCATAAGACAGGTAGCGTGAATGATGTTGAGAATTATCGTGCCATCTCAATTTTGAGTTGCTTACCAAAAGTTTTTGAAAGCCTCGTTCATGATTTGCTGTATCCGAAGGTGCACCATATTATTTCCGAGTGGCAGCATGGATTTGTGAAAAAACGATCGACAAGTACAAATCTTATGGCATACGTTTAGTCACTAAATAGCGCGCTTAGTGAACGTCAGCAAATTGATGCCGTTTATGTGGATTTTGCTAAAGCGTTCGATAGAGTGCCTCATTTGCTAATGGTGGCCAAACTCGAACGAATGGGACTTCCTGAATGGTTGACACGGTGGATATTGTCGTACCTCACCGAACGCTGTGCGTACGTTCGTATTGATGAAATGAGATCATCTCCGTTTGTGATAGAGTCGGGTGTTCCCCAGGGAAGTCATCTAGGCCCGCTACTGTTTATTTTATTCGTAAACGATTTGTGCTCCACTATACAGTCCCCTAAGTACATGTTCGCGGATGATCTGAAATTCTTTCGTGTAATTGCTTCGGCAGTCGATTGCTGTGCCTTCCAAGCCGATATCGATTCGCTGCTAAATTGGTGCACACTAAACGGGATGGAAGTAAACGTACAAAAGTGTAATGTGATCTCGTTCTGTCGTAACAGGCACTTAACAACGTTTGATTATAGAATGTCAACAAGCATTATCAACCGTGTAAACACAGTTAAGGATCTAGGCATTCTTCTCGATAGCACATTGAGTTTCGCGCAGCACATTGCAATGTCTACAGCCAAAGCATATGCCGTATTGGGGTTCATCAAAAGAAACACGCAACAATTCAACGATGTATACTGCCTAAAATCGCTCTTCTGCGCACTTGTACGTAGCATTCTCGAGTACGGTGTACTTGTGTGGGCACCCTATCATGCTGTACAAATCAACCGCGTCGAACGAATTCAGCGTCACTTTGTTCGTTACGCTCTGCGGTTACTACCTTGGACTGATCCTATTCGTCTACTGCCCTATGAACATCGATGCAATCTTCTACGTTTACCGACTCTTGCAACTCGGAGGATAATGCTGCAACGGCTCTTCGTGTTTGATCTTCTGGGAAACAATATAGATAGCCCGGAGTTGCTGAACCAGCTCCGATTCAACGTACCGCCTAGACCCACCAGACGAACTGATTTCTTTCGATTACCGATGTATCGTACTCTTTTTTCTCAAAACAATCCGTTCAATGTATGCTGTCGTAATTTTAATAATGTAGCTGACAAATATGATTTTAGCATTACTAAGACTACATTTAAACATAGAATTAATATTAATTAAGGAACTGTCTGTACGAGTAACTCGAAGACCAGTAAATAAATAAATAAATGAATATGAAAGGCAAAAACATTTTTAGCAAATGTTGAAAGTTATGCATTTTTTTGGTGAGAAGTTCTATGTTTCATAGACATTAAATCAATTTTACTTCGCTTCCTATTAAATAAAGACCCTTATTACAGTGCATCTCTACAAAAGCGAGCTGAATTTGAAAAGAAATCTGAGGATTATGGTTGATAACAGAACTCTGGAATTTTCTATTGGAATGTTTTCAGGCATGAATTTGATATTGATGCTATTAGACAACTGTGAAATCAAGACCAATAGATCAGTTACATATCAGGACCCCATTCCAACAATTTATCAAAAGTCCTCATGATGTTTACAACAACAGGTTATCAATGTACGGATCAGATAATTGTTATTGTAATATTGAATTAAATCAGTCTGCATCAATAAATTTTAAACTTCAATCCAATTTTTTTTTGGGTGTGGTGGGGGGGGGGGGTTTGTATGGTGTTAAACCCCAAAACCTTCTCTTGGCTACGCCGTTGCTTGGAGTTATTTATTTCGCTTTTCATTTTCCGATATGTTTCAGATCGATCCGATGGTCATAAGTTAGAAAAATTGCAGTCAGAAGGTTCGCACAAATGAACATTTTTGCACTGATAAGTTATCAAGTTCCTTCCAGACAACTTGGAAGTGTTCGGTGATTATTTCTAGCGGTTGTAGATAGAAAAATGAAATACAAAATTCGATTTATCGAAATAATGTTTGGCTTATTTCAATGGATTATTACTATATTGAACAATAAATAGGCGACAAAGAGTAATCCACAAACAACAAGCCATAACTTTTAAAGTATTCAGAATAGATATTTGAAGTCTTCAGTAAAGTTATTCGCAAAAGTAAGAGCTACAAATTTGCGGAAGACATCATTTCGATATAATCACTTCCAAGAAAATTTGTGAAAATAACTCACTCATAGGGGGATTAATCAGCAAAAGCATGATACCAAAAGAAAGAGCATATTTCCTCCATTAAATTCTCCGAAGAAACTATTGACCTAAAATAAGCCGTTTTGGCGTTAATAATAGATTACATGTTTTTAGTCAAATTTCTGACAATGGGAAATGATAAAAATCCTTCGTCCGGATTTAATGTTAAATATCTCTTTTGATAATAGTCCGATTTCAACAATCTATAGCTTGTTCGAAAGGTATTCTTTAAAGCTGTCTAAAAACATGTAAATTGTTAATCTATATTGTCAATTTCGGCAGATAATTCTATACATTTCTTTTATAAGAAATGTAAAAAGGGTGATTTGATCCATAAATTATGTAAAATTGAACCATAAAATGGTCGCAACAGAACACTAAAATAGTAATAAAAGAGCAATTAAAATCAATCAATGCCCCATAAAAATATTGGAAATGTTCCAAAAAATGTTACATTTTGCGCCATAAATTAACTGACATTGATCCATAGAATATTAACAATGTACATTAAAATACGTAGATATGTGCGGATTTTTTGCTATTCGAACTAATAATAAAGCATATTACATTTGGTTGAAATTCCAAACTACAACATACAATGCATACATTGTAGTTAGAAAAGTTAAGCTTCCGTATCCCACTAGTCAGGTAAGTGCCCTGCGCTAACTTGAAATCATTGTGGCAACTCTTTAAAAAGCAGGGTGTCTATGACATTAGCGCGCTGAGAGTTATTAGACCACCGATACAGTCTGGCTTGAGTCGCAAATACCAACTATCTGAAGCGAAAACAGACACTTTATACACGAACACTGACTTCTTCTTTGCGAAGAATGCTACCGAGGGAGCCCTCTAGGGTATCGCCCAACAGTCGTTTCATGTATCGAACTGCGGATTTATATTTTGACCATTGTCGCTGGCGATAGCCACAATTTGCGAATATTCAATCCCAAAAACTTTGATCTCATCCATAATTACTCGCTGTAGATTCTCTTGCGTCTGTCTTTCAGGCATTTCGTGAGCGGCTGAGTTAAATTAAATGGACACATGATTTTAATACTGATTAAACTCAATAGGCTGCGTTGCGGCAAATGCGACAAGGACTAAAATCGCTGCCGCAGTGAATGCGGCAGGAAGATATTTAGCAATTGCTCAACCAAAGACTTTGAAGCTACAGCGATGGTTTATACATTATTATACATCAATAGATTGCAAATAATATGGACTACATTTTTTGGTTTTATTAACGACATTTTACTATATAACATGAAAGGGTGCATTCATGTCGGGAATATAGAATTCAGTTTTTAAATGAAAGTCTTGAGAAATTCATTTAAAGCACTATACAAAAGGCAGCCCTAAGTTTGTGCCGCTAAAACAACTAAAATGATCCAAAAAAAATTGAAAACCGATCCATTAAAAAGTTGTTTATGTTCTATAAAACAAAACTGAAAATCCCTAAAACAGTGTGAATGATCCATAAAAAAGGGTGATTTGATCCATAAATTATGTAAAATTGAACCATAAAATGGTCGCAACAGAACACTAAAATAGTAATAAAAGAGCAATTAAAATCAATCAATGCCCCATAAAAATATTGGAAATGTTCCAAAAAATGTTACATTTTGCGCCATAAATTAACTGACATTGATCCATAGAATATTAACAATGTACATTAAAATACGTAGATATGTGCGGATTTTTTGCTATTCGAACTAATAATAAAGCATATTACATTTGGTTGAAATTCCAAACTACAACATACAATGCATACATTGTAGTTAGAAAAGTTAAGCTTCCGTATCCCACTAGTCAGGTAAGTGCCCTGCGCTAACTTGAAATCATTGTGGCAACTCTTTAAAAAGCAGGGTGTCTATGACATTAGCGCGCTGAGAGTTATTAGACCACCGATACAGTCTGGCTTGAGTCGCAAATACCAACTATCTGAAGCGAAAACAGACACTTTATACACGAACACTGACTTCTTCTTTGCGAAGAATGCTACCGAGGGAGCCCTCTAGGGTATCGCCCAACAGTCGTTTCATGTATCGAACTGCGGATTTATATTTTGACCATTGTCGCTGGCGATAGCCACAATTTGCGAATATTCAATCCCAAAAACTTTGATCTCATCCATAATTACTCGCTGTAGATTCTCTTGCGTCTGTCTTTCAGGCATTTCGTGAGCGGCTGAGTTAAATTAAATGGACACATGATTTTAATACTGATTAAACTCAATAGGCTGCGTTGCGGCAAATGCGACAAGGACTAAAATCGCTGCCGCAGTGAATGCGGCAGGAAGATATTTAGCAATTGCTCAACCAAAGACTTTGAAGCTACAGCGATGGTTTATACATTATTATACATCAATAGATTGCAAATAATATGGACTACATTTTTTGGTTTTATTAACGACATTTTACTATATAACATGAAAGGGTGCATTCATGTCGGGAATATAGAATTCAGTTTTTAAATGAAAGTCTTGAGAAATTCATTTAAAGCACTATACAAAAGGCAGCCCTAAGTTTGTGCCGCTAAAACAACTAAAATGATCCAAAAAAAATTGAAAACCGATCCATTAAAAAGTTGTTTATGTTCTATAAAACAAAACTGAAAATCCCTAAAACAGTGTGAATGATCCATAAAAAAGGGTGATTTGATCCATAAATTATGTAAAATTGAACCATAAAATGGTCGCAACAGAACACTAAAATAGTAATAAAAGAGCAATTAAAATCAATCAATGCCCCATAAAAATATTGGAAATGTTCCATAAAATGTTACATTTTGCGCCATAAATTAACTGACATTGATCCATGGAATATTAACAATGTTCATTAAAATACGTCGATATGTTCCATAATATCGACAAAAATGTACCACGGTATTACAAAATGGAGCAATAATATGTTAGAAAAAGTTCTATAAATTTGATGAAAATGTTTGCTAAATAACTTTTCTTGGTCCATAGAAGATGTAAAAATGAACATTAGAAATGATATGTATTGATTCATATATCGAACGTTAAATTATGGTTCATGCATATTTACAAAACGATTCATCAGAAAAGAAAATGTAAAACGATCCATTAATATGTGCTTATGTACCAGAAAAATTAATTTAATGAATTCATGCGGATTTTTTGCTATTCGAACTAATAATAAAGCATATTACATTTGGTTGAAATTCCAAACTACAACATACAATGCATACATTGTAGTTAGAAAAGTTAAGCTTCCGTATCCCACTAGCCAGGTAAGTGACCTTCGCTAACTTGAAATCATTGTAGCAACTCTTTAAAAAGCAGGGTATCTATGACATTAGCGCGCTGAGAGTAATTAGACCACCGATACAGGCTGGCTTGAGTCGCAAATACCAACCATCTGAAGCGAAAACAGACACTTTATACACGGACACTGACTAATGTGGCTACGCCACATCGCTTTCTAGTGCACTGTCCGACTTCGCTGCCGCTTAGTCGGCTTTTAACTAGCTATAGCCCCTATGTTTAGCAAACCCGGCAATCGAGAGGATCACAGGTTCGCTTGCAATTCCAGCTACGGGTTAACTATTTAGGTTAAAATAAACCGTTTTCGCAAAAATCCGCATTTATTTGGATTTCTAACACTAAAATTTTCTAATCTAGACAACTACCGATATATATATATATATATATATATATATATATATATATATATATATATATATATATATATATATATATATATATATATATATATATATATATATATATATATATATATATATATATATATATATATATATATATATATATATATATATATATATATATATATATATATATATATATATATATATATATATATATATATATATATATATATATATATATATATATATATATATATATATATATATATATATATATATATATATATATATATATATATATATATATATATATATATATATACAGGGTGCACCAGAAAGTATGTCGGTCCTCCCGTATACAAAAAAATTGTTCTCCTGTATACAAACAGCCATCGGCCTCACGGTCTGCGATGGCAGCGAGCTGGGATATAAACACGCTGAGTGAGCGACGGCAACTACACGGATGCGCATATAAACGCTAAGTGGGTATCGTAGTATCAATGCCGGTTGAAATACGTTAATAGTGCGAAGTGCACTGATCGGCTACCCGCGGCACACCGACAGGCGAAACCATACACTACGTCTGTACTGCGAGCAATGGCAATATGAGGCATAGTTCAAAATTAAACAAAATGCAAAATCAATCCCATCCGAGACGGCTGCGAGAGCGACCGTCGCTAGGAAGATCCGCACAAAGCAGAATATGAAACTTCTCTTATTTTACCAGCGAAAGATCCGCACAAAGCAGAATTGAAAACTTCTCTTATTGTACCGGTTGCTGGTCGGGTTCTTCATTGGACTGGCTGTGCGTGCCTATACAAACACGCAGCTGGCTTTGCATTTGCAAGCTGAGCGACGGTAACGGGAAGGTGCGTGGCGCACCTAGCGTATGCGTCTATGATTGATGTGCTGCTGTGGTAGCGGTAATACACAGTGCGCGTCTTTTATACGTTGCATGTAAGAGGACACTTACGGGAATTGGATTTTCGCCTACTTGGGTATTTATCCCAGACTGGAAATGTTCTAGCGGAATGTTATACATTAGATTGGCAGTCCGTAGAAGGTTATTTTGGTTTGGTTATTTGGTTGACCCGTTTAGAAGTTATATGCGATACCAGATATAGCAAAAAAGTCACTATTCGGCATTCGAATGACCCTAGTAGCCTTTGCCTACAACCAAAATATCAGCCCCGTACTCGTATTATCAATACCGACTGAGATACGTTCACTACAACATGCCGACCATGCACACTTATAAGGCATAAGTGGAAGTTAGGCAAAAAGCAAAACACTGGTCCATGCCATGGTGTGTGACCGGCACCGGCAGTATGGCGGTACAACACATGCCGATCATGCACACTTATGAGGCATAAGTGAAAGTTAGGCAAAATGCAAAACACTGGTCCATGCCATGGTGTGTGACCGGCACCGGCAGTATGGCGGTACAACACATGCCGGTCATGCACACTTATGAGGCATAAGTGGGACTTAGGCAAAATGCAAAACACACCACTAGTAGGCTTTGCCTACCACCAAAACATCAGCCCCGTACTCGTAGTATCAATGCCGGCTGAGATGATTTCACCGTGTCGGAGGCAGTGGGTACCCGCAGTGACATACACCACACCTCGGCCGATCGACTCGGCCGTATGGGTGGTGATGATTATTATCAGCGTAAATGGCAGTAGTAAATTAATCCTCATGTTGATGAAAATCTATCTATAGGGAGTGTGGTAATCGTGAAGATGTATGGCAAAAAGGCATTTCCGACTATCACAGTGTATAAGGGTATACCAGAGGTCCGAGGCACTGGTAACGGCCACCCGAAAACACTACTCCCACTGGCGGGTTCGAATTGAGCGAGCGGTAGAGGTTTTGGAAAGGAAAAAAGTCGAACGTAATGCGAGGGTATGCGGCAAGCCTAGCCATATGGTCCACTACGATACAGGCGGTCTGTCCGGCGGTGCACGGGTGGATGTATCGAAGGTATGCAAAATGCAAATACGCAATGTATGAATGGGTCCGTATGGCAGCCAAGAGGCAAAAGCGTGTAAGAGGGTTGGCTTGTAGTGATGAGAGGATGGCTGGTCGGACATAGAGAAGTTATGCAAAATGCAAACACGCAATGTATGAATGGGTCCGTATGGCAGCCAAGAGGCAAAAGCGTGTAAGAGGGTTGGCTTGTAGTGATGAGAGGATGGCTGGTCGGACATAGAGAAGTTATGCAAAATGCGGTACAAATTTTTGTTTAGCCAGCAGTGGCTCTCTGTGCGGATAGGCGAAGCGAGGGCGTGTAAGAGAGTTGGCGGCTGTGGTTGGTCACATCGGGGGTGACTGTTGCAGTGTGTGGTTCACTGTTGAGCGGATAGGCGAAGCGAGGGCACGTTAGAGAATTGGCTGATTGGTCTTACATGGCGCAGGGGTTGCCTGTTTGCTTGGTCGGGCTGATTACCGGTTCTCTTACGACACGCGACACGAGGGTGAGTGTTAACACATTAATGTTAACACATGAATGTTATACGGCTACCACGTTATAAGCGATAGATAGCGACAGTAGCATGTATTATGACAACAGCACAACCCGCCGGGTGTGATACAGAGGCAAAGATGG